>NC_063223.1:8992569-9632592 GCF_020740725.1 Corvus hawaiiensis
TGATGGTATCTTGCACCAGGGCTGGAAAAGCACCAACACAAGACTGGGGAGGGAGGGCAATGCCGGCAGAGGGTTTTGGATCGTTGTCCATGGTTTTTCTCTCCCACCAGTGCTGCCAGAAATGTTAGCCAGCCCCACTGGTGGCAGCTGCATGTACCTTAGATAAGAGTTTCCAGATGTCTGGCCAGAAAGACAGGGCTGAGATACAGAAATTACATTTTCACATAAGCTGTATGCATTCTTCCTCAGATGTTGGACTCTCTCTGTCGTTTAACCTGTAAACGAACTGGTGCTGTTTGGGCAATTTGTATCCTCTCTCCTCACACCAAGCTCTGGTGGTAGGACATGAGGGGCTGCATTAACTCTTGGGTTCTTAGTGTATGAGGAGCAAGAGGAGAGGGCAGCCCAGGAGCAGGGTCCAGAGGTGTCAGCAGTGTGCTGAGCCCAGCCTGGCAGGAGCTGGGCACTGTAAGTGCAGCTGGCTTGTTTTTCCCCTCTGTGGAGAGGCTGTTTATCAAGATAAATAATGGCATGCTCATTTGGGAGAGGACACTTAATCAGCTATTTCTCTGTAGTTACAGATGTCTCTCCTTCCAAGCCATGTACTCATCAAAGCACACAGCCTATGTGGCTAAAATAGACACAGAACGGCCATTCCCATTGATCACGAGGCTCCCAAAGCATCATTTGTTTCCAGAGTCTGAGGAAAACACTCAGTGAAAACCTGATGGCAGTACATTAAAAATTGCTGTTAATCTTTTGAGCATGCCTGGGGTTGCACATTATCCCTACAAGCAATCCACAAGCAGAGAAGAGTCTGTCTTACCCATCATTTTCTGGTGGTTGGTAACTGCAGATAGCCTATCTTATTTTGACGAAGGAACCTGACTGCATATCAGAACTCTTAATAATATCATATATCTTAATAAAACTCAAAGTAATTGAAAATATATGGCAATCTTGTCTTCTCTCAGGACTGTATGAAACAACCTGATGACTGCTCTGCATTTTCTGATGACAATACAATGGAAGAGAGCTGGGGGGGGGGGGGGGGGGGGGGGGTTTAATGGGCTTAATTTTCATTTGGTTTAGTGAGAATTTCTGCCAAGTTCTAAAAGAGTTGGGACTATTCAAAAAATGTTTAGAAATGGTTCAGGTTGGAACTACAGTTCTCAGAGAAGAGAATTTCAGTGGCTGCTTCCTAGTCTGACAATCCTAATTTTAAGTCAAATATTGCCCTCTGAATGTCCAGCAGTCTTTGGCTGTACATTTTCCAAGGTAATTAACTCAAAATCCTAGGAATGATGCTGGACTCTGCTGTTTGCAAATGAATTAAAAGAGGTTTTTTAAGGATGAGGAGGAAGCCTAAAATTTAGTCTGAACTACTTTGCATATGTTGGCCTTTGAGTTAATAAATTCAGGTTGGGAGAAGATTAAACTTCATTAAGGAAGACATAACTAATCTGAGTTTGAAAAGTTCCAGTGCAACATCCTAACTTTAAGGTCTGAAATGCACAGCAGATACCCTGCTTTTATAGGCAAATTCATTTCCCTTCCAGATTTAGACTCAGGGTGATTTACAGTCTGGTTTTGAAGGTGCTTAGCACAGGCCTAAGCAAAGTCTGTAAGCTGGCAATGAGCACTGCTGAGCCCTACAGCTCTGTAAAGCAGTAAAGGAGAGAGGTAGAAAGGTTTTTTTTCTTTTTGCTGCGAAACAGAAATAAATGGTGGAATGAAATACTTCTGTTGATTAATATTTCACTTTGAAATGGATTAGGAAGAAACTGTGAATTATGTATTTTGATTCAATCCACTGCTACTTAAAATATAGTCTCGGTACAGTTTGCAGTTAGCACTGTGCATTTGAATTTTGCCTTTTTGGATTTCCAGAACTCAAACTTAATTGCACCCATGTACATGTAAATTCTGTGTCTCAGTGTTGCGTGTTTTGGAACAGACCCTTAAATGTTTAACCATCTTTGTAGCTTATTTATATATTTAATGTCACTTAAGTTTCTCAGGCTGCTTTAGATTTTCAGTGAGGTGCCACACTCCAACCACATAACCAATGCCTCAATGTCAGCCAGGCAAAATCAGCAGCATTCCTGAGGGTTTGTGAGGGAAGTTCTTTGTGTGTTGAAAGCATCTGCAGGAGCTGGTGGGGCAGAGCTCTCAGGCAAATAGACTGTCACTTTAGGCAGAAGTGCACCAGCAGTGAGTAAATCTGCCTCAGCTCAGACAGGCAGGATCTGGAAGAAATAGTATTATCTCCATTTTACTAAAGCTGAAGGAGATTAACTGTACACAAGAAGTCTGAAGCAGAACTGACTATCAAATCTAGATGTCCTGTTTCATTTATCCAGTTCCTCTAGCAAAAATTCTGTTAAGTCAAAACAGTAGAGGAGTTCATCTCACTGGTAGCAAGACATCTTTCCTTTGGAAGAACTGTGTATGATCCTCAATGATGAATAAAGACAGTTTAAACTTTAAAATGTTTAAACTTTTTCAGGTTTAAAATAAGCTTAAATGAACTGCTAAAGTTCCTTGGCTTAGAAAGTTACTGCCAGAAGTCCTTGTGTTCAGTCACTGTCAGCAGAAAACGGATGGATGTTGTAATGTGCAGCTAAGTGACAGGTGTAATAATCAGTGCCAAAATCTCCCTTCTTGGAAGCTTTTAAGTCTTGCATATCTTTTGGTTTTCCATTAATATAATTTTCTTTCCTAAATTCAAGGGGGGTACAGATGCAAAATCAGCCATTGTTTTGTCTTATTCAAAGATTTTGTTTATTTAATGTATAATTAATTTTATTGATTTTCACGAGACAAAATAGGAATTGTTGGTAGCAGAAGCAGCCCACTGAAACACCTACTTTCCCCATCTGCAACCTGTTTACAGGAGTAAACATGGAAGTAGGTGTGTTTCTAGTTGATTGTAACTCCTGGAATTCGCTGCTGAATGCACACACTAATTAAAAGAACATTGTTGTTACTCAAGAAACTATGCAGCAGATGAGAAGCTACACAAGACTGAGGTGAAAGGACTGAACAAACAGGACTTCAAATGAAGATGGGCAGTTTCTTTGTG
This sequence comes from Corvus hawaiiensis, assembly GCF_020740725.1. Taxonomy (NCBI): domain Eukaryota; kingdom Metazoa; phylum Chordata; class Aves; order Passeriformes; family Corvidae; genus Corvus; species Corvus hawaiiensis. The sequence continues at coordinate 8,995,655 of NC_063223.1, forward strand.
ATTGGAACCCATTACTCAGAGTGGGGATCTGTTGATTCATAAATCTTGGTAAATGTGCACATGTTTCCAATGTAAGTAGAAGCTTCTAAATTGAAAAGAATGGGTATCTAAATGCTGAGGAACATCTTGAATGTTCAAGGTGAGGAAACTTCAGACAGTTGGAATTACTGTGTCTTAGGTTAAAAAAGAAATAGTAATTGGTTTTAATAAGGATCCTAAGAAAAAGGACAGACACTGAGATCTGAAGCCTGGACGACTATAAAATTAATCTGATTCTGCTTAGTTTCTAATTTTGCAGCTCAAAATTTTCCAGTCTGTTTTCGGAGCCTCTTTTTTTCAGTAATCCAGTTTTCAAATGTGTTGAACATCCTGCAGCTCTTACTGGCTTCTCTGAGAGCCACAGCTCTGAAAACTAAAATGTTTTGTTAGAGACAGTCAGGATCTAGACAGCAGAGAACAGAGACTGCAGTGATCTGGTGAGGAAGGCTGTGGTGTACCAGAAGTATTGTACTTTTTTTGGTGGGAGACAGGCAATTGGATTTGAATAAAGAACACTCATATTTTGTTGTGTAAAACCAAAAAGCCCTATGAAGGCACTGGTAGCGCATGTGGCAACCTCAAAATTTAGACCTGAATAGGGCCAGGAAGGAGGTTTGAAATCGGTGAGCTGCAGAAGATTCACTTGTGAAAGTAAAAGTACTTTTCACTTCATACTTCGGCACATAATATCCTCCTTGCTGGCACTAATGATGCGGAGACATTTTTCTATCAAATGGTTTCTGACAGTTCAATTGCCAAAAATACTCAAGTGGCAGAATGCAACTGCAATTACTAACAGTGTGCTTGCCCCAGAGTCTGTAAATTCTCTCATGAAAGCCTAAAAAGCCCATTCACATTGTCTAGAAATAGCAGCAATAACCATGGTAATAAGTTCTTTTCTTTGTTGCTGTGGTTCAATTCTTTTCATGGGTAGGCTGCAAAAAAGCCATCTGATTTTTCTGTAGCTGCCTCTATTGTAAGGAGATGTTTCTGTTCTCCAGCAACAACAGTGCTACTGAAAGCTCTGCAGCAGCTTAGTTTCCAGGTTCAGAAATTTAGCTAAGGGGAAGAAATTTAGGTCCTGTTTCAGATAAGGTCAAGCCCAGTTTTGTTTGGTCTGAGATCTGGAGGAGATGATGTGTCCTGAAGGAGGTGCTGAGCAGGAGGTATACTGCCCTGGGGAGCAGCATGGCCAAGGGACAGGATACTTGTAGGGATTCGAGTTCTTCCAAAGCCACCGAGTCAGTGCACGTCCCATCACTCCTCTACCACCTCTTACCACTCTAAAGCAAAACCTAATGGCTTCTACTGTCCTGGAGGTGTTTGTCTGTATGCTCAGAGGTATCCTTCATTATCTCCCTGAGCTGTAGTGCAGTCCATACGGAGAATGCAGGATTTGGAGATTTCCTTCCATCTTAGAGTAGTTTTACTCAGGTTAATGGGGCCAGATATGCTGTGGTCCTGCAAAAATTGGTCCTGGGCAGGTTTCTGCAGGGAGTGCTACTGACAATAATAAGGTTTATTTAAGATGTAAGATACACTGTATGGTCATATCACGAAGGACTGGGATACAGGAGGAGAATAAGAAGCAGTTGTGTGAAGCAGCTTGTCTGTGCCAGGTTGCTCACATATGTGAGGGTTTGCAGCATTATGGCTCTAAATCCAGTACTTGGAGACTGCTGTTGAGTCACACAGACAGTCAGCTTTGATGCTTGCTAGAAGCAAGGAGTATGAATATAGACTTACTCTCTCTGTTATTAAAGATTATTTTATCCTATAAGATTGTTGTCATGGTGTGATGCTTGAACAACTTACAAATGTAGCTTCAGAATATAAATGTATTTGCTTCAGTAAGCTCTCCAAATCAGAAGCATTGAAGTTTTCAGCAGCTATTTATCAGAGCACTTGGAATGATACAAGCTTTTGTTTGTTTAGCTTGAATTTCTAGGACATTCCAAGAGATAAATACTGGAAATGGCTGTCATTGAACACACTCTCAATTTATTTTTAAAAACTTACTAACTTAAAGGGTTGTGAAGTGTCTCAAGAACTGTTGTGGGCAGGAGAAGGGAAACCCCCACAACAATGTTCCGTTTGCAACTACTGTTCTATTGGAGGTTCTCTCTGAGCTTGTAACTGTGTGTGTGAAGGTTTTGGGCACTGAGGCCAGCTGGTACAGAATGACCATTAAAAGTCTCTTAACCTGCAAAACATTCCCATAGGACTGGAAACTGTGCCAGCTCTCAAACTGTGCCTGGGAGTGCATGGGAAAATTACAGTCGGCACAGGCCAAAATTGTGCCAGGGACCCTTCTGACAGCTTAATAGTATGGGCAGTCATGGCCCAGGGCACAGGAGCATCCCTGGGCACTGCTGTACTGTAAGTTTGGGCACAGCTGCAGTCATAGGTACAGCTGCAAAATCAACTTTTTGGTGCTTTTCAGGCAGCATATAAATAGGGTTGCTTTGTTGCAGAGGGTGTCTCAGAATGACATAGCTGCTTTAGCTGAAAGGAAGATTTCATGTCACACTTTGAAGATTAGTGTTATTTTTTTTCTATGTAACTTTAAAATGTACCAGCAGCAGAATCAGATAAGTATCCTCTAACATTGAGCTTTAGTTCTTCACAACAGTGAAAATCATTACATTGACAAAGGGATGTTTCTGTGAGTCTTGAGTTTGTTTAGTAAACAGCTATTACCCATAGATCACTGGGCAACAACAATGTTCTCTGTCAGTTAAAGTACAACTAAGTGATGGGTGATGTCTGGTCTTATTTTCTCCTTCATGCACTTCACCTCTTTCACTTGACCAGTACTTAGACTACAGCCTTGATTCTTTTCGCATGAGAGCATCTGGGTAGGGAGACCACAGACAGGTTTGGAAATTTTTTAAGGCAAGTTGTTAGTGTAGTTGTTAGAGATGTGTCTGCACTCGCTATGTAAATGACTTAACATTTCATGAATGCAAAGTAAATCAGTTCTGTCATGTTGCTTGGGTTTAATAATTTTTGATTCTTGGTTAGCATATTTCATAGCCAAAGCCTGAATTTTTTATTTTGCATTTGTGAATGATGCAACAATCACCTCATTATGCAGGATGAAGAATAACGTGTGTGGAATTTGGGCTGAACTTTAAGCTTCTAGGAGAGCAAGAAGCTATTAAGACATCCCGAGACCGCACATAATACAATGTCCTAAATTAGGCTCTCTGACAGAGCTGTGCTAATTTATCTCTGTTGTAGCAGATGACAGCTCTGCTCTTCCTGTCCCAGGCTTCTCCAAAGCAGCGGAATATTATTTATTTTGCAAGTATATCAAGTAATAGTGTTTTCTAAGCCTTTCTAGCTAGGGTCTCACAGACTTTGCTGTTAGGGTTTAATTTAATTTGAATTGACAATTGGTACCAAATATCAAAAAGTGTGTGTCTCATAGCAAAACCCAGGGGTGAAGCTAAGTGGAAACATTTTAAAACAAGTAATATCATAGTTATTCCAATGACTTGTATGTCACTCTAATCTTGGTTTTCCAGGAACTCATTTTTTTGCCTTATTTCAGGATACAGAAGAGCAAATCTTTCAGAATCTGCACATATTCTGGATAATGCATCTGCCACATTAAGTCTTTGCATTTCCTAGGGTATGCTACCTTTTACAAATTTTCATCACTTGATATGATTATGTGATGAAAAATTTGGATTTGAGATCCAGAAAAGTCACTGCTGAACAAAACACTGCCAATAAATCCAGCTTGAAAGATTATTCTATTTATTCACAGCCTGTGATTCTGTTGTGAAATGAACATCTAAACAAAACTAATTATGAAATGCAGACTGAAGATCCCTGATGACTTATTTAAGGGGAAATCTTTACTAGGGAAAGGGAAAAGTAACTTTCCATTACTGAGTAAGAATACCAATGTGCTCCTCAGCATCTTTATTTCACCCAACCTGCGTGTCAAAATGTTGCATTCAGCAGGTAGAATTTGTAGCATTAGTACATTTGAGTTCCTTATTCGAAGTGGCTTCAGTAGTATTTAAGTTGGCTTCACAGCAAATTTATGTGAATTAAAATGAAAATTAAAAGATTTTTAGATAATAACGATTCTAATGAAAAAGTATTGCCAAGAAGCTATCAAAGAGATCAAATGTACTTAGCAGTGCAATGAAAAGAATATTAAATAGAACAGCAGTGCATGTGCAATGGCAGCCTCGATTCAAACCGTGGTGCTTTTGCTACAGTAAAGGGATGCCACTGCCAAAAACCTTTATACTCTAACTTTAACCTGCATACCCAGAAAATAAAGAAATATATTTTACCTTTTGGAAAAGGTAAAAAAGGTTTTGGAAAAACAGTGGTTCTTAGCTCTTGCAACTGGTAATGAATTGGAATGACAACCAAATCGTTCCCAGCCGTGCTTCAGTGGGACAAATTCCCTTACCTACAATAAAGTGAAAGAAATGTGGGAAACTGCGCATTTGCCCTCCAGATATTGACAGTTCAAATTACAGGACAAAATTGGTGCACATTTTATTGAAGGTTGTTACAAGTAAAAAGGTCCTTGAGGTGGTTGAACTGTGAATCAATATCTTCAAAGAGTTTGGATCTGTCTTGGCCTGTTGTTACTTTGAGAACTGTCTGAATGTGTTCTAGCAAAGGAGAGGAGATGGATGGCTCTTCTTTAAAAATGCCATGCATTTCTGCTAGCTTGTGTTCAGATAACATACACAATCAATTGGGTTAGCAGCTGTAGAGCAATGTCACAGTATTAAATATGAAGTCTTGGTAACTATTAAAAGAATCTGGGTGACCAAAGCAGGTAGCTGAACCACCTAGAACTTCTCATCTGTGTGCTAAGATAAGTGGGCAGAAATACTGACTTTTCAATAGCTTTCAATCATCATAATCACAGAATATCCTGAGTTGGAAGGGACCCATCAGGATCATCAAGTCTAATTTCTGGCTGTGCACAGGACATCCCAAGAGTCACATCATGTGCTGTCCAAACTCTTCTTGAACTTAGACAGGCTTGATGCTGTGACCACTTTCCTGGGGAGCCTCTTCCAGTGCCCAAACACCTTCTGGGTAAAAAACCTTTTCCTGATACCCAACCTAAACTTCTCTTACTCAGCTTCATGCCATTTCCTTGAGTCCTGCCACTGGTCATGAGAGTATAAGAGATCCTCTGCTGCCCCTTATGAGGATGTTGAAAACCACAATGAGGTCTCCCCTCAGTCTCCTCTTCTCCAGGCTGAACAAACCCAATGCCATCAGCTGCTCCTCATACAGCCCCTCCAGACCCTTTGCCATCCTCATGGCCCTCCTTTGGATACTCTCTAATAGCTGAATGTCTTTTTTATATTGTGGTGCCCAAAACTGCCCTCAGGACTTGAGGTGAGGCCACACCAGTGCAAAGCAGGGCAGGACAATCCCCTCCCTGGCCAAGCTGGTGATCCTGTGCCTGATGCTTCCCAGGACATGACACACACACTGGAAATCCTAAATTAACACTCTCTTTCAAGTTCGTGCCATAGCACCAAGTCCCTGCTGCTCTACACTGAGTGGTTTCATAGCTGCCCTTTGTTCTCAGTTTCTTCCAAATGAGCTTCATTTGTTGACAGATTTTGAGATTTTTCTTGGTTGCCTTGCACATTTCAATGCACAGTTCTTGTCTTTGGTCTTGAAATAATTTATAGCATAATGAATCATTATAGTGCTATGTGATAAAACCACACTGAGAGGATGGAATCGAAATGGAAGAATGCATTCACATTTTTTTATGTGTTTTAGAACTGCTCTGTGCCATCACTGAGTATTCTCTGTGAGCAATGCTGGCCCTGGTGCTCTCTGCAATGGCTCTTCACAGGTCCAGAGTGTAAGAGCACCTGGGTCAGGCAATCCAGTGGGCTGTTTTCTCCTCCTCTCCTGTCTGCGTCCATTTCACATGTCCTTCTGAAACAAAACTTTTCATATATAAAACAAGGAGTGCGTACCTGCCCTACATATAAGAATACGTGGCATTAATGCCCACAGTATATATTACAGATATGACTGCCTAACAGGTTATAATACATATATAGGTTCAGTTGTACACACCATATATATTAAAAAAATGGGAGCTTAACATAGTGGTGTTATGAGGTTTTTTGATCTCTGAAGTAACAGATGTGACTTGAATCCTGAAATCTGGAAAAAAGTTTCAAAGTTGTGTTAGTAATTTTCTGTGTCCTTTTATTAGGGGTATTTTTACTGCAGGTAATAAGGAACTCAAGATGTTCTCAGATCTTGAATAAGTTACAATGAAGAAGATACAAGCTTTTCAGCCATTTCAACCACTTACTCCAACGCTGAGCCTGGAATGCATTCTGCCTTTTTGCCTCAGACAGTTTAGATGGTCTGCTGTTTTATGTTTATTTTCTACAGCAGACTTTTTTGCTTTCTCTTCACTGTGTTATTAGATGGTTCTGCTTTGAATTGCCTTTAATTTTAGAGATGCTATTCAGCATGAAAGCTGTAATCCTTGAATCTTGCTCTCTTCATAGCAAAACTGATGGGAAATAATTCTGTTCTGCACTTTACATATGGTAATAACAGTAACTCTTGACATTTGCTCTTTGTGATTATTTTAGGTTCTGTAGAGCAATGCAAACTGGCTTTTGGGGGCCTGGTACTGGCCTCTATTGGAAACATTAAACTGCCTGTGCACAGTCACACGAGGATGCACAGCTGGGGTTATTTGGGTTTCCCAAGATCCTCATCATTCTGAGATGTCTGATTATATTTTGGAGAAGTTAGAACAGATACAAATCTGTGCCCAAAATAAGTTTCTATCCTGAAGAAGAAAATGGTGTATCTGTGTACGTATAGCATGAATAATCTGTATATTTGTATTGTGGATATTTCCACTGGTATCTTATGAGGCTCAGGGTGCTTGGTACTGCAGGAATGAAGTTGGAAGATGGCTGATAGTTCACTGAACTTCTCATCTGAGCAGACAGGAGGGTTGGGTTAAGAAAAGAATGGCACAATAACTTACAAGTCGGGGGTAGCATAATTAGGGGCATTTGAAAAATATCTAGTCTCTTTTAGACCAAAAGAAAAAAAGAAAAGGAGAAAAAAGGAAGGAAAAAGTAGTTAGTGAAAAAGTATCCTTTCCATTTAAAGGTTGTCTATCCCTATCATCATGTACTTGTATTTCTCTCACACCTTCTGTCATTTACTTCTCTTATCACTGGCTGCTTAAACAGCACAAATTACTTTTTTTCTGAGTTGTGGACCATTATATCATGTATTAGCAAGGGGAACATGACATTTGGAACATACCAGTGAAAGGAGACATTGTGGTCCCAGAAGGGTCAGTAAGAATAACAATCACTCACTTGGCAATCTGGAGCTTTCTAAAAAGCAGCAGGCTGTGAACCCCTGACAAGACTCAGTGTAGTTAAGGAGTTTATCCATTAGTGTTTCTAATGCTTAAACTGAATAAAAATTATTCCTATGTCTTCCTAAAACCCCATCCATTTAGTTTTATATTTCTGAAATATTTTCTTAATGACATAATTGAAGTGATGACAAGCCATGCTGGTTTCATCTTTTCTATTTTCAGTTCCCCCATAACAGTGTGACACATACCATATTTGAAGTCAAATTGCAAAAAAAAAAAGTTTCCTGTGATATTTAATTGAGACTCCATTGTGAAATCAGGCATTTGCTTAATATCAAGCCTGCTGCTTTGGTTAGGTGAAGGACTTGGAAGAGGAAAGCATTGGGTACAATTTTCATTTTTAGGGCACACAATCCTCAAAATGGCGTTTGATGCGAACTGAAGGGTGAGTTTATTTGCACAGAACTATTTCAGTCATTTCTAATGATTTACCAGCAAGGAAAAGCCAAGGTGGAGTTGGCAAGCTTTATAGAGTTTTAAGCTATAAAATGCAAAAGAGGAGAAAATCCATTGTGAGAAATTATGAGGAAAAAGTTGTAGAAGACTCCATCCAGACACATATGATTTCCTACTGCTGACAACCACAGCAGGCTGCTGTCTTTAATGCAGGCAGCTTACACTGGTGCTCTGACTCTCCTCTGGCTTATGCAGACAACTCCTGTGACATTAATAAATTCCTGGAGTAGCTGATACAAGAACTGAACTGAAACCTGTCAGGTATCTTCTTCTGGCTTCTTCTTGAGCACCTGTAGTCCTCTCTTATGTTTTATGCTCTTTACCAAGGGACCAAAACATGATCCCAAATAAATGAGTTAATAACTTTGTGTATGTCTGCATGTGTGCATTTAACACTCCCAGGTCAGTTCTTTTTATCAGCCAAGTTGAGTCAACCTTCTCCTGATACTTGCAATTCTTTCTATTGTATGAGCTGTAATGCTTGCAGTATTGAAAAAATTTTCCTAAAGCAATCTGGCTGAAGCAAAAGGTGAATTCTTATTGAAACAGGCTGTTGAAGGGATGCAGAAGTGTTCAAAAGCTTCTGTTGAATGTGTACTGTTGGGCACAGGAAGAATCCCTAATCCAATTGTTTTCTCTTTATAAAAGGACAACAACAATTTATTGTGCTGCTCATGAAAACTGAAATGTTTTAGAAAAAAATGTATATGTGTGGGCAGATAGAGAGAGAGCGCAAAAAGTTAGAAGGGTTGAGAAGTGTACAGTTTGTTTAGCTGGCATTAACTTGCCCATGTAATAAAACTGGTGAGAGACGTGTGCTTTGCAGGTTGCAGCAGTGCTTTGCTTCATGTACTTCTGTAAAAAGTATTCAAGCACAGAATTATTCATGGCTGCTGGACAGTAAAGCTGCTCAAATCCTTTCAAAATTAAACCTGGTGGTCAAAATACAAATGTCTTAACCAGATTACTGAATTTCAAATCAAAATACTAGTACTTCCTTTTGCTTTGGCTTGGATATATTTATGTCTAGTGTATCATAGCAATAGTAACTTAAAAGTAACTGCTTTTTTGTTGGGGGAGCAATGTGACTTTCCTTTAGTACGGGTTTAAATGTGATATTTCATAGGCAAGCAGTGACACTTGGCAACATTGTTTGATGTGCAGTGCTCAGTTTTGTTCAGAGGACTTATTTCTACTTTGTATCTTCCACTGAGGTATGCATATAAGGAGCCCTTTTGTGTACCTTATTTCTCAGTTAAATTCTACAAAATTGCTTTGCTATTTTGCCTGGAAAGATAAAGACATTCTCCAGCAGAAAATTTTAATTCACATTATAAGATGCATATTTCTGGCTTCCTTTTCAGTAATGTTATTTTTCATTTTTCTTCATGTTAATGAGTTCCTTAGATCGATCTTTTGATGAAAAATCTTAATGTAAAGAGAGAAATGTTGTTATAAGAACACTACAGTAATTGTAGCCCTGGTGTCCTGAACTTGCTTCTCCCCTTCACATTTTGACCCTGTATCAATAAGTCACTGTTGTATTTGCATTTTGACAAATTTCTACTCTATTTTCAGTCTGTGCAAATGAATTGTCGTAGCCATGAATGCTTTGCAGAAAGAGCTTATCATTTCATTAAACTCTGCTTTATAGCTACCACCTTGGAGTCTGTATTCTTCAGTCCTTCTCTTCAGTAGGCACTAATCTGCTAGACTGTGAGATTTGATCGATTATCAGATATGTTTTGCTCTTGGTTTACCTCAGCTTAACTGCATTCTCAATTGTATTTTGTTTGGCTGTTAATTCCAGTCTCTTTTCTTTTGTCTTTTTCTTTCTTTTTTTTTTTTCTTTCTTAATTTATTTTTAGATGGATATTTTTGAGTGGCCTTATTCTTTGGTTGTAGCAAGTAGTGTGTATATAGGAAACATTGTGTGTATACAGGTATTGATCATTATTTGTAAATGCTCACGTATGGGTGTTCTTCTATGTCATCCAATAAGCAGAAGATATTTGTGTTTCTGCATATGCTGTTGAGTCTTTAAATAGTTTGGAAATATAGTAGGAGGACTTTTGTGTGTGACTTCTTGCACAGGTGATGGTAACCTGGAGTGTTTTAAGCTTGGGTGGGAGGGGCAGAAGGACAGTGTGAAGCTTCCCAGAAGAACTGCTGGCCATGGAAGGAAAGGCTCAGGGCTCTGCTGCCGTGAGTGAAACGCTGATGCCATGGGGTAACCAGCTCTGGGACAGACTGATGCAAACCCCCAGCAACTTCTGTCTTCCCACACTCATAAACTGTTTGTTTGACTGGTTATACACATAGAGATATATAATAGTAAAGAACTGTTATTCCTATTTTCCACATCTTTGCCTAAAAGCTCCTTGATTTCAAAATTACACTAACTCGGAGGGAAAGGGGGTTGCATCTGCCATTCTGAGGGAGGTTCCTGCCTTCCTTAGCAGACACCTGTCTTTCAAACCAAGACAGATCTTGGCACCCAACCGTGGGGCCTGAGGGCATTAAGAGAAAGGGGTGAAAAAGGAATAACGGTTCCTGGATAACTTAATTTTGTGTGCTGGATATAGGAACCTTGTTAGGCAGCACTATGTGGTCTAGTTTACCCTGGTTCGGGTGGCAGGTGGCCGTGGCTATATTCTTCCCCTTTGCAGCTCCTTACCTGAACATGAGTCCTCTGACTAAGGCTACCATTGCTGTTATCCAGCTTGCGTTATGGGTCGAGAAGGTGAGGAATTCGTGGGCTTTTAACTTTCTCCGGAATGTGGGCACATGGATAAATGGCTATCACACACTAAGTGCATGTTTTTGGGGTTATGTTGAAAATGGTACCTTCTGTGAGGAAATGACACCAGGGGAAGTTTTCCCCCAACCCCTCAACCAGTTCTTTGGGGCCAGCCCACAGGAACACTTGGATGATGAATGTTTCCATATTCTGAATACAACTTAGGTGGGCATGAAGGTAATCCACTGGATTGAATTTGGAGCTGCTAAAGCAGAATTATGCATTTTGGGATTTTGCAAAGTAGTTAAAACAAACAGAAAGAACTCCACAGGGAAAAACCTATGATGCAGATGTTAAGATGTACCCAAACTTGGCCTTAAAATAGTCATGGCATAAGGCAGCATAAGGGGAAAAGGATCTTTTGCATCATCATTGCTGTGTTTGCAGCTGGCCCTGGAGTCCATGAGCCAAGTCAGACCTGAGACATTAGCTTCACTTTCTCAGTGGTGCAGGTGCCATAGTGACACACATGCCTTAGTGCATTTTCGTTTTGCATTAAAACTTAATTAAAAAGGAATTATATTGATAAGTCATGCAAACTCTTTGTTTCTTTGTTTTCAGGTACCCTAAATTATCTGCCTAAAATACAGATGATTTTTTTTTTTTTTTTTGCCAGTATAGCTTGACTGTCATATCAGTTTAAATTTGGAAACAAGTCTTCTTTTAATTGATATTTTTCTTGCTTAGTTTTTTGTTTTGTGTTAAAATTTCAAACAGTGTATATGAAGACTCTGAAACAAAGTCCAACCCAGTTGCTCCTCTTGTTCAAAAAAAAAGGGAAACTAAACCTTTGAGTTCCTCCTCTCTTTTTCAGACCTGGAAAGGTCAGGGCTGAAACAGCAGGATGAAACTGCAAAAGAATGAAACCATATTTCATTGCATCTAAGTGCTGTCTATTTCAATCCCTACTGGTACTTTTGGAATCTGAACTGGTCAGCCCCATCCATTTTGTTTGTTTTAATTTAAAATCAGCACACTAAGCTTTTGATTTCTACCTAGGAAGGTACCAGGGGTGTCACCATGCATTGCTCATCATCCAAGGCTCTCTCCTTTTTGCCATCCCCTCCATGGATACATACACCTTTTTCCCCAGACACTGAATTCTCTGGCTATTAGGATGCAAATGAGGTAAACTAGAGAAAAGGCTCCTGCTGCCTGTGCTTTCACACTGGCATGAGAACATGCTGTAGGTGACAAAGGTGTCATACAAAGAACTTTAAAAACAGTGGTGTAGTCTTGCACACCATCCTAAGCAGGAAACATTTTCACACTCTTTAGCAAGTGATGTAAAAGGAAATTAGAGGAAAAGGCTGTCTGTTTGAACACTGGGAACATAGCAAGTCTACAAAAGGTTGGTGTCTCTTTTCTTCGTGCTACTTGGAGAAACAATACCAGCTAAATGGGATATAATTCACTAGTCTGATGTGGCATATTAAGCACATGAGCAAAAGAAAGCTCCAAGTCCTTTCTCTTTAAATTGCAGCTAGGACACATTAATATTCATTTTCTTCTGTGCCATCATTTCATGCTTCAACCCTCCAGATGATAATTAAGACAATAGAAGATAAAATTTTGTACTGTATAAAATTGCATTCAAGCCTTAACAAATAAGAGATTATTTTGTCCAGTAAACAAAACATAATCATCCTGGCACCCTTACGAAGGAGAGCCTAAAATAGAAACACTACTTTTTATAGGTCATGTAAAATGTCATCATCTCCCTCATTATCTGTACTGTTTGGATGAAAAAGAACTGATTAATTTAGAAGAACATTGGATTTTTTGCTAACAAGGTTATTTTCTCATTGATTGCTAGGAAGTCTAGTTCCTTTGCAAAGGGTTGCAAATTATGAGTAAATCAATTACCAGCCTGTGTAGATGCATCTGCCATTTCTGTGCTGGCAGTGCAGGGTAATGTGTACATGGTGTTTCTACAGCAGCTGTGGATGCACCTTGTTTGAATGGAGCTTCTGGGTCTGAGCAGAGGTGTGAAGGCAGGACCAGGGGAGCATCGTATCATGAAAGGGTCGCACTCCCAAGTTTCTTTTAAAAGCTTAACTATCAAGCAGGCTGGGACTTAAAGGAAAGACCAAAACCAAAGAAATGTAAAATTAGACCAATGAATTAATATTTAGGCACACCATTAAAAAAAAAAAACAAGGACAGAAGTGTGAATAAACACCTGTCAAAGGTGATGGGTTTGCCTGGCCAGACTCACTCAGAAACAGCAGCAGAGTTAATTTCTAGGAATCTCAAGGTCTCACCATGGGGCTTATTAGTGGAGGAGTGTGAGTAGCACAAAACTAGGGACAGTAGTGCAGCTCTTGTCTGGAGGAGACTTGGGATTTTGAGTCCCCCTCGGTGAACTGTTCATCTGTGGCTCCTGGATGCCCTTGTGCATTATGCTCTATTTTATTTAAAAACCCACTTGTCTTCCAAGTTCCTCCTTTGTTCATCTATCCTGTTCAGACTCTAAAAGTGGGGCAGTGGGACTGTGTTCAAGCACGAACAGTGCATTATTCTGGATTTCTCCTTTGATAAATAGCTATTGCTTTTGCATGCTACTTGTCTGACACCTTTTCTTGCCAAGCTGGGAGGTTCTGACCCACAGTCCTTTTAAGTCAGCAGAAAAAATTCCTGATGACTTAATGACTGAAGGTAGAGCTTTCTGAAATCCCAGAGTAGCATAAAAGCAGAAACTATAGTGACATTCACTCAGCAGAAATGCAAGGCCCATACTGTGCTCTCTTGCATCTTTTGCTGGGTCGGTTTAGACCTCTACAACTTGTTTTTCCGCTCCAGTAGCAGAGGGAGTGCAGGAGACTTCAGGGTACCTGTGTTGCTTAAGAAGTCTTTCAGCTTTGCAGAATTTTGGAGCTTTGACTGTGCACTCCCAAAAGTGAGAGAAGCATAAAATGAATTGGAGGGTAAGCTGATTAGAGCTTTCCATTTCAGTCAGTGTTAGGGACCTCCATCCAAATGCATTTGATTAAATGAGGCTGAAAAATGCTTGTTAACAAACCAACCGAGAATGTACAAGAAGAGCTCTCCAAAATTAAAGAATAAAAACTTAAGGAGAAGGAAATGGTATTTAGACACTTAAAGCTGATTTTTATTGTTTTCTATTGCCTCTCTTGTAGTCTTTAGCTGGATCATCAGAATGCTTATCAAAATAATTTTAAAAATAAAGTGGATGTTGGTTTTAATGGCAATGACAGTAAAGCTGCTGCTTGAGCATGTAGATTTCCTGGCAGAATTGCAAATTGGTTAGAACCATGTGAGTCTGGAAAGCAGAACTTACTGGTAAAAATGGGCATAAAGCATGGTCAGGTCTACTTGTGTCCAGTAAAATGGGAAAAATCCCATGATGCCAAAGCCAGCAGCAAAGACTGATTAAACATTTCATTTCTGCTTTTCCTGTTAAGTCTTTCACAAAAGGCATTCATTGTGGATATACAGGAAAGCCACTAAGACTGCTGCTGGAAAGAGTAGTGTAGTGGGAACGAAACCAGTGTTTGCTTCCACTTTGAATTCTGAGAAACTGTTATTTTGCCCACCTCTGGTCTCATATTTTTCAGTTAATTGTTTTTAGTGCAAGATGCCTGCAGCTAAGTAGATGTGCTCACGTAAGGGAGGCCCCACTTGCCAAAAAAAAGCTTACGTTTCCATTGCGACCAAACCAGAATCTGCGAAACTTCATTCTGGAGGTACCAATTTTTTGTATCTTCAGAACTGAACTGGTACTTTGGTTAACTTTTTTTGTTTGCAGAGGGAAGATCAAGCCTGGGTGTTGGTAGCCTTTCATAAGCCCCCTCTTTTAGATGGGTGTGCTAATTTTTACTCCTTCAGTGTGCATTGTCTAAAGATTGTAAGAAGAGGGGAGAGAAAAGAAGCATGTGGGCAGAAGGTCTTGACTGACTGAGCTTGGACACTTAGGAGCAGTGGCTGGGATCAGGGTAGCCTGGCAGGGTAAGGCATGGTCTGAAAAGGCACCATCAGAGCTGTGTCTGTTTTCTGCAGAAATGTCACGTTCCTGAGGAATGTCTCCATTCTGACAAATGCCATTTTGGGATCAAAAGCATTACCATGAAAATGTCTATCCCGCCATACACATGAACTGTTTCTCTCTTTATTCCAATATGGTTTTTTTCATCAAAAGAGACGTTTTTATTCTGCTGCAGAACTGCTCTGCTTTATATCTAGGGGAGCAAGTTGTATGCTGTTTCTTTGTAATTAAAATTCTTATCCCCAAAAAACATGTTTTCCATTAAAAATTCCTGCACTAATAAGTCTAAATCTTGTAGCTGTTGTCTCTGGAAACATACGTTTTGCTATGTGCTGCATATAAACATTTATTTCCTGCTCAAGAAAATGTGGGTTTTAACATCTGTAATATTCATATTTTTTTTCTTGGAGGGAAAAGTTGGGGTGACAGAAACATGGTACAGGCACTCCTAAACTCATTAAGAAAACAAGACCTTGTGACCAAGGCAAAGAAGATGTTTGTTACAGAGCCTAGTAAGCTTTTTCATGTGCTTTTTCTTTTTTTAATTGCCAAACTTGCTTTATATGAAGTATTAAATTTATGTTAGAGACCAATGCTATACAAGTTACTTGGTTTTTTGTTTTAAATGTGAGTTTTTCAATATTGTAGCTGTTGCCTTTGGCCAGACTTTAACATGAAGGTTACAGAAGAGAAGAGTTGTTCTGTGTGATAGAGTCCCAAGAATCAGAGCATTTTTGCTTATCATGACTGCATGTGTAATAATTAACAGCAACATTGCCATCATTCACTTCTCACTTCTACTTTTGAGTTTTGCCAATAAGATGCAGTGGTACTTTGTTAAAACCTGTAACTGACTGCCATAGTTCTTGCTTGCTCCAGCCAACTCATTCATTCTGTCAGTGCTGGAAAATCTGATTTTAGAATTTCAGTTCCATTTCCTGCGCAAAAGGGAGGCCCACAATGCTGTCTATTGAATTGCTTTTACAGCAGAATAGCCATGTTAACACTTCCCTTTTACCGGGAAGGTTTTCTCAACTTGCCTAGGCTCTTGGTCACCTGAGCAATTCAAAAGATTCAGCTCATTGCATCATTTTACTCTGAACTCTTTTAAATTGCTGTTGGCTCCCCATTCTTCCAGATCCTTTATCTGCCTGTTCAACACTGTCTTCCTAAATTACATTTCCAAGTAATAGCTCAGGACATTAGAGAACTAGTTTGAATCAATTTCTCTTTCATCTTGAACTTTTCAAAAAAAACACTCAATATTGATACAACATTTTCCAGGGATGGAGAATATCCTCCAAACCTCAGAAATCACTTCCAATAGTACAGTAAAAATAAAACAAAAATGTTCACAGTTAGAATAATTAACCAGAGCTAGTACACTTGCTTACATCTTGTTTTCCCTTTGTCTACAACATGAAACTGAAAGAAGCTGCAGTCACTTTCCCTATAAGCCAGGTTAGTTTTTAAACCAGTGTGACGACCTTACTCAATTTTTGTGGCTTCTTGGGCCTTTAGTAAAATGTGGTTCAACAGCTCCCAACTGTTATACACGTTTTTCCATTTAAATGGTTTTTTCCCAACAGATTTAGCTCATAATTATATTCAGCTTTGAGAGCTTGATTTTCTAAATCACAGAGCATTGTTGCCTGTGTGCTTCCTTTCTGTACTGTATGTTAGTGTTTTGGCATCTATTCTATCTGTACATAAATGTGTAATTATATTTGAAATAGAAAAAAAAAAGCAAGTCCATCTGAGGTCAAGCTGAGTTGTGCTCTTTGAAAATAACATAGTAGGAGCAGGACCTTTACTTGCTAAGGCAAGACCACAGCAAGTCTTGTTTCTGGTTTTATTTGTTTCTTGGCAAATCTTGGTTCTGGGAAATTTCTTGGGCAGGTTGGAAAATTAACCTGTAGCACTCTGTAAATGGATATATTGCAGAGGAAAAAAATTTTTTTTTTTTCTTTGGTCAGATGCTGGTGCACCTGAGTGTGTATCATTCAACCATACAGGAGAATAGGAAAAAGCATCTGGAACATGCTCTGGACAGATCTTCCAATGGACACATGATTTTTAGCTGGTTTCTTCCAAAAAGGCAAGCATCTTGTATGTGATAGAGATACTTGTGAGGAAAAAAAAAATTAAAGATTGTGTTCTGACAACATCTGCATTTAGTGTGTGTTTATAGCCTAACAATCACAGGTTCTCAGCATTAGATTTTATGTATTCAGTACCTCTGGAAATTAGGCTGTTAATATTGACATCTGTCCTGGAGCCTGGGAGGTCACAGCACAAAACTATAACCCTGTGATCGATATTCAGAGGTGACCTGGCTGGGCCATGGGAATTTGTTCCTGCAGTGATCAAGGAAGAACAAGAATTATTGCTCAAGAAGTTTGAGGTCAAGTTTAAAAAAAAAGCTCCAAAAACCATTATCCAAAAATTACAGAGAAAAGCAAGCAAAACAGATTAAAGAATATGAAGAGCTATTTAGAATTCCCCAATTCTGGCATACATGTGGCACTTTTTTCCCATTCTGGAAGAACCAAATGCTGTATTTAGGGAATGGGTTTCAGATTTTGCAAATATTTTCCTAGTGCCATTCTAGAAAATGAGTTTGTTGGCATATTGTTATGGGGGGCTTGTTCTGCTAAAGCATTGTAGTGCCGTCTGTTTCTCAAGCTGATTTGGCTTTTACAGCTCAAATATTATATCCTACTTTTGGAACATATGGCAACTCCTTTTAGGAGACACAGAGAGATGTGCATCTCATTTCCAGGAATGGGTCTTTTCCTTGGAGTGAAAGACTGCAAGTGCTTTTCATCTTGATTTCCCCATTCTTATTATTTTAGCTAGCCTTTCTTCTTCACCCCCACCCTACTTCTGTTGCTCCCGTAAACCCTCCCTTCACCCCAGAAAATGCAGAGCTTGCTGGCATCTTAGAGCCAAGGGAAAGGAACAATGCTGCCTTATCCAGGTGGCTTCACACAGCGCGGTTGTACAGAGGCGTGTCGGTGACAAACGCTGTGGTGTGGCTCCCGGGCAGGCTGAGCTTTCCTGGGAAGCCTGGCCGGAAGGTCGGGCTGCTCACATAGCCCAGTCTGTGTCCATTGATGGAAACGCTCAGAGCAGACGGGGTAGGAGCCGTTCCACTGCATCCTTCAGAGGCTGCATCCCGTGGCACTCTCTTACAATGATTTCATTCTGCCTTCACTTCAGTTGTGTAGGAGGTTTTTTATCTTCTTTCTTACTTTTGTTGTTGTTGGGGTTTTTTTGTTTTTTTTTTTTGTTTTTTTTTTTTTTAAGCCTACGTGGCAACATCAACGATTCTTGCCACTATTGATCGCTTCCTACTCCTCATTGCTCTTCCTTGCTGGAACACGCAGTGCGAAGTGCCCCAACACAGCAGTGCCTTTGTGTGCAAGGCTGAATGCCTTGCTCAGAGGAATGTCTCTGCTTCCCTACAGTCACCTCTGGGTCTGGTTTGCTGTAAAGCTTTGCAGAGCTGAGGCTTTGCTCTGGGCACTTGATTTAAGGTTGCTGCCAAGCAGAGGCATTTATGGACATAGCTTTAATGTTACAGCTTCATTGTCAGCCAGTTAACTCTGGGTCAACACTGATCTGGCCACAAAACTGGATAAAGTATTTAGCATGATACTAATCCAAACTTCATTGAAAACAAGACCAGAGGATGTTGCATTACTCTGTTCTTTGTCCACATACCTCCCTGAGCTTTGCTGTGAAAACACTATTGTGTGTGTGGCTGTTAATCAGTTTTATAGTTTTATCTTGGAGATTTTTCATTTTAGTAGGAAAATATTCTGCATTTGTCATCCCATCAGGTCACTTCTCTCACCTTGGCTCACCTTGCTTCTCTACTGTCATTCCCAGAGACCACCTGATAGTCTTGACTCCCTCCTTGTCGTGTGTCTGTGGATTCTTAAAAGTGAACAAGGAAAACAAAAAGCTGAGGCAAGAGCCAGGGAGCTTGTAGCATTTCTTGAAAACGGCATAGGGGAAGAAAAGAGGTTTCCTATGAGTCAGTAACAGAGTAAGAGTGGTTAATCTCCATCTTTTACTTAGTTGGGTTCATGATTAACTATGGCTACAAAGCATGGCTCCGCATCTGCCAGGATCCATCTGGATGAGGCAAATCATGTTTCTGAAGCTTTGTGCCTGGCCAGTTCAAATGTGTTTTAGAGGTATCTAAGGCCGACAGTCATTAATACTGCTGACCTTGCTTTTCCCTCCTCTATTCATCATATGCTCTTGTTGCTTGAGCAGCATGTTCTATCGTATTTTTGCCTCACAGGTATCAGATTTTCCCTTCCTTAGACTTATCTGGGGCAGGTACGGTTGCCACTTTCTCTGGAGAAATGTCATCATTTATTTACTATCATGATGTTATAGGCTCTATATGGACACAAATGATATCACATGATTTAAGACGAGGAGCAGAACTTAATCTTTGGTATTTTGACAAAGAAAATAATAAAATAGATCCTTCTTGAGCTAGAAAGATCTGATTTGTTTCTCCATGGTAGAGCAGGCTCACCTTCCTGGGATGCAGCTGTGACTATGTGGCCTCCCTGTCTCCCAGGTCAGGATTGTCCTGGGCTGCAAACGTGTCAGAGGGTGAAGGAACTTTTCTTCTCCAGGAGCCTCAAGAAATTCAAGGCTGAAGCTTTGAGGGCACCAGAAGCTTGAAGGGGCCAAAAAGGGAGAAAGGTTGGGCTTGCTTCTGCATTTGCTATTGTTGCTGATCTGAATTCAGTTGAGAGCAACAGAAGCGTATTTGTCACAAATGTTCAAAATTTTCAGGCCTGGTGTATAAATAATGATATTTTTTTCTTTTCAGCCTCAGTGCGTGAGCCCTGTGGGTTTTTCTGGCACTTCTCAGCTGAAAGGCTATTTGTTTAAATTTAGTGTAGAAATATGAATCACTATTAATGCACAGAAGATAAGGTGAAGCACCCTGCGAGTACAGGAGATGAGATGACGTGCTCTTAGAAGAGTTTCACCAGGGATTTATGATCTGTTAAGTGCATTTCTGTAGCAGCAAATGCTGAATTACCACCTCAGTGCTGGTTCACTCACCCATGCAGATTAAGAGCGATGCCAAAGGTAGCGTGCCAAGAAGACTCTTGCCTGCTCTTGATTCTGAACATGACCTGAAAGTTTTGAGTGTGAATACGTCTCCCTCAGACTCACAGCTTATACCTAAAATAATATTTTATGAAGTTCTGTTAGTAATGAAGTAACAAGTGTTATTCATTCTCCAGACAGGAATTACTAGCTGCACTGAAGTGGTCACTGCTGATTCAGCAGCCAGGCTGCTGCTGCTCAAGGCTTAACCATGCTCCATCAAAGTGGGGTTTTACTGCTGTGCAGGTAGCTCATCCTGTAACTTTGTGCAATTCTTTATGGCATAACCCTCCAGGTTATCATAATTTCTGTCCACTGGAAGTCTTTCGCAATGGATAAGGCTTTGTTGTTTGGAGAAGGTTCTTTACGAGTTTATGCTTTAGCATAAAAATTGGGAAGTATTTTATGTTTTACTTCAGGAGGTAGGCAAAGGGTGAGCAGTCATTTTTCTTTTGTTAAGGTATGGATTTGTGTAGAATAATGGCAGCATCTGGGCTCTGATCTGAGCAGTTCATCTGACTGCAGTCTGGTTTTAGGAGACTGGTACAAATTAAGGTAGTATGTTGGTTGGTACCGGGTGTAGCATTTCCAACAAAGATCTAGTCTGCACCCTCAGACCAGTAGTTTTTGTCACCAGAGACTGTCCATATTGGAATGGAAGCAATCACTGCCAATAACAGATGAGGTTATTGAAGCATTTATGGGGAACGTTTAAACATATGGTACTAGTATTGGTACCTAGCAATAAAAGTACGTTGGTGTTCTTTATTTGTTTTTTAGAGGAAAAGAAGAGGAGAAAATGGAATTGGGATCAAATTAGGTGTTTGCTGAGCCGTGTTAATTGTTAATCTGAACTCCCATGGCAATGTTTAAATATCATTTTAGAACACGGAGCCATAAAAGGTTTTTAAGTTTACTTGTGTTAGGAAAATGTAGTAGCAATTAATTTACCAACATGTTATGTGTTTACAAGGTACCTTCATTTCATGGGTGGCTGGAAGACAGAACATGCTTAGATTGTATTGAATTTAAGAAGCCACATGAATTCTTAAGGCTTTTGAATGGGATGTTTTTTCTTCATGATCTTATTTCAACTCCAGCTGACCATGATGAATGTTTTCTTGTGTCTTTGACCTCACAAGAGACATGAAATAACAAATGTAGGTACTGGACTTTATTTACTTATTTACTTAGTAGTTAAAACAAGAAAGCAAACAAAACCATGATGTATTTCACCTCTTCTCCCCAGCACCCTCTTGACAAATGGCTGTTGAAACAGTGTAAACTGTGACCTTAAAGCCACAGGCGTAATGAAACTCTGATCCGGCAGATGTGACAGACTCATCTTACATAAATCACTCTCTTTTGTCACTGCTGGCATATGGCCAATGAATCTTCTAATTATTGAATGGCTTTTATAGCCCCATTATTTATAATCACTTTTGGACAGCAGCTGGAAGACAAGGATGGGACAGGATGAAACTATATAGCACAAACTATTATCATTTCCATAACAACTGCTGGGATTAGAAATATTTGATGATGATGTAGCTACCAGTGCAGTCTTGTTAAATGATAAAAATCTACTCAGCCTTCTAGGATGGACTGCTGCCTCCTGGACCTTACCATGAAAATTATTCTATTAATTTTCCCAGAAACAGAGTATGAATCTCTCCAAGCATTAACAGAATATATGTGTGAATATCAGGGCCACCGTTGCAACAGGACTTGAGGAAAATCTATGGCAAGTATTAGTAAGAGACAGTGGTGATGCCCTGGCATTGCTGTTGGAAAAGTTTTAAGAACTGTCTTCTGTTTCCCAGGAGCCCTGTCTACACCCCATGTTTTAGTCAGGATTTAACAATAAATAGAGAAGTTGTCTTGAGTTGCATTATTATCATTTTAACATTTCTTTTAAAAATAGGCTGTTGAGTTTAAGGGAGTCTTAGATTTATAACCAGCTTAATTAACACACTTTATAGTTAAGGGGAGCTATTTTGGCTGTAATTTTAGATGAGTTTGTGTTGAGTACCTTCTGCTGGGCAGAGCAGGAACCCTGGAGAGAGGAGCACAAGTGAAGTCCCCCAGCCTGTAAGGCCAATCAGCTGACGTTGCAAGTCCACTTGCTGCTCTAGAAAACATGAACTGCAGGTTTTCTGCTTATGCCTCTAAACGAGCAGGGTTTGGATTTTTTTGTTTGGCTTGGTTTTTGTAGGGTTTTTTCCCCCCTTATCTGCAGTTCTGTTTTGTAGCACAGAAATAAAACCCTGCCAACCATGATAACTTATAGTTAAATAACTTCAGATAGAGATCTTCAGATGAAAGACAGTACATTATAATCAGGGCTTTATAGCAAATCCAACACGTGCAATCTTTGTGTCTTTAAAAAATTCAATTCTTCCCTCTCAATGTAGACATCAGGGTGGTGAGAGAGAGTCTTAATCCAGATGACTCTATTGCACTTTTATCCTTTTAGTGGGGCCTTTAACCTTTCATTGCTTCATGGCCCTGTTGTTTTGAAACAGTCTTTGCCCACAGAAAATCCCTCTGCTAAAGACACCTTTAAACAGAGATGCTGACAGCTGAAGGGGGATTCTGCTGCAATTCAGGAATTGAAAATAGATTTTTCCAGTTCTGATGCTATCAGTCACCGTGAATGTAGCAATTTGTTCCTTCCTAAAGAAGGGTAAAGCAAAAAAATATATACTGGTTTAATCTGCTTACAGGAGTGTAATATAGGTCAGGGACCAGTGTGTCCCGGGCCTGACCCTGACCCATCTTTGCACGAGCATCTATAGGCTCTGTCAGTGTGGCTGTTTATCAGGATTATCTGTGACCATCTCAAACAGAAATGGGATCAAACAGCTGCAGTAATTAATATAAACATAAACTATAAAATGATAGTTTCCAAACTCATAAAGCACAAGTTTAAAATACATCTCGAGAATACACATATTGCACAGTCCTGGCATAGACTATCCACCAGCTGGCAGGAAGGTGCTGGCAGCCCTGCGATGTTCACACTCAGCTTTTTCTTGGGAAAAAATTCAGATTCTGCTTGGTCATTTATGCAGTCTGCTTTCCCTGTTGGAAGCCAGCATGGCAGCAAGGCTAGAAGCTCTCAGCCCCCAGGTCTGTGCTGCTGCTTGCTGGTGGGAGTGCTCTCGAAGAGGTGATGTTCTCACGCAGCAAAGTCGGTGTTAGATGATCCCACATGCAGCTTTCTTCCTGCAGAAACTGGGAAATTTAGCACCAAGTGTCAGAGCATAGTTCAAAGCATAGCTTCCCTAGTGACTTTATATCAGGTAACTGTTGGAGGACAAATGTGTGGCAGAATTGTGGGTTTGAAAACAATGTGTTTAGAAATCAGTCAATATTTTTCATTAATCACAGACTCATCTGAGTTACACATTGAGCTACAAAAACCTGACAGTTTATTGTTTCTCAGAAAACCATATGTCAGTAAATATATTTTTTGCTATGAGAAATGTTTCCCCCTTGGGTTTCTATTTACTGCTAAAATGTTATTATGATGTAATTGTTGGGGAGGGTGATAGACGTACTCTAAAATACAGTATAATAATTAAGACGAATAGATTAAACCTGCCATTTTGCTCTGTGTTTCATTCAAAGGATTCAGAAAATAAGATGGAAGCATCTCAGATTTGGAGTAGGGGAGAGATGCAGTGAAAAGTTGGTTCTCTGACTGTATCTTCACATTAAAAAAGGGCATTGATTTTGTTCAGTGGAGAAAAAAGGGAAAGGAAACTGTTGCAACAGCACCAAAAAATCTTTGAACAGGCCTTACTTGTTGTGAACTATAAATTTCGGTGAGCTTTCATTTTTTGTGTGTGTCTGATGAGCTAAAGCTACATATATCAGTCTAATTTTCATTACAGAAATAACAAGGTGATTTTTCTGTGTGCAAATAAACAATTTCCAACGTATCCTGACCAGCACAAAGGAAGAATGGAGCACGGGGTCTTCAGACCCGTATCCTCTGCTTTGGAAGTTGCTGTTCCTGGGTTGCATCTCTTGTCCCTCCACTGTTATCACTGTTGGATCTTTTTACATGCTTTTAGCAGAGAAGAAAAGACAGGATTTCAAAAGAATAAATGTAAAATCCAGTCTCCATGAGAACAGGGGAGTATTTTGAAGGCCAGTATATACTTCTAGTTAACACAGCTCCTCTCTAAAGGAAGTATTTTCTTGAGTACAATGACATGGATTTAAATTTTACAAAGGGGAGGACTTTTGCATAAAATCAGGTGGTTCTGGGCACCTGTCCATCTTTTAGTCTGGTGCTGGCTGGTGCATGGACAGAAGCCGTCAAAGGTGAGGCTTGGTCTCAGAGGGAGTTTGCATGAGCCAGTGATGCCCCTGAGGATCAGAGTGAATTTTGCTGCAAGATTTGCACAGAGGAGGTTGCTGAAATGTCACTGGCATATTTTTCAGGTTCTCAAAGATTATGGGTGTGTACATTTTGGACTAAGAGTATAGCAGAGTTTATAAACTCACGTGCACCACTAGGACCTACTAAATAATGCCAGTGCATGCCCTCTCAACTCTGGGGAGATTTTTGGAAGAGATCAGAGCGGAGAGAAACATTTCAAATGGTAAAAAAATCCAATGTATTCCAGGCTGGATCCCTTTGGCAGCTTCCTACATAGAGTTAGTTTCTGTGTTAGCTCATTTTCTTCTGCCATGCAGTGGAGGGAGTTCCTGAACCTGCTCATACCCACAGCTTGTGGCCTCAGTGACTGCTGAGCTGAGATCATCAGGGCTACAAGAAGGCTTTATTTCTGTCAAGACTTTCCTGGAATTTAGCAACAGGAATGTAGTTTAGCAAGCTTCTTGAGGGTTGCATTTATTTTTACCTCTTTTTTTTCTTCTTCTTCCTTCTTTTCTAAAATAAATGTAATAGAAATAAGCATCACTCTGAGCTCCCAGAGGGGACACTTATGTGAGTGTAAGTGTTGCTATAGCCCCTGTTTTTGCAAGTGTCTTTTTAACTAGTGCTTCAGTGACTCAGCTGGGAAATCCCAGCTCCTGCATAAACCAAATAACCAAACTTTCCAGTGGGGCCTTAATAGACTGAGATGCTAGATGGAATGGGCACAGAGGGAAGCTAAAAGCAGATATCATCATTAAATTGCATCTTTTCTGTGCTCAAACAAGCCCTAGCTCAGCAGAGTTTATTCACCTCAAGACTCTACTGTGACATAAATCATTGAATCAGGGATCACACAGTATTTTGGAAGAAAGTTTACTTATGTGATACATTCAGTTTTGTGCATTAATTTCTTCCCTGGAATAAGCCCTTGCATTATGCCCAAACAGTTTGTCATATTTGTCCTTTTTTGCTATGAAAAACCACCTTGCCTTACTCTCTCTTGTGCAAAGAAAAATATGGACTGTTTAGTTAAAAGATAAAGAACTACTTTATTATTTCAGCAGATGCTCTTTTTTTTGCCCGGTCTCCCTCTGGAGTAAAACAATGTGGTATGAAATCAAACATCTGGAGTTTGGAAAGTCAGCTCTGATACTGAAAAACTGTAGTTTTTTTTTTTTTTTTCAAGTCTACCAAACCCTCCAAGTGCCTCCTGTGTGGAAAACCAGTTCCATGGTGTAATAACTGGAGACCACTTGCTAGAAAATGGGTTGATAATTTGCTCTGGGAGTGAGGGGTGTTGCTGGGGTCACTCAGGAAAGTGTTTTGAGCCAATTGCATCTCCCTTAATTTCAGTTTTGTTATTTTATTTCTGTTATGAGCATCTTAGTCTTTAAGAAATTTCCTTCTGTTAATAGCTGGGCCTGCTGCCTGAGCCTTCCTTTCTTCAAAAAGAGATTTAATTAAAAGGAAAAGCTGTCAGGGGGATCTAAATACAAATCACATAGTTATTTTAAAAATTTGACATAGTACTTCAAACTGCAGGTTTTTTTGTGTTTAGTTTTGTTTTTAAACCAACATTTCTGATTAAATGCTGCAGGGCTGCAGTAGTTTGATCCTGCCCATGGTCATATAACAATCTGCTCTCTTTCTTATTTCACCATTTGCCTGGTGCTGCTGCTGCCTCCCAGACTCCATTGCAGTATTATTATTCTTGATTTGCTCTGCAGTGATTCCTAGAGGCTCCAGCCAGGAATCTGAAACTGTGAGGCTGCATTCTGTGTCCAGATGTATTGAGATGATCTCTGCATTACATATTCACAATCCAAAAAATCATAATGCAAATAATAAAAGACTGTGGAAACAGCTGCAGTGGTTCAGCCTGAGGTCCACATAGTCCAGCATTTTGGCTTCAGCTGGGGCATTAATAAGATGCCTGCCAAAGGGAAGGAAAACAGCAAGATATTTGATATTCCCCCATTTTTTTCCCAGGTCTCCCAGCCACCAGCAATTAATGTTAAGTTCAAGGGATTTCTTTTTCGTTCTTCTTTTCAAGGCCAGGCTGGATGGGGCATTGAGCAACCTGGTCCACTGGAAGGTGTCCCTGCCCATGGGAGGGGGGTGGGAACAAGATGATCTCTAAGGTCCCTTCCAATCCAAACCATCCTGGCATTCTGCAGCCCCCAATGGGTCTGTCTTACAAATGCTTTTCCATCTCCCCTTGAATCTCCTGAATAAGCTTCTTTCCCCCACAGTGCTCTCCAGGGAGAGCTGCACAGCCTGCGGACTCTTGCCCCTGTTGCAGGATTCTTAACCAGCTCCTATTTAGCTTTCCTTGGGGTCTCTGTCCTTGTGTTGGGAGAGGCAAGCACTGCCCAGTCCTCAGGTGGCCTCAGGTCATGTTGGAGGCTGATGTCCACAGCAGGCTGCAGCATCCCCCTCTTGGTCCTTGTGTAGCAGCTGCTGCAGGCCTTGATCATCCTGGTTGTGTTTTTCTCAGAAGCTTTTCCAGTGGTTTTTTTCTTTTCATTTTAGAACACAAGAGTTTCAATCCCTGTTTTGGCTCTACGGTCAAATTAATGTCAGTGTTACTCCAAACTTGGAAAGATTTTTGGGAAAAGACTTCATTAAGTTTCTTCAGTTCATATATTCTACTACAAAAAAAGGATTTGGTATTCAGCAACTGACAATGTTCATTAAGAGTTACATTTTTTTCCTTTTTTTTTTTTTTTTGTGTGTGTTCATTTGTTTTTGCTTTGTTTTCAACTCATTTATCTTCTTTCACGCTTCTGACGGTGTTCAAACCTGAACAGGGAAATAACACAGATTTAAGTGAAAAGCATTGGATATTATTTTGTTGTTTTTAAGGACTTTGGGTGCTCTTAATTCGTTAAGTCAATACTTTGGTAACTCCTGCTGTGTGTTGGGATAGATACCAGTGTGAAGTATAGCACTTGTTTGATTTTTTTTGCCATGTTCAGCTTTATTAGTACCTCCAGTGGGAGTAGCTTTTGCCTTCTGTCTCTCTGCCCAGCTCACCCTCCAGTGACTTGCAAAAGCAATACCTTTATTATTTTTCTTCTTTTTCCCATCATCTGTCTCCATTTGCTCAGACAAATAAGTGATAAAAGGGAATGATGATCTGTTTAACACTACAGAAAGAAAGATGCATTATGAGACAAGAGAGACCTCTTGTTTACAGCAAGTTATTTTTGGTAATTAGCCATTTGTAGAGGAAGATGGGCTTCTGCTCATAAAGTCAGCATGCTATAATTTAGGGGACTCTGAATGGAAATCTAACATTTGCCTCAATTAGAAATGTTAATTGTGTGCATTTAGAAATAAATAAATGGTTGTTTTTTTCTTTGCAGGAAGCAGACTGAACAAAGATCTGCGGCATTACCTCAACCAGAGGTTTCAGAAGGGGTCGCCGGATCACGATTTGCAGCAGACCATCCGAGATAATCTTTATCGCCACGCTGTGCCTTGTAAGTAACAAAACATTGACCTGCTGGACTACATGTGGTAGAATTTCATCTTTATTTTTGGGGCAGCCTTCCTGTGGTGGTGTGCACGGCTGTGGGGGAGACTCTTTTCAGCTTGGGCAGACTTCCATGTGTGACAGCAGATAGGGTTGAAAAGGAAAATGATTCATCTCTGAATTAGGCTTTTTTGGTTACCTTTTTGGAGCAGTTGATGGTGTGATGCAAGCCTTGTGATGCCTAATGTGGAGAAAAACCCTAAAAAAAACTGCCACGAAGTGATTGCTTGCCTTTAGAAATAGTCTATGTTAACACCACGATGGTGAATGTTGCTTATTGGTTTAAAACCTGTGAATAAAAAAGAAGCTTCTATTTTTATTTCCTGAGCAGAACTTTATATCTGATGCTTGTTTAACTTGTAGATTGAACAGCATTTTATGGCTGGGTGCCATTGTTGCAGGTATCTGCCAGTGTTGGAAGGTCATCCTTGATTCACATAGGAGATAAACAACAAGAGTTAGCAAAGCTGAGAAAGAAATGCTCATTTTCACTCAAAAAAACAAACCAAAACAAACAAAACAAAAAAACCCCCAAAACAACAGCAAGAACAACAAACCCCCAAAAAAACCCAAACCAAAAAACAAACAAAAAATCCCAATAAAACCAAACAAACAAAACAAAAAAAACCCCAAGAACCAGAAGAAAAACTAAGAAGTCTGGAGCATGGTAATCTTTAGAAGGTCAGAATCACTACTCAAAATGAGACTGTCCTTGGCATTTTGGGGGTACATACAAAGAGTAGAGAGTGATCCTACTTTGTTGCGCCTCTCTTTGACATTCTACACGTGGCAGGGGACACTCTTCTAAGCAAAAGGCTTATTTGCTTAACTTGGCTGAGCTGTGGGAATAATGGTATGCCCTTTAGATCAGACTGGAATAAGAACTAGTAAACATCTTAGTTATAGGATACTGAGATAAGCAGTAAAATAATTTGAAGTTTTCTGTCTCGTTGTGAATCAGAGATTGTTTATCCTGGTAGACTTATATAAATATTGAATAATTATGTTGCAACTCAAAATCAGTATTTGCCAACAAATATCACATAGTGGTACACACAGTAATAGTCATTTTCAGTCTAAGTGTTGCATGCAGGAGAGCTGCATAAGACCAGTTAAAATTGAGTGGTAACACTGACAAATGTTGATTCTTCAAATGGCAGATGCTGTTATAACACCATTGAGTTTATGCTCATTTTATCAGTGAAAAGTACGAAACAAATTATGTTTAAAGTACTGTGCATGGCCATAAAGAATAAATATGGATTATTGTTTCCTATTGAACATTTCCGTTTTGTCAGCATGAAATATGATTATTTTTCTATCACCTAACTTGGCAGGCTGCAGATTTTTAAAGCATACTGCAAAAAGTGCCTTCCAGGAGAGCACGTGCAGTGTTAGGCTTGGGAGACACAGTGTTGTGATACTAATGTCCTTCTGCCTATGTGTGATATTTCATTTCCTAAAGCAGCATATAGAGCAAATGAGTGTAAGTTCTGGGGAAACATTTTACACGTTACCAAGGTTACGTTTTGAAATGCTTTCCATTGATTCTTTTATCTGATTTATTGAACTTGATGGTGAGCTAAGCTGCTTGGACTTGCTTTTGATTTAAAATTAAGAGCAGTGAAAGGGATTCCTGCCTTTTAGAAATAGATGGGGGAGATGTGGGTTGTTGGTGTATTAATAAGAACATCAGAACTTATGTTTCACTTGTGAAACAAGTGGAAAATCCAAGAAGTGGTGTTGGTTATTGTGTGTCTCCACACTTTCTAAATTGTCGGGCAGGTAGCATTTAATTTTTGCTTCATTTACTGTGGGGATGGTATTAATGGTAGCTTTTAAGAATGATGCTAATATTCATATGTGGCTTGGAGTGAGACTGCTGTATAGTGGGTTGGGATGCTGTACAGGTCTGGAGATTAATCTGGCTGTATGGTCATATTTTTATTCCTTGGTACACGTGACCAGTAAATCCAGAGCCCTGGACCAATCTCTAGTGCTAATGGATTATGAAGCCTTGTATTTTGAAAATGGAATTCCCTGCTGCTTATGTGGTAAACAGAAACAAGAACACAAGGTCACTTGGACTGAGCATGCTTGGCCTGACAGCTGCTTTTTATCACACTAATATAAGGGCTAAATGAAGTGATAATTAGTAAATGCAAAATGGAAAAAGGTGCTGTTAACCAGTTCTTGCCCAGAAATTCTGGTGAGAATAGCACGTGGTTCAGCGCTGACTGGTTTGGTACCAGTGGTGAGAAAACCCAGAGGGTTCCTGTTTCCCACACAACCCTGTGCCCATTGTGTGCTTGGCTCTGGAACTGAGTGAAGGCACAGTGACAGCTTTTGTAGAAGACAGAGGTCAAGCCAGAAGGGAGGAAAGATGCAGAAAATTTGACTCAACCTCGTTATTTTGTCAATGACACACTGCTTAAGTATCATTTAGATTTTTTTTTTAGGAGAGTTGGTTAAGAGTTTGATTTATTTTCTGATGAACTCTTGAGGATGAGTGGGATGATGCCAGCTCACAGAGGGGCCATAGGAGCATTGCCTGTATGGGTGACACAGGATGGTTTGCTGAGAGATCAGAGAATTTGATCCCTAAATGTGAGAACTATCATAAAGACATGAGACCTTGAAATGGATACAAAGGTGAAGTATGGTTGAAATAAGTTGGTGAACCACATACATATTTTTGCAAACTGAAGTCTTTCCCTGCTCCTCGGTGCCATCTGCCCCTCCAGCACACTTCCTCTGAGTCCTCATACCCTCAGCTCCCAGCTCCCCACTGAGCTGATTTTTTCCTGCAATGTTCTGTAGTAAACAACAGCTGTGACAAGATTCCAGGTGGCCTTCAAGTTCGGTTGTCTTGAGTCGTGAGTTCTCTGCTGTTCCTATCACACCAAACCCACGGGTTTATTTACAGACCCAAGGCATTCCCCTCTGAGTTTACAACTTGAGCAGTAGCATAATCTAGGACCAAGGCAGAGTAAGGAAGAGAGGCAGGGCACCTATTTATATATTTGGATGGTGTATAAGTGGTTATGAAGCCATGCTACAATGGAAAAATCTTTGGAAGAGTTAGTATAGTTCAGCCACTGGACTAGCTTTTACTTCATATGAACCACCACTGGGTTATTTCCTTGACTTTCTTCCTGAGGCTTTCATTTCATTGTAAAGTTCACTGAGCCTTCACTTTAAAATATTTCTGTCTTTTGTTTAAGAAAAATTAAGATTTTCAAAACTTGAGCAAAGTTATTCTCATAGATGTTCAGATTAATTACTTTTTTCATTCCTAGCATGTAGTTTCCATTGTCAAAACTAGACAAAAATCCATCAGTACGTCATCCAGATTAGTAATATGCTGGTTCAATCTCTAGCTATCCCTTTAACTTTTTTGATTGTAAGTACCACATTTTTTCTGTGTTTCGATGTGCCTAATGAAGATGATCAGAAATAATGCTCTGTTTTGGGGTAGATAATGGCTCCATTGAGCTTGGACTATACTGTGAGATGGCAGCAATTCCACAATTACCCCTTGGCCATGCCTCTACCAGAAGTGCTTTGACTGATGCAAAGACTTGGGCCACATCTTATTTCTAGAGTGGCTCAATTTTGCCAGCCCAAACACTTGAGAGCAAGAGGGCAGGTTTATCAACTGTGTGAGTAGTCTTGCTGGGGCACACTCTGCCACATTTAAGTCCACCAGTGCTCACCGAAGATTTGGGGGAGGCTGAGAGTCAGGGATGTAGTGTGTTGACATTCTGGCTTTAGGTTTCAGAGAGTGTTTCTAAGAGCAGGACTTCCCCAAACAGGATTGTTGTATGTGAAGATTCACCTAGTGGAAATTGTGATTAGTTGGAAGTTCATCTAAGAGTATATCCATTAAATAGGTTTTTCCAAACAGCCTTACCTGGAAATATCTGTGCAACAGTGTTTATTGAGAAAGATAGGCGATAGCAACTTACTTTAAGGTACTAATGCAGCAGAATGTCCAAACCACTGTTCACAGAAGGCTGAACAGACATGATAATCGTCCTCGTTTTGAAATGATGGCAGAGGGTATCTGTTTAACATAAACATGCAGTACTGGCCATTTGTCCTAGTTGCTTATACTCAACAACCTGGCAGCAGTTTTCTTTTCAAAGTGCATCAGGAGGAATCAGAAAGATTATACTTCCATAAAAGCTTATCTCAGCATGTTGTTTGCTTTTGGGGTTTTTTTTCCATTTACTTGGTTCTCCACTTGTTTCAGCCCTGTGCGACATGCAGAGGCAGCTACGGTGGGTCTGGTGTCTGTACCTTTACTTGCCAAAGCAGTATACCTGGTGCAGACATGACTGAAATAACAGTTAATCTTATTTCAGTACTGTGCAATCCCTTTCGTTGCCAGGCTGCAGTCTTCAGAAGCAAAACTCTGGAAGGTGCAAGGTCTTTTTGATGGTAGATGAAAAGGTGACAGTGTAGTGGCTAGCCTAGAGTTAAGTCAGGCTAGATACTATATGGCATTCTTCTTTTTATTTTTCACCTTTTCTTCACAAAATTGGTTTTTAAAATGTCAGGAGGTCATCATTCAATGGTTGATTCACTTCCCCAAAATAAGTACACGTCCTGGGATTAATTGACTGGAGATCTGAATGTTAGAGATTTACTACTTTCATTTCTGCTGTCTGTTCTCTCACCTTCCCAGAGTTTGATCTGTTTCTCTGTCCTCAATTACAGAACAGTAGCTCCAACTGTTGTGGTTGGTCTTACAAAGGAGCATGGAGCAAAATGGAAAGAAATGGATAAAAATCAATGGTTGTAAGTGTCGAGTGATCTGTGAGGAGGCTCAGAAAAAGCCAATGACACCCACACACCTGGCTGGCCTGAGCTCTCTCACATTTCAGTGGGAAATTTGAAAGTAAGTTTCTTTATTCCAAGCGATCTCCTGGTACAAAGGAAAAGTCTTCCTTTCTAAGCAAAACCAGTAATATTGAACAACAAAACTTCACAGTTTGATAGGACAAACTTTAGTAATTGATTGTAGACTGCACATTGAAGCTTATTATCTGCATTAAAGATTTTCATGGATAATTGAACTTCCAAAGGGCAGTTTAGTTTCTCCAGGAGCTGAATAAGCTGTTCTGTGCATAACTACCATCACCTGCAGGTAATGGAGGACTAGAGAGACTAAATGGGCTGGGGTGTGATGAAACTCCTGTCAAATGTGCAGACTTAGGTGATTTCCCAGGATGGTTTTTAAAGTCCTGTAGCTCTGGGTTGCCCCATAAGTATTTCTGAACTTCAGAATGAATTGATAAAAGGGATATGCAAACCAGGTTACAGAAGGCTCTTTAGAATAGTGAGCACAAAAGTGTGTCAGTATACTGGGAAACATTGCTGAAATGAAGCATAAAGACCTTTATGTTACAAATGAATGTGTTTTTACATGTGTGGATATTTGAGCTACAATTTTGAAGTTATTTTTAGGTACTAATTTTTATTAAGGATAAACAGAATCACTGACAGTGCACATTAGTTTTCTTCCCAGGCAATAAATCATCAGTTTATGTACACAAATGTTCTTGAATTCTCAAACGCTTTCCAGACCTGCAGATGTATTTATTATCCAAGTACCTTTTGTTGCCGTTCTCTTCCTAGAGGTGTAATTCTGCTTTGGTAATGAGAAATAGTTGCAAGGTCCATGAAATATTCATTTGAAGGCCCACACTGATAAGATGAGGAGCAGCAGACTCTTTTCTAACACATAAAAAATAATTAATAGTTTTACAATATTTATGTTAGGAAAAAGTTTTAAGTACTTTTTAAATAGTGGCATTATCACTGTGTTGCAACATATGGATAGCAGCAGTATGTAAAGATAATTTTTCTCAAGCATATTTGCTTGTGAGTTAATCTAGCTCTGTATAATATGAGGTATATTTTCCTTGCCAGTTAGTGTATACACATTTAATTTTTCCTGCGTGTTCAGCAGGGACTGTATCCTGAATACAACTACTGGCTTTAGAAAATCCTTATACCTGTGTTCCAGGGAGTGCCAAATTGCAGCAGTGTCCCCTGCAGTTTTCAAGGATATAATTCTTTCACTTATTAGCGAACCAGATGTGTTTTCACTTTTACAAGAGAGAAAAATACCCTGTTTTGAGCAACAGGGCTAATATTTCTGTAGTTTAGTTCCTTTCTATAGACAATGATTTTTGTTTAATCTAGAAGACTTCAGGACCTTTTTTCCATCTGGTCTGTCCTTTCAGATCAAGAGCACATTTTTGTGCCAGTGAAACTATTGTTTGGGGGTGGGTTTGTTTGTTCTGTTTTTTAATTTTGGAAATAAAAGCGCTTATGATAGCAAATATTGCTCCATCTGCTTCCCCATTTGTGAGGAATAGCTTTTTTTGTATTTCACTCTACACCCAGTTGGAATTGAATGAGGCACCAGAGAATAGTACAAAGCAGAGGAGCTCAGCCTTATATGCTCTCCCATGCCACTTGCCAAAGGAGATTTGGGTAAGAAGTGTGGGAAGAGATTACATGGCCAGTTTTCTTTGTTAGTCCCCAGTGTACTTAATTTTGCAGGTTTTTCATCACAGTTGCTTTGTACTACGGCAAAGCAGCTGTGAGTGGATACTTAGGTGTAGTGCAAACAATGTCTCTGCATATGTTTGAAAACATAAAGGTTTCCAAGGTGAGAGTCTCTGCGAGAGCAAAGAGTAAATCAGACCTGAGAGCAGGTACTGCTGTTTGGAGGTTGAAGGCATG
The DNA here is from genome assembly GCF_020740725.1 of Corvus hawaiiensis. NCBI lineage: Eukaryota > Metazoa > Chordata > Aves > Passeriformes > Corvidae > Corvus > Corvus hawaiiensis. The sequence goes on from NC_063223.1 coordinate 9,030,235, forward strand.
GAGATGAATTACCCCACATTATTTACTTCAAAACTGGCTCTGTCCTGCCACAGTTTTTCATGTGATGTCCCAGGGTCCTGATAAGATCTTTTGTGATGGCTGCAGTGCCACAGCTTTTGATTTTTAGGCAGTTTGATTTCTTTTCAGCTATCACCATGCATCTGTTTAAGGGTTTCAGTGTATTGATTATGCTACAAAGCAAGAGAATGAGTGTTCCAAGCAAAAGGATTGTTTTAAAATTAGGTAAAATTAAATATGTAGCTGTTCTTTAACCTGCTTTTCCACTCACATTTGCATTTGGGCTTCACATTTGGTATTTCATGATTAACTCCCTCCAGAAAGCATCCCCGTCACTGTACAGGTATGTTTGTGCTTGGGCATGTTGGTGGTTTCACCATGACAAAAGTCCTGTGCTTTCCATCAAAGATGTCAGTGTTTAAAAAGGAACACCTGTAAATTGCATTTATATGATATTCTTTTGGTCCAGTGTGATACCTGCAATACAGCGTGGGCAAAACCAGTGGGATGGTAGAGGAGGAGTTTCCTCTGTGATTCCCAGTCACACATCCTGCTACCGTGACAGTCTCTGAGCCCAGGGGGCCAGTGGCAGATGCCAGCTCCTGATGGCTTTGATGGGGATGCAGAGTTGTCACATTTCATCTTCAAACAGTTATCCTTTTTTTAACATTACATGCTTCCTCACATAAAGTGTGCTGTATTTGTCCTCTAAATCCTTTTTGCCTTTATTTCAGCAGAGAGGCGATTAGCCGTGTAATCATTTATAAAGCTGTTTAGATTCTGCTAGCTGGTTTTCTTTGGGGAGAGTCATATCCAGTACCTTTATTGGGAATAACTCTGTAAATTCATCTTCACTGATTTCCTTCCCCCACCCCAAGTGAATAAGAGGGTAGAAAAAATAGAACAAATATTTGTAGTTCTGCCCCTATTGAAGGAAAAATAAATCTTTCTTATTAGTCTTAACAGTCTAGATATATCCTTTTTTTATAATCTTCTCTTGAATAATTAGAGCTTTGAGTTATGAAGTCAAGATTCCTGGGTCATTGCCAGAACAGATTTATTTAAGGGGGACACTAGTTCTCTGAATTCCTTTTAAAGGGCTTTGTAATGTCCCAGACTGCTCTTAATTAGTGATTTAAGAGGGAATACATCTGTTTCACTGAGGGTTGTGAAAATTTTTATTTAAATGGAAATGTTTAATAAATGGCTCTTTGAAAGGCTAATGTATCTTCAAAATGAGATGTGTATCACAGGGTAATCAGGTGGATAGTGATCTGGCAGTTCTTCTTGTATGGTCTTTTTCAAGCTGAATATGGAGGAAAACCTCATCAAAGACCTTTAGAAGTATCATCTGCTATTGAATTATAGTTCATACTTCATCATTCATTCACTACCTGCACTTTTTCACTGAACTTCAGGTTTAACGCTTCATTTACCAGGGGAGAAAACAGTAAACAAAAGTTGATGTTGGTGAAAGGCCTATAAAAAGGCTTTTTAGAGACATTGATGGTACTTTTTTTTTTATCTTGGACCATCATGGAAACTCAAGTACCAAAATTTAAAGCTACTTAATTGGACATTTGTCATATGCTAAAACTTTGCAGGTGATCTCTGCTGTATTAGGGATTTGAACTGGCAAACCTCAGAAGTGAGGTGCTGGAGCAGATGCTGAGGGAAGGAGGAACTCCACATTAAGAAGCTGCTGCTTTTAGCAAACTCTTCCTTGAATACATGAGGAGATGGCTATTAATAAACACAGCATTTACCATCTCCTACTGTTCACAGGTCTTTTGAATTAGTAATCAAAATCTTGAAACGGTGTATTTTGACTCTTTTCATGTAAGTGTTTATTTATGAGCCCTTACTACCATCTTTGTTCATGTTATTCTAGGGTGTGAGTTTTTTAGTGTTTTCTTTTGTTCCCAGGGGGATAACACAGGAGAGCTGAAAATGTGCTTGAATAGTGAGGTTATTAGCAGTTCTCCTAAATCCAGATCTGGAAGGTTTTGAGGAGAGCAGCAAGAGAGTTGCAGGTTGTGAAAGAGAGTCATGGAAAACCCAGCAGGACACTACATGGCAGTGCAGAAATAGGAAGGCTGGACTCAACAGTGGGGCAGAGAGATGGACACAGCTCTTGCAGGAATGTGAACATCCCATCATGTTCATAAATAACTTTCCCTTTTTTGCATTTCCATCATTTTAAAGATATAGATTGCTATCTCACTTAGCAATCCTCTGCAAAATGCCCAGTGTTTTCTGGAAGGGAAAAGCTGATGAGGTGCAACAGTGCTGCTTCTGTGAAACTAACCACACTGGAGAATCACACTGACAGACATTCTGTAAATTGCCCACATTTATAGAACATTGATGATACCATTAAAGTGGTAAATTTAATATTATAGTTCTATTAGATTTCTCCCTCATTAACTCTGATCTGATAAACAACCTCCGGCATATTTTGAAGGTAATAATCACCTTACAATCACTACTGCTTCTCTCTATCTGGCATTTCAAGCTCCTATAGATTTACAGTTTTCTGTCATCTAATCTGTACTTACTCCTTTATTTCTTCTTTGAACTTGTGCTTACAGGCAGACGACCCTTTTCTAGAGGGCCCTGGGCAAGCAATTAACACTTAATAGCCAGAATAAAGTAATCCTAAATTCCATTCCTCAGATTTTGGACAAAATGGGTCTGAAAGAATAAAATTAACCCAGTGTTCAGGCAAGCAGGGTGCAGACCTGCAGAGGGGTTTTAGGACTGAGCACTTTCTAAGGGTTGGTACTGGGGAATGTTGGCAGCAGTGGGTTGTGTTCTTGGTTTTTGCAAACAGGTATCAGAGCAACCTCTGCAAACTCTTGCTGGAAATGTAGGTGGTGAAGAGGGACCATGTGGGTACTGGGCACAGCCCTGCCAGGCAAAGCAGCCTTGCTGTAGTGTGCAGGAAGATGGAAATGCTGAAGAAACTTTTGTCAGCCATGCCTGTCTAGTGGAGACAACTTCCACTCCTAAACATTAATTGTCAGGCAGCAAACTCACAGTTCAACCAAGTAACCTTAGCTCCTCTCAACTGGCAGGAGGCTTCCAAGGAGGTATCACTTGCCTCTTGTTTTCCTAAGTGAGTCATGGTTTAATTAGAGTGCTGTCTCGAGGAGAAGGTGGTTGTTATACATCACCTATCACAATGTAAAAGTGGAAAGTGACGCTGAAATGCTGACCCTTAATCTGAAGTGCACCATCTGTGTTTTATTTCCACATCTTGCTGAGTTTACAGTTATTTGAATTCACAGTTTGTTCCCCATTTGCTGTTCCCACATGGTAAGTGAATTGGATCCAAAATGTACTGATGAAAGAATGAGAAGTCTGTTGTAGAAGTTTGTTCCTACCTACAAGAGTGCTCTATCTCACACTTTTTCCACCCTGTGAGTTAAATCCCAGCTGTAAAATCTTGTCTCAAGATGGCCTTCTTTCATGGTGGGAAGTTGGGGTTACCGTAAGGACAAAGACTCCTTTCCCCATCCTAAAGTGATTTATGATTTGCTTATGACTTTCAGCTCTAGAAAAGGTAGAGAGTTCTTACATCTGACAAAGTATTTGCTTTGCTGTTCCTGTAAGTTTCTGTGGATGCTTATCTGGTAATAAGTTTTTGGTGTTTGGAGCACCACTCTTATTTAATATTTCTTCTCTGTTCATATGAGCCAAAGTGTTTGATGCTAAATTAAGACTGGCTATACTATAATGATGAGAGCTGTAATTACAACTGTAATAGTTTTTCGTGGTGCAACTTTGAGCTAGTCTGATTTTAGAATGGGCAAACAGCTCAAAACCAGGTTGAATTTCATTTATTCTCCATTCTTTCTATTTTTTTATACTGAGAGCAACCATTTTCTTAAGACATAACTAACTGTAAAAAAAGTTATAAAATTTAAACATGTCATATTTCGAAAGCAAGCCATCAAAATGCTGAAGGCTGTATAAACTTAAATACCTTCTTTGGCTTTTGCTGTAGACCACACAAGCTCTGAGAAATTGATTACTCTGGTGCTGGAAGGGGCTTTCATGATACAGAAACAGAGGTTTGCATTGAATTTCTTTCTTTGTGTGTGGGACTTTTTTTTGGAAAGAAAAAAGCCTTTAAACCCCAGATTAAAAATAAGTCATTTCATTGTTTCCTTTTTCCCTTCTTTTAAATCTTATGAAAGAGTTTCCATAAACGATTGGGAGCTGCATCTCTGAATAAATCTAAAGTAAAATGCTCCATTTCTTTTTTTAATAAAGAGGCTTTTTTCTGGAATGTTCCACATAGGTACTACCTCATTGAAGTTTCATCTGGTTGAAAGAGTTTCAGTGTGGTTCATGCAGATTTTTTTATTTTGTGGACATGAAGAGGAGGGGCAAGGAATTCGGAGTAATTTATTTTCGTATTGCAGTCTTCATATTTACTGTATGCAGTATTCTAAACCCAACATTATCAAAGGCTTTGGAGTTCCCATGGCAGCTGTGAGTTGACCAGACGTATACCCAAAAAATCGTCTATGGCTCAAAGAGGCCAGTGTTGAAAGATCAGGAACGTGATCTTGAGCAAAGAATTTTTGGCTTTTCTTCTTAAACAAGAGACATATAATGGGCCAGCACCTTGGCCCAGCTGGTGTTTTCATGAAAATACTGATGTCCCATAAATTTAAGACTGTTTATAAGCAGGCCAATCTCCTGTTAGTGTGTGGCCATATCTCTTATAAAGGTAACACAAGGGTTGCTGGCTCTCAGTGGTGTTTTTCCCCTACCTAATTCAAGCACTTTTGAGGACTGGGTACATCAGCAAGAGCAGCATCTGTTTTTGCTGCTGGGTTTGGTGGTGTGAGATGGTGATGTTTTCCCTTGCCTGGCTCTTTCACAGAGGTGCTGTGGACTTGTGAGCTGTGTCCTGTGCCCACAGCTGTACAGAGCTGCTTTGCCAGCGATGGCTCTCGGCTGGTGTGGGTCAAAATTCAGCTTGTTCCAGGAGCAGAACTGGTGCTGAACCCACTGGGCCATGCGAACAGTGGCAGGAGTGGCCCTACACCGCCCTGTGCCCACCCCACCAGTGCTTCCCATGCCATCCCCAGGGTTCCCATGTCCCTGCTTGTCTCAGTGTAGCTGCATCAGCCCCAGCAAAGCAGTCCTGAAGCTGCAGGGGAGCAGGTTTCCTTGCAAGGCTGGAGCCCCCTGGGATTTTGGAGCTGCATCTGAGCAATCGTGTCCTGTGAGATATGTGGAAAGCGTCCAAGATGGACACCTGCTGGCTCTGAAGCAGTCAAGTGCTTTTTCCAAAGTGTCTTTGGCCCGTGTTCTGGATGTTTACTTTTAAAAAGATACAGGCACCTGTTGGCTGTAAAAGCAAGGGGGAGGAAAAATCACTGCTGCTACTGTCACTGAAATTCCCTGCAGACTTAAAAGGAAGACGAAAGTTGGTACTTTGAGAGAAACTCGAAGCCCTTGGGACAAGCACAGCAGAAAACAGGAAGATGCTCTGTATTCTGTCTGATTGCTTGCAAAAATGAGTGCTGTGTCTCCTACAGAGAGAGAGACAGAGCCAGAAACACATATTCGCATCGTTCCCCCATGCTTGAGCCTTGCTAACTAGGACAATACCATTTTGCACTTCCCCGGGCATATTCTCAAACAGCAGCTCAGTGCAGGTGATAGAGGAAAAAAGAGGGTGAGGGAGAAAGAAGAGAGGAGGGAAAATCTTCCTTGTGGTATTTCAGATCTCCAGCATACACAGGTGCTTTTTAATCCCTCTGGCCTACATATTCCACAGCCCCTAGGAATAGAGGAGTCGTGATGTAATGCTCTTTTCCTCACACTCCCAGCTTAAATACAGATGGAAATTGTTGTCATGTGTTAGAAATGTCACCAATAATATAAAAGGCAGGCTTCTGCATTCTCCCTTTTGCACTGTCAGCTGCTGCTGCCAGCTTATTCTTCCCTCTCAAACCTATTGTCATGTGGCAGAAACCCTGATGTAAGTAAGCCCTGTCCTCCCCCTGCTTATGATCCCTGCATTTTTTATTCCCCTCTGCTGCAGTGCTGAGGATCATTACATACCACGACTTAAAGACAAGACCTCACAAAGGAAGGATTAATCTTGTATTTGTGCTTGAATTTCGAAGGACTCAGGCAAGTGAGAATGTTCTGTTGTATTCTCTCTCTTCCTTCCCCCCCCCCACCCCTTCCTTTCCTAGATGCTAACGTAAGGAATGAAAAGCAGCAAATGCGCTAAGCCGGGTGTGTGTTTAGTGAGCGAACGCAGCGGTGCCTCAGCCGCAGGTCGGGATGCGAGGGGAGGCAGTGGGGCTGGGAAGGGAGCTGCGGAGCGGGGCTGGCAGCCCGAGCCCAGCCTGGGAGGACAGATGGCTAGTGCTGCTTTTTAATTCAGCAAGCAGGCTTTACGTGAGGCCCGTTGGCGAGCGGGTGTGCTGCGAAAAGCGGGGTCAATGGGCACGAATAGGCTGAGATCAGGACCAGATGCCTGCCGAACAATGGGGCTTTTGAAAGAAATGCGGGAGGAAGCGTGGCGCTGGCTTTGTACTGCCTCCGCATTGCAGGTTGGAATGGGGCAGCTCGGATTTAATGAAGTGCATTCCTAAACGTGGTCGTCAGCCCGGGCTGGGAGACAAGGGGACATGTCAGAAGGGGGCTTGTGGGGCCGGCGGTGGGGGGGAGCGATCCACTCACTGATGGATCGCCCCGAACAATGCGGTCTTAGTGCTGGATGGGAAAAACCATCAATACATCCCTGTGCATATTAATGCGATACAGCAGGTGTTGCTAAATGTCTGTCCCTGCATTGTTCTCCCGCGGCTCAGCCGGGGAGGGGGCAGGAAGGAGACCCCGCGAGCGATGCGCTCATCCAGGCTGGAAATGCAGCGGCTCCGGGACGGCCGCGCACGCCGGAGGGAAAGCGGGAGGCGAGAAGCGGCGCTTCCTCCCCGGGGTCACTGCCTCGGACGAGGTGTAGGGCAGCCGTGCCCTGTGCTGGCCCTGGCAAGCAAGGCGGGGACAGGCTCAGAGAGGCTGGCCGCAGCTTAAAGGCATAGCAGGGACCCAGAAGGGTCCTTTTTTTCTGCAAATATTCCCCCAAACTAAGCAGGTGTGAGTGCTGGGAAGTGCAGTCTAGGTCACCAGGGCAGAGGGCAAGGAGGGGGCAGGCAGGAATGGTGTCTCAGTTGGAATTCAGCAGTGAAACAGTTAAAAAGGGGCATGTTTTTTTCAGCTTCTCCAGAAATACATCGATTGGGAATGAGCTGGGAAAGCTGTGTGAATTGCAATAAACAAGGTGTACAACATGTATAAAACCAAACAAAACATCTATGTCTGCTTTTGTGTGTATCCTGCTGCACTGGCTGGATGTACTCTTCCTTTAAGATAGTTTTCGATCTAACAGAAGTAACATCCCTAAACACTTACAGCCATGTTTGCCAATGTAATTCTGGGAGGGTTGGGGAGGAGGAGAGTGTACACATTCAGTCATTATTATATGTATTTCTTTTAAAAAGACACCCATTTAATTGCTGTCATTGTGTTGTCTGCTCCGCTTGTGATTTGTGACATGCTATACTGTATTTGTTACCAGAATGAAAGGGGTCTTTGTTCCTTATTCATATTATGGCACACTGCATCTCTCAGTGAAAATGGAATATTTGCCTTTAGAGCTAACTTAACTGGTGATCTGTGCCCACTGTAACACTGGGAAGGGATTGCTTTGTTTTTGCTGGGAGTTTCAGCGGAATTTGCAAGCAAGGCTTGAATTATTTCACTTATTTATTTTTACATATCAGTGGATTAATAGCGATGAAGAGTGATCAGCCTAATTTGCCCACAGGACAGGTAAAGCATGACCAGTGGCTGCAGCAGCTTCATATACTGCAGCTGCCTTTCTATGTATCCCTTTTCTGTGGATGAATGGCCAAGTTGACCATGAACTAGGATTTAGTCATTGTGCACCTTTGATCATTTGCTGCTGTATAAATTGCCAAAAAGGATGTAGAAAAATAAAGTGAGAGTGTGTAATGTGGACAAGCTCATGTGTCTGCTCAGAGGTTAGCCAAGGCTGCAGATGAATAAAGGCTGTTAGTGACTGGCCAGCTGTGAAGTGAATATTTGGGGGTGCCAGTGGCACTTGGAGAGCTCTGTCCAGGCACTGGTGGGGTGTGCTGGGTTAGGTTATGCATCATGTAACATCAGCAGCATTATCACTTGTGATCTATTTGCTGTCCTTGCCATGCTCTGGCTACTTGGGTATCAGTCTGTGTGCCTGTGAATGGGAATGGTTTATAAGTATACCAGCTGGAATTGGCAGCCAAAAAGGATTTAAGGCAGTGCTTGCACAGACAATTCATAAGACTTCTTCTAGCACACCTACATGGCATGAATGTATGGAGCTTGTTTTGAAATTGAACTACCAAGTTCAGCAGCTTGAGCTTTATGTTTATTTTCTACTCTGCAGTGCCCAAGGAAAAATGAGCAAAAGATGCAAAGGCTGGCTCAGTCCTGGGAGGCTGCAGTCTGTGTGAAGGAGAGGGGCTGCCTCAGCAAAGGGCTGGACTGTGAACCTGTTGCTTTGTTGTTGTGTGGCTCCTGCTTCGATGTGGGAAATCATATCCAAGAGTAACTTTGGTCTGGAGAGAGCAAGGAAGCACTTGGTGGTGCAGAAGCACAGGCAGTGTTTTCTCCTTTGCCAGTTTGTTTCCACTCATCCTTGTCTACTGCTAAGTCCTTGTCTACTGCTAAGTCCTGTCAGATGGAAGCAATGATGGATCCATGTAGATTCAAGAATGATGCTTCACTTCCTTCAGGGAAACTGCTGTAGTGTTTGTGAGAAGGAGCACAGGCAGCTGTTCCAGGAGCATTTCAGCTCCCTGCTGTTGAAGTGTTGCAGAGCCAGGTTCTGCTGTAAACAGCAAGAACCCTTTTCCAGTTGAATTTCTTTTTTTTTTTTTTTTTTTAATACATTCTTTTAATGCAGGTAATCCAACCTGCAGTATGGAACTTAGAGTATCCCTTTTGTCATTATTGACAACCCATAGCACAGGTAAGGTTGTCATAGCAGTCAGTGTTGCATAAAGGAAAAAACAATGAAGCCATTAATTCAGCAGCAGAAGCTGATTGAATGGTGTTGGGTTCCTGACTCTGCATCTGACAGCAACAACACTTACCCTGAGTTTCAGTTGTTTAAAAGTTCCTATGCTGCAGGGAAGGCTCTTGCCTGCACTTTGGAGTCTGTGTACAGACACCTTTCTGCCAGCTTTCCATGCTTTCCAGTGCACCAAGTCTTTACATGGTTGCACAGGAAATGCTTCTGAAATCAATGCACATCAAGTCATTTTGGCCAAGAGGTGCTGCATGCTGTGGTATTCAATAAAGCTTATTCAAAATGTGGTGCTATTTTCAGTCAAACTGTGCTAAATCCTGTCCTGAAATCCTCTGAATGTTTTGCTCTTGAATATTCTGGTAAGCATGATGACTGGTTCACTGTGCTAATCCTATATGGTCTTTCTGTCTGCAGATAATCCTGAGCTGTTGTTGCTGTTCTGAACACATGAGTAAGATTCTGTTCCCCCTCCTCTTGACCATATACAGTAGAATTCCAGCTGACTGCTAGAAAATAACAGATCAAATATCCTACTCTTCCTTTTTCTCATCCATTAGTATGAGAGTTGAGTTTCTTCTACTTGAAAAACAAAACCTGGAGAAGTAAGAAAAATATTCTTGGTCTGTTGCGCTCTATCTGGAGGCATGTACTGGCTCAGACTGTGCAGAACGTCTTCAGGAATCTCAGCTGTAGACAGATGTGGAAGCAAAGACATGCTTAAAGCAGGTTTCCAAATTTACATAGATTGGTCAGAATTTCTACTGCAATTTCACATTAATTAGAGATGAAGCTGGCAGTGGTGGCTTTAGTAAATTTTGTTCTCCTAAAATAAAGTTACTGTATTTTCCTATTTTTATCCTAGTGATTTTTTATTTTTTTATTGCTGGACCTACCTGTGGAAGATGGCTTGGCAAAATCTATCCCTTTCTGGTGGAAAAAAACCCCTTTTCCTTTGGGACAGTTAGTGTCACCTCCAAATTATTACTTGAGCATGTTTCAGATTTAGTAGAAAAGCTTATGTAAGGAAGGGTGATAGTTTAACCTTGGGTTGGTTCTCCCCACCCCCACTGATTTTACCCATGGACAGATATTGTGTATCCTTATAGTAAGATTAGCATATTTGCATAAATATGTTAATATCCATATGGCCTATATTGACATGGTTGTATGGGATGTATATATCTGGTGTCTGTGTAATACAAATGCTTACACTTGCTTTTAACTACAAACATCAAAATGTCATGAACTGGAGAGTCCATGATAACTAAAGTCAAACTTTTTCTTAAAAGCTATGTAATATTTAGTTGATAAAAAATATCATGAACACCCACTCTTTTCCTTGGAAGAGATTGAATTTTTTTTCCTTTTAAATAGACTTTCAAAGGATTAATTAAGAAAATGAAACCCGAGAAGAAAAATAATTGACCCAGCAGTTTGAGGCCAATAAATTTGTGTCAAGTCAGCCCTAAGTGAGCTGTGCCTAAATGACTTTTATATATATATTTTCTGAAAATGTTCCATATTGAAATAGGGAAAAAAACCCTGCTAGATGAATAATGTCGTTCTGTCAGCAACTGGAATATGGCTGTGGATATCACTCACTGTGTGGAAAAATAGCTTGTTGCTTTGCCTACCTAAACAGAGGTAGTGTCCCACCTGGAATTTGCAGTGTTACACTTTGTTTGTTTGCCTGAGGAAACACTCAATCCATTGCAGATTGGAAATTTTAGTTTGTTTGTGGGGGATTTTTTTTACGTGTTTTGTTTTCATTAGGGTACAACACCGTCTGTTAATACATGTGAAGATGAGAGTGAGGCACATAAAAAGTAAAAGCTCTGAAAGAACTCTGTAACTGAGATTGTGATGTAATGGGGAAAAAAGGAAATTTGCTCCTTTTTCCCCCCATGTTTGCATCTTCTTTGGGTACAGGCTTTCTAGAAGTCTTTGGTAGGTTTATTGCTCACATTGAGAACTCTCTGGTGTTGATTTTTGTACGTTAATTTACATGAATGGGGAGCAGCTGAATAATAGTCATGTAGAAGGTGCTGTTAGAAATGAGGTTGTGTCAGCACTGCCTGGTGATGAACAGTGTGTCATTGCTGTGATGACACACTGACAATTCAGCACCGGAATGCAAGCCCTTGGGAAGAGTGGGGACATGACTGGGGGAAAACAAAGTCTCCTCTTCCTCTTGCAGGGACCACAGCAAGAGCCTGAGGCTTGAGACATCCCCTGAGGCTTAGACTGGGGGATCCGAGTTCTTTTCAGCAGCAGAAGCTGGGAATGGGCTGTAGCAGAGTATGCAGTGCTGGTTAAAGATGTGTATTGAATGTAGTTTAGTGGACAAGTGTCCTGGTGTTGACAAGGCAATATTTTAATGTGTGATAATCTGTCATCTTAAACTCTTAAGGGAAATCAAAGGTTTACTACATTTAGATGCATGAGTTAAAACTGCCCTTTGCCTTTTCTACTTCAAGACTTGAATTTATTTCTTTTTTTCCTGGTGAAGATGAAGTCAACTCATTTTGAGTCCTAATCAGGAAGTGATTCAGAGTCTGTGCTCATTAAATCCTTCCCTTCACTCCTGGGACTGACAGGGAGGATGTCACACATTACCTGCTGATGAGATGATGTTTTGTGAAGGAGATGAATGTCCCAGAAAGTATTCTCACAGTGACAAACCACTGGGAAGCCGGAAAGGGTTTAGAAAGCCACAGTGAAGCTGGAATATGAGTACTTGAGCTAGTTTTATCATCACTCTGTTCAGCAGCTGCTTACCCATTAGAAAGAACTCATCTTTAGTTGCATGTGATTTGGGGGGCATGAAGGTTGAACCCTGCTGTTCTCATTATTTGAAGTTTCAGATTTTCTTTGGGTTATTAGGGTACAACACAGAGCATTTAATTCCCCTTATCAGCTCCTTTGGATATCATTTGATTGGATGGACCCTTTTCAATTTTTTTCCATTTTCCTCTTTCTCATACTTCATGGATTCTATTGTTTTATTAGTTCACTGGCCTTTCTGGGTCATTGCAGTCTAAGTATTCTGACTTTTATAAAGGTCTTGGTGACTAAATATTAGTGACCTCTATTCATCTTCCTTTTGCTTCTCCAAAGCAGAGCAGTTTGATTTTGAGCTGCTCTGTGTTACGGTATCAGTGAGTTCATCGCATGGGGAATCAAACCCCATTTCTTCTCCACAGATGAAGATGTCCATTCAGTACATTGAGCTGTAGAGTTTCTGCTTCAGTGTTTGGATAATAGGATCCCTGGAAAAGAGATGGAGAGAAACTAGCCTGTGGAGCTTCACCAGCCTAACTAAAATAACGTACCGTTACACGATTGAAGGAATATTGCTGGATTCATGGCAGTTCTAGGAAAGTCTAACACACTGAGTGTGATTGACTTGAATTTCCAAATTATGTCAGAGGAAATGGAAAAGTTACCATTAGCTGTGCTAGGGAGCTTGTTATACCAACAGAAGTCTTTTTGGTAAATTCAGCTTTGTGTTGGTAGGCTTGTATTTTGAGGTATTCCTTCTAGGGCACCATCTCTGAGACATTTCCCTAGCTCAGACTCTGCCTGAGGGATGAATAGACATGTCCCTGTGGAGAATTGGTGGTTCCAAGATTAGGAATGGATGCTGCCATAATGTGAAGATTTTACACATCATATTTTGCCATTATCTGGGCAAGTCTGTGAAAATAGATGTGTAATGTAGGAGCTTTCCTCTTGCTCAGCCTTGCTTTCTCCTTCTGATAACCCTCTGCCTCATGTGTTACTCTCTGCTGCTCCCTAAGTGAAGTGGGAAATGGGTTTTATAAGGGAAATAAGAAGGTCCAACTTCAGCATGGAAGAGATATTGAGAAATACCTACAGGAACAAAGAGAAACAAAAACTATCTGAGCAACCTGAACTGTGGGCTTTGGTAGCTCAGAAGGGCTGTATTTGGGAGACTATTTTAGCAGGCATTTTTTTTTCTGGTTTACTGTTGTAGTGTTTTTTAAAAGGCAGGGGGAGCAAAGGAACACCCCAAAATTTCAAAGTCCTACCTTCCCAAAGCCCTGTCTGGAAGCTCTTAGGGAGGGTCAGAGAACAACTGTGGGAAATTTTATCTGCAGTATTTAAAGTTTGGGAAATGGAAATGAAAGTCTCTAAAAGGAGAAGCTGATAATGGAGTGTGTGAAATGGCTTTTCAGGTGTTGCTGCTGGCTGTATCTGATACATACAAAGCTTACACTTTTAAGCAAGGGGAGATTTGAATGCTGCCCAAAAGTTGCTTTCATTTGTAGAACTCTCCGCATCTCTAGCTGCCAATGGCCCCACTGGCACCATGGCGAGGTCTTTAAATTGAAGGACCTTTCTCTAATAAAAGGTCTGCTTCACTGTAAAAGAGATACTAGGGCTATAGCATCTTGAAGGGCAAGCTGATAAATGAGATATTATTATCTCAGTGTGTTCTTTTAGTGAAATATTTAAAAGTGGCTCACTGGTGAATTACCTGCTGACCTGATCCTCTAGCAGCCTTATTAAATAGTCACCTGTTGTAACATTCTTTGTAAAGTTAGTGTGTCCCGCTGCACTAAGCACTATTTCAGATATCCCCATTATAACAAAAAATCTTTATCTAGTAATAGTGCAAACCAGTGGCTCTCATGGGTGCTTTCATAATGAGGTTTTATGGTGGCTGTTCTCTGATCCCTTTTCTCCTTTTGCCAGTGTGTCAAATTTACTCAATTCCTCTCCATATTCATAGAGCTTAACAAATTTGCTCTTCAAACTCCTCCAATGTTCCAAACATCAACACTTCTGATACAGAATGGGTTTATCAAAACAAACAGTGGCAGAAAATAAGGGTATCTGCACAGCAAAGTGCTTGGGCTGGAATGGCTTAATGAGGCACTGGAGCCATGTCTGTACTCTTTGCCCTGAGCGAAAGCAAAATGAAAGGAGTTAGTTTAAAATCTTAAAACTTTTGCTGTTTAAAAGCTTGACTTCTGCTTGAGTACTGGGGTGCTCTGTTGCTGTTGGATGACAAGTAGTAACTTGATTTCTTCTTGTCATCTGTCTACAACATATTTTTAAGTATTTCTATTTGCCATATGGCGGTCAGCAGCTGCCTTTGCTGGTGCTACTTGAGATTTGTCGTACTGTTACAGCAACAAAACTCACCGGGCTGTGACCAGCACCTGAACAAACAATTGCACTTGTGCCTTGGAACTATATTCCTTGGATATTCTTGGGTGCAGTGGAAGAAATCTTAAACTCCTTTGATGTCTTTCCTGGCCTCGTATTTAATTACATATTTTTTGATAGTTTTCCCTCAGGAGTTCCTTATTTTAAATGCATTTTACAAATACACATTCAAATAAGCCTGACACTATTAAATTTTGTAGTCTAGTTATTTTGTATTGCTGACCATGCCCTTGGTACTTGGACTTCTTCCTACAGACAGTATTCACTGTACTTCACTGCAAGAACTTGTGGTCTCTCCTCACTGAAATAGAAAGTGTGGTCGGGTTGAAACCTTCTGCTTTTTCTCCCTTGACTCATATGCCTTGTCCCAGTTTGGCTTGGTTTGATTTTATTTGGATGCATCCAGGCAATAAGAAGCAGAGGTGCTCAGAGAGTGCCAGTTTTGGTTCTGTGATTTGTAGCAGTCAGGTTTGCCAAACTCCATCTTTGTGCAGCAAGAGTTGGCAGTGGGTGGTGGGAGCTGATGGTCTGGTCTGCAGCTGAGCAATGGGCCAACAGGTGTTGGCCTGGTGGATCTCACTGTATTCTCTGGAGGCCTGCTGTCTTTGACACTAGCCACCTTCATCTCTGCATGCTACAGGCTCACCTTTTTAAAGAAAAAAAAAAAAAAAAAAAGGTGGAGATTGAGAAAATGACCTGTCCTAGGTTACCACAAGGTCTGTTAGCAGGAGCATGGCTGGGTGCAGTGACTGACCTTCTGCATATCCTTCCACAGTTTATCTCAATCCAGACAATTGTTTTTGCCCTCTGAGGAGCTGTTTTGTTAGGTGTTGGCTGCATTTCAAGAAAAAGAGGGTAAAAAAAAAAAAGATAAATTTCAAAATATTACATGAAGCAACAGCAAGCAATAATCCTGGTTTGTGGAAAAATGCTGCAGCAGCTGGTGTGGATGCTCCTTTGGTCTCTGCTCCTGTTTGACACAGCTACAGACTGCCCAAACTATGTGCAGCAGCAGGACTAAAACGGTTCCTGTATTCAAAGCTCCTCTAGCTTAAAGTTTTATTAAAAAAGGTCTGTTGGGCTCTGCTTGCAAGCCCATACATCCCACGCCGCGCTGGCTGTGAGGTCCGATACCATCTCAGTAATTAAGCACCAGCATCCTACAGCACAGTGGGTTTAAAAGGCTGTCAGCAGCTTAAATGCCACCTGATATTAAATTTATCAGTCTAACTTCTCAGCATTCTGCAGCTGACCCCTGGTAACAATGACCATGGCAAGTTATTTGTAGATGGTGCCTGCTGCACCCTTGCTGCTTGCCTGGTTTAATTGCTGATCTCTAATCTTCCTCAAAAAGGTGGGAGTGCAGGAGAAGAAAGGCAGCACTACACTTACAGCAGGTTTTTTGCCCAGCTGCCATCAGTCCATTCCCTGGGAGACTTTCTGAGTTAACAGTGCAGTGCTGGACCGCCAGGGCAGTCGTGTCCCCTGTGCAGTGGGCAAGGGCACAGGTCAGTGCACAGAACCTTCACCACACTTCCAGGTGTGGTGGTTCCATCACTTCCCTAGGCAGCCTGTTCCGGTGTCCAACTACCCTTCCACCAAAGAAATTGGAGTTCTTCATACTTCCCCCAAATGCAAATAATGGTGAGGATTTATCCCTCTCTGCCTTATTTTCTGCCATTGTAAGTTGAGGCTAATGATATGCTCCTTTTTTAAAGCTCTTTGGGATCGTTGGATGAAAAGCACTATGTAATTATTGAAGTGCAGCTTTTATGGTGCTGCCTTTAGAAGGAAGGGGAAAAATATATTCACTTCGCAAAATATTGTGTTGTAGATGCAGCTTTGGAAATCTGACTTTCATTGTTAAAGCTGAAATTAAAAAGGACTGTTCCACTGTAGAGTGTCATACTAAAACCAGGCCTGTGTTGAGGCTGCATAGAAGCTTTGTGTGCCACTGGAAATGTATAAAAAGAAAGAAGAGCAAACTGAAACAAAAGAAGGGCTGGTCAAAAATAAAGTAAAGCCAGTGATGGCTGTGAGTGCCACTTGTGTCTTTGGGACTCAGGGTTGCTTAGGCAATGTAACATCAAGTTCTCAGCAGTGTAGATGCTTCTGGCCACATCATTTTCATGGCCATTAAGTTCAAATATTTGTCTGTTTCCTGAGATGAAAGGAATGAGAGCTCTCTCAAAAAAAGAAGCCTGCAAATTCTAAAGCAGCTGTGCTGCATGCAATTTGCCTAGGAATTATACCTCAAAATACCATTTTTACCTACTTTGAACAAGGCAGAGGCTGATATGAATGCCTCATTGTTTTGTCTCAAGATTGTTTTCCCAGAAAATACCTTTCAAAATATTTATTTTTTGGTAAATGCATGTGTATAATTATAGATAAAGGCTAATTTGTGTAGTTGAGTTTTGTGCTGTCAAATGGAAGCTGAATGGTTTAATACCAAAATGGGACTTCACATTTAAATCATGCCTATGTGCTTTTTATGTTTTTTACAATAGGTTCAGTAGCTAATCATCACCTAAATTGGCTTTTCTAAATAACAAGCCATATTAGATAGTCTAATGGCTTACTTGGAAACTGGGAAGCAAAAATGATGCCACAGTGAATCAAGACTGTAATATTGAAGTTAAAAAGAAGACAGAAAATGGTGCCCCATTTGTCTGCCCGTGTGCACTCAGCCTTGCTGATGGATTTGTTGATCGTCAGAATGCTGGAATGTTTGAAGTATCTGACTAAAAGATTGAAAATCTCAAAAAAATGTAATGAAAACTAGCAAATATGTAAATTTTTTTGCAGCAACATCCAAACTGCAGGGTGAAACCTTCCTGAAAACGCCACAGGGTGTTCTCAATATTCAGACCTTAATTCTAGTAAAAGCCCACCTGCACGCCCAAAAGAAGAAGGATAAACTGATGACATTCTCACTGTGATGGGATCATCAAAATCACGGAAAGAAAAAGCTGTGGAAGTTAATGCTTTCATTCTCAAAATCAGTAAAAGCAGAGCATTTCAGGGGGAAAGTCTCCTTTCCAATGCATTAGGCCAAGTTGTTCATGCTCACCATTTATTTTTTTCTTTGTAGTATCAGATGTGACAACATCAAACAGCTCTGTCCATTACCCAGCTGGAAGAAACTAATGCACTGCAATACACAGCTCAGTATTCATATGGTCAGCCACATGATAATGATTTGAATTATCATAAAGCTGTTATTTGTATAATACAGAATTTTAAAAACAAATTATTTGGTAGGCTTACTAGTTGCAAAACTTTCCAGAATTCTTCTGCTGTGGAAATCTTTAGAAGTTCCTGTAAAATTTGTGTTATTTATTGTAAGCCCAAATGGAAATGTTCAACTAAATATGACCCAAATCAGTTAAAACATTTGCAAGTTATGTATCTGTGGCCAAAAAGTCCCTTCTTTTGTAAAAAGAATAGTTAATTTGTATGTAGGTTTACAAGTAGTTAATTTTTAATGCAGACAGGTCAGGTATCTTTTTGGTGTTTCAAACCTGTCTTTTATTGGGCAGAAGATACTGATAAATGGAATAGCTATGGAGAGCTTGTGGAAACTTGTTTTGGAATGAGCAGAGCTGCAATTTTAGCCCTTAGTATTTTTCTGGTGGCCTTATAAATGGTTTTATGTGGTGAACCAAGGGGAAAATGTTAGCTTTGCAGTCCTGATGCATTCCAGGTATGAGTCTTCCAACTATAAATTGTCTGAATTCACTTCTGGTTTTGGAGTTTCAGAGGGACCAGTTGTGTTCTCTGGGTATGACAGAGAGCACTTGCCTGTGACCTGGTCCCATTGGTCCAGTGGTGAGCACTGGGTCGGGGCTTTGTTGCTTTGTTGTGGCTGTGGATTAAGCTTTTGGAGGAGAAGCAGTTTCAGCTCTATTGCTGCTGTATAGTGGACACTTACCAGCCTTAAAGTTCAGTTTAAGCCACTTGCTACCAAATTTCCTGGGTTGTTCAGGAGATGAGCATCCTCTGACTTGGAGGTTAATCAGTCACTTAATTTTTAAAGTGTGCTCGTCACTTGGGCTTTCATTTGCTTATTTGTTGTGTTATTAATTTGATGGGAAATGCTTCTTTGAGGTATACATGTGGTTATTTGTATAAAGAACTGTTGCACTGACCCCCCAGGACTGCACTCCTCACTCTGGAAATACTTCAGCCTTGTAAATAGGAACTTGCATCACACGAGCTAGAGATTTAAAGGAGAAAAGACAGACTCCTCTTGCCTCTCTTGAAATGATTATGTATCTTGGCTTTGTTTTATAGCATTACTACATACAAGCTAGGTCCTGACAAACTTCTGAAAGAATGGGGTTGGATTCTTCCAGTCTTTGAGACATCCAAATGCTTTAAATATCATCTTAAAAGGTACTGTGTTCTTAAAGTGTAAGTTACAGCCGTGGTGGAGATATTACTGGGTGAAACATTCTTTGCTTGTCTGGAGAGATCAGACTGTATTATAAGAGTGGTGTTTTCATGTGGCAAAGATTCTTTCTTTTGGATTGTTCTAAACTTGAGTCGTAACAGCAAAAAATCCTCCTGCATCACAAGAGAGGCCGTCTCCTAGTTTAACCTACTCATCTGGCAGAAATCACTGCAGCTTTTTTTTAATGTCAGGTCACAGGCTTGGATAAGCATATTTATTCATATCAAGCCACTGAATGTTTTGAGGTTCATCTATGACTAACTGAAAGTCTTTAAAAATAGACCAAACATCGGAAAGCTATTGAAATGTTTTGTGATATAAAGTCTACTTCAAATAAATGGGATCGTCTCAATGGCCTCTTACAGTTGGTTCGTTTTAATGGATTTTTATCCTCTTTTCTTTCCCCGATGAAACCAAATGCAGCTCACCTCTAGCATGAGGTCAGATGAGTGCTTGATGAGATTTGCTAATGTCCCTGGTTATAATAACAGCCATGGGCCACCTGACATAAAAGGCCTCCTTTACACTTATCCCTGCACATCCAGGTCACCTGCTCCTGTGGGGACAGGCTGGGGGAGCCTCTGGGCTCTCTGACACAGAACTGGGCATCTTACTATCAACTATATAAAAAATGAGGCTTGGTACGTGGGTAACTGTTGCCTGTTGAAAAGCTTATAATAAAGTGATGGGCCATAAGGTCCAGTATAGAACAGCTTTTAAGATGAGGCTTCCTTTTAATTCAGGATCTTCCCCAGGATTAAGAATGCCAGTTCTCTCCTGACATAATGTTGGCTTGATCATCCCCGCTGGTGGGCTTTCAGTTGCTGAGTCTGTGGTGCTTATATTGGGATGCTGCTTAAATAAGGCTTGTGGTAATGGATCTTGGATCTGAGCTTTTTGGTTCTGTGTTTTGCCTTAGTAGAAATCAGCACCGGTTCGGCCTATAATTAATGCACATGATTGGGGTGCAAGATAGAAAGGAGACACATTCTGGACAGTTACATTTGAGTATAAGGGACAGACAGTCTAGCTCCAGTGGCCTACAGAGGTCCCAGAAAATTAAGATGTTACCTTTTTTTTCCTCTGTTCATTGTAAAGGGATGAAAAGGTTCCTCTTAAGTTCAGTTATGTTGTTTTAATGATATGAATGATTCGGTGGCACAGACAATTTGAAGTGGAAACTGAATACAAGAACCTTATTGAGTCATACACTGGGCAAGTAGATTAGGGACCACACATGCAGGCTTGAAAACATTTAATTTTTAAAATCTTGTTAACATAAGGGGGCACAGAACAATGTGAAAGACTTGGGGCCACACTCGCAGCTGGCATAGATCAGCGTAGCACCATAGATTTCAGGGTAGCAACACCAATTTCTGCTGGTTGAGATTCTGGCCTTTAATCTGTCATCAATCTAATAAAATTGAGCTGCTCTAATTACCACGGTGTCAGTCAGAAATATGTTTGCCTGAAATGATAAAGCTGAGTTGGATCCTGAAGCCCACACAAGTCAGCAAACACTGTGCAAATCTGAGTTAAACCATTTGTTTGCCCACTTAAGGAGAGGTTGTCCACGGTCATGGTATGTGTGGAAAGACAGCGGGGGAGTGAGAGGAACAACTGAAACATATGGCCCAAGTGAGCTTTCTCTTTATTCCAATGCATCAGGATAAGACAAGCTGTTGAACCGATGAGAAACCTTCCTTATATACCATATTTCAAGATTAAAACTGGGAGAAATTCAGTACCAGTGATCTCACATCTATATTTGACTAAAGGTATAGAAAACTGTTAAACTGAAAGCAGAGGAAAAAAGCCCCCAGGCCCAACCTCCCCTAATCCATAATAGCTGCATCATTATGTAGAAGAAAACAGCAATTTCCCCACCAATGTGTCCATAAATGGAAAACTTATCAATACCTCCAGATGCTCCCTGGCTTTATGACACCATTAAGTTTAATTGCACTGATAAAATGGATTGTATTTGTATGGAACAAGGTCTTTTCAGGATCGGGTTTGGGGAGCATGCAGGCACAGGAGAGGGGTCACATACATTGAGACGTGCTCTTCACTGCATGTTAACTTAATTTTGACTTCATGTTTCTTGAAGAAAAATGTGGAAGTGGCGTTTTTGCAGTGTCTGTGACCTCCTGAAAGGTCAAGATCGAGAACTTTATTGCAGCTGCACTTGCTGCAACTTAACGCTTTTGCAGTGGCAGTTAATTTCGTTTTTAGTAAGGAACATGGGTTATTACTTAACATGAACACAGGAGTTATAATTTTGAGCTATAATCCTTGGGCCTTGGGCCTTCTCCGCAAGACAATGGAAAGAGAGCTTTTACCTTTAGTTTCAGGTTGAGCAGAGACCAGCTTCCACTGGGTCTGAAAATCCCAGTTTGTGGTGAATCCAGGGAGAATTTTGGTGTCTATTCTTGAAGTCTTGTATCAGCAATGCCTTTCCACCCCCCAAACCTAACGTTTGCAGGTTTTATCAGCTGTCTTATTCATCTTGTCCATTCCCATCATTAATTCAAAACACCTGCTTTATTTTATAAAATGTAGCCGCTCACCAGGGTTGGTGTGCCAGTAAGATTTGATAGCATAAATTCAGAAAAATAAAAGCACCATGATTCTCTTCTTGCCTCTCCCCCAGAAAACTCAGACACCTACAGGGTTTTCTTACTTCCAAACCAAGACACTACCTCAGAGCCAGGAATGAAAAATACACAGGTTTTGTCATCTTACCATCTTTTTTTAGCTACATGTGTAAATAAAGATACCCGTATGACAACCAGTGACTAAGTGCAACTCACTGTGAGTAACACCAAGTGGCTGTGCCCCAGCTTTGCCTTGGCAGGACCTTCTGAAATGTCCCCAATGAAGGATGCAAAAGCCAGAAGAACTGTCACTGTTACATGGTTGATATCCCAAGACAGAGGCAGCAACCTTGCTTTCAGTGCAAGGGAACAACAGTAGTGACTGGCTTTGTAAGACAGGCAGGGATTTAAGAGCGTATCTTCCAGTGCCCCAAAGCTGCAGATGTTTTGCAAGAGATATGGATAGGGGTTTTTTCTCCTGAATTCTTCTTTGGTTTAAGGTGGTGCTTCTGTGTCTGGTACTCTTGCTAAACATCACCTGAGATGACAATATCAAAGGAATTGCCCTTCATGTAATATAAACGATAAGTGAATCTTTTCTGTATTGAGGGGTTTTTTTTTTATGTTACTCTTTGAGGGCTTTCACCTGAGACAGCTTTTTCTATGCATCATATATGTGATACTTACGCTGTATTACTTAAGCATTTTTGGAAACTGATGGAGTGCTAGCATTGGCTAACAGCTCTCAACAATCCCAGGGCCATCCCCTGCTGACTCCTTCCTGGAGTTGTGTTCTTCTGTCACTCTGCTGAGTGTTTTTATTTTTTTTTAATGTTGCCTCTCTGAAGTGATAGTTGCTGTCAGAAATCTAGTCCTACATCAGTTCTGGTTGAGTCTATGTGTATAAATATAATGTATATCTTTATTTTTTCCATTATTTTGAGAGATTCTTTAAAGTGTTTCTAGGAAGTGCATAGCTCTCTGCTTTTCTTTCTCTGGGTGAAGTATTCCCTTTTATTACCATAAGAAAAATCTTTACCTCTTCTCCATTACTGTGTCATTTAGTCATCATAGGCAGATCAGTTTATCTTCTAAAAAGTGCCTTTAAGATGTTAAAGTGGTAGCATTACAATTTAAAATCCTTCTGACACTGCCTGTTCCACTGGAGTACTAAATCTTGTCTTCAGTGTGAATGGAAATCAAATAAAGCTTTCACTTGCTTGACAATTGTTGCAAAATAGAAGAAAATGTTCACGCTTTCATATAGTAATGACTGTGTCATGTCAGTGCAGTTCAAAGAGCAAACCCTTTTATGCTCATAGACAATGTTTACTTTTGAGATCCATTGCTATTTCCTAGACTTTTGTGGCAAAAAAATTAACAAGGGATTTTGTAGTTACCATGCTGTTTACCACAGTGTCACTTAAATGATCTTGCTCATTCACATTCTGAAAAAGAAAAGAAAACTACATTGTCAAAAAACCCCAAAACATTGGAACTCAGTAACAAACTGAGAAGCATGGAAGGGTTTGGGGGTTTTTTGTCTTCTGTGCATGATGGTATAGCTGACATCTGCATAGTGCCATGTGGAAGGAAAAAAGAAATGGTTTATCTGTAGTTTCATCTCCAAAGTACCAAAGAATGAAAAAAAAGCAAAATGAAAGCTGTACAGCAGAAGAAGCAAGAGCTTCACAAAAGCAAGATCTCTCTCCTTGCATCACAGACTTAAAAACAGAGGAAAATTTCATGGTTGAAATGCCATCATCAGGGTTGAAAGTGTTGTGTGTACTTTTTCTTCAGGTAGACAAAAAGCTAGTAAGTCTGCATGCTCGTTACTTCTGTAATACGCAGTGATGGAGAGGGGATAATAATAGTTCTTTACTCTTTATGGTTTTTTCTCCTGTAGTTTCTGAAATTTGGGGTTCCATGGGGTGTTGTGTATGAGTACAGGTAATCGATGCTGCAAACAGCCCAGGTCAGGCTCTGTGGTAACAGAGGAACAACTGCCTGGTATGATTTGCCTTTTTAATTATCACTTCAATCGTGGGTGCTCAGCATTTGTAATGGCAATTGATACAGTCATCAAGGCATAACAAGAAGTTATTGAGTAGTGTGAAATTCATCACGTTTATTTAGCCTTTGTGACCCTTGGAGAAAAAAAAATCTGTTTTTTAATGAATTATTGTATCCATGATAGTTAAGGTAAAGGCGGATAAGAGAACATGACTTCTGACATGAGATGCAGTCTTGTCTCACCCTCTCTGCCAGGACAGAGCAAGCCTAGTCAGCCATGTAATGGGTATTTTATGGGGTACATGTGAACTGATAGAGGAGTTTCCACCCTCCGTGTGCCATGGGAATGAATAGGGGCTGCTGAGCCTGCTCAGATTTGGGGGCAAGCTGACAATTTTCAAATCCAAAGGAAGGTCTCTTGCCTTCTGCCTGTGCTTATCATCCTTGCAAGGCTGAGCTTCTGCTCTTGCTTTTTCTGCACATGTATTCATCATCTACATCCCACTCCCACCGACTCTGGGATCTGCCTGTACCTTTGAGCAGGACTTGTGGAAGCTGGCTGTCTTCTCTCCATGGAGTTTGCTGAAGCTGCAGCTCAATCCTGCAGGTTGGTTCTTCTGTTCCTCCCATCCCACTTGTGTAAAATCCAGACCATGGTTTACAATGTGGTGTAAACGACCACTGACCTCTCAAGCTTCTGTTAGCAGATTCTGGGCTTTAGGTTCCAAAAAATGAAGATATCTCTTTGAGAATTAATATAAGAGTCCTAATGAATCCGCATCTGCGAGTCCTTTCCTGTTTTTCCATTGCCTGAGTCAATTAGCCTTATGGTAGCATGGTGTATTTGTTGTTACTCATGTGGGGCAACCCGCAATGATTTGTTTTTTAGACTTCAGCAAGGATATTGTTTTCCATCAGAGGCATTTCAGGATCTCTTCACAGAGACAAAAATAAAATGAAGGGGTCAATTCCTACAGTAGTTATTTTGTAGCAGTTCTGTTGGATAAAACCGATTACTTACCTGGCCAGTGAACTTGCATTGCTTTTTTGATTTGGGTTGCACTGTATGAACTGAAACAAAAACCACATCCAGACTGCTTTGGAGTGGAAGAATTTTGCTATCAGTTCAATCTGTTTTCCTTGTTGTTGTTTCCATGTAATGAAAAGATAAATATGCAAACATATTTACTTCATTAATTTTAAACAGTGCCAGGAAAAAGGCTCTGTCTAGGGATTGTGGAAAAATATTGTGAAAATTAGCTCTACATATTTTGCTTTCAGTCAACTCTGTTAATTAGGATCAAAGTACTGCAATTTTAAAAAGTTCTCACTGTTCCTTCCCACACATTTTCGTATTTCAAGAAGATGCAGTTAACTAAGTCTGAGACTGTCAGTAAAGCCCATGGGAATGAGGGTTCATGTACTAATAGCTGAGTACCAACATCCCTGAGGCCTTTGAAAATGCCAGGATTAGCTGTGGAGGGAGGTCAGATTGGGTTGCCTGTCCCTTGGGTGGCTGCTGGGATGGAAATGGGGCAACTGTTTTCCCACCCATCCTCATTGCGGGGTGTTTGTGTGTGGCTTCATCTTCGCTCTGATAAGACAAGTGCTGTGAGGTAGCTGCTTTTACAGGTGTGAAACATCTCTTTTTGTCTTGAAATGAGCAATTGGGTACTTGCAGGAAGAAGGAAAAAATGAGTAATAAACTGGGTTGGTACAAGGTACTGGTAGATTGTGGTTTTCCAGATGAGCTCAGCACCTAATAAAGTCCTTAAGGTGGTTGCCTGAAAAGGAAACTGGGACACAGAAAGGTGATGTTCAGTCTCCTAAAGCCTCTGCAGGCCATGGATAGAGCTGCCACACCAGACCCATCACAAACAGTACGTGCTCATGCTGTGTTTCATGTGCCTTTCCTCTCAAGCATGAAGACATTTCAATTTTAAGCAGGCACACTGTTATAAAAGAACGCTGAGTCAGCTTAAAAATCATGCTGAGATAAATAATTTACCTTTATTGGCACTGATAACACTTGAAATTCTAAATACTATTTTTCCCTGTGTTTCGAGGGGGATTTATGACTGTAATTTATGTTGCTGTGTTGCTTTTTCTCAGTTCAGATGCAAGGCTTCCTAGTTTTGTGCTTTGATATATATTTTACTTCCCAGTTATTGTGCATTGAAAGATCACAGCACTTGCCTTTAAAACATTGTGTGAACTTCTCTGGGTTCACTGCTGGATCTCCAGCATTGGCCTGTTAAGAGTTTCATTTTTAAATGCAAATGGTACGTAACTGTTTATAAATCTGACAAACATCTATACAATGGGCATAGATCTGCCCTAATTTAATCACATTGGAAAAGTGGCAGGAGGTTTATTTTTCTCCCTCTGCAGAAGTGTCTCAACTCTCTTCCCCCTGCTGAGAAGCCCTTGGCACTTTGCTGGTCCATTCTCAGTGAGACAAACCTTGCCTTGTAACTCCCAAGGGCTGGGTGAGTGATGGCGTACATCAAACACATGTTTTCCCAACTCGAGTGACTGACAACAGCGTATCAGAACGGGTCATGGGTGAAGGATTGTTGCTGCTTGGCTGTAGGTGCCTTGGAGCAGGAATCAGTCTCATTATTCTTTGTTACTACAGCATCTTCCTGAAAGTGGTCCTGGTCTGTAGCTTGGCTGTAAAACAAATCCTGCTGCAGGCTCTCACTGCTCTTGACTCGCTTCCTGGACTGGGAAATGCAATGGGCTACAGGGCTGCAACTGCACCAGAGGAGGGACAGAGGCACAGCCAGATTGGCCTTTTGCAATCCAGACGATGCAAATTCTGGCTTTGGTGCCAGAAATTGTCCTCTTTTGCATCTCTTGAAACTTCACATTTATTTGAACTGATCACATGTGATCACCTCACAAATGGGTGACAGTATTGTCCCCTGCCTTTCTTGGGACACTTGCTGGCGATCTAATCTGGCTGGATATGCATAGCAGCTACCAGCCTTCCCTTGTTCTTGCTTCTGGTGTAGCTGCTGATACAAAGCACTGTTGTTTCTGTTGGGTTTTTTTGAGACGGGGTGTAGAGTGTCGAGTCGCTTGATAGGGAGATGATTTTCTTGCAAAGTGCACAGCTATTCGGTTAACTTTTAAGTAAAATTCAAAATCAATCAATTTTTGTCATTGGGTGCATTCTAATGGGAAGCCTGTAATGGGCTGGTGTGTAGCATTAATTGTTGCAGATTTCTGCAGTGAGGCTAGGATGCATTTGTATTCAGGCGGAGGATTTCTAGGTGCAGGAGGAGATTTGAGGCTGATTCCAGACGCATTATAAGCAGCAGGCCATGTGTGCATGCCTCCATCCACATCCCACTCCTGCATTCTCCTGGGTTGGAGAGCGTGGCCAGGGCTCCCCAGCAGAGACACAGTCCCAGCTGACAGCATTTGGGAGCCACAGGTGCAAATCTGAGCCCTGTTTGGCTGTTTGATTTTCAGAAAATAACCTCCCTTCCTCTGTGTCCCTTTGTTCTTGACTTTTTTTAACAAGTAGGAATGCTGTTGTTTGGTTCTTGTATATTGAATTCCAGACCCTGTGCTCTATTTAGGGGCTGGCTATTGTTATTTCAGCAAAGTGCAAACAAAAAGAATGAGCTCTGTTTAGTCCTTGATGTTTGGTGGGAGAACTGGGGAAAATTACCTTTAGGTTGAAACAATAAAAGAAAGAATAAACATATATTGCATTTTCCTAACTAATAAAAAATAGACATGTGGTTTCTAATCCTCAGCCTGATCTCTCTTGCATTTCAATTAATAAGAATAGCTTATATCACAGAATATGAATTTAAGACAGAATTAAAAGAACCGGTTTCAGGCAGGTCATCTGTCTGCAGTAACATGGGGTGGGTGGTAAGCACATGCCTTCTGAGCAGTTCAGGTGTGCTGAACTGCAATATACAATGGCTGGTTGTGTTTGGTGGCCATGGGAGTCCTTCAAATCCCTGGCAAGGAGCGGGGAGATAGCAGAGGGGCTGGCTGCTGAGGTGGGCAGGTTTGGGTGGGCCATATGGCACCAAAGGATTGATTCCTTTTCCTGGTCTTAAAATCAAGAGTCAAACACGGTTAGAAGGGAAAAAGGGATTTTACCTTGGTGTTTATTTTAAGGATCCTTAGGTGCACATGTCCAGGTCATATGCACCGAAACGCACCCCTCAATGCACACCCCCAAAAGATCGGGTATAACATTATATCAAAAATTCCCCAATGAGAGGTTTGAATGAGCCCCCCCCTCCCCAAGGAGCCTTCTCCTGGATGGTTCTATCTTAGTTTACAGAATGTGTTCTGGAGAGGACCTCGGGGTCTGGGGCACACTGATCCTTAGCTACAAAGCTTCTAAAATGTTTAGTCTCGTAGCTGAACAAACAAGTCCAAGAACGTAGGCAAAAAGCACTAAGAATACAGAAGTTGTAAAAGGTATAACAGGGATATAAAAGAAAAGGCAAAAAATCTTCATGGCATCAGGATCAGCAGAACCTCTGAACTGCTGACAGGACATGTCTTGTGGCAAGTGTCATTTGGTACATACATCACAGGTTTGCAAAGTTCAGTTGTTGGCAGAGGCATACAAAAAGCCTGGTGGCATTGTACCCTAAACCTGCATTGGAAACCGTGGCCTTTGAGAGGACTTTGTGAGCAAGGTGTGAAGTTGTAGCCATCAGCTGGAAACAAGGAATTGAGGAGGGGGCAGTGAGAGAGCTCCCTAATGGATCTGTGCTCAGGGGAGTATCCTCACTCATGTGCGAAGGGTCTCAAAATCCTGCTCGGGAGGAGAGATTCTCCATGGCTGAGGAAATTCATGGGGCTTTCAGCAGTGCAGCTTGGTGGCTGCAGTGTTTATGGGAAGTGGGCTGGCTCTCATCTGGCAGGATTGAGCCAAACTCCCACTGCTTGTGATCATGTAGGTCTGAAAGGGCAGAATATGCTGCAACTGGATCATAAGGATTGTAAGCACTATTTTTATTATTGTTGTTGTTGTTGTTGTTTATTGAGGCCTGTGCAGATGAGTAGATTGCTGCCAGGTGTCCTCAACTTATAAGAAGCATATGCCAGTCTAAAACGAATGGGATTGTAGAGCTGATCTGACTGGGCAGCTCACCTAGGCAGACTGGGAGCTGTGATCTGAATTGTGCTGGTTTAGGTTTAAGTCTAGTCTCCTACAATGCAGCTTTGCAGTTAAAATTAAATAGTTGAAAGTGGAATAAATTGCATCAAGTGGGTCCTTTGATGTCAATCAGCTGCATGTCTGAGTCTGGTGCACATTAGCAATATATCAGGAGGAGTAGACGTGAGGAAGGTGGCATTCCCATGGGTCTGTGGATGGAGGAGCTTCTAGCGTGTGACAAAATGAGTTGTGGTTGTCACTTTTTAAATTCTTGTTTTATTCTTCTGTTTGTTTATTTTTAAAGATATGAAGATGGGGAAGGAGTGAGGACAGCTTTGTATTCCTCCTATATTTGTCAGTTCCTGTCTTTCTAAAAATGTCAGACTTAAATTTTACTGTTTCAGTATTGCACAAAAAAATTTTTATCCTGATCATTTTGTCTGCACAGTTTCCCCTAGAGTTTGCATCACCTAATTTTTGTTTTAAATTATCCTTTAATTAGGTGAGTAAAGAAATATCGAGGACCAGAATTGCAGCTGTGGTAAATCTTTACAGCTTCCTCAGAGAGGAGCAGCCAAGTGCTGGGCTGTTACTGTGGATTGTGCACATGCATCCATATCCTGCCAGACCATGAAGCCAGACATAATTTTCCAGTCCTAGAACACTGAATCAACGCTAGGAAGTGACATAAGGCACAGGAAAGTACAAACCTCCCTCCCACTGCAGACATTTGTAGAAGTACCCCTGGGGTCTTGAGGTCTCCAGGGGATGGTCTCTTGGCTCTGTGCTTCTTTGCTCTCATGCTCTCCTGAACATTTCCAGTGTTTCCATCTTCTTCTGTCCAAAATCAGCATTGCTGCGCTTAGCACTCAGCTTTTTCAAAGTTCCAACCCAGTTGCTTATGGTCCATCTCAGCCCAGATGCCTTTTTCCCTCACACTTGTACAAATCTGTGTGGCTGCACTGGCAGCAAGGCCTCTTCCCTCCCTAAACCGTAATGGCATCGCTTTACATGCAAGTATCAACTTCTGTATTACTGGTGTCAGTTTTCCTCATGTTAAAGAAATGTTAAGGACCATTAACATAATCATACATGTCACTGGCAGCGAACATACCTTCAGAGGTGCCTCAGCAAGTGCAATGTGAGCTGCCCTCCAGCTATGCAGAACAAAAGGTTGTGTGTTAACAATATTAATGGCTGCACGAAACCAGTGCAGATGAAATCAGGCTTACTTTTAATCAGTCTTCAGGGGTTTCTTGTGCTGAGGCTATTTGTTTATAGTGGAGGCCAGGTTGTGCCAGAATCTATTAAGCACAGGGAAAATGATCAGTCCATTTTTTGCTCATTCCTAATGTGAGAAAAGGAGACACTCCATGGCAGGGAAACAACCTGAAATGATACTTTGCAGAGCATCTCTTAGTCTGAGTGAGGCTGGGATATAGCGATAAACACCGTGATGAATCTGTCAAAGATCCTTTTAACATCAATGATTCTACTTACATCTGTAAACATCAAAGCTAAATGTGTCTGTGGCTTCTCTGGGGGAGTCCTCAACCTCTTCAGGGGGCTCTGTCTCATAAGAGCAAGAAATGGATTGTCAGGTAGAGATAAATACAGTCTCATAATTTGCTTGTGGGTTGTATATTGGTAAAATATTAGTCATTGACCACTTACTTGGGTGAAACACTTCCATGATTCAATACAAAAAGCACTGTTTCCTTTAATAGAAAGTTTACTTCATTAGGAGGGTTGTTATCTTGCTGTTCTGTGAATATTAAAAGTGTCATTTCCTATGTATCAACTGGAATCTGCTTAACTGCGATACTTTTATGGTATGGGGGATGGATTTTAAACATTATTTTTATTATACAAATCCACAGAGAAGTTTAAAAATGAGAAGTTTATTATTGTAACACTGTAAGAATTTTCATGCTTCTACTCTTGCAAAACAAACAGAAATTCATATTGAAATGTACAAGTGTACCAGAGTCATAGTTAAAGTTTCATATTGATATTTTTCAAAACGAGACATTTTCAATATCTATATTCAGTATACTTCCATTTATCTGTTAAAAGATGCTGTTGAAAGAAACTACAATATGTGCTTCTAGATTTTCTATGTAAGAGCAAGAAGGAATTTCAGAACAGTGTGGGTTGGGCTTTGTTTTGTTTTGTTTGTTGTTTGGGTTTTTTTAAGCTGATAATAGTTCTGCAATTTTATCTGCCTGCGCTCAGTACCAGAGGAACTAATTGAAATTTTAGGCCTTGTTTTATACAGTGCAGATTAAATATCTGTTCCTAAAATCAATGAACATTAAGAAAAATCAGTGCATAACAATGCACATAGTTGATTACAGTTTGCAGATGACAGTGACTGTTGCTGTTCAGAATTATGCCCTCTTCGTGTACCTTTGTGTAGTACTCTGAAAAAAGCTCGATTTGCTCTCTGAGGACACACACACATGTATTCCTTGCTTAGCCAGGAGTATGGATGTAAAGCTTACAGGTGAAGCAACGACCTGAGATCTTACGACCTTTGTCTGTACTACACTGATCAGGCTTTTACATTCTTCCTTCCTCTCCTATCTGCCTGAAGTAAATATAGTGAAGTAAGTGTCAAATTAGAGTCTGAGAGAAGTTGGAAACCAACCAGTTGTGCTTCCAGCCAACTTCAAAGAGTGAGGTTGTTTTTTTCTTCCTTCTGAAACACAGAATCTTGTTGGATATGGGCTCCAACTGTTTCTCTGAAGTCAAGTTTTTCGGCTGCTTTAAGATTGCCTCTATGTTTTTCTCCTCCCTTTGTTTCTTTCTACAGAGTCTTGGCCAACTCCAGGACTACCCGGTGATCATTAGCATTTCAGCAGGAGACCATGAATGGAGAGGCACATGTGTCACCTGTTCCATGGTGACACTGCAGCCATCACTGCTCTGCAGGGGTGCTTCAGGGATGCTGAGCATCAGGGGGCTGAGATTCCTGGAGAGAAAGATCTGGGGATTTTTTTAAGAACTAAATTGCATTCCCTTAACAAGTGATCAAATATGCAGGAAGAAGAATGTCTTACAATCACTTTATTCTGCTTCAAATTATTTTTTAAGAAAATACTAAGTTAAATCCTAGCAATTCACTAAGATGTCTTTCAGGAATCAAATGTGACAGCAAAGAATGGACTTTCATTTTCACCTATTCAAGGTAATGAATTGGACCTTTTTTTTCCCCTAATGTTCCACATCCTGCTGCCATCAAGGACAATGACAAACCCTTATTGACTATAATGGGGGAACGGTTTGGCTTTTTATCAGGGCTAAATTCTAATTCAGCCTGAAAAAATAGGTCCTCAGCCAACTGTACTTTGCCATGCCAGTATCACATCTGGCCCGCATATCTTTACATTGTGCATATTCAATCTCCTCTTGCTGCTGGAATTTTCACCGTCTTTGCCCCATGCTATGGGCACCTGGAGTTGCTCTGAGATGCTGAGCAGTGGATCTTGCAGAAAAGGTGTGGGAAGGTGAGGATAGTCAGACTCTGGAGAGGTGCCAGCTGATCACCAGGAGTCTGCAGCATCCCTCACACATTGATACTGCTCATATTGGCCAAACAGAATATGTGGGAAGTGCTTCCTTTCCACTCCCTGGGACTAAAGCTATCCCCCACCACCCTTGGATGGATGTTCCTCACCCTTCCCAGACCATGTACTGCTCTCTGTGTGCTGCCATGGCTGCTTGTGTATGTGTGAGCAGCAGCCGTAGCTTTGATGGCAGTATCGACTGCCCTTCCCCTGGATCGTGGATCATACTTCCATATGGGATGAGGGATGAGGGATGAGCTTATTTAGTACTCTGTAATGCAATCCTGAAGTTACTTCAATCCTGCCTCCTGCTTCCTCTCACCTTTCAGGCAAGAGAGGTAATGAGTGAACAGAGATGAGTGGAGGGGCAGCACCAAACCTCCCTGTTCAGACAGGAGGAAATTAAAGATAACGATGCATTGCTGAGGCTGGAAATTGCGGGCGGGCAGAAGAACAGCGTTGGCTTTCCCGATCGCCAAAGGCACTGCTCACTCCCTGCTCATCTAGTTCATGGATTTTTTGTTTCATTTCTTCCCCTGAGCTTGAAATTTATCTATAACCCATTCCAAGAGCTTCAGTCTTACCTTTGTTGAGATGTTTCTTGCTTCCTACAGTCAAATTTGGATGGTGGTCCTGATTAAAGTGACATTTGCTTTCGGGTATTGCCACACTTACAACATTAGGAAGGTGGGAATGGCTTAGGAAGCATGAGGTTTGTTTCTTTATTATTCTTTTTCCTTCCTCTGCCTTTTATTATCTTTTCTCTTTTCTTAAGCCTCTGAGGAATTTTGGGAGTAAGCTCAAACTTCTCTTCCAGAGCCATAAAGTGCCTTTCCCTTCCCTTCAGAAAAGGAAGAAGGTTTTATGGAGTTTTGTGTTTGTAGTTTGTGTGATGGGTCCAGGAGCCAGAATTTTAACCCAGCTACACAGCTGGATGATGTGATGCCACGATGTCTTTCTATTCACCCATTTTTGGATAAACCTGATTTTGATTCAAGCATCAAATACCTTATCAGTGTTTACCTTTGTTTTATGTGGATGGCTTACACTAACTTCTAGTTAAGTGCAAATGCTGACAAGAAGTAGGCAGCCATCAGCGATCACCCAGATTGTTTGGAGAACTCTTCCAATTAATTGTGTTACTTTGCAAAGAGAGAGTTTAGATAACCAAGAGAAGCTGCATTTTATAGGACATATATATGTGTGTTTATTTATAGCTCCATATGCATATTGCTTCCTATGTTGGAGGGGACAAAGAAGGACACTGCTAGTCCTAACGATATATTGGAGTGCAGGGGAGAGAAAAGGGCTTAATTCTTCTCTATGCAATGACAGAAAAATTGAATGACTTTCATAAATGTTTCTTCTTCATGTTTGACCCTATGGGTCCCATTCATGAGTGTATTTAAGGGGAACATGCCTCCAGTGTTCTGTGTCTGCCAGCTTTGCTCCCCGCTCCCAAGGATGGCACAGTGTGTGCTTTATTTCTGTGTGTGTGTGGTTATTCCTATATGGATATTTTAAAATGGTTCACGGTGGGGAAAGGAGGAGAAACAAAGGGCTTATCACGTTTTCTTCTTTAAAACAACAAAATAGAAATCAGCGGCTTTGTACAGATCAAGGATGCACTAGTTGTGGTCAGCCTGTCTCTCCAGGAATGTATCAGACTTTATCGAGGATCTCTGGATAGTCTGAAGAAATAGTTAGAATTCTTAATGACACTTCATTTTGGAGTGACACTTCATTTTCAGAACTGAGTTGATTAGGAAGATATTACCCATCTTCAGATCTTTGCATTCATCTTTTTTTTTTTTTCCTACTTGGTTGGGAGTGGGACAGAAAAAGGAAGGGGGGGAAAAAAAAGGAAGGGGGAGAGGGCAGGAAAAAAGAAAGCTTTTCCCTTTAAAGTAAACCCTTTCTTAGGCTTAGCCTTTTTACCCGGATCCCGGCACCCAGCTCGGGTGAAGCGAGAAGTCCAGTGAGCGGCGATGATTGTCAGGATCATGTGGTGCGTTCTGTGGGTGCTGTGAGAGCCGTGTTTATCCAGGGCCATGTGGAGGTGGGCGGGTGCCTACCCGGGGACAGGGGGACAGGAGAAGCTGGGCTCCTGCAGCAGCCACGCTGTGAACAGCCCACATTGACTGAACTGTCTAACCGGACTAATTTGCTGTGCCTGTGGGCTTGATAAAAGAAGCAGCTGCTGGAAAGGGCTCGCTCAGATGCATGTAGATGAGGCTGTGGAGTGCCAGAAGGATCCAAGCAGAATTTTTTTCTTCCTTGCTGCATTTCTGCTAGAATCCCTACCTCCGGCTCTCGTGAAGTTGCATTGATCAGGTAAACTATTTTAGTTGTTCCCTGCCTTTGGTGCTGGCTGGCCAGCGTGCCAGCCCATGGGATGGACAGCGGGATGAGCGGGCTGTGCTGCAGGGGTGGCAGGAACAGCTCCCTTTGGAGCAGACACACATTTTTCACTGCTCCCTGCAAGCTGGCAGTCGTGAGGCTTTGAAAATTGTGCAGCCATGTTACACAGCCACAATTATTTCCCTTTCTCCCCCTCTCCTCCCCGTTTAATTTTGCTGTGAATAAGGCTAAGTCTGGTATTTCTCGTTTGCATCTGTCGATGCACCAGCCAGCCATGTTTTTCATGTGATTATGTGCTGTGCGGGTCTTGCTGGGAATGCAAAGATGTTCGCTGTCCTTTTGGAGTCAAGCCCTTTACGTCTTCTCCGGGGGGGGGGGGGAAGGAAAATATCTGTAGCATGCTGCATGGATGTCTGTGAGTGCTGGGGACGCAGGCTAGAGGGCTCGTTTGGAAGCAGGGGGAAGATGAGAGCTGAAGGCTCCCCACATCCCCTAACCCACCAAATTTGATTCTTTGTATTAAAATAGGTGTTGCCCCATGTCATCCCCCCCAGTCCCTACCCCCTCCCACATTTGCATCTATTTTTAAGTGTTGATTAAATAAAGCTATGGCTCAGCTGGAGAAAATGAAGAAGAAAAAAGGATGAAAAGGATGGCCTTTTGTGTGGAGATCTTTTGTGCGGCTCACCCGCCCCCCTACAGCTTCCCGGAGTAGTACCAGCAGCCTTTAGTTTAACTGGCTGCTGCCTGCAAAAACAGCCTTGCAGAATTTGGGGAGGGGGCGCGGGCCTGGGGGGGAGCTCCGATGTGTCTGCTTGCAGCGTGAGAGAGATGTTAAATGGGATTGAGAATCTGCAGACTGGAAAATGCTGCACAATTTAACGGAAAGGGTATTACCTGCAGGGATTAACCCTGTTTACTGACAATCTCTTTCTGCTTCTTCACTTCACACTTGCTGTGTAATAGCTGTGGCGTTTCTGCAGCAAGAGCCTGGATGCTTTGGAGCACAGGAGTGATTTTACCTGACGCATTTGAGAAATGCCCTGTAAATGCCTTAAAACCCGAGCGTTTCATTTCTCCTCGAAGGAAGCATTAGAAGGTGTTGTCCCTCCCTGCAAGACGTGTTAATCAGCAGGTTACACCTTTATGAACTTCTGTGAATGAGTTTAGAATTCACTCACTGTGAATATTTCCCCACTTTTCCCCACTTCAAGTGCTTCCACCCCAAATGTATCTATATGCAGTCCTTCTTCTAAGTGTTGCCACTTTTGGGGTCAAGGCTGGTTTGCTGTAGGGGGATTAATGGCTTCTGTGTTATGGGAGGTGCTAGGTGTCTGAGAGAGCCCTGGCATTCCCTTTTGCTTGAGGAAGTGCTGTTTTATCCTCACAAATACATATAGATGGAGATCCTGGCTAAGTGGGGGTGATTTTGAGCTGTTCCTTGCCTGCACTGGAGAGTGGAGAATCTCTTCTATATCAGACCTTAGTTTCAGGCTGTGCTGTTTTACAGACGTGGGGGAGCGCACACTACCTTGAGCACACTCACCCACTGGAGACCAGAGCTCTCAGTTCAGTGGTGCTTGTATTGCCCTGCTTTCCCTGAGTCTCAGTGCCTCATGCATGCAAACTCATACCTGAATACATAAATTCGGCTTCACAGCCTGATTGCTGTTGGCCCTCACAGCCAGAACTGAGCGTGTTGCAAATTGCAATGTGCCAATATGGGCTGTATGTAAAACCTGATTTTCTCTATCTCATTATAAAAACTGTAATTAGGCTTGCAACTGGGTAGTTTTGAACACACACTCATTGCTGTGGGAATATGGGGGTGTCATCGTGCAAACATTTTCCAGAGTTTCACAGAGAGTGGAGTGGGTCAGGGCCATTCCTGGAGGGATCTAAACCCTAACCCAGCAGGCTGAGCTTTGTTGTTCAGGATGTCACTGCCTGATTAATCCCTTTTCTTGTGGGATATGGGCTGAGCAGAGATTGGCTATTGTCAATGTGAATTATGGAGTGGATGAGCATGTCATCTGTTGCTTTTAGTGGTATGCACTCTAAAATACTCATGCAGGCAGTTGAAATAAGCTGAAAGGAATCTGAATGAATGAAAAGAGTAAAAATTGTGAAACTTCAGGTTGCCTATGGACTGTCTCACCAGAGCAGGATGCTTTGTGGGGATTCAGATGCCTCTGCTAGGATCAGCACATGAAAACATAAGTCTGACTCAGTTATCAGTGGGTCAAATATATTCAACTATCCATTTAAAAACAACAGCAGCAGCAAATCATTGGATAGAAAGTTTTAATTTTCCAATTTCTGGGTAAATTTCTAACTATGACCTTTATCTGCTTTTTGCTTGCCTTTGTTTTTCTCCAAGATGAAAGCAGGTGAAAGTAGAAATGAAACAATGAGGTGAAGTGCACATAGAATATTGCAAACCAAAAGTGTAAAATATAAAATTATTAAAAATGAAAAAAAGATCTCTTTTCCCCTGTCATCTCCCTTGCAGGCATAATTAAAGCTAGGACCAGATCTCAGACAGAGCAGTGATTTTCAACTTGATGGCGTCATTTTTAAGCCCTCATTGGTTTCCTTGCCAGCAAGTGGTGTCTGGATGGATACATGATTGGAAAGCTAGTTTGCAATATGAGGTGCTGTGTTTCAGCTGTCCCTTCACAGTGTATTTGAAATACTGGTCTCCATGTGTCTTCTGGCATTATGTAGGATGGTGAGGTTGTCATACTATTTTCTTAGGTTTCAATTAAAAAAAAAAAAAAAGAAAGAAAGAAAAAGCTTTTCAAGATTTTTGGATAGTAATAAGTAAATAAGAAAACAAACAAACCCTCCATGCAACTGCCTAAAAGAGTTTCACCCATGATGATGATCTGATGTATAGGTTGTCACTCTGCTTAAATTCCACAGCAGAACTGTGACACCATCTGTTCCCTTTCACTGTGTGCAAAAAATGGTTTCCTTTCATTAGCATTAAGCTGCATAAAGAGACTGGAGATCTAGAAATATCCCAGTCTTTCCCTTACACATACCTTCTTACAACAGAGTTCATTGCAAACATCACTCCTATTCCTAAGAGAAGGGGAGGGTTTGAGTTATAAGCTATTAAAGATCTTTGAATAGCAGGGAAATAAAATAAAAAATCACCCCATCTATATATTGCAGTGAAACCAGAAAGCTTTCTGAGATGTGTTAAGATGATGTTGATTCAGAACAGCTGTCTTTACTACTGCATCCCCTGAAGGCAGTAGGGCTGCTGTCTGCCAGTGTTGGTGGTATCTGGACTGCTTTGGGGCCTCTTCGATGCAGTGATTTCCTGAGTGTGGGTCAAACCCCACTGTGCCCATCCTCAGAATGTGAGATTTTAACTTACAGTAGCCCTCTTTTCACTAAAAATTCAGATCAGAGGCCTCTGCAAAGTCTTAGTAAGGTCCTCATTTGTAGAATTGTTCTGGAAGTTATGCATTTTGCTTTCACTGTCTCTTTTCATTGACCACACCGTATTTTAATGTTATTTTAATGCCAGTGCAGTGACCTGTTGGTGATGACACAGAGATGTGTATTCAGCACTGCCCTGTTGCAGGCTCGTCCTCTGGCCACTGTGTTAGGATAACCTGGTAGATAAATGCAAGGCAGGAGAAATCAACATCATTCTTCTCTGAAATGCTATCTATATGTAAATCTCTGGTCCCATTTATTCCCCCTTAAAAGTTGCAAAGCACTTTCGGTTCCTGTTTAGTGGTTGCTCCCTCTGAATTACATGAAGCAGTGAGAGAGGTCAGCCAATGCTGTCCTGCGGGAATGAAACCTCTTTTTGTTGTTTTTCCACTAAGCTGTTGCAAATAACATTGGAGATGCAGCAAACGTAGAGGAAAACAAGCCACCAGAATTACACTGCATACCCAGTGGATCTCAGCATAAAATATTAATCAGGCACTGCAGATCTCAGTTGTCATCTCTTCGTATGGAACAAGGCACAGAGCCCCACTCCGCCCCTTCCTCCCGAAGGTCCCAGAATTAAAATATTTGTTAGCTGTGATTAATAAAGACACCTGACTGAGCCTTTGTTGTCAGGGAAGAGTCTCTCAGCATTTTAGATCAGGTTTAAGGATCAGACTTCAGAGCTTGGTAAGCACAAGCCTACACTGAAGGGAGTGCAACATACTTGGTTTAAGCTTATGCCAACTGGTGAAATTCAGTTCCCTCGGATGTAACAGTGTTTGTCATGACTTAAAAAATGGTTTTGCCCAGTTATCTTTTAGTGACTCCTATTTCCTTTAAACCCCATTAGTTCTTCTCAGTTCTCTTTTTCAGAAGTGAAAAGAGCACTGTTGCTCAGGTGCGTTTTGAAACTTCAGTTCTGGTGACATCTTCCATTCCAAACCAATTTAATACCACCACAGCTCTTTCTCTACAAGGTGACAGGCTGGGGTGAATGAGTTGTCAAGGTGTAGGAACTTTGCTTGTCATACAGTCACAGGGAAAGGCTTCTAAAATAAGATATACTCTTGGATTTGGCATTGTCTGAGCAGCTGGTAATTTCTTCTTCACCCATCTAGTGAGGGCCTGCTAGTTCCTGGTCAAAAGAGAGTAGCATGTCCTCAACATAAAGCATGGTTTGGTTGGTAAGTTTATGCCTTATAAAGAGACTTAGGTCTTTGGGATGCTGTTGTGCATGACCTGTGTTTTTACAGATGGAGCTGGCATGAGCTTTTTTCTACCAGAGCCTTCTCTCCACCCAAGTAGCAATTTGCATTAAATGTGTCAGAGCTGAATAAGTTTTAAATTTTTCTCCTGATGCAAAATAAAAGGTCTGATTTTTACTACTCAGATTAAAATTGGAGAGAATTTGACTACAGCAATATCCTGGTGAAAGAGAAGGCAGGTCTTTGTACTGACTACACTGTGAAAGTCCTGGGAGCAAAATGAATCCTGTGCAAAGCAGTTCTGATTTGGGGAAATTCTCCAGGAATGGCTCCTCTGAATTCTTGCCTAAATCATATTGCTTCAAGTCACAGTTCTTAAATGGCCTACAAAAATATGGAATGTAATTTGTGGCAGCAATTTGTGATCCAGTGTATAAGAAACTGATTTGAGATAGAGATGGAGGAGGCAGGATGTGTTGGAATTCAAAATGTTAGGCTGCAGATTTTGCTCATCATGATACAAAGTTAACACCCGTCCTCCACCACCCTGTCCTGGTACAGAATTCCCTGTGTGGAGTCCCGAGGGCAGTTGAGCTTTGTGGCCAAGTGTGTGAGTGAGCTGCATCCTGCCACATCAGTGATGGGTGGGTACCCAGGATCCAGTCCGGCCAGTGGAAGAAAAATGGTGGATAGTAGAAGGAGACTTGAGAAGGGGTTAAGCCATGGTGCTGAATGTACTGAATATTCCTCAATTATGCTTGGAAAAGAATCAGATCTTCCCCTCAGTGTGTGTTGTTGCGTCTTGCAGATGTATTGAAAGTCTGTGTTAGAGTTGTGAGCAATTAACATGTTTCCTGAGGACACATGGAGAGAAACTAAACTTGCATGTGATCTACTGCAGTTCTGCCTTAATAGATCTTGGCTATGCCTGTGATTTAAAATGGCTTTACTGACACACAACCATAGTTAAGTGGTGGTGTTCTGATTGTGTGGACAGGGTTCATGGTGCCAGTGCAGGCTGCTTACCCCCCCGATTTGAGTCATTTGCTGGGATGCTGTGAATCTTCCCATTGCAATGGGTCAGACTTTGGTCCAAATTCAGACTGGCAGTTTTCACGTGGAAGAATGTGGTTTGGCTTCTCTTTACGGAGATGCTTTCAGAAAAAAAAAAGTAATGAATACAGTTAAATGGGAAATAATTTTCTTTCCTGCTAAGTCTTTTAAGGTATCTGGAGCAAGAACATTTTTATAAGTTCAAGACCTATTGCATTTTCTGTTGAACAAAGATGAGACACAAATGAAAAATAACCCTCATTGCAGCCAAAACACATTCTGGGGAGAGTATGGGAGAACTGGCCTTTAATAAACTGGATTGGTGCTATCACCATGCTCTTGGAGCATGGAAAGCACATCCAGTTTAAGCACTGCTCAGTGGAGACCAGGTGCATACTGAAAGGAAAAGGACTGGGTGAACATCTACATGAGGGGGGAAACAGCAGGTAAGAGGATTTCTTGGAGAAGAGGAAAGGGTGGAGATGACCCTTTTATGGTCTGGGGAATGGTGTTCAGATAGTGTGGCATGGAGGAGGAATAAAGATAGTGTGTTTCTTGGAAGAAGGCTCCCAATCTCAAGGTTCAGAGATTTGAGATTGATTTGAGATTAAAATTATGTGATCTGAACATATCAGTGACTTTTCTCTGAAATTTGAGTTCCTGATAACTCTTGGATGCTGTGCATGTGCTAAGACCTCATTCAAAACACTAAAATATAGATTTTAGAACTGTGCTGGATTGGGGCCACCATGATAAATAAAAATGTTAATGATTTTCCAGGCTCATACTTAAAATTCAGCGGTGGAAGTTTGCAAACGGATTGTGCAGATTGCCAAATTAGGTCCAATTACTCAAATTTAGATGAGCTTAGCATAAAACATACAAATGTGTTCAATGCAGTATTCTGCTTAGGTCTGTGATTTCACTTCACCAGGCTTATATTTGCATGAGTTCATTAAAATTGGTTCCATTTCTTTTTTCCCTTAGCATCGCTTTGAAAAAGTGGTATTTAAGCTGGAGAAAAATAGTAAAGAGCAGACTTGCAATTATACAATGAAGCTAACTGGAGTCATGCAGCACTGCTGTGGTTCATTCTGTCAAAGAGGGAACTGGAGAGCTCATTACTGAGTCCAAAGTTCAAACTGACCACTCTTTGTCAAAGATTCCTGGTGCATCAGTCAATTAATTGCAACCTTCTACTCCATGGTTATCCAGTCTCTGAAAAAAAAATTTCCACTTCAGCAGGACTCCTCTTGGTTTGTATTCTAATTAATATTTATTTTTCTTATTAAAAATAAGAACTTGGACAAGGAAGCACTGCTCCTCTTCTGTTTGTTAATCCTTTGGGACAAAAAGAAAAGGCAAGACATATCAGCCTGAACAAATGAGAAAATCTCCAGACAGACTAAAGGCTTTGATGAGGTTGTTACCTCTCTCTAAAGCCAAACAACCCTTTCAAAAGGTGATGGCCTGGCATCTCCTGGAACATGGAGACATGCCTAATTGTCTGTATTAATGGCTTTATTTATTGTTGTATAAGGTATCCAAATGTCAAAATAATATTTATGTTTATTTAGAAGTACCACTTAATGCTCCAGTAAATTATGGTTTGTTATTCAGAAGTTATTTTATCTAGTTCACAGTCCAGATGTGAAAAAGCAGACTTTGCGTGCAAAACCACTTTTTAAAAAAGAACTGTAATACAGCTCTACACCCCCTATATGTGTATCTGTATTGGTATAAGAATGAATTATCCATGCTGTGAGTCTGAACACTTTTAAATAGCAGTTTAAACAATAATCTCCAGCAGTCTCAAAGAAGCCCTAACGTTTAATAAATTGGTAATGAGCTGCTTAAAAAGTGTATTATGGTATCATAACAGCAACTTTGTAATCGAGATTGCAAACTGTTTTTTCTGCTGCAAGGGGGTTCTGACCACCTGCTTTCGCTCAGCCTTCTCCAAATAATGGATTTCAACTTGAAATTCCTTGTGTGTGATGGGAAGAGGTTGTTCCACTTCTCCCAGTCCCTGTCTGCTGAGGGTGATTGCACAAGGTGTTTCCTCTCATTATCCTGTTTTGTCAAGATGTAGTGATTTTGCTTTTGAAAAAGTGTTCTGGCTCTTGGATAAAATGGAGTGTGTCAGAAATTGTTTTGTAGAGGAGAAAAAATATTGTTGCTTGGTTCACTACCATGACAGTTATGCAGGTGTTTTCAGAATAGTGGAGTTTTTTGCAGGGTGTAAAAATTCATGAGACAAATCCTCTGACCTCGGTAAACCATGTAAACCTTAGTTACTACTGGGTGTGGTAGCTTAAATACCTTTCTGTAATCATAAAATTAGCCATGAAAATAGAATCCAATCTCTGGAGAGTCCAGAGTGTCCTATTTCCCCACTACTTCCCAGTACAGCACTCTTAATAATCTGTATGTGCTGGATCTGCCTTTGTTAGTGCAGCCTCTTTCGGCATAGGTGCTCCTGTGCCATGTGCTTCTCCCGACTGGAAACGGGAA
The DNA here is from genome assembly GCF_020740725.1 of Corvus hawaiiensis. NCBI lineage: Eukaryota > Metazoa > Chordata > Aves > Passeriformes > Corvidae > Corvus > Corvus hawaiiensis. The sequence continues at coordinate 9,072,949 of NC_063223.1, forward strand.
CAGTAGCTCTATTATTTGTGGAATGATTCCTGGTGAATGCTAACATTGCAGCCACTTCCTCTGAGTGCCCTGGTGCTGTCAGTGTGAGTTTTTGCAATGGGAGATGTGAGTTTGTGGGGAAAGCAGTTACATACTTTGTTTCCACGCTGTCACAACTGAACCAGGCAGGGCAGCCTGGGCAGGAACGTCTGGCGCAAGTAGTTCTCACTTTCTTCCTCCGTGAAAGCTGTTGCTTATTCATTTCATTTTTTTCTCTACTGTATCTCAGAATAAAACCCCCTAGAAAATGCTGACCTCCAAGTGATAATTGTGTGAAGTTTTGAGGCTAACCTCAGTGGCTGAGCTGTGAAACAGAGGGTTGTAAATAAGCGCTGCACTTACCCTCGGACAACATTCCGGAATGAATATTTCGGCATTTTCACTCCGTCTGTCACTTCCAGCCAGACACTGATTGTATAGGACTGAGCTGCCACATCTAAAAAAACGATATTGCTAGTTTTTATGTGCCTCCCAGGACTGCAGTTAGAGTTCACGGGACAAGCAGTGTGTCCTGCCTGCCAGCAGCCGTGTTCCATGGGACAGCCTGGCTCCCTGGCCGTGCCAGCCCTGCTGCCCCGATGCTCAGAGCAATGATGTATTTGAGCTCGGTGGGAGCCAAGGTATTTGACACCTCTGAAAAATGAGGTTTATATCAAATAGACTGTTCAAGCACTTTATAAAAACGAAGTCTTTATCCTTTCCCATATAAAACAAGACACCAAACTGAGGCACAGGAGGGAAAGCCAAGCAAAGAGGCAGCTGCAAAACTCTGAAGCCTTCCAATGTTTGGACTGAGCTTGCTCTGCCAGGATGATGCCCTGCTAGAGAAGCAGGGGGGACAGTAAAGGTAAGCAAAGAAAGCAGTCACTGAAAAGAACATTTAATCTGAACTCTTCTAATCAAACATGCTTTGAGGCTTCTCTTTGCCTTTGGAGGTCAGAAGGGGCTCCCATCTGCAGCTGGTTTGTCCAAAATTCATGTGACAGAGGGCAGTGTTACCTGCAAACCAGGTTTTGTGGTGATGGGAGGTATGGGGGGAGATATGGTCCAGGTAGGATGACATTTTCTGGGTGTCACCTCCCTCGCAGGGAATTACAGGACATTTCATCTGTGGGGACTGGCCAGCTGTATGTGTCACCCTAACTTGTGTCATGGTGTTCTGTGCTATTCCTCCAAGAGAGGGCTCTGACCTGATGTGAATGTATGAACTCAGGAATCTCTCTCTTGTGTCTTCCACCTTGAGATTTAGCAAGCATTACCTGAATTTGGATTGTCAAGACTTGAAAATTGAAGAAAAGACCTCTTGGTCTTCCTAGTTAAGTGAGATGCATCAGGACCATCTGTATTTACTCCAAATTTATGCAAAAGTAATGCTGCCACTCCCTGCATTTCCAGAGACAGAGAAATCGGGGCCATCAGTGTTGTGCGCTTGGGCACATTAGAGGTTGGCCTAATTCAATTCAACTTAGGAGATAAAATACTGTGAGTGCACTTAGGTTTGTTGAGAAACCAAGTTAAATGTTTACATGAATACTCAGTCTGTGAAGCTCTTGGAGTGTGGCTTAATGGACAAAGCATAGTAGTTAAGGTATGTAGGTGGTGGTTGCAAATACATGTTTCTGACCTTCTTCTGTAACCTTGGGAAGCTTTTCCTTTTCTGTAAAATAGGGATAACAATGTATCTCTGATTTAGCAAAGTGCCTTTAAGCGACCTGATGAAGTGCTACATACAACCAGCCCAGGATAAGAGCCTTTATCTGCTGCGTCAGTTATTCCTATTCTAAGACTGGCTGCTGGGGGATTAAATAGAACCTGTTCCTCTATTAATTGAGTGCCCGAGTTCACATCTGTTCTATATTTAAACATGCAGTTATATGTTTTAAGACATCCTTCTTTACAAGTTTTGTTATTAAGCACATGTGCCTTTCATAGTGTCATCGGGACCATAAAGTTTAAGTGCTGGATGCAGAAAGAGGAGAACAAGAAAACCTTTTAACCTGCACGTTATTAGAAATCCATTTCAGATGATCCCTGTGGAAATGTTACTGATAGTTTTGTTTCTGAAGGCAGACAGTAACTAGTCATGATTTTTCCAGAAAGGAAATGCTATGAACTGTGCAAAGCCTAATGAAGGGGAAGTGGCTGATTTATTGTAAACAGTTATAGCTTGCTGATGTTGCCTGGATTTTATGTTAATCTTGTTGTGTGGACTGTCTGTTGGGAATAATTGAGAAACATGGAGGATTGAGTAGCTTTTGTAGTCCATAAATTATTGTCTAATGAGTCTAGGTTGTAGTCTTGATCAGCTTCAGCACCAATTTCTTTATAACTTTTCCAGAATTTTAGCCACTTTAATATACCAAGTCATGATACATTATGAGTTCAGAATAGAATTGTCCTATAGAAGATTGCTTCAAGGAGGGATTCCTTTAAACCTTTAAAGAGAGGACAGGAGGAAGTGAAACATTAAAGAAAACCCAGTCTATGTAAAGTGTAAATTCTCTCATTTGAATTCTGAGCATATGTTTCTTTAGATAAAGAGATGCAATGGCAACAGTACTGCTGTATTTCCTGCTATTGCAGAAACTGGGAATGCCACATAAGACCTTCCATGCTGGGAAGGATCAAAAGCCTCCCCCAGGTTTCTGGCTCATCCTTTGCCCTTAACATGCCTTTTGGAGACAACATATGTGGAAGAAGTAAGAGCAGAGGACAAGGTGCCAAGGTTTCTGCTGCAATGCCCGAGTGCCACTGAATTCCAGGAGCCAGCTGGGTGCAGTGGGAGGTGAGCACCCTTTGAGATGGCTTCCAAAGCCCTGCTCTGCAACTGCCTTTGCTGCAGGATTGTCACCAGCCCCTTTTATTTTCTTCCTGGCCTTTACAGGGGCCAATGAGCAGTGAATTATCCATGATCCATAGGTTATCTCTCCACATTGACTCCTGATTAGAAAGAATGTAGCTCTGAAATAGCTATTTTATGAGAGTTCTGCTGCAGTCTTTTAGGGGGAGCACAGCAGAATGTACTGAGCTTAAACCTGTGCCTGCAACATCACTTTCTTTGTTAACAGGAATTAACACATAAAAAAAGGGAGTTTAAAGGTGCATTATGTAAATCAGTCCTAGATTTCAGAGAAGAGTGGCCTTTCCTCGTTAAATATGATCTTGAACCGTAAAATATGTTTGTGTATGATTTGTATAGAAGGTATGTGGTCGTGATAACTGAGATACACTTATTATATATACTTGAATTCACCATCTCATCTGGACTTTGATCTTGTGACATCTTCTGCTTAAACAGAAAAAAAAATCAATGTCCAGCAAAAGAAAGTTCTTCTCTGCTTTCTACCCAGAAATTAATCTTCCACATGACATATTTCTAATATCACCCAGGTAGCTGGGAAATCCTCCTCCTTCCCTACTGTCTCGGTTTGAGACAAGTTTAGGGGGAAAGGCCCTGGAAGGGACATCTCCTCCACAGAAGACAGGTTTCAGCACTCCCTCCCCCACCAATATGAAAGGAAATTCTTGGATGAAAGCGAAAAAAACCTATTTATTTAACAAGCAGAGTACCAGCGCAGGGTACAGGAAAAATATGAGTGATGTCAGATAATAAACCTCCTCTCAGCAGAGAAAGCGGGTGGATTTAGAGTTCCCTCTGCGGCTGGCTCGGCCCTCCCGAGGTCCGAGGCCGGGATGCGGCGTCCCCGCTGCCGGTGCACGGGCCCGGTGATCTGGTTCTCGGATCACAGCGAGGCCCAACACTTCCAGAGGAGGAAGAAGCAGCTACCGCAGGATTTCAATATGCCAGTGTGGGAAAATTCTTGCCTCGGCTACCAGGCTGGCTAAAAGCAGGAAGCTGCTCCCTCGGCTCTGCAGCGGTGAGAGCGCGGGGGAGTGTGTGTGAGTCCTTGAGCAACAAACCGTGCTCCGTTTCCATCCCCTTGCCTTCGGACCCAGCTTAAAGCTGCGGGACCCATTTCTAGGCAATAAGCAGGCGATAGGGGAATACAGTGTTATCATAAAATCACCCCAAGACACTTAGAAAATTCAGTGTGTCAGAACTGAGGACAGGATGGGAATGGATTTATGCTGCACCAAGCACAGCTCTTCTAGATGCAAAGATGCTGGGTGTTTAAAAAGGTTTCCTAGAGAGCTGAAGAAACAAGAGCTTTGTGCTACTGAAGCATGGAAATTTTTACCTACTCTGAGAGGCCCACCTCTAGACTTGAGAGGGAGCTATGCAATCAGACTTGAAAGCTGTCACACTTCAAAGCTCTCTTTTTTTTTTAGTGTTTTATTATTTCCTGCTGAGTTCCTATATCGATGTAAAAACATGTTCTGTTACAGTGCGTGTATTTTTATTAAACCAGTCTTTCTAGTTTTTCTGTGCACCAGTGTAAAAGAAGGAAAAGCTGCAGAGGGCTTTAGTAGACTGCTGCTGGGAATGGCCTCTGTATCTCCAGACAGGCTGTGGTGAATAAGGGTTACGTGTGTTTGTAACAGCTGATGAGTCCCCTTGATGTTGGTTCTAGCATGGCTTAAACTTAAAGCTAAGGAAGGCAGCTTGTGCATGTTGGCCAGCAGATTTAAAGCTCTCACGCTGTTTTTTATTGTTATTATAGTGTGGCGTAGCCTGAGAAAGGCACATTAGTCACAGGCCAGAGTTGTGCTGGGTGTGTAGACACTCAGCACAAAATCAATATGCAAGATTGCCAACAAGATATGATGCAAACTGATGCAGACAGGAAGGGACTCTGTGAAACAACCTGTTGGACAGTAGCTGGTGGTCCTGGCACTCTGACAAAGCAGTGGCTGCCAGGAGGAGCCTTGGCTTTTAGAACATTACAGACAAAGAAGGCAGGGAAACTACGGTGTAGCATGGATGGCTGCTCACCACCTCTGCCCATCTGTGTTACTGTGAGCAGAAGAGTGGGATGGATGGAGCAAACACTGGTGGTGGCAGATGGATGGAATGAGATGTCAGTGGATATTCTACAACATGAAACAGCACTATGTAAGAGACAACGGCATGTGTTGACTTAGTAAGGTCTCATATTAATTAGTGTTTAATTATCTCTCTTTTTAGAAAAGAGATTTGACTTTGATTTTCTCAATTGCCATGATCCACACCTGGGTTGATTTTCACTGTGAGGGTGGCGAGGTACTGGGAACAGGTCACCCAGGGAGGTTGTGGATTTCCCAGCCCTGGCAGTGTTCAAAGCCATATTGGATAAGGCCTTGAGCAACCTAGTCTAGTGGGAGGTATCCCTGCCCAGGGCAGGGATGCTTGGGATTAGGTGATCTTTAAGGTCTATTCTAACCCCTTCAGATTTTATAATTCTAATGATAGTCAGTTGAGCTCTCAATGAGCTCACCACAACTCTCTTGTAAACTCAGAAGCAGCAGAAGCAAAGGTAGAAGGAGATTTTTGTGCCACAACTCTACTTTTTCGTTCCTTCTGCTTGAGGGAGGTTTGGATTTTCTCCACCTTTCACCCTTGGCAGTCTTCCACGTTGTTTTTAATTGCAAAGCAACATGGTGCTTTTTCCTCAGCTGGAAGAGTTGGCACATAGTTCTTTTGTGCAACTGGGACAATAAACTGCTGTATTAATCACTTCACGCAAGGTAATAAATAATAGCAGAACTGTTGCTTTTACCTCTCAGGTTTCTACTAAAATAATCCGACTTCCTGAAGGCCTTAGAAGTGGGATTATAAAACTGGATTTAAGTCTGTGTCTTTCCTAGTATCTTCTCCCTGACATTGCACCATGTGAGATACCAAAAATCTAATTGGCAGTGTAATTACTAAAATGTGTTCTTATTTGGAAGCAGGGTTGTAGACAAACTTTGTGTGTTGTATACCTGCTGAAGTCTCATTTAGGTGTGCGGAAAAGAACGGTCCCTGGCATCCTGAGCCATATGGCTTTCTGTGAGATGTTGCCAGGTGCAAGCTGCCTTTCTTCTCCAGCAAGATTAAAAGGAAAACCAAGCTAGGATTGCCCTTTGGGGATGGTTATAGATAGGATGTGAGAAGCCCTTCAAAATTCCTCTCTCAACATTGCTTATTTTGCTAACAGTACAAAGCATCGAGCACACACCACAGCAGATAAAGGGAATTTGGAAATCAGAGGCCCAAACCAGTTTTTCAAAGTCGTGGGTTTTGATCTTTTGAGGTTGATGCTGTTTTACTGTCCCTACTCACACTTGTAAACACCAGTCTGGGAAAGCACAGCAGGGACAAGGATTTCAGAGACCCCACATAAAGATTGCAGGCTGGTGGGTTCCCCAGTGTGCCAGAGGAAGATGTTGCATTCTTTTTTTCTTTTTCTACTGAGGAATTGGAGACCCATGTAAAGTCTTTGTCAAGAAGATGTTAAAATTAGAAGCAAGTAGTCAGGTGAGCTGCAGAAAGTGAGCATGTGAATGCACTTAGTCCAGTGCACAGGTGAGGAGAAATTAGTTTTCCTCCTTTATTTCACCATATTTAATTGCACAGTTGGTGTGTTGGTTTAACACAGCATGTTTTTAGTGGGGGCGGTAGAAAGTTGGTCTAAGGGGGACTGCAGTGAGATGCTGCAGCTCAGCTGGGCTCTGGTCAATGCTAAATGGTGGTAGCTGGATTTAAGCACTTGAAAATCTCAGAAAAACTCACATTTTGTGTTTACTTTAATTTTTGAAAGCAACAAGGATTGCTTGCTGGGATTTAAATACACTTAAGACAAAACAAATGCCAGAACAGCGCAGTTTTTCAGGCTAACAGTTAGCAATGTTGGTGGCAATACTTCTGTTCAGGGCTGCCTTGCAAGCAAGGCACAAAGCAGGAGTACCTGAAAAGCAGAAAACCACAGCATTTACAGTGGAGAAGGCTGTAGCCTTTCCCTACTGGGACATGGTGCCCATCAAATCAACAGCTGTTCTGCTCTGCAAGGACACTGCCAAGGTTATTAGTGTCTACAAATTGTCTTGCTGATGATCTTTTGTGAAGTATTTAATTTCTAGGTGAAGGAAGAAGGAGTGAATAAATTGCTTTATCCCTTGTCAGAGCTCTTCTTTATGAAGTGCAGTCATTTTACTCCCAGTTTGGGATTGGCTTGCGTGTTTTTTAATTACAAAATTAAAATATTCTAATGATTAAACTTTGCTCAGGAGCAATAGCAATCTCAAATGTTTAAAAAAAAAAAAAAAGAAGAAAGAAAAAAGCCCATATGCTAAGTTTCAATGTGGGTCATGTACACATGAAGTCTATTACAATATGTTAAAAAACAAGGTCACTTCAGTATTTCAATATTTCAAGGTGTTTCTACAGGATTTCTGTGGCCTGGTGTGCTACTGCAAGTTCCCAAATGCACCAATGTTGCTACCATGAGGGAGAGAAAATGCCAGAGCTTCATGGAAAACTGTTAAATTCTTCAAGGACTGGCTACCAGAGTAGAATGGGCTTTGGGAAGATTTGCTTATAAGAGAAGCCTGCATGAATTGGGCAGACAGAATTGTAACAGGCTCAGTAAGTGATCCTGAGCTGATTCTCAAGTGCTTTGGGTGTTTCTTCACTGTCAAATTTTACTCTTTTTTAAATGTGAAACAGTGTTTTTCATTTCCATGAATATCACTCAAAGTGCATGAACTGTGAGCACAGAGTTGCCTTCCTACACAGTGAGAACTGTGTATGCTTATGTGATTTTTTCATTAAAAAACAATGGTGGGAGATTCAAAATTCAGAATTCGTAAGAGACTCCTTAATAAACACAGATTCAACCCAGAGGAGAAGCTTTTCCTTCCAAATTGTATCGCTAGGAATTTTTAAAATAAAACTTGACCTATATTAGCAGTCCCACCTAAAATAGCACACCTTGCAGGTGATTTCCATGTGATTTTATTTCCTAGCAGATTACTGTGCTGATGGCAGAATTTCTTCTGTAATCATGCAACAGAAGTGTAAGGAAGCAATGGTAACTCAGCTGCCAAGGCAGAGCCAGAGACTCATGGTTGATTCAGTTGTTGGAAGAAACCTGGAGATTGGAAGAGATGGCAGAAGGTGTTGTTTCTGTCTTAGGTGGTGAGAGAACTGTCCTGTGGCAGATCATGGGTATGACTGGGGAGAGTGACGTGATGGAGAATGCACCAGTGAATCTGAAAACAAACCTGTCCAGTTTTGAAAGAGGGTCCAGAGGCACAGGAGCAGAGATGGAAGAGGGAGAGGAGGGTGGACGCACAATCTCAGGTACAGGATGAAGAAGCTGAGTCTGTCAGGTGAAATACAGAGGGATTTACAGTGATAAAGAGGGACTGATGTCAAAATTCAGGGCCACTGAGACAGCCAGGCTGGTGACACTGGAGTGATGATGCTGGGTGGGTTATGGTCTGAGGTAGCGTTCATCTCACCTGACTGCAAACATCTACATCTGAGCTAATGCTCTAGAAGCCCTTTGAGGCCAATGCAGATAAATTGATGCTCCTGGAGTGCAGCGCAGCTCATCATGAGGTGGCTGTTGGCTTGAGCAGTGCCCTGGTTTGACTGTGGTTGTGTCTGGTCACTGAGAGCGTGGAGAGTATAAAGCACTGGCACAGTTTGAGGTGTCTGCCCTGCCAGCCTCGAAAGCTGGGTGAGATCAATGCCACCCCCAGGACATGACCCAAGCTCCACTGCAGTTAATACAGGGTGTTTGGGTAGCCATTAAGGGACTTTTATCAGCAGCAGCAGCGGGGAGATATAAATGGCAGCACAGCAATAGAAGAGGTTTCCAGCAGACAAGGCTGAGCTGCTCCTTGCACCAGTGGCTGCTCCAAAAGCACAGTCCGCTGGTTGGGTGCCCACTGAGCGCTAATAAGATGGCTTGTGTTGCATTATTTTGTGAGGTGGTGTCAAAGGCTACAGAAGATCTTGTTAGTAGCTGCAGGAGGACTATGATATATTCTGATTTTGTTTTCTCCCAGAGGAAAATGGTAATTTAGTATTTTTCTCATGGAAATCAAATACTGGAATAAACTCTGGGGTCATGAAATCTAGTGACCCTGTTCCCTCAGGCAAACATATAATATCATCCCTTTCATAAACTGGTCAAATATTTGATCTCTCAGAAACCCAGCAAACTACAGGTTATGCTGATAAAAATAAGACAAGCTTATGTAGGGGAGAAAGTAGCATTGCTCTGTGCCTTTCCCTAGCTCTTTTGTTTGTTGTTTTATGCACTGTGGTGTCAGTACTCAGGGCTTTACTAAGGCTGTAAATATAGATTTTTAAGAGAAGATTTGGATTTGTTTAGTATTTGAACATCTTTGTGCTGCCCGTGGTAGTTCTCACCCATCTCCTTGTGGCTTTGAAATGGCAGTTGTGTTTATAAATGGCTTTAAGATAATTGACGAAAGGGGTGATTTGCATGGAGAACAAAGTAGTGCTGAAACTTTGGCTGAGACCTATCCACACCTTTTGGTGCATGGGGAAATATAACATGAAAAGGGGAAAAGGTTTTTTGTTGGATTTTTTCTCTCCACTTCCACTTGTCTTTGTTCCTGCCTGTGGAGGATGTCTGTGAAGCACAACTGCTCTATTCCCAAGATAATTTTTGAGAAGTAATCAGTTGGTCGAAAGTATAAATAACCTGTATCAGATTAAATAAGTGGAATAAAGTCCCAGAATTTATATTCCCCTTTATTATTAATGACCTTTCCTTATCACCCTGGAGAGGTAGCTAGCTGGCTTCAAGGGTACGTCCTTGCAAGAAGGTTGGAGCGCAGATCCATGGGTAATAGAGCTGGAACGTTAAAAACAGACCTAAACTGAGAAATAGTTGTAAAGATCTACTGAAGGTTTAGAGCTGATCACGTAGCTTTCTATGTGGGTTTTTGGGTTGGTTAGTTGGTGGTTTTTATTTTTAATTGTAGAAGAACTTGAGCCGTTGCTCACAAAATAATGAAGAGAATGAACTGCCCACAAGGAAATTTAATCAAGTCCTCTAACAATTTTATTTATTTGAGGTTAGTTACTATAAATAACCTTTTGTAAAATACTGCAAACGTCTACAGAAAAAACAAACTGGGGAAAAGCTCTTGGACCGTGAAGTCACCAAGCTTTGCCAACACCAGTGTTGGCGAGAGGGTTGGGGCCGAGAGCTGGTGCTGTGTTGTGAAGCGCTGCTGCCCGTTTCGGAGGGGCGAGGATGAGGATGCTTCTCCCTCCGCAGGCGCTGTGATGGGCGGAGGCGGAGTGCAGGCGGCGGCCGCGCTTTACGGTCCCACCTCCGCATCCCCCGCCGCCTCCCAAGCCCTCTCCGCGGTGGGGCTGCCACCAACACGCCTTTTCCAGGCAGAAATCCTCCCAGGCACCAGGTCTGCATTGCCCACTCCTCGCTTGTGAAGGTTTTTCTCGCCTCGCCTTTCCTTCTGTGCTTGACATCCCGTCTTGCTCCGTGCGCCGGGGCAGGCGCGGGGCTCTGGTCCCCTCCCGCCGCCATTTGGTGCTGGCATCCCCTGGTTGACAGAAGCTGATGATTGATGTGAAGGCTGGGAGCAAACAGCTGCTGATTTGATTATTACTGTTTCATCTCCTCACCTTTTGGAGCATTATGGGAATACTTACCTTGTCACGCTTTAATGGCATTTCGTGCAGTACTTCCCCAGGAACAATGAAGGAGTGGTGTTGTACAGAGGTAGTTTAGAAATTCCTGTTCCAGTTCTTTGTGTTTATTTACAGATATAGGGAGAGAAGCGAAGATCTTGCTGTATGGAGGAATGGAAAATTCGTCTATTTGATTGGGAGCTGTTACAGACATAGATGTGCAATATGTTAATAAAGTAATTGTGCTGTGTTGCTATAAAGAGGATGGCTTCATTATAAAATTCTTGGTTTAATACTGTCATTACAGCAGATGTATAGCATATGAACTAATTTGCATGCAGATAAGGAGGCTCTGACAGCTTGGTAGCATAATTACTGCATAGCATACAGCTCACTGGTGCTGGGAGCTGAAGCTTTTGCTGGAGGGGTGCTCATGGGACTAATTACGTTGGCTTTGTTAAATTTAAAATAGTGTATAGCCAGGAAAGAGACCCTTCTCCTGTGCTCCACGGTGTTGTGCACAATAAGTTACAGAAGCCTTGAACTGCTGCAGCCATTTTAAGCCATGCAAATGCCTGGATCTCAGCACTTCCCAGTGTAGTGGAGTCATCGACTTGGATTTAACCAGGGTGCCTGTATAAACTTTCAAACGAAAGGTTTGAAAACTGATATTTCTGTATATTAGAGCTCCAGTTAGGTCCTTTGGATAAGTGAAGAAAACTGTAGCTATAGTAACTTTGTTTTGTTCAGTGCCTGATGGAAGTGGATGCTGAATGGGTGACCTCAGAGGGGTGAATGGATTCTCCCTCTCCGGGGTGCACCTATTGCCTTGCTTCATCACATCCGTGTCTTTGTGATTTGTCTCTGCTTAATTTCAAACATATTTCTGCTTCCTTTTTTTGCTTTGACTGTGTCTGCAGTTTTTAAAGATCTTATTATTGAGGTTCCTTTATGGATTTCAAAATGTTTAATTCATTACTAAGTCATTATAAACTGAAGGCATTTTATTTTCCTGGGGAAATCAAGGCAGTGCCACAGGAGATTATTTTCCCCCCTGCTACTGTCAGATTAGCTTGCAGAGAGGGGAGGAATTTGTGAATGCAGTTGACTTTGATTATGTAAGCTGGAAACTGGCAAACAGTATGGATTTATTTCAATTCCGTTTACTTTAAAAAGAAATACGTATTAAACTGGGAGTGCCTTAGGGCATCAGACAAATGGGAAGCCAAGCAGAAAGTGTGTATTCCTCCCTGACCTCTCCTGCAGAGCAGTAGGTGATGCCAGGTAGCTGGGCAGACGGAGCTGCCGGGGCTGTAGGTTGTGCCGGGGGAGCGGGATGGTTCTGGCGAGGAGGATGGGAAGGAGACTGGGGCTGGGTTATAGCCAGGACCCAACTCTCTGCCTGCCCTCAGGGAGGGGAGAGGCTGCTGGTGTGTGCGGGGCACTGCGGGTTCTCACTGAGGTCTTGATGCGATCGGCAAAGGGAAGCACCCTTCTCCCCGCCCTGTTGGTGACACGGCAGCGAGGGACCGGGTGATGCTCAGACAAGTGCTGTGACATCCTGCTTCAATCGGCTCCCGGGAGGTTTTACCCCTGAACCCCTAAAAGCCTGGCTCTCCTGCCAGGAGGGCCTTTCTCCCATTTCCTTACCTGCTGCCAGCCCCGGAATGGAGCTGAATGTGGAGCCATGCTCCTAAAAATCGTCAGCATCAAGGGACCACTGAGACACTCAGCAAGTCTGTCCCATGCTATGAGTAAGGATGTTGTGCTCCATTGCCTTAATGTGTTCCCTCCCTCAAAGTAAACGTTGCAACTCCCACTCATCTGTGTCTATAATATCCCATGCTAAACAAATATTAGCTTACACCTTTTTTCTTTTGTGCTAAATATTTACCCAGGTATTTTATTTTGCAAAATTCAAGCTCATGCTTGTATGATCTGCTTGCATTTTGTTAATCTGAGAATATTAATAGCCTGCTGGCATTGCTGCTAATTTGGAGTTTCTGCTGTGGAGTGAATATAGTAACAAATGTTTAGAATGGTTTGTTAATCTTACCAATGTTCATTATGTATTTATTAATAGTAATTAGAGCCAGTCATAGCGATGCATTTGGAACTTTTTGTATCAATCAAACAAGCATTTTTTGAGAGGATGATCATTTAGTAGGAAATTTAGTGTGTAAATATGTAAAAAAATAAATATGGTAGGAGAAAAAATACAGTAAAACACTGAAATGAATTAATAGTTTTCACCAAAATTTTTGTCTTGTCTGATCCTCCCCTCCCCCCCCCCCCATGTCCCAAAGCAAAGTAAAAACAGGAGGAAGAAGGAAAATATTTTATCCCCTTTTTTTTTTTTTTTTAATTACCCATTGAAACAGTTCTATTTGGGCTTTTTTCCATATATCAGAGATTTCAAGGCAATTTTTGCAGGTTAGTCAGACAGTTTTAATATGCACATGCATGTTGAGATATTTTTCTTCTTTTTCCTTCATTTTTGGTGGTGAACTTGATTTACTTCAAAGGGTTTTGGTTTTTCAAAGGCCAGAAAAAAACACAGTTCTTCTGAAAATCAGGGTTCCGTGCTCTCTTGACTGGGTCTCAGTCACATAATCAACCCTTTCCCAGCCATTGGTGCTGCTCACTCCTCCAGATAATGTCACAATGTCCTTTTAGGGCAAGTCCTGAATGAGTCCTGTAGGTCTCTTGCAATTATATGAACAATGAAAAGAATAAGAGCATCTCTGAGGAGTCATGATTGGACTTTGTTGTTGTTGCCTTACCAACTCTGCTCCTCCATTTATGCTCCTTAGGCCTGCTGTTGCCACTCAGGAAACAGATTATCTAGCACTTCTCCATCTTCCAGCCCAATCAGAGATTCCTCCTGAATCAGCAGTGCTTATTATTTCCAACTGTACATAATTATGGCAGAGAGGTTGCACCACCATAACTGGATAATGTCAGCAGTTCTATTACAGTGCCATACTTCTAGTGTCCTGAAATGGGGATATAAAATCTCACTTTAGCTTACAGTCCTTCCAGTGGTGAGAGATAAGTGTGTGCAGTCAGCCTTTAAGCAGTTAAAGAAACCCATAAAAAAATTCCTCTTTGGGATGTCAGTTGTGTAAAAGCTTGTTACAAAATTGGGGTTTAATGCACTTTTGCAAAACTATTAAGCACCTGAAGCTAGCAAATGGCCATGAAAATATCAATAATGCACAAGCACAGAATGATTTGCAGGTTGGTGCAGCAAAAGAAAAAAAATAAAATATGTGGGCTCCAGTTTTAGCAGGTCTGCCAAAATGTTGTGAATATTTAATGGTGAGGAATAACTCCTTCAGAGCTGTTCTACTCCAGGAAACAATTGAGTCTACATATCTAACAATCTATTAGTACAGCTGTATAAAAACCTTTTATATATATTTAATTCTTTATGAAAATGGTACTTGACATGTGAAAGGTCAGCTTTTTGCAGTTGTTTTTCTTTATTTTTTAGTGGTATTTTGAACCATTTTTCTCACTGCAGTCTGCTCTCCCTCCTGTTACCCCCTGCCCTGTTTGCAGTATCATGAATTAAAGGGCTTCCACAGAATGAACCAGCCTGATTTCTTTAAAACATTCAATATGGTCTTTTTCAAACAGGAGAAGAGGGTGATAGTTCATCTCCGTTTAAGAACTCGGATAGAAGTTCTGCCTCGTGCTCTGCTGCTTATCATATTCATGCCAGCAGAGACCAGTGATGATTGCAGTGCTCTCTGAGTTCTGACACACTTCTAAATATAGCATACACTGCTGTAAATTCCAGAGGTGATAATGAAGCCTGGACCCATGTGTCAGCAGAGCTCTGAACGGGTAATGCATTCCTGTTTGCACTACTGGTCCTTATTTGTTAGTTTGTGGGCACCTAGACTCCAGCAATGATGTCTTGCTTGTTTTCACTGAGCCAAGAGGTGAAACATGCAGAGCAGTGGAGATGTGTAATTTTATCAAGGTAATCGAGTATTAACTATTTGTGTGTCCTTTGAGAGATGCACAAGGAGGGGGCAAGGGCAGGAAGCTTTTCATACAAGACTTTGTATAAACTTGTTGCCTAGCAAATGTTGACAGGTCTTTAGCACTTTGCTGTCTGATGACAAACTCCTTCCACTTCTTTGCATGGGGTGTAGGAAATGACTGATCCCTGTAAACTACGCTTACTTATATAGCACAAATTCAGCAATCACAAAATCAGGATGTGTGCAGAGTAAGGGAGGGACTGCGTTGAAGATGAGTTAGAAACTTGCCCTAGGAAGCTCTTGGTGAGTGATGAAGACTTTTTTTCCTTTTTTCCAGAATTGATGAGCATAACCCTGCTGCTCTCTTATGCTTTCCTAATTGAGGTGTGAACCCATCATGCAAACCTTTACATATTCTGCGCTTTAATCTGAGCATGTGAACCAGGCTGGCTCTCAGAGAGGGAGGTAACCAACTTTGCCCTTCAGGTTCTCCAAGCGGAAAAAAAATAACCTTCCAGGCTTCAACCACTAGGAACACCTTCATGTCTGGATGACCTGACAAATGAGTCCAGCTTCTTACTGCAGATAAACCAGTGCAGTCTGTGTGACAGGTTTGGCCTTCCATGTGCTTTGCTGGTGACAAGAAGTGTATTTTGAAGCAGATCATGAGGGTGCAGCAACTGGCATCTTCTGTAGCCACTACTGGAAGTGGCCTTGCGGTCCAGTGTGGGAGGGTGTCCCCGCTCTTTGGTGAGAAGAGCACACCCTTGTGGATGTGCTACATGTGGGCCAAGGGTACCAGAAACACCTGTAACGATGCAATTTCAGGCTCCAGGAGGAACAGAGGTTATCCCCTGCCCTTGGCTGTAGGGTAGAAGCAGCTGAGGAAGAGAGAAATCTAATTTAGCAGAGGTTTAACAGCTAACATGTTCCAAAAATTTTGATATGTGTTGGGGGCAAATCTGACATAACTGAAAAATCAGGCATTTTTTCCTTCTGATCTCACCTATTTTTGTCCAAGAGAAGGACTGAAACCCTGTTGTGAGAGAGGGGGAAATTGCTTGAACTGGTATGAAGAAGATAAACAGAAAGAGAGAGATTAGCTCGATCAATCGATTGATTGATCACCGTGGTCTCCTTATGTGCTACGCCAGAAAACTGCAGCCCAGTACAAAGCTGAGAGTTGACGAACATGGGCCTTTTGGTTCATCCATCTCTTTCTGCATTTCTAAAGATGTTCTTCCAGTTGTGTGTTACCAGCTTGCATTTGCCTGGACCACGGTCATCATCCACAGCTGTCTCCAAGGTTATACAGAATATCATTTAAAATTAGTTGCTATTGTTTAAATCCAAATGCAGCCTACTGAGGGCTGCCAGGCTGTGCTGCCCAAAGGGATGTGTGAGGCTGAGCCAGCAGTCGGAGGTGGGGATGTGCAAGCGGATCCGGGAGGGCAAGGGGCACTTGGAGGTGAGGAGGGGGTGGCAGCTGGCTGAGCACGTGGCACCACGCTTATCTGTGTGGAAGCGCAACACCTCGCAAACTTTTAAACCTTTAATCTGCAACGTGAATTTATATAAGGCTGCCTGTGGAGGTGTGCGGGTCACCGGGCTGCACGGAGGCTGGAGGTGAGCAGGGACCGGGGAGAGCTCCGGGGCGGCGGCGGGGCCGCTGCAGAGGCGGAGCGGGGGGAGCCGGCGGGGGCGGCTCGGGGTCCCGGCGGAGCTATCGGGGTCCCGGCGGAGCTATCGGGGTCCCGGCCCGGGACACGGAGTAGGGAAGGCGGCGGCAGCCGGGAGCTGCGGGGTAGAACCTGAGTTACAGGGGAGAGAATTTACGTTTTGAGGTGAAAATGAGGTGACTCGTCCTCGTCGGAGGCGCCAGCTCGGGCTGTTTCTGTGTGAATAAACGGTTCTATGGAACGAGCCACCCGAGACTGTGCCGTAGGAATCCTGGGGTGGAACCGGGAAGGAAACCTGGTCTGACTGTGGGAGTGGGGAGGGTAAGCGGGGCCCCTGTCGGTCGCTGGAGCCGCTGTCGTGAAGGGGCTTTGGTCTCAGCAGCTGTAATGATCTATAACGAACATACTGATTATAGGGTTATCTATAACGATATATAACAGTTCCATATAGAACGATTGTGTAGCGATATATATATAAAATTTATATATACAAATTATTAAATACAATCCGGGACCGTGCAGAGCTGGGCAGAGCCAGGCCGGGTGCCACTGGTCCTGTTGCTCGCGTGGCCTCCCCGGTCCCCCTGCACTGTGGAACAGTGGGAGTGAGTCCCACCCAGCACCCTCCTCCATCGTCATTCCTCTCCCAGCCCTGGTGATCCCAGCCCAGGATCTTGGGGGAAGAGTTTGGTTCTGGACAACATTCTCAGGCAGACAGTGGGATTGTTGGGGTGTCCCATGCAGGGCCAGGAGTTGGACTCGATGATCCTTGTGGGTCCCTCCCAGCTGAGGATATTCTGTGATTCTGTGAGTGTGTGGCTCTGTCTATGCTGGAAAGTGTTGATCACAGGTGTGTAAAGGTCCTTGGCTGGATATGAAGTTGAGTGTTGCTCATAATCCAGACGCACAATCTCTTGGCCTTGGTAAACTGCAGCACCTGCCTTAACAAATCCATAAATACTTGGCTGCTGAGCTCTGTCCTCAAATGACCGCAGTGTAGATGTGCACTTTGTAAAAACTCATTTGGAAGAGGCCTGCTCTAAACAGATGAATGGGTTGGCTTGGGTACCTTTAAAAAGAAGAATCCTCTTCTACCAGCACGCTTTACAACTCTGACATAATTTAGAACAACATTGTCCTCCTGAAAATTCTGCTACATGATTACAGTGTTGCCAGCTCTTGTGATTTGCAAACTTGAGAGCAAACCTTGAAGGAGGTCATTTAATCCATTCCTCTACCTGAAGGCAAGAGCAGCTTTCCCTAAGCATCATCTGTGAAAGATGTGGTAGGGAGAGTTATTTTCTGCTCTTCATGGTTTCAAAGCCACTGACCATTGGGACCACTTGTAGCTGCTAGTGCAGAGCCAGTCCTCCTGCAAACTTGAATTTTTGATGTTGAACTCTCTTAAAATCTACCTGTAAGTGCTACAGTTTTTACCTAGACATTTAAATATCACCCTGGGAATCTGAAGTTCTTTGCATGGGAATGATGTATGGGAAAATAGGATGTCACTAAGTAAACAGGTGCCATCAACAGTTCACAAAGTTACTGGCCTGTGTAACACAGAGTATACAAAATAAAGTACTCATTTTCCTCTGCACTACTGTTAGGCCTGGGAGGAAGAAAAGCAAGCACTGGATGTTTGAGAATAAGCAGCTTTATAAATCCAGTTCTGTAAATATTGTGACCATTGCTACCTGATGAGCAGGTATACCAGTCTAGATAAATTCATTATTATTTGTAAATTCACACATTGTGGTAACTCGTAGTCATGGTTTCCAAACAGATGAGGAGTGTAAGCTAAAGATCATGAAATAGTACCAGAGATAGCCTGTACGTATGTTCAGCACCTGAGCTTTCATTGTGTCTTCTCATGGCCACATGCTTCATGCTCCCACTGGTCCTAAATGGGAATTGTTTGCACACACCAAGTGGGGAATAAACCAGGAAATCACCCACTGATCCATTCGAGAGGCTGTACGTAGATCTGTGACAAACAAGAGTCACAGCTGCCACTGGGCTGTGAAACATTCCTGCTGAATGACCCTGATCTGTGTGCCATGGAAAATACCTGTTTAGGTCTGTGGTAGCAAGAGCCTCACGTTGATCAAAGCAGGTTTCTCAAAGTTTGACTTTTTAAAAGTGTGTAAATTCATCGCTGTGCCTTTATCTTTCAGAAAAAATCCTAATCCAAATTGTGGCTGATCAATGGTTGCATTAATTATGCACAAAAGGGTTAATTCGACCAGCCTTGTTCCCTTTGAATGCTGCTTTACCCTGGGAGGAATTGATTTGCATTGTGCAGGTTGGACAAATTCACCTCCAGTCTGAACTTCTGTAAAAGTCTCCAGGGAAGGTCAAGTTTCTGTTATTTTCAATAATAAATGAGATTCCCATTGAGTAAAATGATCCAGGAAATCAGCTTCAGCTCTCGGAATAACAGTTCTGTGGTCTCTGATGAGAGGCTGGGAAGAACTGATAAGAGTTGGAAGAGAGATGAATGAATTTCTCCATGCTGCAGGTTTTACAATTCTAACCTAGTAGAATTGGCTCCCAACACAAGTGTTAATAACTTTTTATTTATTTTGAAGGTTGTCTCAGAGTTGTGATTTTCAAATACACTTCTTTACAGTCTTATCCTAGCTCAAGGAAAAATTTTATAGGTGAAAGACAGCTATAACAATAAAGGAGAAGATGGTATTTTTATAATAGACAACAATTTCTCACAGCTCACAGGAATATCTTCCCTTCCGCATGTTTTTCTGCCAAATGGATGTTTGGAAGCGTTAGTAATTGCGTTTTCCCCTTCAACTCTGGAAGTAGCCTAATTTGGCTGAACAGTCAGAGGGGAAAAAAGAAATAATTAATGTGATTCATTCATCTAGAAAGTGCAAAGCATAACTTAAATGGCAATAGTGGTAGACAAAGTGCTATAGTGAATGTTTCAAACTTCAGATTTCTGTTGCAGTATGAAGTGATCTGAAACGAGTGAGTGGCAGTTCATCAAAAGGATGTGTGTTTTAATTCTGTTTTATTGGCCCTTTCCAGTTATTAATCTCAGAATTGCTAAAAATACATGGGATAATGGATGGTTGCTGTTCAAAGCTCTAGTTTACTGCACAGTCAGTGTGGGAAAGTGCTTTAGTTACTTTGGTTCTTTTGTATTGCCTCGAGAAAGAATTTTCCCCATGTGTTTTGCTCCAGAAGTCATCTGTTGTTTTTCAATGTATGCACATAAACAGATCTTGCCATTATGCCTGAACACTGAGTCAGCAGTTCCCTCTGATGAAGCCATCACCAGGGCCTGTCATGTTTATCTGCACAGATCAGCATCACAGAGCACATAATGCTATTAGCTCCCAAACGTTGTCTGCTAACCACAGAATTGTGGGACACGAGTGACCTTCTGCTTTTTCCTTCCTAATCGGCTCTGAGCTTGGGCTGCCAGCTTGGCTGTTCTGTGCCTCCATTACCCATCTAAAAAATGGGCATGATTTCATCTTCCCACCTTGCTGGAGGCATTTTGAAGGCGAATGTACTGACAAATGGGACCTGCTCAGATTTTTTGATGTATGTTTGAAGATTTGGGTGTTCGTTTTAGTTTTATTTTAAATATTTAAAATGCTTCCAATGAAATTATTTTCATTCATTGGACTTAGGTCACTCTCATCCTGCAGTGACAGAAGTAGCAGGGATTTCTCTCTTAATTTTCTTTTGCCTTTCTGCGACACATCCTTGACAGGATGAGAGAATATTTCTTAAAAAAATAGTGCTGGGAGATGGAGCTGCTGGCTCTCTCCAGCCTCATCACCTCCACCAGTACCATGGGCAGTAGGGATCACCTTAAATCAGCAGTGTCCTGAGCCAGAACCAAAAGACAGTATTTTTTATTTTTCTTTTTTTATCCACAAAACATTTACTGCCCCGAGGCTGTTATCCTGCAAAAGCTTGAGCATGTGTTTAGCACTAATCATGGAAATTGGTCTTGAAGCAATTGGGATACTTGTGTGCTTTGAACTGAGCAGGTGATTTGCAGCAAGTCCCATTATCAGTTCTGTACCAGCATCTGTCTGGCAGAGTGGTTTCACCTGCATCACTCCTCTGAAGGTCTCAACACAGCTGTCAAAGGATGAATGCTTCACACTTTGAAAATGAGTGCTGGAGTGTAGATTTAAACTTTGTTTTTTTAGTAAGGTCTTATCTGTCATATGATATTCTTGTCCTGAAGAAAGGCAGCCTGTCTCTCTGATAATCACTCGACTGTCCTTTAAGTCAAATAACATACAGATACTTCTGAGAGAATATCATCTCAGCGTTTCTTTAAAGCCTGGATCTGATCGTGTGCTTCCAGGCATATGTTTTCCGGGCATGTAGTGATCTAGGAGCATGAGAAAACAGATTTCTGGGGAAACTCTCTTCTCAACACCTCAGATCACAACACCCTCCACCAACCGGGTCTAAGCCGAGGAAGTAATTGGGGTGTTGAGGATTTCTTCTGTATCCTCTGTGTTATGCTGACACAAGTGCAAGCTAAAACCTGGTGGTGTTTTTCTTTGCAGGGAATTGGAGGCAAGACAATGAACAGCTCATTTGTTTGGGCTGCCAGACAGTTGCATGAGGATAATTACTGTGTGATGTTTATTTATGTTGGACTCAAACCAATGGTTGTGGGGACCTGGAGATACTCTGGAATTACTCACTGCAGTGAAAGTTAGAGCTGCCGGTGTTGTAGCTCCATGGGGCATCTCGTGTTGTGTGATGCCCAGTCAACACCAGCAGGGCATTGATAAACTAGCAAATGAATTTAAAATGGCATTTAAAATTGGGACACTTGCAGAAAATTATTTGCAAGAAGCTAATAAAATGATGGAGTGTGTAATGTGATGGAAAGATTGTTTTGTGTGAACACAGAACTGTAAACGACTACACAGGGATATTTAACAGAGAGAAGGTATAATTAGAAATAATCAGATTAAATGAAGCAAAGATCATTTAAGCCAAGCACTGGAGTATTGTAGAGGGGTGTTGCTTGGCTTCAGAAAGGCAAAGTAAAGCATCCTGTGAGAGTGTATCCTATGAAACTCATAGGTGATGACGGGATTTGTAGGCAAGGTTTTATTGTTTGTGTACAACTGGAAAAGCAATAAAATCAATGGAGAAGCTTGTATACATCATCAATAACATGACAGTTCATTTTGGACTGCAAAGATGCAGAGTTATGTGCGACCTAGCCAGCAGGCTTTTACTGTACCAGGAAATGTTTTAATTAAAAGTGAGGAGAATGTATTGTAACTTGAATTTTCTTTAGTATTCTATTGCACTTAAAACACTACAAGTTCTTTCTGTGTTAGAGCTGGGGGATGTGGAATTTGCAGAAAAGGAACTGTAAATAACAAAATATTGTAATAGTTTTTATTTCAGTGGGGTAAGAAAATACTTAAAATTTATGTATTCGATTTCTTTTACATTTCAACACTTCCAGTTATCAATAGGGATGAATCTGAAACTCAGACACCAATCAGCTTCTCAATGTTTTGCATTTTTTCAGCATCTTGAGCTGTTGTCTAATCAGCATCACAGAAGGTGAACCAGGATAATGTTTTCAACCAGCTGAAGTGATAGCAATCATGAAGAACTAAAACATGCCTTGCATACAGAGCTACTGAAAAAAAATGCAGGAATTGGTATCAGTTAAGAACAGGTAAAATTAAGGGACAGAATCTGTAGGGAGTATTGTCTAAATGTGCACATTGCTGGGTAGATTTGCTGTCTGTTCTAGTCCTTCTCTTGAGTTTTACAGCAAGTGCATCCATATGGTTACATGACTGCACATTTCTATAGTCTGCATCCTCCTTGCTATAGCAGAGGCATTTGCATTTTTTTGGTCAGTATTTAATGTGAAGCTGGAAAACTGCTAAGCAAAGGTGAAGGAGGATTTGTCAGGGAAAAAGAACCATCTGAAGCAAGGGTTGGTGAGTGGCCAGAGACAAAAATTGAGGAGCCACAGGAGACTCTGACGTTCCAAGAGTGTGATGAGGTTATCACAGTTCGAAGTCCATTAGTTTTACCGCATTTCATGGCTCTGAGCTTCAGGAGAAAGTATTCCATGGAGACAGTGTTTTCAGTGTACATTGTTCAGGGAAAAAGACTGCTTTTAATAACTATTTTGATGTCCTGTGGAAGTGTGGTGGAATGGAGGGGATGGTGGTGGTGGTTTTTTGTTTGTTTTGTTGGGGTTTTTTTTAAAAAGGGAAAAAAACTCTCTGCCTCCTTCTTTTCAGTAGACTGGATGTGGTCACTGAAACAAACTTGAGGGAATGCCTCAGAGATAAATGAATATGTTTTCTGTGACTCTCTATTTCTGTGTTGGAATTTTACAGGGATTAGACTAATGAACTGGTCTTCCTGCTATTAGGTGAGGTGTTTTATTCAGGCTTTTAACTGCAAATCAGAGGTCTGCTGCAAAGGCAATTAAAGTCAAAAGAAGGAGTTTTATATCACACCCAAACAGGGATGACCCACATTGTGTTGTATTACAAACAGCAAAAAGAGGTAAAGACTCTCTATTGAGGCAACTGAGCTGTTGGACATCAAATAATCTGAAATTTAGTACTGTGGCTTTTAAGTGCAGAATATCTTTTCATGGATATATGTGCACATATGTATGCAGATGTTAAAAGCAAACATTATTTTTGAATAGAAGCTGAATTGAAATACTGCAGGTGTTCAGTCTGTGTTGGAAATGCCATTTATTATGAGCTTAATTATGGTATCTGATCATAGGCCACGTCTGAAGTCTTGAAGTAGAATAGAAAATAGGATAAATTTAAAATGTTTTGGTATCCAAGTTTTAAAGAAAAGAGATGCATTTTTTTTCGTCCCATAGTTGTGTCAGCTTGTGTAGTAGTGCTGTTGAGGAACACACCTGGTCCAGGTTCGTGGGCTCAAAAGCTGCAGATTGAGATGGAGACTGAAATGCACATTAAACTCTGGGTGGGAGCCCCAGACAAGAGGCTGTGAACTGCCAGCCTTTGGGATAACAAAGGACATGAAGATGGGGGATGCCAGCCAGGTAAATGGATACTGAGAGACACTGCAGGAGCCTCCCAGTCCCAGAAATTAAAGCCTCTGGCCTTGGGAGTGTGACTGTCAGAGTATTCTTCCTTTGGTTGAAATAGTTGCACATATTGCCAAAACAAGCTTTCATTATTTTTTTATAAAACTGGTCGCTGTGTTCTTGTTCCCTGTTTTTCTGCTTCAAAACTCCACTGCATGTCTTTCCCCAAATAGGAAGATTTCTCCACTAGTTCATGGCAGGCAAAAAAGATTGTATAAGGTTTATAAAACCCTTAAGGTTTCTCAAAAAATCGGTGACCTCGGCTTATCTGACTTCTCTGGTTTTCTGTCTGTCTTTGCTCTGTGACTTGGCAATTCATCTTGCAAGAGTTTACAGTGTACCCAGTTCCAAATGCTGTCTTGTCCCCTCATCTTTTCCAAAGCCCTTTTCTCCCAGCCTTTGGTCTGGAACATCAGGCAAAAAGTTTGAGAGCCATTTATTTCTTACCTATTCTATGATTCTACTCCTGCATAACCTACTCAAAACTTGTACCAAGCCATGTGAAGATCTGATAGCTAATGAAATGCAGTTTTTAATACTACACTTCCTTAATCCAGCCACTCAGCCAAACATCACAGGGAATCAATGGGTGTTTTCTTTCTCAGCAGCTGAATACTGCTACTGGACCAATTCACAGCTTGGTTTAATGATATCCTTGAGTTATGAAGCTCTCAGACTGGGCTACACCTTCTCTTTGGCAATTTGGAAAAATCAGATAGCTCTGCAAGCAGATATGAAAAAAGCAGATATAAAGCATGATAGGTTATACATCCTGATAAATTACTTCTAAAATGTGAAAGTATAAATAAGACAATGCAGTATTTGTTTAAAAGTGCTGAATGCGTGGGAGCAAACCTCCATCCCAGCTCTCCTGTGAGTTAAGGGTATTTTAAGCACTTCCCCCCCCCCACACCTTTGGCCTGTTGTATTTAATACAGATGTGCACATTCATATGGAATAGTGATCTGAATCCACGTTGTGCTTTTCCACTGCTCTGCCTCAGCATGGTGAGGCTGCAGGTGACTGAAGTGGGGCAGCCCCGTGCAAGCACTACAGGGATCAGACTGGGCTTGGGTTGAAATAGCCCAGAGTGAATGATCTACAGGATTAAAAATAACCAGCTAATCAGAGTGCTCTGTAATTATCCAGTGTAGGTATTTAATTTACCACCATCAGCCATAGCCTTCCCCAAGATAGACATTTTTACTGAAAGTAACTGTGATAATTTTTACATAGATGAAAGGTGGACCTTTTGAAATAAAGGTGTGTGCCATGGGTGTAGAATTATCTAAGCTTCTAAAAGTGTATATGAGAGAAACTGAATATAAGTGCATGTAAGTATATAATCACCTTGTTAATTTACTTTCAGCTAATTTCACTTTCTATAAGTTGCATCCACACTTAGACAAATGGCAATTTTCACTCATTTCTGTACCAGTATTTAAAAGCAGAACATTACAGTGCAATCTCATTACTACCGCTTTATTGATTTATAAAATTACATTTTATTACACTAATCCGTATATTAGAATGAATAAAACTGTGCATAGCTACAGCTGAGGTATTCTTGCCAAGTAGGTACATAGTTTGCTTTTTCATCAGTAGTTCACAATTTAAATTAGTGGATGTCATGCTGTTGGACTCCAGAAACACAGGATTAATGGCAAACTCATTAGTTCATGAAGTTTAATCTTCTTGTGGGTGTCCCACCTCGTGGGAAATAAGACGGATTTGGCTGCAGGTGTCTGGTGAGGTAACAGCAATCACTCAAAGAAAGGGATGTAGAGCTGCTGCTATTGTGAACCTGAGAATATTTATTATTTATGCTTTATTTGGTACCAGAATACGCTTTGCTTAGGAGAAAGCAAATGAATGCTCTGAAGGACACATGAAGAGGCTGTAACTGCATTAGCAAGTGCTACATGGCAGTAGAGCCACTGGTACTTTTCTCAGGTCAGGGGGGTGATGCTCTGTTTGAATATTTGGCATAGATCCTTAAATAGGTCTTTTTTAAGTGGCTTTCTTGGGGAATGTGGCAGGTTTTATACCCTTACTTCTCATCATCAGGTAATTTATCAGTTTCTTTTAAATTGATATTACAGTGGTGAGTGATCCCCTCATGCTGAATTGGCTTCGTGTAGCCTTGGCATGGTGTTTCACAACACGCACAGACGAGCTTGCAAAGCCCCAACGAGGTGGCAAGTTATTTTTGTCCCTTTTAATCTGTTAGGCCCTGATCCTGATCTGTAGGGTTTCCTAAATCCCACTGATTTCTCTAGAATTAGGTTCCTGGAGTCCTTTGAGAGCCTGGGTTTGGCTGATCTTGTGCTATTAACTGGAAACAAACCCACTTTCTCTATCTCAGAGGGCTCTAAGGATAAATGTGTTGAAGATTGTCAGTGTTCTTATTTGGTGGCAGGGAAGGCCACTGAAATAGCAAAAATAGATTTAAAAAGGACAAAAATAACTTGCTGCCTGGAGGGTTTACGCAATCCGAGCTGTGCTGTGTGGCTTGGCTGAATCACTTCTCCAGGGAGGCTTGGGGCAGTCCGTGCTTCTTTGAGGGGAAGGGTCAGGGAGATGCAACTGGACTCAGCATTTCAGAGAGAGGGAGAACAGCTTCTGTGTGTGCTGAGGGTTACTTGTGTGCATGGCTGGCACAGCACTTTGTGCGAAAGGTGTTCCTCACAAGCTGCTGCTCTGGGCTCCTTCTTTGGTCACTTGCTGGAAAGACTGGTGGGAGAAGGAGATACTAAGCTCTTTGTGCAAATCCCTTCCATCTCCCCCATGGAAGAAGAACGCTTTAGAACTCAGCCATGAAATGCATTTCTCTCTGAAAAGTGTCTGTAGAAAGAGTTTTGTCTTGGTCAGCTCTTTTCTGGGTTTAATCAGTCTTTCCTGCTGACCACAGTGACAGAAATTTGCTTTTATTCCTGCAGTTGTGTGTGTGGCCAGGAAGAGTCAATCATCTGCTCCTGCACATGCATCATTAACAGGGCCGGGAGTTAATTTCTGGTGGCAGACACATTCTTCTTTGGATTGAATTTCTACTCAGCCACCAAGACACTTTGAATGCTTGTCACGTTCTTGGGGTTTATAGGTATCAAGATGCTGGCTAGAGAAGGGATAGACAGAATTTAAAATCCCAAAATGAGCTTTCTGAGTTTCAAGTTTCAGGAGAAAATTGTATTTATAAGCTGAGCGTGTTCAGTTTGTAACAGATTGGGCCTGTCTGAAATGTCCATATTTTATGTAGTTACAAATATGAATGATCCCTTACCCACAGGTATGTGGGGTTACAGTGTATAATGGATCGCACAACAATGTCCAAATGCAATTCCTTTTACTTATGTTGGGGAAGAAATAAGGTATTCTTAGTTTGAACAACCCCAGAAGTCAGTAAAATAAGGTAGTTCTGTGTACAGTGTCTTCTTACAGACTGGTTACACTTTATTTTTGTGTATGTGGATAAGGCTGTTTTTAGTACTGTGCTACTGCAACGTTCCGCCTTAAGCTTGGCTGCTGATCAGGTTGCCTCTTCTGGAGGCAGACCAGGTTGTCTTTGTCTTTTCCCTTCTCCATTTGCTGTTAGCAGATTTGTGAAGTTTGTCCTGCCTGGCAGTTATCTGGCACCATAGGTGACAGATGCAGGAGAGCCAAAGCAGGCTCTCCAAATAACCCTGCGATGTGAGAGAAGAAGGTGACCTCCAAACACAGTGGGAGGGAAAAGGGGCTGTTTTCCTAATATGTTTCTTCTTTGGCAGCTGAAGGCTTTTTCCCTGTAGATGATGAGAGCAGTCTCTTCTTGCTGAATGAACAAAAATACCAGTTTCTCAGAACAATGGGAAGAGCAGCACCCTGTCTTCCTCCCACCCCTGCCTTTCAGAACCTCCCACAGCAGCACTTGGCCTTGCAGCCTCCTGGGTCAGGAGCATCCCTGCACACTTCACTTTATTTACTGCAGTCGCACCCACTGCTGGTAACCACCAGTGGCTTGAGTCTGTATAAAATACGGTTGTAGCAACTATTATCATTACTTTGAGTGTACAATTCCCACATTATCTGCCATTTTATGAGATGCTGGTTAATGGAGATGAGGAGTAAATGACTTGTGGTTTGATCAGATGTATTTTGGTGGCTCACCAGATTGTCACTGCCAGCCAGTGGAATTGAAGAAGGAGTTTGCAGAAATTACTGCTTTGCAAATGGGAGTTGTAGGTATTCTGCACTTGAAATGGTGACTTCCAAATTACTTGCTAGGGGCTGTTTTGGTGCACAGTAACAGTACTACTGCTCAAGAACTGCTTTTGTTTTAACATGGAAGCAATTGAAGTGACTTTAGCCCCACTGAAGCCTTAGTTTTGGATTACAATAAGCAAGATTCTGATTAATTTAGCAGCAGGGCATCAGTGACTATTAGCAGCTTAACTTGAAGGCCTGGTAGATTGATAAAGAACTAAACAGCCCCTGAATCATATATTAACAGTCTGGCCATAGTATAATTGAGGCTCATGTTGGGTAAGTGTCAGCATGGTTGATAGGCAACACAACAGCAGAAGCTATTTGTCTTTTAAATGGGCACTTAAATTATTCAGGATAGTAGTTCATAGTCATCAAGGCATCTGAGCCACAGTCCAGTTATTCTAGGCATGTGTGCACAAGCTCTAATTAGTTCATGTACAGCACTGAGCTCTCCTTGGACAAACTCACCTGTGTCTAGAAGCAGTTTCTCAGGTGGAGTCTCCAGTCCGTGATGAGATCCCTCTACTGTGGCCCAAGCATTAGGGATGCATGAATAAACTGGGATGCATATAGCCTGGGGGTGATAACCAAACCAACAGCTGGGAAAACATTTCATTTAGTATCTGAGTCACTCATGTTAGATGTAGTTTTACTTCCCCAATCCAGGGGTAAAAACTGCAATGCTAACCAGTAGCCTTATTTTTTTGTTTTCTTATGTCTTCTGTGGTTACAGGAAGTTTGAGGAATTCCCCTGTGAATGTAATGTGTCTAACTAGTTTTATATGCTGTGGGATATGCTAGCCAAATAAGACTGAAAGCTTTTGAACCATTAAATATGCAGAAGGAGTTGGTAGCCACTCAGTTTCTCCTCCAGTTCCTTCTTTGCAGCATTAGCAATTCTGAGGTAGTCACACAATGGACATAGCTGAAATTAATTAGCTAAATTGGTACCTAATGGCAATAAGATTTCATGCCACTTAATATTTCAGTGCAAACAAGACCGGCAACTAAATGTATTTAAATATGATTGGCTCATCTTCTCAAGTGGAGTATCTTATCTTTTGTTTGGGCTAAATACAGCTCTCATTGTGCTCAATTAATTCTGCCATTAGCAGTGGTCTGACCTGCTATTAGCTCTGATAAAATGTACAGTCATCCCCTTCACTGAAGACCATCCTGTGGTAAGGATGTTGAAATGCAGTTTAAAGGGGGAAGGAGGATACACATGCTTTGCCTTTGTACATAATTAAGCCATGCTAATGATGGGAGACTTAATTACAATTGGAGTTTATCAGCAGAGAGCTCCAGTGGTGGCCTGCAGGCTGTGATGGTGCTGGCCTGTGCACACTCAAGCTGCACAGCCATGGAGCAGTTGTTCCAGGCTGTGAAAGCGCTCTGGGTGGAAGGTTCTGATTATTCTTGGTGTCCTATGCCTGGGAAAAGTCATGGAGTTTGCGCCTCTTGGCTTTCTTTTCTTCCCCCCTTTCTTGCTGCCCGCCCTCTCCCCCTCGCTCCTTGTGAAGCAGCCCTTCTGGCTTTGTTGTAAGTGTGGTTTGTAATCATTGTACACATCCCAGATGGTTCATGAAAACTCTTTGAAATGCCATCTGCCAGGCGTGTGTCCAGCCGGCAGCCTGTCATTCTGCTACAAGAAAAATGGAGGCGGGTTTTCCCTTCCCCCTGCCTTCCTGAATCGCATTCAGTAACACTTGCTCAGATGTGGAGCAGGATAACAGCCGGAGCATCTGCAAGCAATCTCTGCTCCAGACAGCAACATGGAAAGTTGTTGGGTTTTTCGCCTTCGCCCAGATAAGATATCACAGCCAGTGTAGTTTTTATTTTCCCTGGGCTTGCTGCTGAGGACCAGCTGAGGTGACAAATGTTATCTCTGTGATGCAATGTTTTCCTTTTCCGCGATGACTTTCCTAATGCCTTCCGCGTGTGTTGCGGGCAATCGTGCTGATAGCAGGCACAGCTGCGATTTTTTGACTTGAACATTATTTTCGACTTGAACATATTCAGGAAATTAAGAACACTGAGATGAAACAAATAGATCCATTGAAATGGCTCAGAGGAATTATGACAGAGAAATAAGTGTCGTGTCAAATAGGCAGCCAGCACTAGTAAACTGCTGACTGCAATTTCACTGCTATAAAAATTCAGATGGAAGAAAAAATTGATTAACAAATATCCTCTGTGGGAAGATATAGATAAAGAAAAGAAGAGGCTTCAAAAGATAAGGTGAAAGCAATCCTGAAGTTCCCTGATCTTTGTGTCTCATCAATGTCTTAGTAGTTATTGGGAAAACACACATCGCAGTCTTTGTCATTCGGCTCACGTGCCACATGGCCGGGGGTGACGTTTGACTGATTGATGCGCAGTGGTACAGAGGCTAATTCTCACTTCCATTGTGCTCCAGGCATGGGACAGCTACAACGTATCATTGGTCATAGTTATTGTCGTGGCTTTTCATCCTTCTTGCTTCCCAGTCGCGGGGCAGGTTTAGGGGAATGTGGCAGTGACCACCAGACACAGTGCTCTGGGGAGGGTCCTCACAGCCTCAGTGTCTACGGCAGTGTCCGTGCTCAGGGAGGAGATGTTGCATCTGGTCTGCGACCCTTCATCCCGGCTGCTGGGTGTGTGCTCCACGCTCCCTGTGTGCCAGGGAGGGACCTGAGTGAGCTGTTCTGCATGCCTTTGGATGGAAGCACCTGCACTAGGGCGGAGAGGGGAACATGGTGCAGCTCCAGCATTTCTCTGGACTAGATCTGTGAAAGAAAATTGCCTTCTGTTACAATCTACCCAGTAAAAATGGTTGTAGCCTTACTATAAGGATTCAGAAATACAAAGAATACAAGATTGAGTCCTTTCCAAATAGGAAAGAGTAATTCTGCTAGCAGGGTGGAGATATCCATCACTATTCCCATCCCCTTCCTTACTTTTCCTCCCTCCTTCACCCATTCATACAGCTCCAAGAGGAGGAATGATGGAAAAAAGCACAGGAATTTATAAACTCTCTGAAGGCTGCCAGTAAATAATAAAGAAAGAGAGTTTCTATTTTGAATCAAGAAATGGAGCGTGTTAGAGAAAGTGGATGTCTATCAAGGAAATTAATCTAGTGATAGTCTTTCAAGGGTGACACTCTATCAAGACTGACCTCTTGAGCAGTCTCTCAGATGAATAGGAGATAAGCAGACTTTCCGCTTTCCTGGCACTTGAGGAAAACATTTGCCAGATGCAGGCATGGTAAATTTATGCTCTTTCAGCTTCTGAGAGCTGGAATCTTCCCAATTAGTTTTCAGAAGCTCAGCTTCTTTATTCTTTCTTCTGTCCTTTTATAGAGGGTTTAGGAAATTGTATTCACTGAGAAGACACTGCCCAGGGGCCAGGAGAGTCCCTCAGAAGTGAGAAATTATGCTTTGTTAAATGTTGGGTATGGTTTCCACGTCTCTGAAGTTATTCCCAAGACAGCAGACTGATTTCAGCCACAGCATTCGGACACCTCCAGCTCTCTAACTCCAGTCTTTCTTCCAAAATTCAGTTTCCTATACTATCTGTAAATCTGTCATTTATATTTAATCTCAGACGTGCAGAATCCAGTCACCTCCCAGCCTCCAGAGTCATGGAAAATAAAGGCTATTGAACAGAAATTGATTCTTATCAATGAAGCTGTGCTTAGTGACCTAAAATGCAACATCCCAAGCCATCTTAGGGAAAAAGTCATGAAATGACTCATCTTACACTGTGCTTCAGAGTGCTGTAAATTGGCCAGAAGGGAGAAGAGTTTCAGAGCTGGCAGAGTGGCAGTGATCAGAGCCAGTTCTCCATGGGTGCTACTGAAATTATCAAGTGCTGGAGAGGGAGATTCAGTGTGACTTATTACTCAAAAGTATTCCTGAACTGGAATGAGCTTGTAGGTGAGCTTCTTGTGAGAAGAGTTGGCAGGCTGTCTCTTTAGTGAGCACGTGTGAATGGTGCATCAGAACTGTCTCATAGTACTTTTTAATGCTGAATAAAAAATAATAGCATAAATAGAGATGAAACACTAAGAAGAAACAAGGGAGAAATTATGTTTATGATGTGAGAGAACATTTGATGAGATAGTGGTATAGAAATAATGGAACCTGGAAAGTAGTTGCCTTATCTGAGAATACAGATTGCAATTTTAGTGAGGTTGAAGTGGGAGAGACAATTCTAACAGCAGGAAAGTAATTGCTGGCATTTTCCCAGGTACCAAATTTTTCCAGCTGTGTTTCTGGACAGAGAGATGAGAGATTTCTTTGCCAGAGTGTTTCTGAGAGTACAAGAAACATTGTCCTTCAGTTGTTTTGTTCTACTTGGTGCCACCAGTTCAACCTGAAATCTATGTCCTGTTTTTAATGGGCTCCTAACTTCAAACTTCTTTTGACCCTTGTAGCTCACAGAGCTGTGTTTTACAAATACTGTTGTATCTTTGTGAAAATTTGTTACTTAATTCTTGATAAAAAAACAACTCGTTTAATGTTCTAATTTCTCCTTTCAGGCACAACCCGCCCTCCAAGAGAAGGAGAAGTGCCTGGTGTGGACTATAACTTTCTGACTGTGGAGGAGTTTCTGGAGTTGGAGCGAAGTGGGACCCTTCTGGAAGTAGGAACTTATGAAGGTATGGAGCCACAGGCAGTGAAAAAGCACTTCAGATACCCATGGTGGGACACCACATTTGCATCACCCTCGCTCAAGTTAGGACCTTGCTTTCCATCCTAGTGCTTTGCTTCCCTTTTCTCTGTAACCTGAGAGAGGGAATTCCAATTTTGCTGTGCTTTATCTTTTGCCTGAAAAGTTAACTGCCTGAAAAGATTAACGTCAGTTGGCCAGGAAAATTCGATATGTAATCCCATAACAGAATACTGGGGCAGTATGCATCTATTGTTTGTATCCACTATGGCTCATCTCCTTGTTCAGTTTTTCTTTCCTCCTGCTGTTTCTCTTTCCCTCTATCTTCCCTAAATACACTTCCTTCGCCACCCAGTTGTGTCACTATGCAGCTACATGATGCATTGCTTTTTTGGTTTTTTCTTATTCTTGGATAATTGCTTCTAACTTGGGTCATTGTGTTGATCCTTTTTACAGCACAATTTTGCAAACAACAGCACTGAGACAGCCAAGGGGCACTGAAATGTCACCAGGGTGAGAGCAGGAAAAAGCTCCAGAGAAATGCAAGGCAGATTGACCATTTTTAGGTACACAATAGGATTTGTGTAACTAAACCTGCAATCTATAGCTCCTTTAAATTGAAAACTCCTTTTGGATGGGTTTGGGGTTTTTTCCTTTGGAGAACATTCAAATGTGCCTCTTGACAAGACAATGAAAATAAATACAGGTTTGAAAGTCCTTCCAGTGTACTTCAGCTCAGTCATTTCATATTTCCATGTGAAAGAAGTTTAATGGTTCTTTCTGTAAATATGAGAGATTGAAAAAGCCTTATTATTGCAGCCTTATTCTAATTATTCTTTATAATAAGAAATATGGAATATGTTTAAAAATACAAACTACACACAAATAGCCAAAAGTCATCAAACATGAACAGAAAAGATTGTGACATGTGGTTTTGGTTTTCAGGGTCTGACGAACGAGTCCTGAAATACTGTTTGTCTGCTTCTTTAAAAACTCCTTTTTAAGGGCACCTTTAAACCTTGTGCTAATTCCCAACTGCAGACAATTGCAGTGTCAAACCTGGTTTGCATGAAGATGCTAAATGTATAATTTGGTTTCACTCTTCCACCTCTCTGAGCTGATTAGCTCCATCAGCACCAATGCTAACATTCCAGCACCAGCTCTTCTTCAGAATGAGCTTTTTCCTCTCTGTGTTTCTAATTATAACACCAAATTAGTTTTCTTTGTCATGGTCCTTGAAATAGATCAGCTGAGAGGCCTTGCCATTGCTTCCTGATCTGTTTGTTCTAGTGACCTTTCCACTTGGAAAGACAAAATGGGTAACTGTCTGTAAGCTGGCTCCTGGGACATGCTGGGAATTAGTTCTCAGGAAATGCTGTATCCATCTGGGACAGTTACAACGTGGTAGTTTCACTGCTTATGTGATTATATGCAGCAGCAGCTAAACTGTTTAGGTTTCATGGCTTGCTCTTTTCAGTTGCTGAAGATGGTGTTGATTTCTCATAAGTCTAATGTGTATTTCATTTCTGTTGGTGATAGAAGTGCCTGAACTTTAAAGGAATAATTTGTCAGAAGTGCTGAGAAGCTTCTTTCCCCATTGACATCAGTGATGCTGGTGCATTGTGGTTCTGGAGTGCTGGCCAATGGAAGGAAAAATCAATAAGAATAAAGCAAATAATGATGATGCATGTGTGCACATATGCATCAAGACACATTACTATTTGATTGTAATGTAAAATAAATAGAGTTCATTTTTCACTTACGGCTTCAAGAAATTATTTTGCTGCCTTCTGAGATTTCTTTAATGGCTTTGTTGTACTTTTTTTTTGAAATCTGGTTTTACGGCTGTATCGATCAAGAGGGTGTTGATCTTGATTAGATCTTGGAAGATGGGGTGATTCAGACCCAATGCTGAAATTGCAAGCAATTTTGTCTATAAGAGAAAATCTGCCAAAACCCAAACCACAAAGCAAGTTAGACTTTTAATGGCCAAGTATCTGTAATTGTCC
Organism: Corvus hawaiiensis; assembly: GCF_020740725.1. Taxonomy (NCBI): domain Eukaryota; kingdom Metazoa; phylum Chordata; class Aves; order Passeriformes; family Corvidae; genus Corvus; species Corvus hawaiiensis. The sequence goes on from NC_063223.1 coordinate 9,107,238, forward strand.
AGCTTTACAGTCTTAGATATTTTAATTATCATTTGTTTTACACTGCATTTTGCTGCCACGTTTTTTTTTTAATAAGTGTTCCACCATGATAAATTTGACTGTGTTTTTGATCAGTGATGGCTTATTCTAAACCAGAGAAATAAAGCCCAACAAAAGCAAATAGTCTTCTAATTCTACCTGCTGTACTGAGTAGAAATTGTAACAATTGCAGAGATTGGGTTGCTTGTGATTTAATGCTCTCAGGTGATTTAGAGATGAAGGAAGAGGGATAGTATGAAATGGACAGTAGGGATGAGGAATGGGGAAGTTTTTGTGTGCCAGCCAGCCACAAGCTCATGTTGCTCTAGCAGGCTAGTGGTTTGGGGTCAGCATGGTCCCAAGGACCCTTCGGGCCTTAATTTGTCAGCATCAGCATGTGGTGGTGGAGAAGATGGACATAAAGTCACCTGGATACTGTCACTTGGAAAAATCTTGTAGAAGAAGAGGTAACAGAAGCATTTAATAACAGTTACTGAAGAGAAGTTCTGGGGAGAAAGATTAGAAAACAGGGAGCCATTGGAAGAGGGGTAATACCCAGGACTTTGATGCTGATACAGATACTATCGATTTGGAAAGAATAAAGAACAAGCAGAAGAGAACAGTTGAAAACCAGAAAAAAGTAGGAGAGTGTATCAGGTTTTCAAAGTGCTCTAATTGCAAAAAGAGAAAGTGCAAGCTGAACAGGACAAAAGAGGTGTTGCTGACCTACAGGGCTTTGTAATGCCATTATTATTTCTTCTGGTGCACTGCAAATAGGTTCCTTTGGGCAGCTTTTGATTCACATCCCAGTGAAGGCAGAGCAGGCATGGCAGCTGCTGTTCTGGTCACCTCTCATCTCCCTGGTGTTTTCTGCACCCAAAAGGCTTCAAAAAATGTAACCAGATGGGAGGGGGCACTGGCAAGCCTTAATTCCTGGGGTTTTCAGTTCAGGTTTTCACATCCTGATTTTTAACCATAAAGCCCAGAAACATCTTCTTTCTTCCCCCGGTGAAAGCTACATGTTGATCACATGAATCCAGCAACTGGAGCTGGAAGACCTGCCCAAAAAGCTGCGATGCTGCCCCAGTATTGGTGATTTTGCCCCACGTGGGTGCTGCACAAAACACACTCAAGCCAGTTAGAAATTCCCATTGACAATACTCATTAGGAAGGAAAATTCTTTTTAGGCTGCACATTGACTAGGCCTTCTGGTGGATAGGAAATCACTGTAATTGTAGTCTCAGGCATTTATTGACTGCTCCTTCAGGGCAGAAAATACTGATGGATGCATGGAAGTACTTGTGTAGGTTACTAATTATTTAGCAATTACTTCTGCATTTGAATTGCGGGCTCTCACAGGGACCCCAAGGGAGGGCTGTTTTGAGCACAGTCACAGCTTCCAGATTTTATTCCCGTTTTTTCCCCAGCTGCTGAATGGCCCTGGGCAGATCAGGTAACTGCTCTATACTTCAGGTTTCTGGCCTGGAGAATATTAAAACAACACTTACTTCTCTCTTCATTAATATTTCAGCAGATACCCTGTGCCTGCAGCTATCTGCTCTTCCAAATAGGAGGGGGAGAGTGGAAGCAACGGTGTTCTGGAGGGCTGTGCTGAATTCAGGCAGCCCTGGAGATGGGAGCTATGCAGAGGCACATGGGGACATGAGCATGGTGGCTGAATTTTGAACGGGGGTGGCTGTATCACCAGGATCTGATGAGGCTGTATGAATGAATGCCTGCCCAGCACTTAGTGATCCTCAAAAGAAAAAGTGCTGCACTTTATAACATGTGAAGGGTTATTACATTATAGAGTATTATTGTCAAGGCATCATCTTTCATTCTCAGGACAAGTATTATGTGATTGCCAAGAGAAGTAATAAGTAATCTGCATTAGTCTCATGACTAAGATGTAATGGGGTGACTTGCTAACATTTTTAAAGTATATAAAACTAGCTACTGTAGACAGGGTCTCCAATTGTGGTACTTAATGATTGTAATAAATTACATTAATAGTGCAGTTTGAATTTCAGCTGAAGTAGAGAGGTGTATTCAGCAACATGCTTCAAATCAAGATGCCTTTAGCCTAATTTATCTGATGTGCTGGCTCTCCTTGGGTTTCTCTGCAGCAGCCACGCTGCCCCAGCTGCTTTAGCAAAATGGGTGGATTTTTTTTGCTGGTGCCTTTGCAGCCTGTGGGTGTCACCAGCTCGGTCCCACCTGGAAATGAGAGCCGAGCCTGTGGCAGGCAGAACATGAGGGGAAGATTGGATGAGGAAGGCTGGCAGATGCTGGGGATGCCTATGCAGGTGAACTACATGTTCTGCTTAATAAGATCAGATCTGCTGATCTTTGTCTCCAGACTAGAGACTGACTCAATAAATCATAATGGCTCCTTTAGCTGAATATCCACATACTAATATCTGTGCACTGCAGAATGATTCCTCTTCTATCTTTGGCTCTTAATACTTTGCTTGCTTTTTTTCTTTTTATTTTTTAAACCACTAGTAGAGGAAAAAAAGGTAAAACCTTGTTGTGTATGTGCAGGATTATCAGTGTTAAGAATGAGTGCTGCTGTACTGAAGTCTCATCTGATAACAGTGCTTTATTCTGCAAACAGGTGAAGTGGTACCTGAGTAATTCTTGTTTTCTAAAAGCAAATATTCAAATATCTGATAGGGGTTTAGAGTGGCTTTGAATTTCCTGTGGCATTGCTGACTGGATTCTCCCTCTCTCTGCACTTTCAATAACAAGTTTCTCAATGTGAGCTCTGTCAGAAATTGTTCATTAGCAGTCATGCAATTTAAAACATAAACCTCGGGGAAAAGGCTCCTGAACACCTCTGGCAAAAAAAGAGATATGGTGAATTAGTTGCTTTCTTCTTAAGTTAGAGTTCAGGTTATTTTAGGCATAATTTACTTTGTAATCGTAGTTTGATATGTTGAAGACCATTCCTAGTAGTCCAGGCACATTTTGGCATTGTTTTTTTGGTACAGGGTGTTCTTGGGGCACTTCAGAAGTGGCTGCTTTCTTGCTGGTGTTATCCAGCTCCTCTGCAGAGGCAGCCTGGCCTCTGCAGGCTGCAGCACTTCCCTTTCTGCAGAGCTCACTGCCACTGCCTTCCAGACAGGGAAGGTGTTAATGGGACACATCCTCATGGTGGGACTATATATATAAATATTTAACTATTTGCAAGAAGAAGAGTTTCATATTTCAGTGGCTTGACATGATATTTTCTTTAGTCCTACAGCCCTATGCTAGGTAGGGTGTTTCCAGCTGCTTCTCCTGCTTTCTGTATATACCATACACAAGCACGTTTATTTATGTTCCCTATGAATTTTTTTAAAATTTATTTGAACGTGGATATAGAAGTTGATATAACACAGCTGGTCTCATGGAACACCCTGAGCCTCCCCAGCCCTCTCCTGCTCCATGTTACCCAGGTTGTACTGCTTATTTATTACTTTTAGTATCATTGCTTTATTTTAGGATTTTTGCATGCCTTAAATGTGCTTGGATGCACTTGTACGTGAGTGCTAACAATGGCATGTGGCAACACCTAGTGATAACACAGGAAAAATCAGAGTAAGTAAGAGTGATTTGTTCTGTGGGTGACTTTCTCCCATGCTGCCACTGCCTTTAGGACACTAATTGGAGTATATGTTAAATTGCAGACATAACTGAAATGTGCAGTTTGCAACAGTTTGACTTATTTAGCAAAAAACCCAAACTGATCTTTCAGTTAACCTCACCATGAAAAACTACAAAAATTGACAGAGAATCTCCTATTTAAAGCAAATGGATATATTGCAGGTTAATTTCTCTGAGCTCTCCTTCATTGCCTGTTTTCCTTCCGATCCAGATGCTGTATCCGCAGCCTCCTCCCGGTTGCCTGGATACTCTGAATTTCCTCAAGGCAATTGCTAATCAATGTGCAGTTGCAGCTAGGTGAATCCCACAGACAGCAGCCAGATCTGTCATCTAAATGTGGAAATCTGTAGCAGAATGGGATCTGGGAAGAGAACAGACAAAACACTATGGCAGGAGCTCACTCCCAGGAACCAATTCATCCTGTGCTAATCAGACACAAGCACTCTTGCTGGATTAGATGAGCAGAAGCTCTTCTGCCAAAATTAAGGGTCAATTGTTTTGGTTCTTGTACAGTGCAGAGAAGAAGAGCTGCGTCTCAGAAAAGAAAACCATTACATTAACAATTACATTTCAAATCTTTGTGTCAAGACCTTGCTTAATTTTGCTGCTTATCTCCAAGTGTCTTTCCCAAAATACCCATTTGCACCAAGACAGAAAGCTATGAAGTGCTTTTTAAAACATGAGCTATTAATGGAGTCCTTGTTAGCACAGAGTGGTCGCTTTGAAGATCAGATGCACTTTTCATGGACACAGGGCCCTCTGTGCTGCACACAGGCCTTTGAGTTTCTTGGGATTTTTGTAATTGCAGAATTAGACTTCACAAGTACGCATCAGTAAATTCAGAACTGCGTGAACTCTTCTTGGGCCTTTGCTGAGACACAAATGTACTCCCAGTCCCAGGCATAGACATCTTTCCACCAGAAGGAAAGAGAATAGCTGCTGCAGAGCAAACACCTACAAATTAAAGTAACTCAAATACGTGCTTTGGGACCACATTCTTCAATTGCTGTAATTGCACCATTAGAATTAGTGCTCAAACTCATGTTTGACCTTGCAGTCAGCTCTTCTGCCTTCTTCTGCCCCTCCATGTCAGCTCCCTGTCCCCACCCCAGCAGTCTCCATGGTCTCCTCTTCTCTCTCTGCCTTAGTATCCATTCCACTTTTGAACCTGTTAGATTGTGCCTCTCTTCATGTACGTTTCTACCCATTCCAGAAACAGCATCTTGGCTGGCTGGAGTCCTTTCAACCCAAATGGATTTGAATTCAACAGTGTGAATTCAAGGTTTTTATGAAATATATTCATAGTTATTTTACGTAAGGGTATTTTTGTTCATGTATTTTTGTGAATTGTATTTTAAATTCCAGCTCACATAAACAATTTAGGGTGAGTTTACTGCCCACCAGGGGAATATTTATTAAGAATGCTTTGTTGTTTGAAATACAAGACAAGTTTTCCACTGCCACTTGCTTTCTAAAACCTAAAGTTCCCTTGACTGACAGTGTTGCTTTAATTCAGGACAGGGGGGAAGCTGCTGTAGATTGCATTCATTGATTGTGATCGCTGCTTGAATTGGCAGAGCAGGAAGTGTTATGATGATGAGAACTTGTCTTATTGTTGTGATAAGCTGTTACCAAAGTCTAATTACCGGGTGTGATGCTAAAATGTGTAAGCTGCTGACACTTAAAGATAAGGAGATGAAAAGAAACCAACTCATTCCAAATAGCTCTTCTGTTTGGGTTTTTTCATTATTATTGTTATTTTTGTGCACTCTCCTGAGTGGTACTTTAGAGTGCATGGATTAAGTAATAGATTTGGCTGCAGATGCTCCCATCAAACTTCAGCTGTGGTTAAGTAAGTTTTAAGCACCAGGGGACTGAATAAAATAAGGGTTAGTGAAAAGCGATGACAAGGGATTCAGTTAATGGTACGTGCATCTGCAGAGTGAATGTGTTGTTATTAGGTATTAATTCAGGCGCTGTAGGCAAGATCCAAATGTGATTGAGAAGAGGGTAAGGTTTAGAGGCCCAGTTCCCATAGGAATCTGACATGGGAAAGTGCCATTCCTGCCACGCTGGCTGCTTCAAAACTGGCATTTCCACAGAAACGTAGAGAGTTTCCTGCAGTTTTGTTCCAGAAGTCTCCATTGTCTGGGAGACAGGCTGCTCCTTTCCAGCTCAGAGACATCCTGCTGGGGTCAGAGTCCTCAGAAGTTTTGCAGAGCTTCACCTGAGCTCAAGCACCCCGGGGAGTCCTGCCCTAACTGCTGTGCTGACTTCAGAAAATGTTTTGGGATCCTCTGGGATGACAGATGCTTGTGTATGCACATGTAACATGCTGTTAATAATTAGAGCTGATTGGATATTCAGTACAAATTACACTGGCTATGAAGTTAGCCCCTTCTTTAGGCTTACAAGTGGCTCACAAAACACTATTAAAGCCTATTTTTAAATGTATGTTTTTTCATAAACATTGATAGATTTAATTTGAACAAATAATGTCAAGTCTAAGTGTTGTAAAACTCTTGCTGGGCTGTTCACTGTCAGTCGTTAATGGAGCATGTTTGGATTTCTGAGTCACAGTGTAAATATTTTCTATTTCCAATTTTGAGGATGAAACATGAGGTTTGATGATTATTTTTACCAGTCCCCCCAAATAGTGTGTCTGCTCCCACACCCAGGCCCACATGCCATGTCTTCAAAATTAACTGCTTAGAGAAGAGAAGTAGGGCTGACTGCATCCAGCAAACATGAGGGAAAGATAGCATTTCCATTTTCTCTCGTTTTCCGTGTCACCTGGGTTGGAGCATTCTTTTGAAGATTTTTCATCATGAGCTGGGTTATTTCCCCAACCTGTTTGTCCTTGTGTGAATCTGAAGGAAGAGCTCTGATTTTTTCAAATATTGATTCAGGCTTCATCTGCCTCCTGTGGAGAAAAAAGAAAAGTTCAGCCCCAGTGGTTACATTTCCTGTAAACCCCACACATGCAGAGCCATGCTCAGTTTCAGATTCATATTTGCCCTTTTTATATGCTCATTTATATTTACAGGGATCCTCTAAGACAGCACACTGTCTTGGTAGAAAGTAATTACTCACTAATATTAGTACCAACAACCATGTCTGGTTTGAAAAATGACTAATGATTTTGGTGTAAGAAAACCTGAAATACTTTAGAGAAGCCTGTTTTTCTGTTGACGAACAGCTCTCCATGGACTGCTAGGAACTCCAGCTTTGCTGTTGCTAGAGGAACTGAAGAAGAAAAAATTTTGAAGATATAATCATACATTTCTTTGTAATTGGAGGAGGGATGGTACCATCTGTGCTGTGTTCTTGTCCAGGGGAAATAAAACCCACACTATCAACATCTGTATATCCCCTTCGTCCACTTTGTTGAATCCATCCTAAAGAATTCAACCATTTACAACAGACCCGAAATAACTTTTGCATAAAATAGTCATGTGCAGTGCTATAAATAAAAGTTGTTTTTATGTGTATGGCACACACATGACTCTCTCTGCTTTGCGGTTAATATCCTTAGAAAACTTTTTTTTTTTTTCCCCTGGAAAACCAAACAAAGCAACAACCAAAAAAAAAACCCTACAAAATCCCAGAGTAGTATCATTCTTCATGAGAAATGCCAAAAGAATAGATGGGAGCAGGGTTAATTATCCTTTTTTTTTTTGCCCACCTATGTTTGCACTGTCTCTCTCCCGTTCCTCCCCTTTTTGTATAAAACAGTCCTGCAGTATGTAGAGCACACGAATTATTTCTCTAGCAGAAACTGCAACCTGCTTGCCTCCGTACCCATTAGAGGCTCTTTCCAGAAGAAGTAATTTCCTTCTCCCCATAAATTATGCATCAATGTACATTTAAGATTCTGACATGATGAACAGAAGATGAAAGCGTTGCGAAGCGTTGCCGCTCCCATGGAGTTGGATCCACATCACTGTGTACAGGCTGGAACACACCTTGTTAAGACAGACCTGCACGTGTTGCTGTCCTACTACTCCAGCTGTAAAAGCATGGAGGTGGGAGCTGCTCTGGCTTCTTGGGTCTCAGCTCTATGAGAAATACTTCACCTCACAGGAGGCAGTGGGGGGGAATGATTACAAGTGTTTCCTAAATGGTCTTCCAAGATGAGCTCTGCCAGTCCAAATCAAGGTGATTCCGGCTCCTGATGGGTCCTGGTGATCCTCTTTCCAGGAGGATCTGCTCCATGATCCTGCCAAGCACAGACTGGCTGGCATCTTTCTGGGTCCTCCATTGAGAAAGGGGTTATGTTTCTCCTTTTACAGTCAGTGGGAATTTCACCAGACTGCCCCAACTCCTCAAATATGATGGAAAGTGATGTAGCAACTCCATCCAGGTTCCCTCAGGACCTGTGGATGCACTTCATCACTTCCCATGGACCTGTGCACCTTCAGGTTCCTTAGATGGTCTCAAACCTCATCCTCTCCTGCAGTTGCTGGGAAAATATATACTGAAAAATTGAAAAATAATGCTTTCAGGTTATATATAGCCTGTGGAGATCAATAAAGAATGCAAATAAATGTATGTTTTAGAGAAGAATTTTGCACTGTTGCCACAATTGAACTATATGGGAGGGCATCCTTTATGTTTTGTCATGTCAAAGGGCACAGGGAAAATTTTTAAGTCTACCCTTAGAATCCAAAGATGGCAAATAAAAATTAACAATAATTCCTGAAAGAAATTTTGGGGAATTTTATGTAAAACTGTTGTATATAACAGATCATTGTGTAAAAATTAAAAGATTCACCTTGCAGTAGGTCTGAATTCCTGTAATGCCCAGTGCTGCGGGAATAGATTCCAGACCTGACGTTGGAGAGAATTTCAGGGTAAATCAAGCACTGCTGTGGTGTAGAGGTGAAGTGAAGCCGGGACAGTGAAATACCTCTGTGCTGTTGTGGCATGAGTGAACCTGCACTTATTCTGTGTCTCTTCCACGGTCACTTAAAGTGACAGGGAAGCACCCCAAGCACTTTGCACTGTTTCCATCACAGATGGATTCCGAGCATGTACTGGCATAACTGGGGGTGCATCTTTGTCCCTTCAAGTTTAGCTTTAAGGTCTGGTACTTCTCTTCTACCCAAGTTGACCCAACTGCTGAATTTCCTCTTTGAAGAAAGCAGAGCCATGCAGTATCTTTCCTTTTCTCTTCTTTGACTAAGTTTTCTTTTAGAGAGAGAATAGTTTTTGCTTCCAAATGTAACATCCCCCCTAAAAGAACCTGTGTATTAAAGCAGGCCATCGAGCCTTTCATCACTTCTCTTGGTGATAGCAGTCATGAATTTTTTATTTTCTGCAGGGCTCACTCCAGATCTGCCACAGCATTGTGTGGGTGCACAGATGTAAAAAGGCTACTAATTGAAATTCAGATGTAACAAGATGAAGATTTGCTATTCACCATGACTGCCTTTTGTTTTAGCCCATGTACGCTCAGTGCACCTAAACAATGCCACCATTGCTTCTCCTTTTAGATACAACAAGAATAACTGAAAAGGCAAAAAATATTTCTGTGTCTGCTGTAGAGATTAAGTATGCACCCCCAAAAACGGGAATGGCATGTGTTATCTTCTTTATTTACTTATCTGTGGGGAGGGATGGAAATTTCAATGGAACCATAAAGAAAATGAAATAGAAACCTTACTGCTATAAACTGTTCTGTTTTGAAGATGCAAATGTGTCTCTATTGCCTAGGTAACTATTATGGAACGCCCAAGCCTCCCAGCCAGCCCCTCAGTGGGAAAGTGACTTCCACCGATGCTTTGCAAAACCTGCAGTCTGGCTCCAAGCAGTCGACTCCAAAGCGAACCAAGTCTTACAATGATATGCAAAATGCTGGCATAGTGCATACAGAGAATGAGGAAGAGGATGATGTACCTGAAATGAGCAGTAGCTTCACAGGTAAAGCAAAAATACCGCTCACTGTCCTTCAGTTAGGATACATGGGGAAGGCTTTTGGAGGGTATTTTGAAGGATGGGTGTTGTTTTTAATGTGTTTTCTGCAGAGCTATCAATGTCAAACAGAACTGGCCGACACGTGAATGGCAGATGTGTGAACAACCCCATGCACAGCTGTGTCTTTCCAAAAAGGATTTGTGGGATTGAACTGGTTGAGACAAAAATGTGGAAAAGTTCAAATCCATTAATTGCAGAAAGGTTGGGGAAGAGTTGAGCTATGGTTGACAGTTACAAACAGTATGAAATGACTCAACCGGGATTCCATTTGAAATTAATTATTGCACCTTCCTAAATATTTTGCTGCCCTTTGTCCTTCCTTGCATCTAGAGCTGCTTGTCACATAAAGTTACCGTACTAGGTCTTCTTCTCCAGGGTACCTCCCAGCAAATGGAGTGCTGCTTGCTGCAGGAATGAGATCTGAAGCATGGGTGCAAGTTCTGTATTTCATCGAGGTCTTGTGTCCTGCTGAACACAGATTTTGTTCCCGTCATGGCTATCATCAAGCCTTGGCTGAAAGATCACTGGAAACCTTTGCAATCTAAAGTCAAGTGCTGCGCAGGCAGATTCAGCGTAAAACACTATTGGAGATCTGTTGAGTTTCCCCCAAAATCAACTGGAAGTTTGTGGAGCTCTTCCCCATGTCCCCAGGCCTAGTGTTTGTTAGTACTTAGAGCATTGTTACCTCAGCTCAGTTTCAAGCTCTGAATTCATCTTCTGGGCTTCTTTTGAAGCAGGTACGGAGCAAGTATTATCCACACCTTCAAGCCTTTCCTAGCTTGCGGGAGCTCACCATAACTGGCACTGGGTCCTTTGTCCTCTGATCACTTTCTAGCACCATGAAAACTTTCCTTCCCAGCCTCTGATGAGTCAGAGGATCTGTCCTGCCAGTTCCTACCTGCCAGTGTCCTGGCTCTAACATCTGTTTAGAGCTTTAAAGGGATTTAGGCTGAGATTTAGTTTTTGGTCCTCTGGGCCAAACTGTCAAATGGCTTTTGAGGGTTGTGCTCTGTTTGGCTGCTACCTGCTACACATTTCCAACTCAAATTGCTCCTAGCCAGCCTAATTTCTCCCAGGTTGGAATTTCTGTCTCTGCTGACAGGTAATTGCCAAAGTTTGCACTGAGGGTGGTTTCTCACATGTTGTGACATGATAGCAGCCTCAGCCTTTGTCACAGGATCTGATTTTGGGAGGAAGCTGGTGGGAGATCTGTTGTTTGATTTACTTGCTGCCCATCTCAGTTTGGTGCCCCTGAAGTAGCTTGAGTATCATTTCTCTTCCTTGTTTTCCTTTGCAAGATGAAGTACTGGAAGATGAAGCTCATTTGTCACAACGTTATCACACCCTGGCCCCTTGCCTTCATTAAATGGGCACAGAATCAAGAAAAGAGTTATTTCTCCTATACCAAAGTGATTCCTTATGCTTATTTCACATGTAAGTGTGCTAGCCATATTAAAATGATCCTGCTTCCCTCGGAGACCTCTCGGTAACTTGTGTTTTCCAGATTTTGGCATGTTTATACTCTCAGTTTTAAGCTGGCGATGATTCTTTCATGCTTCTTTATCTTGTCATCTTCTACCTAAAAATATCAAACTCCAGGAGGGCTGAAAAGCAAGCACTGAGGGTACTGATATAGCCTAGATCTTTTTCTTCCTGTTCCTCCCAGTTTATTATGTTCTTCTCTTTTGGTAGTGGCAGCACACAGACTAGAATAATGAAGGAGCTATTTCCAGGGCTGTGGGCTGTGGATTGAGGATGTCCATGGTCTCTGGTGTGGAGAGCAGTGGTAAGGTTCTGTTTCAGCCCCACTCCTTGGGGACATGGCCAAGGGTGACACTGATCTCTCTGTCTTTTGCTCAGTGTGTTGTCTGTGCTTGTACTGATGTTCTCAGGGGATGTGGAGGTACTGCCATAAACTTTCAACACCTTTCAAGAATCAAACAGAGAAAATTCCTTTGGTAGACACAGGGTTAATTTTAGAATTTGTCTGTTGTTGCCAAAACCTCTCTGTGAAGGAGTGAGGGCATGGACCTGTTTATTGGGGAGCATTTACTGTGATTAGTGATGGAAGGGATGAGCAGCAGTGTTTCATGGATACAGCTCAAAACTGCATGAATACAAGCATCAGAAATATTTCTTTAGAGGGAGAAGGGCCAGATAAAGCATAAAATACTCCTGACTGACTTTGACTGGAAGAATACTGTGATGAGCTGTGGAATAAACCTCCTCAGACAGCAAGAACGGGCACTAGTGAGCAGCAACACGTGGACACATGGTACAGTGCTGACATTCATTATAATTTTTAATTTAAAATAGCGTACTGCACTGAAGACATTCACCATTAGCTTGTTGAATTTGAGCTTCTGGCAACATTTTGCACATGTAAAATCTCCTCTTTTGATCATTCTTCAAACAGGAAATTTTATCCTCCTAATCCTGTCCCACAATTGGCACTGCAGGAGTGAACCTGTAAGCTTGCTCGAAAGCACACTGAGCTCCTCTACACCAGTGAGCCTCAGACAGCTTAGAAAAATTTGGTACCTCAGCAGGGCCTGTTGGAGCGAACACGGGAGCTGATCACAGCTCCCGATTTGCTCAGCAAGGGTCTGGCTGCCAGAGTGTGTGTGGGCAGGGTGAGCTCACCCCTGCTGCCACAGAGACTGCTGGGGCACTGCCCTCACTTCATCTGTTGCTGTGCCTTGTGACTTAAAAGTCAAGGAGAGGAAAACTGGTAGGATAAACCTGGAGGAGCAAACCGGGGAAGAAAAAGACTGATTCTCACTTTTATCTGTGCTTGTTTCTTCTGCAGCAGAGTCTGGTGACCAAGACGAGCACAACACGCAGATCGTGAGAGAGGCAGCCCCACCGTCTGCGACTGAGAGCCACACCCACGTCCCCACCACGGAACCATCTCAGAACCTCCCTCAATACCTACCTCCTTCTGCCGAGGATAACCTAGGTCCTCTGCCGGAAAACTGGGAGATGGCCTACACGGAGAATGGAGAAGTCTATTTTATAGAGTAAAGCACATTTTTGTTGTTCTAATTCCATCTCTCTCCCTCTCTTTGGGCATAAGTAAACCTCCTTGGATGCGTTTTGTGTGTGTACATGTGTGTATTAAATATTTAGCATATACTGTTATGTTGCAGAGCTGTTAGTTCTTTACAGCTTCTGAAGGGGGTTTGCGTTTCCTGACTGGATTAACATCGAAATTACTCCTGAGTTCCAAGGCAGTGGGAATTGCTTGTTTCATGAGGGTAGTTACAAAAGCAACAGACACTTATAAAATACGGGCCAGTTGTTTTCACAGGTGGAATGAAAGTTCCTAATTGGAAGGGCTGAGACTTTATTTCTGGTGCCTGCCTCTCTGCGTAATGCAGCAGAGGGGATTCCTCCAGTCCTGTGTGCAGGCAGTAGAGCCAGGCATGGACTTTGTGTGTTGTGGCCTCGTCACAGCAAATGGGCCAAATGTGTTAATGTTCTCCAGTGGTTTGCAAAAGTTACAGCTCAGTGCAGGGTAGGCACAGCAAGTTTGGTACGCCAATGCCTTATGCTCTGCAGTCTTTGCCTAAGAGCTGATTGCTGTCAGCAGTTTTATGATGATATTGATTTTTTTCATGCCATAAATAATAGTCTCGAATTATACTTGTCTAAATTTATTGAGGTAGGAGTAACTTATAAAATAGGACCTGTTAGTGTCAGAGATGTCTTGCACAGAGTTTAGCTAGACATTAACATTCAATTAGCCTTTGAAACTCAAGCCCTTAGCTGCCAAGCAGAAGGAGTGAGGAATTGATTTTGGATTTGATGGTCTGTTTAATGCAGTTGTGGAAACTGTACCAGAAGCCAATGCCCAGTTACTCCAGAAGATCTTCCTCTGCTAATTACCCCTCTCTCCTGTGGAGAGTTATGCTGGATCAGGGTTGTGAGGGCAGCAGTCCTGCCTTGTCATCAGGAGAGGGGACTTTTGGACTGGGCCAGGGAAAGGTTCAAGAGCAGGTTTTCCTTTGGCTTCAGTGGCAAGGGAACACATTAGAGAAAATTGCCAGAAGATCTGAGGAGCTGGGATGACTGAGGGCACCACAGCAGCCCTTCACCAGCTGGGAAAAGGATGCTCTAAAAAAGGCCATTTTCCAGGGCACTCTCAATTACCTGAAGAGGCTCCAACAGTCCCCAAGTGTAAGACAAGGTCGAAAAGGCAAAATGCAAATTCTCATTAGGTGAAACCAAGATGTGTACATTACCCTGAGCATGGCTTTCTGCCCCTCACTGTGTCCTCAGGGTGCCTCGTTATTTGATGTACTTTCTGGCCTTTATATATACAACAGCCTAATAGCCTGTTCAGCCTGCCATTTTCCCTTCCTGGGCAGCATTTCCTGCTCAGATGATGAGTAGTAAATGCTGCCCAAGCTCCCCTTTTTGACCCCACAGGGGCCCCTGCTGTCCTTCCTTACAGGTGTTTCCATTGGGGGTTCTGCTGCCACCACTGATTTCCCCAAACCCAGCCCTATGGCTGCTGTGTCTGTGTTCTCCCAACAATGCAGGACTGTAGCACCTCTAAATAATTTGTCAGACCTTTTGCAGGAGAATCATGTATGTGTTGGGAAAACACAGCCTGTACACATAGGCCCATGTGATGTGAAGGTCTGGTAGCAGCACTTGCTCCCTCCCTGCAGTGCAGTTTGAGGATACATTCCCATGAGGCTGATTTTGTGCATGAACCTGTTGGTGTGGATGCAGCACTGAATGACTGCAGTTCTGTTAATTCTAAGGACACCCTGAGCCTAGAAACCATTTAGTTTGATTTGTACCAGATCAAGAAAGTGAACTAGGGAGCAGTGTGGACCCAAGCCAGCTCAGATGTGTGTTCCAGCATCTGTGTTGCTTTGGGTATCAAGTCAGGGTGCTGAAGGGAGCAGCATGAGCTTGTGCAGAATCAGTGCAGGTCCAGTGGGGCCAGGGCTGTGTGTCAGATAACCAATCCCAATGTAGCTGAAGCAATTTGGCTCTTGAGATATGTTTCTCTGGTGCTTTAATTGGGATTTTCATTACACAGCATATCCCAGTCCCCTGTTACCTGTGCATGTTACAGGTCTAACACAATCCTTTCCATCTAAGTGTGTGATCTGAAAGGTGTTTAGCTAAATTTTCTGTGCCTCAGCAAACTACACTGTTGTGAGCCTTGGGTTAGCGAGTACAAAAGTGCAAGAAATATGCAAATATTCTATTGCTCTCCTCCCACCACTCTCCTTCTCAGCTAGACTGCAGATTTGCTTATTTATAAGGTGGCAGACCCCCTCTGCTTTATTTTTGTTAATTTCCTGACTTGCTGAATTTCTGCCATTCAGTTTTCTAGGTGCCAATTAATTGCCCTGAAGCACACATAAGGATTAAACACATTTGCTCATCCTGCCTTGGGAGGGCTGGGTAGTAGGATGTGTAAAACAAGGACCTTTTATTTACTCAGATCCTGGGAGCAGGGCTGGCCCCTTTTCTTCCAGTACAATACAAGTTTGCTGGTTGGTTGTTAGTTCCTCAGGGATCATGGCCCTCATTACAGAGCCCTCATGAGACTGTTGTGAGGCTAAAGTTCAGTTTGTAAACCTCTTTGAGACCTTGAAAGAGAAGTAAATAGCATTACTGCGGTATTGAAACTTAAAACTGTTAAGCAGTGTTAAAGGCTAAGCTAGATAAGTGATATCTCAGGGACTGGAGGGATATCTTTGTAGGTTGTGTCTAATGATGACACCAGGTTGTAGAGGAGGCATTATATTGCCAGATTGTCTTCTTAGGCAAATGGAATTATGGCAGAAAATAACTTACAGAAAAATGTGTTTTAAGCCTATTTACTGTGCAGCCTTCACCTCTGAGACTGACATCATGAGGCTGTCAGGGGACTTGTGGAAAGGAAGAGTTGAAAGTAAAGCTGTTCAGCTTCCACCAAAGGCTTAGACAGAACATTTTTATTTGTGTAATCATAAAGTTAATCAAAACCATTTTTGACTAATGCTTGGGTCAACTCTAGATGTGTCAAAGGTCTTTTGTAGGAAAAAAGATCACTGCGTAATTTAGTGAGGAAGGGAAACTTCTGCCTTTAGCTCAAAGACAGCTCTTGGAATTAAAAAGCAAGCCACCAAAGACAAAAATTTGGAAATTAATATTATAATATTGCTGTATTCACATGCCTCTTCCCAGTCAGAAGTGCTGATTTGTATATTTTCACTTGTTTGTGTTTTCAATGCCAAAGTTCTTATGATTTGGTTGACTAGTTTGCACAACATCAAATTGTAGAGCTGTTTCTTTGAATCAACAGTATGCCTTCAGGTCTGTTGAATAATAAAGAGGATATATACTTTTATGTCAGGGATACTTCAACTTTGCTTTATTAACAAAGGTCATATTTCCATTTTTGGTTTCCAGCCATAACACAAAAACAACATCTTGGCTAGATCCACGGTGCCTGAACAAACAGCAGAAGCCTCTAGAAGAATGTGAAGATGATGGTAAGAGACTAAAATAGTGATATAATACTGTGTTTGGTCTCTTCCTAGGTAACTTTTTTTCTTTTCCTTCTCTCTTCCTAATAACTAGTATTCAGAAAGACTTTTTTTTTAAAAAAAAGAGGTTTATTAGTAAGTACATAGAGACAATATCCATTATGTTGTAAAATTGTTGTGAATGTAAAACAGCCATGGAGGTGCCAGATAATTTAATAAAAATCAAGGAGGTGCTACAAGTAAGAGGCCTCTGTTTTTGCAAAGGCATTTGAAAAGTCACTGATGCTCAACAAGACTCAAAGCTGTCTGACATGTTTGCTCCTTGGATCACTGTGTGGGAGGGAACAACTGAGTCTCTGCATGCTCTGCTGTGTTATGCTTCAACTGCTTCACATGGATTGAGAGAGTTATGTCATTATTTCCTTGTTTGAGCAGAAATAACTCAATTGCTTCACTTCTACTGTTAAATGCTGACAGTCTGCGCAGTGTTGTGATTGCTGAAAACAAATTCCATTTGAAAGTGTAGATTTCTGACGCTGAAAATTTGCAATGATAAGATCTTGTATTCCTTGAGATGTTGGAAATGCAAGCCACTGTCCGATTTAGAGCAGCCAAATGCAGGACTGTTAATGGAGGTTCTTTCCTTTAGGAGATGCTGGAATAAAAAGGGAATTATGAGAATAACTTAAATGTTTGGAAAAACCTGTGAGGGAATTTTGGTCTATTGACCAGGAAAGGTGATGATATTCAAATACATAATCTTGGCTAATACAGTACTATCATGGTAGACACTTCTTAAAAATGAAGGCGTTTCCTTCATCAGTGTTGGTGCTGTCCTTGTAAAATCAGTTTTCATAATATGATTAACCTCCTACTGGTGTCAGTCATCTCAGTAAGAATCACAATTTTATTTCAGAAAAGAATCATCTCAATCCCTTTTCACTGTTAGGTTCTACTCTGGCCTCCAGAACTGCTGTTACTGTTTTTAGACATGCAGTTTTTCAACCTCTCCTATCTTTCACTTGTGAGATTTTGCAGTGTGTGAGAATTTTCCTCTGCAGTCTTGGCTGCTGTGATGAAGCAAGTCACCAACTTCCTAGTGCACAGTGCAGGATACCCTCAAACTACAGGGATGTGCCAGGCGAGGAGCAGCCACGAGGCTACTGTACCACGAGGCTACAGAGGGTGACAGAGCTCCTCTATTACACAGTTCTAAGTCTCCTTGCAGAAGGGAAAGTCTTTATCTTGTCCTCTTAGCAATTGTAAAGCAAACATTGGAATAATTTGTTTAATTTGGAACAGAAACATACAGCTGGTATTATTGTATTTCATTGAGTTCATAATTTTGGAGAGCAGTGGCATCTTTGTTTATCAACTTCTTAAAATCAGCTAATTTCATCTTCCCACACACCCCTTCACTTCATTCACCAAGTTGCTCATTAATGGATATTTTTAACATTCAGTAGTTAAACCAGTTGCTTCATAGTTACAGCGGGGCTCTGCATTGCTTTGCTTAGCTGCTCTAATCTTGCTTAGCACATAAGAATAATTATGTTTCAAAAAACAAAGAAGAGAGAAGGTTCGTTTTGCTGCATCATAGAAGATGGACGTTTTTTGGCAAGGGTCACTTTTGTGTGTCATTCCACAAAAGTCAGTGGGATGACTCCTCTGTTTTGTTTGCTGTGTGTGCATGTGAGTTGTCAGGCTCATCCCACCCTCTTTATGAATTTTATAAATGTTAGATATTGTTTCAGATTTGTTTGGGTGCAGTTGCCTTGTGCTTTTGCTTCGTCAGGATACGTGTCCCTGACAAAGTTTTTGCTTGTCTCCAGTTGTTTAGGCTATCAAAAGAAATTGCAATTTGTATTTCACACTAATGGTCCCAAACAACTGCTTTGATAGAATATTTTGCAAAGAGGTCATGGAAGTGGTTTTTTGGGTGTTCAGATGTTGCAACCCTATATTTTCTGGTTGCTTCTGTCATTCATTTATGTGGCTTAAACTTTGGGTCCAAGATTGTTTTTACCATCTTTGTTCTGGTTTTGTCACCATCTTTCATTTTCAGACTGCATTGTTATTATTTATAGGCTAAGCAATACTTTAATCATCTGTGTCACTGTTAACTTATGAATATGGAGCAGATAATGATAAATGGAGCAACAGCGAATATTGATGGCTTTGTGTCTTTGAAAAATGATGTGATCTTTGTCCCAGGTGCCCTGCTAAAACTGGTGCATTCCTGTCTGTGCCTCACCAGTGCATCTGGACTGTGGGTCTGTGCCTCCAGTTTAACAAGGCGCTTCACTTCATGTCTATCTTAAATCATCTGAGTAGGACAGTGAAGTCTTTTGGACCTTGTAGGCACATAAATTTAGTTGCTGTCTTGAAAACCTTGCTACATTAGTCCTTATTTAGGTGCAAGGTTTTCCTCTCAGATTTCTTCATTAGTATCCAGGTCTGGCCTTATGATAGATCCTTGTGTCTGTAGAACAGATTGCCAAGGTCGGACTGTACGGATCTGAGGGAGAAGCCTCACTACAGTGAGAACATCACAATTGCACGACTTTGCCATATCAAACCATGACATGGAAGTAGTCCATTGATGCAGATGTTTTGAGAGTACAAGAACCAGTTCTTTCATTATGTGCATCAGACCCATCAATATTCTGATCACTGGAGTGTGATAAATGGAAAGCTTGGGCTCGATGTGTAGAAAATTAGTGCTGGTTCTGCTGTTTGCTGTAGGGAATTTCTTGCTTGGTGCTGGTATCTGAAATTTTCTTTTAATTTTTTCTGTCTCATTTACTGCTCTTCCCTTGGAGAAGAAGGGGTACACACGGAGGAACTGGACAGTGAACTAGGTAAATCATCCATCTCTTGTTTTGATATTTGACTTCAACTGCACTGTTTTTAGCCTTTAATTACTTACTTTCTCCTTTGTATCATTTTGCATCTTTCAGTTGTTTTTTTTTTTTTTCAACAAGAGTAATTTATCAGCAAAACTTCCCCAGCGCACAGAGCATTTATTTTTCCCTAGCTTCAGATCTGCAGTGATTTTCTTACTGATTCAAAGTTTGAAGAAAGCTAGAGAGCCCTAATCTTGCAAAGCTGATTTGAAGCCACTTTCTTCTGGACTCTGCAGAAGTCAGGGTCTTTTCCTTTGGCATCTCTGGCTCCAGGAAAAAGCTTATAGATGCCAAAGCTGAAATGAAGTAGCTCATGATGCTTTTTCACTGGGGCTGAAGACATTTCCCAGACAATAGAAGTCAAGTGTGATTCAGAAAGTTTAAGTATTGCATAGGATGCTTTGGCTGAGCTTGGTGAATGAAACAGCTTAAAATTTTCCCTCAGTCAGTGATTTTATAAACAGATGATTTTCAGTGATGTGGTACACTTTTATTTGCTGCATCTCTTTGTGAAGAATGCTGTCTTGATATCTAATCTCAGCAGTGCTCATTGTGTTTGTACTGATGGCAGAGGTAGTTGTTATTTCTGTTCAGCTATGCTCTAGTGCACTCGGAGAGCTGAAAGGATAAGAGGTTACATAGGATTTTATTTCCACTAGGACTATTAATGCTTTTAAAAAGGGCTGTACTTACAGTTCATAGTACTGCAGACTGGAGGAATTGTATTACCAGAGAATTAAGCTCTGGTTTCTGTAATGACTTGCAAGTAACTGTATTCTGCTCCACAAATGGTTCTTCTGAATAATATGCCTGGAATAATGTTGGAGGCCCAACTTCTTATAGAGCCAGAATTTGAAAGAAATGACAATTTAAAGAAGAATGCAGTCTCTTTAGTGGTACAAGTGTTATGTGCAGACCAAGTAGCATCAGAAGTAGGTGGATGCACGCCAACAATCTGAAAAGTGTTCTCACAAGGGTCTTCACAACAGTGGCTTAAAATGAGAGGGAGGTTTTGAAAAAGCAAATTTAGAGGCAATATTAAACAGAAAATACCCTTCTTTCAGTCTGCTATCAGGAACTAGTGCAAGAGCAGAGCTGAAAAAATAGATGCAGGAAAACTCATTAGCTGATAAGCCTGACTCCGGATCTGCAGGCACTTATGTGCACAAGTGTTTTGCTGGAACATCACGAGATGTTCCCTTTTTTTCAATGCAGATAAGCTTTATTGAGCTCACAGCCCGTCAGTACGCTGTTGAGATGAGCAAATGTTGCAGTGTAAAGAAAGACATTTTCAAATTACTCAATTG
This sequence comes from Corvus hawaiiensis, assembly GCF_020740725.1. NCBI lineage: Eukaryota > Metazoa > Chordata > Aves > Passeriformes > Corvidae > Corvus > Corvus hawaiiensis. The sequence continues at coordinate 9,127,590 of NC_063223.1, forward strand.
GTTACAGCAACATTAGGGAAGGGGCATGAAAACTTAGTATAGTTATAGTAACTCAGGTTAGTAAAAACTGGTTGGCAACAGCTATTTAGCACCTTAACTTATCAACAGTTTCTGTTCTAAATATAAGAAGATTATGACTTAAGGCATTTTCACAACTTCTTGTTTTCTAAAGAGCTATGGAGTAGTAGGTCACCTCATTTTAACAGAAGGTTGTTCTTCAGACACAAAAACTTAACTTCAAAGCAGAAATTGACTTGGCTTGGACCAACCCTCCTGGCTTCACAGGGAGCAGTAAGAGCTGAGTGTGCCGAGTTCCTCTCCAGCTCCTTCACAGTAATGCATGGCTGCAACTGAAACTGTTGGCTGGAGAAGTAATTTTTTAGGAATCCATCCAGCTTCTCTGTATGTAGGGCAGGATACTAGAGCATCTCAACAGGAATCCATGTACTTATCCAAGGCTTAAAATTGTGAAATTAGATATTTGTCCGTTGAATTTACCTGCTGATAAATGCTCTGAGACTGCATTGGTGCTGCATGGATGTACCAAAATAAAAACCATATGGCTCACTCAGGCTCCTAATGATGCAAAATGTTTTTTGAAATCTCATCTTTGTGATAAAATCTAATGCTCTTGGTCATCTTCAGTTTGGCAGGAGAGACAGAGGAAAGAGATTCATTTAAAGCAGCTAAGAAGCTAGACTGCAACATGGCTGTGGAGAATATTGCCTTTCGCTTTAGAGCTGGAAGCTTGTAGAAGTCAAAAAGTGCATCTACATAATCAGCAAGAAATGTGTTAAAATTTAAAACTGCAGTTTTGTATATTGTTATATCTGAAAACATGGAGATTTGTTCCTTAAATGAAAAGCTGCAGAGACAGTAAACTGGAAAGATTTTGGCGTAGTGCCATTTTTGGGGTTAGGAAAGTGCTGGTGTTCTGATCTTTTGTGAAAATGCTTTAAAAGGGAAGAAAAAAAAATGAAATTTAATATCAAAATCTTTTGTGAACAGAAGAAAAAAACCAAAAATTTTTGCTTAAACTTTAAAAATAAAAAAGCACTTAACAGTCCAAAATAGACAAAAGATGTTTAGCATGAAAAATGGTGGAACTCATTTGAAGGCATTTGTGCATTACTTCTCCTTTCTCTCATTGACTTTTTGTTTTTCTTTCACCCCAACTTGATCTCTTTACCATTCTACTTTCACCATAGTGCAACAAAGTAAATGGCTGCAACAGCTTGTGATTTTCCCAACTGCATGCTAGGTCTTAATTGAATTGCACTGAAACTCTTGGAGCCAGACCCATGGTGTTTTCACCTTCTGGGACTCCTCTGGAAACCTGAGAGTTCCCTTTGTGAAAAGACTTTCAAGATTGGCCTCTAGCTTTCTGACTTCTTCTCAGATAAATTTGCAGGATGTAAAGGAATATATGATTCTGAAGCGTTCGATCCGCTGATAAAATCATGGAGTTTTTTCATGCCCAAAAGTTAGCATTGGCTTGCATTTAATGGCTTATGTCTCAAGGAATCCAAAGAATAAGTTAAACACAATGAGGATAAAATAATGATAAGAATGGAAAACCTACCCTTTACCTGCAAATAAAGGACATGTGGAGCAAAACCCATAGAAATTGATTTCATCTGATCTCCAGCCAATTCTGAACACAAACATAAACTTTGAGTAATTAGTCCATGTGTGTTTGTATAGATTCTGTTCCTCTCCAGTCTGGAGATATTTCTATCCTTATGGCAACATTATTCTAATTAATGGGCCATTGTTGATTGTATTGGCTCAGCAATTGATGCCATTAATGGAAATAAATCTCTGCATTTGATAATGAACAAACATAGATTGCTGTCAGTGTTGAAAAATTTCATGTTAAATTTTGATGAATTATTTTGCATGGGGTATTTGAATTTGTGTTATCCAACAATGTTGGTTTTTTCTAAATTTAAATGAATGCGCAGAGTTGGTAGGACCACATGTGCACAGTGTTTAGTGTGGTGGAGCCCTTTTCTGAGTTGTTTCACAGTATTACACAAACACGCCACTGTATTGTTAAGTGGATGATTATTTTGTTACCTCCAGCCAATGGGAACATTGTGTTTAAATGAGTGGCACAAGGATCAGGCCCTTAAGTAACACATACAGCTTTAATAACCTTCCGTTGGATGCTGAAGTGATTGCATTACATTCACTAATTATAGTTAATGTACTATCTACAGTCTAGAAAATCAACAGGAACAAAAGTGGATACATTTCCAAATGTTAGTTTCATCTTCAGAACTGTTTTTTGTTAATTATGGTAATGAAAAGAAGGAAATCTCTGTTACTTGTGACTGTGGCAATGTGTGTTCTTACATGAAGTGCTGTGCAGTGAAATACACCCATGCATGCCAGCCCCTCTTGGCTGGGTTCCATATGGTGGCATACATGTTAAAACCATCTTGTCCTGGTTTTGTATTGGGCTCATGTCTGAGTGATGCAAATCCCAAAGAAAGGAGTAAAAAAATCCTGTTTTCTGCACTGGTGAGCATAAATGGTTCAGCCCTGGTACAGAAGAGGGAAGTGGTCTCTGTCAGTGGGCTACAATTTTTTGCCATAATCTCACCCACCTTTATGGATTGGTGTTAAAATGCATCTGGCCTTTCCTGCATTAATTTCCCCTGCAGTGCCCCATCCAGGATCACTGGCCATGGTGGAGAAACCAGGGGGTACTTGAGGCAGTCCTAGACAGGAAATTTATGGAGCATTTGCTCATTTAATGCAAAAAGCAAATCAAAAATTGACCAGTGCTTGTGTCTTCCCAGTGATGTGCTGACCCAGCACAGGGGGTACAGGCTGGATGTTGGTGTCATGCTGTGCCAGCCCTTCAGAGGGAGCTGTGATCATTCTGAAAAGTACCCAAGCAAGATCTGAGCTACTGACGAGTTTTGCACATTGGGCAGGAGCAGCTGCCTGTCAGAAAAAAAAAACTGCCTTGGAGGCTTCAGTAATGCTTTTTCTATTTCCAGAGTTGCCTGCTGGTTGGGAGAAAATTGAGGATCCCGTATATGGTGTCTACTATGTAGAGTAAGTGCTGCTCCCCATTTCAGTGTGGCTGTCAGGTGGAGGAGGCTTTCCCTGCACCCCACTCTGTGCTTTGTTTGTCACATCTCAGACCAAGGAGGAGACCTTGGCCCCTTACAGGCTGGGGGTTGTTATAGGATCTGGGAGAGGGCAGCCCTGTCTGGCCATTCCCCATCCACACTGGAGTGGGAATGGGCTCAGGGGAGACAGGAGTGCCCTGGGGAGGGGGTTGAGCTCAAGGAAGACAGGAGCAATCCAGGGTTGGGATGTGCAGGAGCCCCAACACCTCACAAAATGCTTCTATCCAGAGAACATTAACAAGTGTGCAATTAACTGAGTTCGCTCGCCTACATGCAGTGCTACGGTCACAAAATGAGAGTACAAAGCAGTCCACCAGCCAATTGTGTCAGAAGACACCCAAAAGGATGGAGAAGATGGTGTGGCCAAATAGCCATGGCAGAGGCTCTTCCATCATGCTGTGTTGTTGTGAATAGAATTGGAGGTTTAATGGGACTCTCTGTGGAATTAGAGCAGCTTCTCCTTTATCAAGATGTCAGATTGCTCCTTTGGGAAACCAGAGATCTGAGTTTTGTTTCATCACTGACCCCATAAAATGAATTTTTAATTATGTGTATACTCCTGTCTAGTAGGATGGCTCATGATAGCCCTCAGAATAGACATGGAATACAGTTTCTGTCTGCTTTGGCTCATTTCTGACCCTACCATCTGTGCCTAAGGAAACAAGGTTAGCAAACTGGGTGATTAAGTCTTGACATTTATTTACCAAAGACATCAAGAATATTTTTTGGCTATTAAATGCCATGGCAAGAGGTCTTTAAAGGATTTTTCCCTGTCACTTTATATACACATGCCAGTTCGTTTTGTGGCACTGCTTACTGATTGAATTAAATCAAAAAGTAACTGCAATAAGACATAATTTTATTTTACTTGCTGTCTCTAAGCTAGCAAGATGGTTATAATTTTAGCATTTGTCTCCGTCCCTTCAAATCAGGCACTCTGTTATTACATAATGGCATTTATTGAGAGACAATTCTATCACGAAAAGGTTTATATCATTTTTAAAGTAGTTATCATTTTTCTTATCTCTCTGAAGATATCTTGAAATGGGAAATCTTTTACAGAACTCATTAACTTGTTTTTTATTTAGTAAGTTAAATATTTTTCTAGTGATTTAATATTGATCTTTAGCAGAAAAATTTCTGAACATAAATCCCTGGAGTGCTTCTGTCACAGTTACTTGAAAAAAGTGGTTGGTTTTCACGTGGGTTTTTTTATAAAGACATACTGGATAGGAGACAATAGAATAGCAAGTTCTCAATGGTAAACTTTGCTTTACATACGAAGATAGCTTTAAGGTAATATATTTTTCTGAGATCTACCTGTTCCTCTGCTGTAGCAAAATCACTACTGAAAATGGCTCTTGAACCATCGATGAGCCATTCAGGGAGTCCCAAACCTGCCCCTGCCACCCCAGCATCTGTGGCTGCTGTTCATCACTTGGTTTCATAAGGTTGTTCATCCTCTGCTGAGTGCATGCCTTGTCTGCCATGCTGGGACTGGGCTGATTTTTTTTCTTATCCTGGAATTGGTAAGAAGTATTGGCTCTCAACATCTCATAGTGTTTAAAAGCTGCCTAAGGAAAGCAGCTGAAGTTTCACTAAATGCTGGTTTCCACTGGGAGTATTTGCTGTTGGCTGATTCTGGATAGATTTTGATCTATTTGGAGCCCATCTCATAGCCTGCATCCCTGCAGATACTTTTAAGACACCCTGTGTGCATTGATCAGATCGCTGACAGATGTTGGGGTTTGGTTTGTTAAGTTTAGTTTGGTTTTGTTTTTAACTTGGGTGCGCCAGGGAATGACTGCACCTCTGGGAATCTAAATAAAGCAGGGATGATACAAGCCTGTCTTTTAAAATGCAATCAGACAGAATGCCTTTCCTGCTTTAATCTCATTTTTCACAGATAGATCACTACATTAATGTATTTGAAGGAATTAGCCATTCCTACTCAAGACATCGTATCAATACCAGAATCCGCTTGTTTTTCTAAGTACTCTTTTTGGCACAACTAGATGAGCCTTGCTCCACATCCACTGCTGTTGAGTGTGTTTGGTATTTTACTCCTTTCCTCAGAAAGAGGAGTTTCAATGCCTGGCCCTCATTCCTGCTTGTTCCATAAAGGTTTCCTAATTCATTGCTCTTTTTCATCTCCAGCCACATCAACCGGAAGACACAGTATGAAAACCCAGTTCTTGAAGCAAAGAGGAAGAAGCAGCTCGAACAACAGCAACAGCCTCCAGAAGGTTGGCACCCTTGAGGGCATGGTGTATGGGGTGTTCATGAAGGAATGCCCTCTCTTGCCATGGCATCACCATGCCAATGTGTTTGTCCTTCCCTCCGTGGCCTTAGTGTTTAAAGGCAAAGTGATGTGCGTAGCAAAGGCTGTGTTTGGCCTTCACAGAAGATGTAGCAGAGGAGAAAATCTAAACTGTATCACTTAAACATAGAAGGTTTCAGCCTTGTTGAACAGGAGAGATTTTTCTTTGTATGTCCTTTATTTCTGGAAAGTTTCTAGACTTCCCAGAAACAACTAAAACATGTTTTCCTCTTCAGTCTGCTCCATCAAGTTAGTCACTGTAGGTGGTGTTGTTCCAATCTGCACTGGGACTCAGGCTATCAAAGGGGTTGAGGAGTGGGCGCTTACATGCACTAGACAAACCCTGCATGAGAGACTTCTTAAACTGAGACCTTTGTATGTTGTCAGGCTCTAAAATTTGAAGTAATTGCCTTATTTTGAAACACTTTTTTTTATTAATTTCCTCCCTCCTGCCCCCTTTTTTTTTCCTTCTCACTTTTTACATTTTTTTCTTCAAATGCAGTCCAACTGCAGTGAGGGCCATGTGGCATTTGGGTTTGTTCTTCTACTTAGATGCCATGAATGGCACAGGGAGTAGATTTCATTTAAATGTCAAGTCCACATAGATGCAAATCAAGTCCCAAGTTTGAGTGTGAGGCAGGATGTCCCAGCAGATGGATGAGTTGACCTGGATATAGAGATCCTTCAGGACTGGTTTTTGGACATCCCATTCATTTTATTCCCTCTGTCTGTGACTCTGTTTCCTCTCTTGCCATGCTTTTCACATCTCCTCTGCTTGACCCCCACTCTCCCAGTGTGTGCACATGCAGCAGCTCATGGTGCTGTTGTAAGCAACCAGTAATATTTCCCTCTCTGCCCTCTCTAGAGTGGACAGAGGAGTGTCCATCTCTCCCTCCACCTGCTGCTCCAAACCATGTTTCAAACAACCAAGAGGCAGTTCGGGAAGCACCAGTACAAGGTAACAGCCTTGTTAAACCAGCTGTAAAAGAGCAACAAGTTCTTTTTCCTGAGAATGAAATTCCCTTGGCCACCACGAGGGCAGTATTTCCACGACTGGTGACACACCAGGGCCTGTGCCTGCTTATCTGAATTCACAGATTTTGAGACTAGTTGTTTCAAGACTACATTTGTTGCTGAATGCAAGAGGTGAATGAGATTGTGTGCATCAAAAAGAGGATTGTGGCTATTCTCTGTGTAGTGTTCCAAGTTTTCCAACAGAGTGGACTTACTCAGAAGTTGTACTTTTGTACAGGTACTTTGGGTTATTACAGCCTTATTTATTGTGTCAGTGGTCTGTGTAGCCAATTACTCACAGACCAATTGTTTGCCTTAAATAACCCACCGCAAATCATTCCTGAATTTGCAGCATGAGCTGAAACATTGCCAGGTCAGGTTGCCAGCAAGGGCCAGGGAATTCCACTTGTACCTGTGGCAGTAAAGTGCTCTCTGATTACAAGTCGTTTTAAGAAGGCTTATCTTTGTATCTTTGACTACATCTGAATTGCACAGCAAGTGAGTGGCACTGCCCTGGTCTCCAGGACCCAGAGCCTGGGGAAGGTGAGAGGGGGAATCTGGCTGGAATGCATCTTTCTGACAGAGGTGGGAGCAGCTGGGAGCTGGGAAATACTCCCATGGTCTCCGAAGGCAAACCTGACTGGAGTGCTGCTGTCCCAGGCAGCCTTTCCTGCCAGGAAGACCCAGGGAGTGCTCTCTGCAGCAGTTGGCAGCAGACCAGCCCTTCCAGAACAGACATGTGGAATTTCACAGGACCCAAAGCCCCCAGCACAGTCCTAAGGGGTATTAGAGCACACTAGAGTAATCCAACCTGGCAGCAAGGAAAAAACATGAGAGGTCTGAGCATGGCACCCTGACCACCAGGCACCTGGGTTTAGAGATGTAATCAGAGTGCCCCAAAAAGGCTGATCTTCCTCCTGGAGGCATCTGTGGATGCCACCTTTGCCTTTTCCACAGTCAGGCTGAAGCAAAGGCTGCCCAAACATCCACACATGGTGGTGCAAAGGATCCATCACACAGGGGTGATGTTGGGAGCCTACTCAGCCACCAAAACTGTGCAGCAGTGTTAGAGCAGAGCATTAACCTGTCTCAGCACCGCTCTGAGTAACACGTCCTGGTACCTGCTGATGACTCCTCTCCTCTTTGATTCCTTCCTCCTCCTTTCTCAGTGCTGCTCCCTCTTTTCTCACTGCCCATTTACAGCACCTTTTCCAGCTTCTATGCCCAGAGGTTTCCATCTCTCCCCCTGATAGCACTGCTGTCAGGGACGTGGGCACAAGGAGCCCTCCCTGTGCCCCTGGCAACACTCTCAGAGCCTGGGTTTTTAGATGCACTAATTTCAAATGGGATACCCTCTTGAATGCTGTAGGTGGCATATAGCCTGTGGTGCTGCTGTCCTGTTGCTGCAGGGCAAGCTCAGCCTGTATCAGTGGGTAGACACTAGCAAGCCCTGCTTGTTCTGCTTGTCCTTTGAACCAGAAATGAGCCCTGCTGCACTCTGCCTCTCGGCTGTTTGTTACCTGAGACACCGGGTTGCACTTTGATACTCAGGGCTTTTTTGCAGGCTGGGGTCTGAGCAGAGGATCTGCCCACGATGTGCAGGATTACCGTGTTCCTCTGCCACCCTTCAAAGGCAGAAGACTACAAGTCCTCATGCTGCCTCCTCATGAATAATCTTCAAATACACATTATTTCCCCCAGTCAAAGGCTTACAAGTCTCAAATCCCCTCGCTCTCCCCTGAGGTCTCCTTTCTGAGCAGAGGCCCATGGCAATGCTGCCCAGGTGTTTGAAAGTGCGCCAGCTCTCCTGGCTGTGATACCCACTGCTGATCCCGGAGCTGTCACCAGAGGGCTTAGTGGCATAGGCTAAGCATTAAAAACAATTAAAAGTGTGAAGGTGTTTAGTTTTGGCACTGTGAGGTGAAGCAACCATGATCCCTTTTCTGAGACTGTGCAACATGCTTTGCAAGGATGTGCTTTTGTCTGTGGAGCACCTCTTTTCCTCCTAACTGTGCTCCCAGAGAGCATTCCCAGCCCTCCAGCACAGCTGCTCCAGTCCTGGGCTGCTCTTTGATTCATACTTCACATCAGAAGTGTTTCATCCACAAGCGGCAAGGAGCAGAAAGGGAGGAGAAAAGACTTCAAACAGTGTCTGAAGAACAATGTCAGCATCCTCCTGTTTTCACCAGAGGAGGTCACAGGGTGGTAGCAGTGGTGGGGCTGGGGGTTATGCTAAAGGGTATCAGTGTCTTGTCAGAGCTCAGAAGTTGCGTTTTGCTCAGTGGGTTGGGAGAGGGTCAAGTGGTGAAAAACATGATGATGCTTCTTTCTGCAGAAACTCTTCACTGCAGAGTCCTTCTGTAGGAGGCCCCCTAACCCTGCCCCATCCTTCCCAGGATGGATATAACCACCTCAGCACAGAGATAAGACATACATCTTATCCCAGCTTTAATATATTCTGTTCCCAGCTTTAATATATTCTGTTCTTTAAAGCAGCATGTGTTTTCCCCTTTGTAGCCTTGGGGCTTTGGTGTGCACGACCACAGCTAACAAAGTGCCAGGTACTGGGGTTTTGTTCATGCCTTTTCCTGCGTGCCTAGGTCCAAGGAGATGGGTGGAGTGTTATGAGATGAGAGGATGCAGGAGTGAAGTGCAGTCCTGTCCTTGCACACTGCTGTGTTTGTCCACGGACTCGTCAGAATGGGGAGGGGCAGAGGAAAAAGAGATCAAACACTCTTGTCTGCCTGCTCATAGATTTTTTTCCAAACCTCCTATACAGGAAAACCTTTTTTTACACGAAACCCTTCTGAGTTGAAAGGGAAGTTCATCCACACCAAGCTAAGGAAAAGCAGCAGGGGGTTTGGCTTCACCGTAGTTGGAGGGGATGAGCCAGATGAATTTCTCCAAATCAAAAGTTTGGTGCTTGACGGTCCTGCAGCGTTGGATGGCAAAATGGAAACAGGTACTGGTGCTTTTTACCAAAATCATCACCACCACTTTGGTTTGTGTTTTTGCAGCTGGTTTTAAGTGCCATTTATAAAGGACTGTAGCCGTCATCCCCTTCTTGGGGAAAGGCATTCAGCTTTCTTATCAGCAAGTAAGGAAGTGAGATACATTGAGAATCTTGGGAAAGGACACTTCATGTATTGGAATTCCATCTCAGTGTCAAAATACCCAGCTGGGCACTGCCAGTTCCTGCTCTCCCCACCCTGATCCGAGGAGAGGAGCCAGCAGTTGTGGGGTTCCACATCAGGCTGTGGGTTCCTGCTCCTGGAAATGGATGATGGATTTTTGTAGGGCTGCACCACCATGTGTTTGTGTCTCTACCATGCTGCTTGCCCCTTTCCAAAGCTACTCCCAAGGAATGGGCAGAGCAGTGGGCTAATCTGCATCTCCCTGTGTGGAGGCACCAAGGGCAAATTCATTTTGCCAGAGATCAGATCGGGGATTTTGCCACAATTCAGTGGCAAAATATGAAATACTGTTTAGTGGTGAACACAGTGGTGCTGGGTTAATGGTTTGACTCAATGATCTTAGATGTATTTTTCCACTTTAATTCTATGAAATCCTCTTAGGCTTCATCTGAGGTCACAACTCCTCACTTTCAGTTGGACCATCACAGCACTTAACATCCCTGTTTTGCAGCCCCAGAGTTAATAAAATTACTCATAACTTAATCGATATCTGAATTTCAGGCTGAAATATGAGACATGACATGTGGCACTCACTGTGTTTGAGCAGTTGGTATTTGAGAGCCTTCTGTTACAGCTCCTGTGTGCTCTCAATTTTGTTTCTATCATATGTCAACGTGTAACAGTAAGAGCTGGACTTCAAAATAGCTGTGAAACGGGCCATATACCATCATTTAAATTGATTAAGTTTTTGCATGAGCCAATTCCATTTTCACTTTCAAAAACATTTATGTACATAAAGGCTTTATGCCATGAATCCACAGAGTTTTTGCTCACCCAAGTGTCACCACTCCTTTTTCTTGTGCTGAAATGCTACTGTTGCCTGTGAGTGGTACCTGTGCATGCTGCAGATCTGCTCTCAGGCTGTAGTCCTCACCTTTCTGCAGTGTGCTAAATGTATTTTCTTGGTCTGTCTGTCTGTGTCCTCTGCAGGAGACGTCATAGTCAGTGTGAATGATACCTGTGTTCTGGGGCACACTCATGCTCAGGTGGTGAAAATCTTCCAGTCCATCCCCATCGGTGCCAGTGTGGACCTTGAACTGTGCCGGGGCTACCCCCTGCCCTTCGACCCCGACGACCCCAACACGAGCCTGGTCACGTCTGTGGCAATTTTGGACAAAGAGCCGATCATTGTGAACGGGCAGGAAAACTACGACTCCCCAGCAAGCCACAGTAGTAAAACAGGAAAAGTAATAGGCACAAAGGAGGCAAGGCCCAGCAGCCCAGCTGAGGTCTCCTCCAATGGACCCCATGGCTACCCCAACGACACGGTGTCTTTGGCATCCTCGATAGCAACACAACCTGAACTCATAACTGTGCACATAGTGAAAGGGCCCATGGGCTTCGGGTTTACTATAGCAGATAGTCCTGGTGGGGGCGGCCAAAGAGTGAAACAAATTGTGGACAGCCCACGGTGCCGCGGCCTGAAGGAGGGCGACCTCATAGTCGAAGTCAACAAGAAGAATGTGCAGAGCCTCACTCACAACCAGGTGGTGGATATGCTGATTGAATGTCCTAAGGGAAGCGAAGTCACGTTGCTGGTGCAGCGAGGAGGTAAGTCTTCAAAACTGTTTTAAAACATCTCTTCTTGAAATTAAAAAAAGGAAAAAATGCATGTCACGAAAGATCTGCTCTCCTAAGCGTCTTGGTAGAAATTATTTTTGTCCTGAGGTGTAGGAACTGCCCCAAGCTGGCAGCTGTCAGGTCACATAGATGGTTAAAATTATTTATTGTGTTGCTGCACTGGGAGGGGATGCTCAGGTTCCCACATGCACACAACACTGTTAAGGGGCAGGAGGGTGATGTGGTTACACCTTTGCTTACATAACAAACCCTGGTCTCATGCTCGGAAAACTTGAGTGTTTTAAATAGAACATGGATGTTCCTTGAGCTATTCTGGGATATGGAAAAGGCTGGTAATATGTTCTGTAATTTGCGGTGATCAAAATCAGATACTTAATGACTCTCCATTGGGGAAGGATTATACCTGGAATACATCTGGGAGAGAATTTATATTTCTCCAAGTTGTAAGCAATTGAAATGTGACTTCTGCACATTTGTTTACTGTGCCATTGGGAGCTAAGCTCATTTTTTGGTTGCATTACCAAGGCCACCAGCAGGTACAAAACCCATCCTACAGGCAGTATGTCTGCAGCCCACATGGAGCATGGTTGGCAAGTAACCTGTCAGTGGTCACTCCATCCACAGGAACTCTTTCCCTGCACTCTTGTAAGTGTAAAGTAACCTGAGGTACCACCCCTTTAGCCTGTGGATTGCGATTACTGGGATAGGGTCAAGCTCACAGGCAAAGTCCAGCTCAGCTGTTGACTACGAAGTCAAGAGCAGAGGGGTCAGCTCTCCCCTGCTCCCTGGCATTGGCAGTGGGGCTCTCAGAGGGACAAAGGCCTGTCCCCACTGCTCCCTGTCCCATGCAGGTTTTTGTGGACAATACACACATGGGTGCACAGTGGATCACAGGAATGACCTTGCTGCAGAGGCAGGGTTAAACTGACAAGGAAGTGCTGAACACAGCCCCCAGCCAGACCTGGGGGGAGTGTGTGCTATAAAAGTACTTTCCTGGTGACTTCTCTAAACTGTTTTGATTGTAGTAAGCACCAAAAGCCAGTCCATTTTAACAGGGGACAAGTTGTTTCCTGAATTTGTAAGTCTGGTTTGCTGTTTTTCAAGACCTATTTCAAGGCATTGAATACATTGATTCTGCAATTCATAGCAGCTCTGGAGAAAGCACTGCCTTTCCTATATTGCTTTCTTTCCAAGTGTTTACTGTGTTTTCATATTTTAATAGTAAATTAGAAAGTAGAGAACAGAATATATTAAGAATTCTCCAATTTTCAAAGTTGAGTTCCTTAAAGACTTTCAGTACTAGAGAGATTTAAAAAATGCACTTCATTCTCATGATTAATATATGTATTATGGAGAAAATATGGTTGGAAGAAAAATAGCAGCTATTATTAATCCTCCTGGAGAGTGTGTATATATCGAGTAACACCATATATTAATTATTTGAATTGTGCCTGACATTTAATAATCCTCCTAAAGCCTTGAAGGCATAATGAAAAGTTTTGATGAGGAAATAAAAGCCTGGTTTTAATAAAATAGTAAATAGTTCCCTGGTACTCTTGTTGAATCTCTTCTTTTTTTTTTTTTTTTTTAATTTAATCAAGATACTAACCACATTTGCTATCACCTTCCTAGATAAGGTACCTTATCAGTCTCCTTGAACAGCTTCCCTCCCTCCTTCAAGGTCCTCACATTTCCATCTCGACACAGAGCACTTGCAGTTTCAAATTTCACACTCTCATGGTACAGAACTTGGAGATCCTGGTGGCCCTGGTCCACAGTTAATCATTGAAACAAGGTTCTCTTCACATCCAGAGAAAAGCTAGACTCAAAACGCACTCCAGCTGTGGCAGGGAAGCCAAGCAGAGTATGCACAGTAGTAGACCCAGAACCAAAACCAGTCAGGTTTGCTTAAGGCTTCTAAGGTGATGTTGGCAGATGAGAGGCTGGACGTGCCCCAGCCATGTGCGCTCACAGCCCAGAAATCCAACCGTGTCCTGGCCTGTATCCAGAGCACCATGGGCAGCAGGTGAGGGATGGACTCTGCCTCTCTACTCCATCCTTGTGAGGCCCCACCTGGAGCACTGCATCCAGCTCTGGGGGCCCAGCATTGGAACAACGTGGACCTGTGGGAGCAAGTCCAAAGGAGGCCACCAAGATGATCAGAGCTATGAGTTATTACCACAGGCCTGGGCCCTAGGGTGTGTCACTGTGTCCTGCAGCCGTAGGGAGGAGGAGGAGAGAAGATCCAGCAGGCAGGAATTGTGCAGCAAGATTGGTTGATTTAATTCTTTTACAAACTCTTTTATAGACTTTTTTCTTCATAGTCTAATTGGACAAAGGACCAGCCACCCCTTGGGGGTGATTGGCTGAAGTCCTAGAACGCTCATTGTCAAAATATTTTTCTACTGTACCATAAACAAACTTTTCAAGGTTGCAGGTGGCTTGGTTGTTTACATTCCCTGCTACCTCTTCTGCGTGAGAGAAAAGTCTCTCACAGACTTAGAAAATAGCAAGAAAATCCTTGCTAGCAGCATTTTTGTATCTACAACGAGTAGCTCTGCTATGAGTACAGGTGGAGAGTTGGGGTTGCTCAACGTGAAAAGAGAAGGCTTCAGGGAAATGTTATAACACTTTCCAGTACATAAAGGGGCTTGCAAGATTGCTGGAGAATGACTTTTCACAAGAGCGTGTAGTGACAGGGCAGGGGGAATGGCTTTAAACTGAAAGTAGGTAGGTTTAGATTGGACATTGGGAAGGAGCTGTTCCCTGTGAAGGAGCACCCTGTGAGGGTGGTGAGGCCGTGGCACAGGTTGCCCAGGGAAGCTGTGGCAGCCCCATCCCTGGAGGTGTCCAAGGCCAGGCTGCCTGGGGTTTGGAGCAGCCTGGGATAGTGGGAGGTGTCCTGTGCCCAGCAGGGCAGCTTGAACTAGATCTTCAAGGTCCTTTCCAATCTAAACTATTTAAAAAAACAAAAGGTGGAACTGGCTAAAATCCACCTGGCACTCAGTGCTGCTGCACTTGGGTCCTTTTCCCTGTAACTTTACCTCCTGTTACCCCTGCCAAGTCTCTCCTCAGCAGCACCATCCCCAGACAAGGCGCCACTATTTATTTTGGTCCGACTGCAGAAATGTATTTGGCTCGGGTGTCTGATAAGCTCCTTCAGGGCTTTTGAAGCTGTTCTTTTGCTTCCCTGTCACTTATCCTTTCCTCCTCCTCCCTCTGGTGTCCAGTGAGAAAAGTGCTCAGATGCTGTCAGCATTCTTCCTTCAGCCCAACATTTGCATTCAGTCCTGCTGTGCAGGAAGCATCCCTGCAACACTAAGGCTTGTATTCAAGAGCTGTCGAAAGGATTTTCAGAAGTGATTACTAATCAAGCAGAAAAATATCAGAAAGAGATGTGCAATACACAGGAAAAGCTCTGCCTGCTCCAAGCTGCTGGTGCACTCCCAACAAGGAGGTCTAATTGTTAAAATGCAAACCCAGAGCTGCTGAGAACAGCCTGTAAAATATTTACTGTGAAGTGTGTTCAGCTGAAGCACTGGCTTATGGGAGAGGGCAAATCCTGCCGCTGCCTCTGAGTGAGGAACACAAGGATGATTTCAGGAGGGATGAAGCTGAAACGCCCCCTCTGTGTGCTAATGTCTAAAATCGTTTGCAGAACTCATGCAGGATTGGGGCAGAGGGATAAATACTTGTACAAAGTCAGATCACTGAGAATTTGCTTCCCAGAGGCCTCAAAAAAAACTTACCTTGTCCATGTTCTGGTTTATTTT
Organism: Corvus hawaiiensis; assembly: GCF_020740725.1. NCBI lineage: Eukaryota > Metazoa > Chordata > Aves > Passeriformes > Corvidae > Corvus > Corvus hawaiiensis. The sequence goes on from NC_063223.1 coordinate 9,142,618, forward strand.
CTAATTTTTTATTTTCTTCTCCCTCCTCCCCTCTGTAGGATTAATTATTTTGCTGTTGTTTTCCTGTTTCACCTATATATGGATAAAACTGGATAAAACTCACTGATCTTGAGGGGTTCAGAAAGAGTTCAGCCCCCCCAGGGTGCAGAGGGTTGATTGGGCCAGTTGGCAAAGCTGCTTTTGCTTAGCAAAATGAAGGGACAGAGGGGACAAAATAATTCTTGTCTCTATTAGGCAGGAGAGATAGAAGGTATTTAAACGAAGAAGTTGACTGAACAACCGTGTGTTGTTTGCTGAGAGTAAGTTAAACTGGGAATGAGAAGTGAGTGCCAAGCCATTAGAGCCTGTAAGTAAAACTGGAGGAGGCACAAAGGCTTTGCTGCCTGAAGGTGAAGCTTGGCACATTTGAAGAGGACAGGACATGGTCCCTGAAACAGCAGAGGAGGTGCTTGATAAGCCAGCAGGACCATTTGAGGGCTCTGTGCCTGAAAGTAAACGGTGCTGCTGCTGCAAAATGGAGAATTAAGTATATGTTTTTGTCCCTGCACTGGAAATTGTGATTACGTACTTTATTTGTTTTAAAGAATTATGGCGAATGTGACCACAAAAGGTACAACTTGATTTTGAATGTTTGTAGCTGAAAACGTTCTTTCAACCTTGTACCTACCAAGTACACAAAGTACTTTCCACAAAAAAAAACCCCAAAAAAACCAAAAAGAGCGAAGAAACAAGGTAATATTATTTGCCACTTGAAATCCATTAGTCATTGAAGCCTTGCCTATGCACTGTAATCAACTGAAATAAGCAATTCTCAAATACCTCTCCATTCTGCATGGACTCTATTCATAATAAAAACAACATTTTGTCAGGATAATTTCCCTGCTTCCCACGGGACTTTTATTCTGGAAGTTGTGTTTATGGTGGGGCAGGTTGTGTCAGAACAAGTTATTCTGCAAAACTACTGTGCTGTATTTTTTGGAATCACTAAGATCTAGTCTTTGTTTCAGTGAAAATTTCATGTATTTTATATTTTGTGAATTGCCTCTGATTAAAGAGGATTTTTTTTTCCTTTTTTTCCTCTTTTTTAGGTCAATCTTCAGGTTAACCAAAATATATGTGTTTAGTTTGTGTTCAGTTCCAAGAATTACACTGGGCAGTGTTTGTGCAGGTTTGAATAGACAATTTACCTTCAAAGCTCTCACAGTTGCATCTGTATTCACCGGAAGGTCGAAAATAGCATAAACCTTGAGCCTGATCTACATAATCCCCCTGAAGATGTGTTCCCACTTTGCTCCAGATCAAAGTAAAGGCACACAGGTGAAATGTCCCTCACATATCATGTGCAAATCAGTACCATTTCTAATTGCTTTCCCTAGTGCCAAACTCACATTAAACTGGGAAATGCATCTTCTGGAAAAAATATATGTGCTAGATAGATATATAGATATATACTAGAGTGTCAAAATGAAATGTATTCTGTGGGAAGACGAACCAATGCAACATCTACTTGTCTAAATGCCCATCAGTGGGTACCTGAGTCTTACCTCCATGTAAGAGTCCATAGTAATATCCTATTTATGGTTCAATGGAATGGAAGGTGTTTGTGAGGAGTAGTGAGGTTGGTGGGAATGGGGAGAGGTCTGTTGCAATAGTCCTGCTCACTTGGTCCTCAAGTCAGTAGGCTTAAGATGTTCCTCGTGACACATGTAACTACAACAAAAATTTGCAACAATGGAAAAAAATTACAAAGCTCTAAAGCAATAAACCTATTCCTTAGCTTCATGGACCTTCCCTTGCTGGAATTCCCACCTGGAAATGAAGTTTTTCCTTCCCTTCCTTAGCTGGAACTGGATCACTGAGTGGTAAGAGCAAAAAAAAAAAAAAAACCTGTTGGAATTAGAGCTCCTTTTCAGTTGCTGTCCCTAATGATGTAAAACCATGGTATAATTAGAGCTGCAATCAGCTATTCAGTGCAGACTTGAACTCTTTTGAGCAAGCCACTCACTTCTGTTTGCCCTTTAGGCTTGCAGTGAAGAGTGAGTTGAAAGTCATGCCACTTAAGCATTGAGCTGCCAGAAAATTTCAAACTGTCTTAGCAGCTGCTGAATTAGAGAGAAAGTCAGTCCAAACTGCATTTGGGACAAAAATCACAACCTGGGAGTCATCTGATGGTTACCACAGAGCATGTTTGCCAGTGCCAAAGCCTGTGGAACGGGAAGAAAAGTTCACCATTTCCAGCAGTGTTTTCAGCTCAAGTACAGAGGGACCAGAGCTTTATAGTGAGGTCTTTGTGCTGTGTTTGTAGGAACTCCCTGGACCCCATCTCGCCGAGCACAGAGCTGCTGATGCCAGTCATCGTTCATGTGCCACCGTTATGGTTGGTTTTCTTACTCTGCTCCACAGCCCACCATGCTGGGTCAGCTCCTTCCCTGGACCCCCAGAACAGGGGCAAACCTAATTCCTCTCTACCCTCTGGTGTGCTCAACTGACTTCTAAACTTTTTTAAAATCCCTTTTCAAATCACCTCTTTTTTCCTTGTCTTACCTTCTGTCCATCACCACCAGCCTACCAAAGCTCCTGGTACCTTCTACTCAGGTATCTTCCACCAAACCTGTTTGTTGAATCTTTCAATTTGTCACTCAGTAGAGGTTGTTTTGAGCTGTATGCTGAAAAATACCTGATATTGTAGTACAAATAATACCATCCAGACTCATAGGCACCCCTCATCCCTTTATGGTTAGTAAATCATATTTAGGAAATTTAGTTCATTACTTTGTATTCCACGGTTATTACTTTATAATTCCAGAGTTATGGATTTATTGATTAACCATGGACTCTTGTTGGACATTTAAAAATCTGTCTTCAATTATTTCTTCTTGTTTATTTTTGTTACTGTATCCTTTAAAGAGCATTGCCTGGCAAGAAGGGAATCAGATTAGTGAAGTTTGTAAGTTGGTTTACAAACTGTGTTAGAAATGAGATGTTTTTAAAATGTCTTGCATTGTGCCTATTCCATTTTCTGAAAACAGACAATCATAGTAAAAATGCATTGTTAAAATTTAGGTGCAGGGAAGGAGCAGGACTGGGCGAGCCTTTAGTTGGGAGTAGCCGCATCTTTTTTTTCCGAACCACCAAGTTACTCCTTGTTATTCTCTTTTCTCTGTTGACTGGAATTATATTCTAACAAGGCCAAAAGAAACTGATGAGACTTTAAAGAAAGTTTAAAGCAAGTTTGATGTCACATTTAGCATTCTCTCATAGCCTTATTCTGATTAGGCACTAGTATATCAAGGAGCAGATAGAAAAATCAGTTGAAGTCAGGAAAAGATGAAATAAAGGAAATGTTATAAGTTTAGGTATTTTTAATAAGAAGTTTGAAGTTCATACCCCTGATTAGAATTGCTTATGTGCATGTGTTTCAATCCACTGTGCAAGTTAATTTTCCTGCAGCAGCTCCAGAGTGTTAGATACGCCTTTTTGGGATAATGCTGTGTATTGTTATGCAGCACCATACACTGATCACTGGTAATTGGTTTTGTAAAGCAAGCGAGCAGAAACTTGTTTTCTCTTTGTGATAAAAATAAGCTGAACTTAACATTTAAAATCAGGTCGTCTTATAAATAATGTAATATTTTGGGATTACATGGTGTTTTTTCTCCTTCAAAGTGCTTTACAGGTGTTAATCTTAGTGACATTAGCCGTTTGCTTTTGATGATCTGAATTTTTGATGTTTGGGATGACTTTGCTTAGCAAAAACACAAAGGGGAGGTTTTGGTGCTGCCCAAGTCCATGACAAGGCTCCCATTAGGCTCCAGGAGGCAGCAGGGTTTCACCCAGGTTTTTCATGCCTACAGATGCTACATCCACTAAGGGTAATTGTTGGTAGCTTGCTCAGACACCAAGTAGTTTGATGTATGCTACTAATGTTTGTATAAATAATGCATTTGGAGGAACTAATTAATTAACATTGCCAGGTCCTGCTGGAGTTTTTCAGTACAAGGCATCCAGTTGAAATAGTAATTGACAAACCCAAATATCAAAAATCCCATGTGTGCAAAAATCCAAGGAACTCCAAACAAAGCACATTGTCCTATAAACACCAAAACCAGCAGCTTTATAATATTACAGTTCTGATAATGAAGGAGATGCGGCATTGCTAGGGTATGAACATTTTAATTGCCTGCAGAATTTCCAGCTATTGCTGGTGTGATCCATGTGAAGTGCTGACACTAATCTGTTAAGTATTCGAGGCACAAGTGTTTTTTCCCCTCAGCTACTCTTCATTAACTCCATTTGCACTGATTCTCTCCTAGAAATGAGTAAGCAAATGAAGAGATGCTTGTGAAATCTGCTTTTTGGGTCAGCATCAGCTTTACATGAGCTACCCTGCTTTTTTGTGGCAGCATGGCCTATGTATGCTATAACTTGTATCCCCCAGATATATGTGTCATCTGAGCTCCAGAGTCGCTTGGAAGTGTAAAATAGGATAGAGCAGTTGCTGATTCACTATTTGGCATTTTGTTACACATTTTGCATTTATTTCAAGGGTTGATATCTTTTAAAGTTTTTTGCTATTTCATGAAACATGCTTTAAGGCCAGGAGGAAACCTGTACTTCAGTTACTAAGGAGATGAACAATTAACACGTTCGGAATAAGGAAATAATGTCAGTTTTGTGTAGTCCTGCATGCTGACAGCACAATAGTGATGGTGTGCATGTTATGTGCATGGCTGCCTTTCTGTGGCAGGGAATCTGGATCTGCTTTAGCATCAGTTAGAAAACCAAAGCATTTGCTGAATGCTGGAAGGAAAAAAAAAAATGGCTGAAATCTCCTCATCAGGATGTTTTATTGCCCAAACCACCTTATCTTGCAGAAAGCAGTAGGCTCTAAGATGAGAACAAAACAGGATATTGCTTAGTAAATGAAAGATGAGAGCTCTGAAACTCTTCCTAAGGGTTTTTTTTTTCCCCCTCCTTAGCTTGAGGTTTTGAAAGTTGGTGCTTTTTTTTTTTTCACCTTATGTTGATTTGGTTTTGGTATTAAATGCTGAAGTGGTGGAAGTGGAGCAGCTCAAACCCACACAGTGTTGTTTTATATCTGATGTGATGTAACACAAGGTGGCACAGCAGAACCTAATACTGTGCATGAGATAAGGCAGATTTAGCAGGAGATGTGCCTCCCACATCTTCATCAGGATTTGCATGGCAGGAAATGGAGCAGACTTGGAGGTGTGCAGCAAGGAGGGTTTCGTTCCACTCAGGTTTTCCTCATCAGGAACACACTGCCTGGGTGACATTTTGGTGTGCAAGTAAATAATGAGTTTTTATCAGCCACACTCCAGGTAGGTGCAGTAGCTGCTGCCTTGATTTGGCATAATAATAACTAGTCACAACAGAAGTAATGAGGTATCAGAAATCCAAGAAAGGTCTTTGTTTATCACTGTAATTAAATACATTTGAAGAGTCATTAAAAGCAGTAGCAGGTGGGTAAAACTGAGGAAGAAGGATGACTTTGTAATGGACTAGTCAATGGTTTTGTTCTGAAATTGATTGCCTTTAAATATCTATCTGCATGTCTCTACATCTCTCCATTCTGAATTTAAATGTTTTTCCCTTTCTGCATTGGGATGTTATGTTATTCATTTTAATGTTTATTTTTGTCTCAGTCAGATATGCTTATTTTTGTGATGGTGATAGATAGGCAAACTGAGGCCTGCACTCTGGTGCCAGAGGAATGGAAAAGATTCATTTAACCTGTGCCTTTTGTGCCAGAAGACCTGCAGTGCACCGTGAGTTGGTCTTAAGCAGCTGGCAGGGCTTGTAGGCCAGACAGACTTGGTAGAGGAGGCTGAGCTTCAGGGACGTGACACAGCAGGCTGAGGATGCTTGGACAGATCAGGACCCTGTGGCTGGAGGCACATGAAGGTGATGTTGGTAGGGATGTGCAGGTAAATAGCAGTCCTCAGAAGTTTTCTTTCCATCCTTCAGGATTAGTTTCTGAGATGTACAGGTTACATCCTTAGAAGTAAGATGAAGTTACTGATCTATTTTAATAGAAAACTAGTTTCAAACTAATAAAGTTATGTTTTGTGAAAACGTCCATAAAACCATAGTCCTCTAGTAGAGCATTTTAGTGTGGCTTGTGTGGATGTGCACTCCCCAGGTCTGAACCTGGCTAAGCATTCTGTAAATACTAGCTTATTATTAAGGGATGTTATATATTAATAGCAGCATCAAACTAATGCCAAGAGGGCCGTGTTTGTAGGCGTCCCCTCTGTGCAGGCTGCTCTCTGGATATGAAATATGAGAATCTGCCATAAGCCACCCAGTTTGAGCACATGGATTTACACATTGTAGCAGTGCAGTGGTAAGTCTGAAGACAAACACTCTCACTGAGCAGCATAAATACAGATGTGACTAGCAAAATATGGTTTCTCATCTTTGGCATCCTCTATACTAAGCTTGGAGTGGCAGTGGGATTGGCCTGGAGGTGCTGCTGCCCTTTGGCACCCACATGGTCATGCCATGGGACGGCCATCTGGGGAGAGGAGCCATGGGACTACGCATCTTCAAAACTGCAGCATGCCCCAAAAACTGTGAGATGGTTTCCAGAAATAAAGCTTGTAAGTCATGGATTTTATGGGCTTCTAAAGGATAGGTACCCTCATGGATAGCCACACATGTATGCTTATGTATATGAAAACTAGATACATAATTCTGTGTATACACACACCCTTTTCTGTGTAAGAAGAACGTGGAGGTCTCTAATTACTTTCCAATTCCAGTGTTTAGCGTCTGAAATTTGTGAGATTTCAGAAATGTAATGTCTATGTACATATTTGTTTAAATATCAACAAAGGTTTTCATCTAAGCATATGACTCCAACAGCTTGAGTTTTATGATAAGCACTTCATTTAATGAGATTCAAAATAAAAATACAAGAACTTTTGACATGCCATAACAACCAGAGGCTAGATGGGTAATTGTCACACTAATTCTCAATCTCTTTATTATCTTACTGTCTTGGCATTACCTTTTATATATATATATATATATATATATATATATATATTACTGCATAGTTAAATTTATATTTTCATAGTAATTAAATAGCATTTTATTAGCCTGTATCTTTTTTTATCACTTCTAAAATCAATACTCATTTGAGATGCTGAAAATACGACTGAGACTTTAATGGCGAGGAATTGTTCAGCATCCTAACCAAAAATGAGTATTTGAGGCTAATAAAATTTAGCATCTTTAGAGCATCTAAAACTGAAATTCATCTTAGTGGCAATAATGTTCTATGCCTCATTATGTTTTTCGTCAGTGACAGTGGGTTAATAATGCCCAAGATGATCTCTTCAAGACATTGCTTGCTTGGCATTAGCATTGAACATTAGCATTAGAAATGTAGCATTTTTCACTGCATTTGGTAGTTACCAAACTTGATTTATGTCAGGGCTATATTACTGCAGTGTAAATTATTCTCTTGCTTAAAGCTTGTATTGCATAGCTAATTTTTTTTGCTAGTGCAGTGATGCTCTTGTTATGCAAATCACGATGACGAGCAGAAAAGTTTGGCAGGGACAGGTAGGGGATTTCTTCTTGATGTTTTTCTTTCTTCTCCTTATGCTTGCACAGACTTGCCTCTCTTGCTGCAGATTGTTCTGGTCTGGAAAAGATCAACTTCCCTCTACTCTTTTAAATAGTGTTTGTCCTTTATTAGAAATTCTTTGGCAATGGATCATACGGAATCAAGGGGATTGCTTTGTCACCACCAATCTCCTGTCCCCTGCCCCCCCAGCAGCGCTAATGGCCATTAGCGTTAATTATTTAAAGTTCCTTGTTTTGCACACAGAAAGCAGCGATCAGTGTTCAATGCCAGGTATGTGGTTGTGCACCCTCTGACTCCAGTACTTTACCTAAACCTCATCTTCCAAAGTGTCTGTTTTCTTTGATACAGCCTTTGGGTTTTATTCAGCACAGTGTAAGTGCTATTTAGAAAGCTTGAACCTTTTATTTTTTTTCCAGGCAGGAACATTTTCTCTGTAAATGTTAACCTTTGGACAGAGTCCGAAATCTTTATTTTCTTGTGTTTTTCGTCTCTGAATAATTTTCAGCACTGGTGCATTCTGGGCTGCAGGTGACACAAGGGCAAAACCTTATGGGTGACCTTTCTTCTTAGGCTCACCTATGGCTTATTTTGCTCTTGGATATAGATGGTCCATAAGCTGTCCAAGTTGGAAGAGTTAAGGAACTGTGAGAAGTGAAGATCTAGAAACAGCTGTTCTTCTCTTTCATGTGCAAAACCACCCCAAAACTGAAAAATGTTGGGCAGTACACAGACTTTCTAAGCCATAAAGAAGATGATAGTCTGGCCTCCAGACTGGCCCTTTAGCAATTCCAGGAGCCTTTGTCATATGGGTGGGTTGTGCAAACTACTGAATTGTTCCAACTTCAGTTGAAATCCCATTGAAATATATAATTTGTGTGTGTGTGTGTGTGTGGTGAAAGGCGAAGTGTTCACACCAGCTGGCCTCCACATGTCCAAGCTGTTGGAATGGGTTTACTGCATGACTGTGGTGCCCAGAGATAGGTCTTCCTTAGCATTTAACTAGATAATTTTGACCTACCATCTCAAAAACATGGGGCTGTAGAACAGGGCACGTTGTGTCTGGTGTCTATTTAGGTAATTTTGGGGCATTTGTGGCCTTCTGAGCTCTCACCAGAACCAGGCCCAGGCTGTGGTGTGGGGGTTTGTAGTCTCACATTGCATTCTGTGTATGCTCAGTAAAGCAGAGTTTGCCTTGTATCATGGTGTTCCCATGTTACTTAGGTTGCATAAAGACAAAGGAGTTGAGGAAAAAAATGTTCCTCTAAAAATGGCGTGTTAGAAACAGCAACACTTGGGGTCAAGTTTTGTCCCGTGTGTTCTTCCATGAACTCATCATAAATAAGGTTAGTGACCTTACAGCTTCCCAAAAGTTTTACCACTCAAGACTGCGCAGTTAACACAAATAATATTAAGTAAGCTGAATTATGGATTTAATTCATGGGTCACATCACTCACAACGTAACACAGTGTCACGCAACAGAAATACAGCTCCTCATGGGTAATGGCATTAGGAGTGCTGAAGTCATGCTGCAAAACTTGCTTAATGATTTGCATTTTTTCCCCTATGTTACAAAATGTAGTTGAGCAGATGGATGCAGCCAGCTGTACATTGAGCTTTAGGGAGTACTGGGGAGAAAAGAGAGAGGGTTTTGTTAAGATAAATGTAATAATCTCTGTGATAATTAGTTTAATTTAGATCCCTGCATCTGACTCATTTTTGACTAACCTTGTATGAAGTCTTTCTTGCTTTGCTGATGGGTCTGTGAATTTAGTTTGATTACAATGCCTTTTTTTGTTCTTGTGGATTGCTCACTGATCACTGATATTTTTCATTAAGCAGTTGCTTTATTACATTGTTATTTAGAGGGGAGTAATTTGTGTTTTCTAATTAATTTAATTCCAGGCACATTTAGTACGTAGCTACAATGAGCCCAATCAAGGGGTTTTAGGTCATATTGACATTGTTTACCAGATGTGCTCGTTTGTTTTAAAACATTGTTAACTCTGTGGTGACAACAGCCCTGTTTGATTTCTTGACTGTTCCATCTTCTCTAATCCGTATCTCCAAAATCCCCCAAAATTAAAAGATGCATTTCAGGTACTAGTGAGAGATGTCCATAGGTATCAAATCACAGGGAAATTATATTGCAATGTCAGTATAAACTACTATTATTCTATTGTTGGGTTTGATGGCATAGCAGGGACAAGCCTTCTGGCTTCTTCTAGCCAGGGATGTGAAGCCATTTATCCAACTACCAAAAAGCTGGATAATGCTAAGAAGATGCAGACTGGGTGTTTTGTCTGTGCTTGGCCCACTTACTTCTGAAAGAGTTGCAGTGAGGCTTCAGGAGAGAACGGGGCAGCCAGGAGGATGAGCTTCCAAGCAAGGCATGGCGTGAGCAGTGATGGGACACGTTAATGGAATCAAAAGGCCAGTGTTGTAATTCACAGTTGTCACTATCCCAAATTCATAGGCTTGGGAAATGTTTTCGCCAGAAGCTTTTTGGAAAAGCTCAGCATTTCCTTGCTAGTGGAGCTCCCAGGATTTGGGGGTTATTCAAGCACTTCGTGTTCATCACTGTTAAATACTGTATCCATTCCATCATCTGGGCATGAAAACTCCCCATTATACCTATCATTTGCTCATTTGGCCTGCTGTGCCAGGAACTGGAGTTCTAAAATGAGACCCTAATTAGATGAATAAATAATATTTTCACGGGGAAATGTACAGGCAGGTTATTCCCCTGGCTATAAGCTCGTCCCATGAAAAACTACCAACATTTGTTAACGTGTTCTGCAGTCACTTACTTTGGTAAGAAGTAAATTACTGCTTGTTCTGCAGCAAAGTCTGGCACAGAGCAGTGACACTGTAAGATTTATTGGCCTCCGAAGGACCCGCCAAACAATAGCTTTGATGTGTTTTGCATTATTTTTCAACTGTTTTCCATCTCTTCGGGGTTGGAACAGCAAAAATAATGACAAGGTTTGAAGGAAAGATTTGTTCAGTAGTTCATACCTACTAAATTTTAACATTCAATGCTTGTGATGCAATAGACTGAATTCTGATACAATTTGACCCAGCAGCTCACCTGCATTTCCACTTTATTTTTGGAGGGAACATTTAAAACGTTGTTAAATCTTTTCTGTCTCATGCTGGTCTGTTAAGGGTGTGTGCGTGTGCATGGGGATCTGTTCTAGCTATTGATTTAATAGGAAAGAGCATCTCTTGGAGAGTAAACGTGTGTGCATGCATGTGGAAGGAGAGACAGAGAGGAGAATCTCTATCTCTTTGTTTATCTCTGTGATAAATGATGCCTGTTAAAAATGTGACTTGCCATGAATGTTATTAGTGTTTTCCTCTTTAAGGGTATTATACAAAAACAGTCCCCATCAGCAGAAATGAAGCTGCAGTCTTGATTGTTTAGTTCAAACAGTTTGATGTTTCATTGTCCCTCAATCAATCACTGCCTAGATGGGTATCAGCTATTGGCTGGAAATGCATCGGAGTGACATACAGAGCACTGATATTCCTCAAAATCTTGAAAATATTTAAAATAGTCATTACAGTATGCATCCCAGTCTGAAAGCAGCAGCAAAGTGAGCTCTGATTATCATTTTTAATTGTGTATCTTCCCTATTCAGTGCTAACATCTCCCAAATTACCTTAAAATAAGCATCTTCCTACACAGATTTGTAATTCACTTGCATTGCTTATTTTATTCTCTGTGTAAAAGTTAGATGAGGGCATGGGGTTTAGAATAAACAAAATGCATAAAGTAGAAAATGTAATGCAGCATAAATGCCACATAAATCACATCCTAAAGACAAAAGCAGATTTTAAACATCTGAATTACTGAGCACTTAATGTGGAGTGTAATCTGTGTTTTGGTTTATGTTTGTTTCTGGAGTGTCACACAGAGCAAAATACAGGGGGTTTCCTCTCTCTTCCAACAGCAAGGGGAAAAGGGAGGTCTTGAGTCCAAGAAAGAGCTTTCCCTGCATTTTAGGTAAATCCCCAGACAAGTGTGTCCTTTGCTGCTGGCAACTGGGCTCTATGCACAAGTAGTTGATTGAAATCTCACTTGAGTTCTCTTGCTCATGACAGACTGAGTAAGACACTGCTTCAAAATGCAAAATTGTCCTTGAAAAAACCTTTCCTGGTGCCTTCCCAGTTGTTTGTTCCTTTACATCACCTGCAACCTGTGTAAGCCCCCCTTCTCCAAGCTCCCTAGCATCTCCCCCAGGGGTCAGGGCACTGGTAGTTCTGTTCTCAAGCCACAGCTCTCTATTGTACCTAACAGATAAAATCTCAGGCTTCAAAGGTTTACACTTAGGATGGACAGGAAGGAAAACATGTTTTTTCAGTAACATTCATATTTTTAGGGAGAAAAGCTTATTCTTCCTCATGTTTCTGTTTCCCTTTGCTCAAGCCCAATGCACATTTTCCATTCAAAAATCAATTTCTAGAGGAATACTTTTTAAAAAATCAACCTGTTCCCCCTGCGCCGCTGCAATTGGTCCGATAAAATTGCTGAGCCGATCGCGTCAAAAGGAAAGAGCCTCGGCTTAATTGTGAGCTAAGTCTCCTGTAATCCAGGGGAGCATTTGAGATTCTGCCCAGGCGCTGGGTTTCAGCAGCCGCTGAGGGCTGTGGGTTTCTCTCGCAGCCTCCCGGCTGCTGCAGCACAAGTCAGCATAGCTAATGCAGAGAGAGCTCTCCCCCCGCTCCCTCTTCCCTGGCTCTCGCTCCCTCTCCCTCTCCCTGGGCTTTGATTTGATATGAACAGACTGGTAACTCCGATGTGAGAGCGAAAGCTGACATAACTCTGCAGATGGCTACGTTCGGATGATACACCTAGGGATTTTTCTTTAAGGGAAGGTAGCGCTTAATGCTAATGTTTATTTTTCCCTTGTTGCCATTTTTCAGGACTGCCAGTCCCAAAGAAGAGCCCAAAGTCGGTAAGCACTTTTCAGCTACTATTTCTGTCTGTTTGTCTGCTTTGAAGGAAAAGGGCATGAGTTTGGCTTGTTTGCTTTCTGGGTCTCAATTGTTTTAAGTTGTCTTTCTGTTGCAACCATGATTACCTTGCACGGCTTCTGCTGCATGGGGAAATGAGAGAGGGATGCAGTACGGAAGGGGGACTTGTTTGCAAATAAAGCCTCAGGTTTACAAATCCGCTTCCCTGACAGATGAGCTTCTCTGTCATTTAACTTACCAAAAAAAAAGCTATTGTTTCCTTTTGGAAAGATGGGAGGCTCCACCTTCTTGCCAGATAGCAATTCCTGTCGGGTGCTCATAGGCACCAACCTTTTCCATTAACTCCCTGAGTTTTCTTGAGTATCCTTGGCTGAATTATTAACAGAATGGGAAAGCATGCAGATTGTCAGGAGAGACAAAGTATGAGCAGAGCATGGTTACAGTTCCCAGGGAATACAGTCAGCTGTCGGAGTGCCTGCTCTGGAGGCATTTCCATACTGAGCAGGATTGTGCTGCAGGTGTAAGATTCCTCATTTTTTAAAAAAGCAACAGCAGAACAATATTTTCTTGTCTCCCTGAATGTATTTCCATGTAAAGCTGTTACCTGAATGGCATCTTAGCTAGCAGCACGGAAGCCGTGATCTAAAGTATCATTAAAGCTCCGTTAATGATATTATGGAAGAAATTAATGTACTATTTGTATGCAACAAAAAGAAATGTTTTATTTTTAAAGGGAATTAAATACCTAAAGCCTGAAAGTTTGCAGTTATCTGTAGAGAGTGAGGAAGAGACAGAATTCTCTGCCAGGAGCTTTGGGGAAGCAGAGCAAGTGAGGTATTTGCTGTGCTGTAAGATGGTGTGAAACTTCACCGACAGTCCCCCGTGGTGCCAAAACCTGCAGCTGGGCACAGCCCACCTCACCGGAAACCTGGGCAAGAGGTTTAGGAAGCAGCTGAGCAGAAGGCTGTTGCTTTTAATACGAGCTCTCTGCTCATCCAAAAAGAAAGCCCTGAAATAATGAATGTGATTCTGGTAGCTTAGGGCAGCACTGATTAAAGTCATGTGAGCACAGGCCTCTACCATTGTCAGCTCGCATTAATGTTGGGAGGCAGAAGTGCGGGGCGTGCTCCTTGCAAATCACAGCCCTGCCAGCCCCTGCCCGCTCGCTGCTGTCACACACGGGGGTTATTTCAGCCTTCGGTGAAACAGAAGCAAGTGTGTAAAATACAGACATGTCTGGCACATTTCTATTCTCTGCCTCCACTTTTTCCCCCCGTCAGAGCAGGATTGGCTGCACGCGATCCGGACTCCAACTTCTGTCATTAAACCAGCCCTAATCCATGAGCCTTGGTCTTTCCAAAGCATGGATGCTCCCACTTTGCCACACGCACGTTTGGCATCGGGTAAAGCGGGATCCTGCTGTGTCAGGCACCTCTCGGTTTGACAGCTATGCACAGTAAAAATCTGAGCAGCATGTAAATCCATGTCAGGATAATCCCGCCTTGGTGAACAAAGAGGCTGCTTACAAACAGGTGTAGCGATGCAACAGCAGATTTCTCTCTCCTGTTTGCTCTGAGGAGCCTGTCAGCCTGGGGAAAGCTGACATTCCTTCGCATGCCTCTCCGAAGCCTTTTCAGGGTTCCGTCAGTAATTTTTCCTACAGTCGTAGGCGGTGCTGTTGCCTCTAAAGTGCAGGATTCCCAAAAACCAGAGCCTCCTGTTCCCCTGGCTGCACACGGGATCATTGGCAGCACAATTAGCAGCGATGTTGTACTCACTGCAGCATCGTGCGGCAGCTTTAATGAGCGGCCACTCCTCAGAGGGCAGAGCCAGCGTGGCAGAGCTGGTGCATCTGCTCCTTCCTCCCCAGGCATCGCTGACATGCAGGGGTTGACCATGGAAACCTGGAGCAAAGTGCCTCGGGGCATCTGTGTGCAGAGGAGGAAACTCCTCGGGCTCTCTGGGGTGGATTTACACCAACCCCAGAGCTCGTGTGGCCAAGGCGACAGTCAGAAGCAGGGAAGTGGGGGTGTCTAACGCTGTCCTTCCTTGGTTTGTTGAAGGGCTGCTGCTCCACTGCACGGGAAGCGGGGAGTCCAGCCTGACCTTCTTGGCCATGAGGATTCTCACTCATGACAGGCAAGAGCTAGGCCTGCCCCACCAGCACGGTCCCTGTCTGGGATATCATCTCTCTGAACTCTGCCCCCGTGTTTCCCGGGGATGCCCTGAATGCCAGGGACTCCCAGTTTGCTGCTGCACTGGCAGCGATGAGGTGAATGCAGGAGCTGCCATCAGAGCCGTGTGCCAGGGGCTGTCCCCAGCACAGCACAGCTGTGGGGCTTGGGGGGATGTGCTGCCCAATTCCCCTGTGCGCTTTGCTCAACACACAAGGACTGTTTTCCAGCATTCCTTGTATAATAAGCTGCAGTTAGAGGACAGCACACATTGAGGCTGGGAGCAGTTGGCTTTGATCTTAACTTGTGTTTGTTTTTTGTTTCTTTTGCTGTCT
This sequence comes from Corvus hawaiiensis, assembly GCF_020740725.1. Taxonomy (NCBI): domain Eukaryota; kingdom Metazoa; phylum Chordata; class Aves; order Passeriformes; family Corvidae; genus Corvus; species Corvus hawaiiensis. Next base: position 9,157,723 of record NC_063223.1, read on the forward strand.
CAGGGAAGTCACGACTCAGGTGTCCATCCTCTTCTGCTTTGCTCAAGAGATGAGCCCTCTCTCGTTCCCTCACATCCTTTCCCAAAGCCCAGACACATTCCCCGCTTACTGCCAGTGGCTGCTCTTCCTTAAATGAGTCCTATTTTCTGTTCTCAGCCCCCAGTCCCACATTCCCCAAAGGCCACCTTCAGACTCTTGGTACCTCCTGGCTGTGATGACGTGTTAAAGCCCCTTGGAGAGGTTTGTTGGTGCTGGGGCTGTGACACAGCCTGGGAAGTTTTTTTGCCTTCAGCTCAGTTTTGCTGGGCTGTATTTGTCATTCTTTGTGTATCTTCTGACAAACCTTGCTCTTCTCAGATTTTAAGGAGAGTTTTTCAACCTTGGTGAAAGAGCTAAACTAGTAAAAAACCCCTTTCCAGCCATATATGGGACTGGACATTTCCAACTTCTTTATTCCCTTTCCCCTCACCAAGGACATGCTCCTAGCAGCTCTCTGTCCTGCTCCTTTTTTTTTAATTTCCCATTCTTTTTTTAGATGAAAATGGATAATATTTTTGTATTGACCATCTAGAGAGATACATTTTAAGCACAGAAATTTTCTAGTATAGCTATTTCCCCTGCAGTTATTCTGTTATAACATGGATGAAAACAAACTTTTTTTCTTTTTTTTTTTCTCTTGTTGCCTGCATCAAAATACTCCACAAGGGGGCAAAGATTCCCATTTCCAGCTCAGTTTCCTGTTGCTTCCAGGACCAGCTTCTCCAAAAAGCTCTACAGCACAAAATCTGCAGCTAGATCATCAGAAGATGGGATCACTGCAGGGGAGATAAAGTGCTAAGCTCTTCCAAAACTCTGATTTTTTTCTTTTGGATTTAAATAAATTCATTGTGAGCATAGCTGACTTCTGACCAAAAATGCAATTCCTATGCACAGCTAGTCCCTTACAAGAGATTTGCCACATTTTTTGGGTGGATACGCAGCACCAGGGGCTCTGCCAATATCCTGCTTTTGTCAAGAAGAGAAATTGGTTCCTCAGTGACTCTGTACAAGACATCCCTTTTCATTCAGAGCCCAGGGGCTTCAGTAGGGTGTGACAAGCTCCATCTTCCCACGTATTCATTTTGTCACAGCTATAAAACAGTACTAAGGTAATTATTTTATCCCGTCGTCGTATTTAAGTGTTCAGTCTGCCTAAATGGACTCGAGGTAGTCACCATAGTCTTGATTTCTAGCCACTTTTGGTAAAGGTCTTTCTGGCAAGCCACTGATGCTAATCAGCAGCTCTGAAGAAGATCACGGGCTCTCAAGAATCAGGGGTGCTCTTACTGGCTCGAGTAGTTCAGTGCCCCATGCTCTTGGTAGCTCCTGTCAGAAGTCAACACAGTTCAGCTGATCTGCTTTACTTGACACTAAAAACCATGATCAGCACCTCAGGGTGAGGTCAGAACTTCCTGCTCTGTCACCAGCCAGACCCTGTACTCACCTGCTGCTTTCCTGCCTATGTGTGTGAACTGAGCAAGCTGGACAGTATGATTCAGACCCAGGAGGGTTGGCCCTAAAAAGCTGGGCACAAGGCAGGAGATGGACAAGCCATCCTTTCATTGGCATTTGGTCAGCTCATCCCTTTTGGGAAAGCTCTACGTGTACCAAGACACAAACTTCATCTGAGCAGTCTCCATGGTAGGGACAGGATGGTCAGACCCCTGCAATTCCTCATGGGCATGACGTGCTGAAGCTACTACAACATGTGGAAAGAAGTTTGGCCCCAAACCTTTTTGGCCGCCTCTGCTGATATGAAAGTCAATAAATACTGTCTTGAATAATTTAATTACATACATTCCTTATTACCATGGTTACATTCCCCTTCCTCTGGTCCCCTCTCAAACTCCTAAATAGAGATATTTTAGGCTTTTTGAAGGAGTTATTTTTTGGAAAACCACTGGTCCTGCTAAAGAAGCTATCACCTATTTCTTGAAAAATACCTGGTTTTGCAATTGCAACTCTAGTTGAATTAGAGGTAGTTTTGCTTTAGATATGCTGACACTTCCATTTGCAATCCAAATACAAAACAGAATTCATAGCTTGTTCAAAATTTAAACCTTTCATATCACAAAGTGAGAGCACTTTTTGAAGTTCAAACTTTGTTTCTTTTTAAATCAGGAATCTTTCAGAGTTCTCATTATTTCCCTAAAGGCTAAACAAAGCTTCAAATTTTTGTCCCTGTCCTCCACATTCTGTTACCAGCTATTTCCAGTGAGATTGGCCTGAAGTTTCAACAGGATTCTTGTAGTTATTTTAGTAGTTTGGCCAAACAAACCAATCCAGATGGTTGGACTGAGAGATGCAATTTTTTTTTTTTTTTTAAAGTTGATTATCCCCAGCATAGCTGTTTTAAATGGCTTCATTAAAAATTGAAGGGCTGCATGTGAATTAGCTTCATTTACCACTTAAAAAGCTAAAAATGTTGGAAATTGGTTCAGATATTTGTATTTGAAAGTCTGCAGATGAGTAATCACAGCAGGTAAGCTTTGTTCAAAATTGCTTTAAAGGACAAAGGCAATTTCACATTCTAGTCAATCGAGATATCCTTTAAAAAGATGCTGGTAGTGGATCAACAACTCCAGTGCAAGGCTGAGAGGTCAAAATTATTTGGGCTGTTGAAGCTGACATTTTTTCTCAGTGTAAAGCTGGAGTACGTGCAACTTAACAATAATCTTGCCTGGGTTTTTGGGGTTTAAGGCTCTAAAAGAGGGCACTTTGTATGGTGACGTTCTCCTCTGTAATTAATTCAGCTGTTCTGTGATGGAGCATTAGCTGCCTGGGGTCTCGTGTTCAGAGAGAGCCAAGGGGTGCCCAGACCTGTGGCCAGTGAGGCCCCCATGCTGATCCAATCTGTGTCTGCTGCTGGTTTCTCTCCCTACCCCAGCTTGGGTTCCTAGAGAGAAGTACCTGAAAGCACTTCTGTTGGAATGTTTTCATGTACCCTCTGCCAGCAGGAGGCTTAAATTTCTGCCTGAGGTTTATTGGTGTGAGTGGCTGACCCTTTTTAGCTGGGAAATAGTGGATGTTGGAAAAACAACCTGTGGGATGCTGTTTTTCCGGCCACCCTCTGTGTCACAGCAGCCCTGGGAACACAGTTCCCTGTACCAGAGTAGGTGGGAGACTGCATTCAACCTTGGTGTCAGTCCAAGGTCATCTCAAAAGAGCATTAAAAAGCATTTGCTGCACAGTGTGGGGACCTCTTGTTGAGGATTTTGCTACATATTGAGTAGTACAAATCCTGGCAATGCAAATGTGGCTTGAGCACACCGTTGTGAATTTAAGAACTATATACCCTGCTTAGATAAATATTAAGCAGACAGAGCTCTTGGCACGCTACTTTGGAATAAGTCCTGAGTTTAGATGGATTCATTTTTCCTGTTTTAATATACTTAATTAAAACAAATCAAACTTCAAATAGACATTTTTACATTTGTTAAGGTCTGCAGAAATCACTTGGATGCTCTGGGGACCAGAGCCATTAAAGAGGTACTCTGTTGTCCACACACTTGTAATGGGGGGGGGTTGCAGGAACTGTAGAGAAAAAGTGACCTTGCATAGTAAGGGCTGTGCTTGATTCTGCTTTAGAGGGACAGTTTGAGTTTTCACAGTGAAACCTGGTAGCTTTTTCATTTTCTTTCAGGCTCAAGTTAGACACAAATGTTATCTGAATAGAAGGTTGTTGGGATTTTCTGCCTTAATGCAAGAAAAAATAAGTACACTGAAACTAGTAACCTGTAATGAGATTTAGATCTGTCTTACGTGTGAGATGGGAAAATGCTTTTTTTTTTAACGATAAATTACTTTGTTTTGTATATCTCTTTCTGTCAGTCTGCCTATCAGAATCTATCGCCGGGGAATTTAACTGTACCCAGCATTAACTGGGTAGCAGCAAAACTGTGACTTATATATTTACTTATGTGCATGCAGAAAAGCCTGATCAAAGAAGGGAGAAAAATTGATGGAAAACACCCACTCAGCGACCAATAACCGTCTGTTCTCTCTCTTCCACTTGCTCTCTTCCTTACAGCAACCACTTGAAAGGAAAGACAGCCAAAACAGTTCCCAGCAGAGCGTCTCGAGCCACCGCAGCGGGCACACGGCATCCCCCGTGCACAGCGCCCAGGTGCTGCCGGACTACGCTGCCCCGGAGGCGCCGGCCGCCGACCAACCGGACACTTCTGGGCAGAAAAAGCCAGATCCATTCAAAATCTGGGCCCAGTCCAGGAGCATGTATGAAAGCCGACGTGAGTATGAAGCAGGTGTAGTTGCTAAGGCTACGGCTACGGCAGCTGCTCCCTGTGTATTTTCTTTGCAAAGAATTGAATTTTTTAGGTTTCTACTGGAAATGTAAGGCTTCTACTGGTTAATTTGGTATCTGTCAATGTGATCCACTTGGTAGAGCTGCAGTTTGCTCTCTCATGAGGACTGGATTTAGATCATCTCTAGGAAAGGGCTCTTAGACCAAAGCTTAATATGAAAAATCCCTTTAAAATTAAAGACTTTCTTTTCCCCTATATTTTTATTGTACTTTTAAATTAGGCTGAAGGAGAATTTTCAAGTTTGTTATCCAGATCCTAAACTCTTTTTTGAGGTTAAGACTCATTATCTGATATGCATAGGAATTTCAGTACGGAGGAGAAGTATTTAGTTTGCTGAAATTTGTATCAGATGCTTTTCAGCCTCACCCTGGGGAGGAGAAAATTCAGCTGAGCCATTTTATTTCGACTGGAATGGACACTTTAACAATACAGATATTAAATGCATATTGTAAGTGGCTTTTATGGCAATTAATAATCTGCACACTTGGCTAGTAGTTCAGCAGGGTTTTGACTCTGCTCCAAGACTATAAATATGGTTTCAATCAGTTTCTTCTCTGGAAACAAAATAAACACATTGGCTTTACTTTAATTGCACTGCTGAAGATGATCAAATCTGTAAAAGCTTCTTAAAGGGTTAGAGCATTAGGTTCATTTTGAAAGGCAATAGTTACTTTAGTTACAGAAAAGGGAGTTTCAAAATCTTGGTGCTCTGAGAGTACCACCTGCAGTTTGATTTTATTGTGCTAACTGGAAATTGGTAAAATCAGTAAGAAATGAACCTTTACCTCAGAATGAAAAATGGTAGGACTTTTTTTTCTGACCAAATGAATCACTTTGAAGTCTTATATCCTGGAAAAATTAAATTATGAGTCACAGTTTCTTGGCTGAAGATGCATCTCTGGATTGAATGTCTCAGCAGTGCAGTTTGTAGGTGTCTCTGCTTCTGTGCACTGCTTCCCTTCCTCTCCTTTCCTAAGGATTAGGTGTACTGACCCTGCGGGCTCTCGGGCCATGTCACGCTGATCTGCAGAGTGCAGTAACAGAACTTATACGTGCAGCTCACTGAAATGGAAAAAGGGGTGAAAGCTGAGGGACAGTGACTCCTGAGCCCTGCAGAGCTGTGGGCAGAGCTCTTCCTTCTCCTGCCTGGGTGGACAAATGTCCCATGGCACTGGTATTCCTGCTGCCCAGCCTGCATGATTCCTATTGGCACTGTGCTGCCATTGCCTCTGACCCCCTGCAGCTACTTAGCTAATTTCTAATTAACTGTTTAACTCATACTACTTAGTCATTAGTATCAGCTTAGCAGCCTTAACTCCTGCTTGTCTTTCCTGATAAAACCCAAGACTGAGCTGGAGAAACCCTGAAGTGCACAGGCAGGCAGTTGCCCTTCTGTGGCACCTCCAACACCATGTGCTAAATCCTTCCTCTTTCCTCGATGGCTGCAGTTACCCTGTAGAGGTTTTGTCCTTGGCTGGGACCAGAGCCCTTCCAGAGGCCTTTTCACAGTCTCTTGACCTGCTGGTTTCCCACACCCCATCTTTTCTTGTGCCACAATCCTCACTGCTTGGGCCTGTTGCTAGACTGGGATCTGCTATACGCCTTCAGCTTCCCTGTCTCACCTTTCCACAGCCCAGCACCTCTGTACTGGGGTTGATCCTCTTCTACTGCTTCAGTCCTTCTCCTGCCTCTTCTACCAGATGAGACCTGTTTGAACATTGGTGCTTTTCTATGACCTTTTCATCCCATTGCTGTTCCCTTCCAGGAAAGTATTTTATGAGATTTCTTGGTTTCATAGATAGGGGTTTTTTGGAGAATGGTGGAAGTGTGATATGGTCATGTCTCCTTGTAAACCATTAGAAGTGTCCAAGAGCCTGTGAATTTCCTACCCTAAGCTGGAGTGAAACACATTCCCTGGGGATTAACCTGCACTCTTTGCTAGTGACATGGCTTTGCTGTGGGTAATGAAATGTGAAGAAAAGCAGGAAAGAAAGTGAAAAATGGAGTTGGACATGCTCTATCTACTTTTGTGGTCTGATCCCAAAGCATGACTGGTGGTTTTATATAGAGGTCAGTGGTCAGCTCCTCCTTCCCTCACCAAGCCCTTGTTTATCACCAGTCTCGTAAGTGGAGTCTGTGGTTCACAGCTGAAGCCTGGCTCTGCTGCCCTGAGGTCTTGGGGTAAAGCGCTGTGTTTCTTTTCCTTTGTTACGAACCTGAATCATCCCTTTGAGACTCATTCCCAGTGTTGCCCAAGCACTGGGTTTGTGGCTCTCGGGTCATTTGTAGGGAACTCTGCTGACACTGAGCATCAGAGTGTGTGATGGAAGAAACTGTTTCCTGGGGACTCCAGTTTCACTGTCTGTCATCTCCACGTGTTCTTCACGCTGTTCTTCATGTTTTTACACAGCTGCAGTTGCATTTAACTCCAGTGCCACCTTTGGCTGGTGGGAACACGGTCATGTCATTGCTTTCTCCTTTACTTGGGCACCCATTCCCTTGGGCATTGGGACTGTCATCTCCAATGACATCCATAGCTTTGGGTGCTGGGTGTGACTCTCTCTGCAACCTTCTGATGGACATGTGAGGAGAGCTAAGTGGATATCTAATGCACAGCAGGAGGATGTCACCCTAGTGCCAGAGCTGAGGGTGGGTGACACATCCAGTAACCAGGGCATTTGGTGGGTTCTAGAAGGCTCCACTACCTGAGGAGCCCCAGCACAGCTCTTCTGCTACTGAGGCCAGGGCTTGCCCACTGTTAATTGCTGGCCTTAAATTTGAAAAAAAGCCTGGAAAGGGATATAAAAGAAGTACTGAATCTGTAATGAATACATACTGCCTTTTTCTCTGGGAATGCATCCCACTGTTACTTATATTAATAACAAGAATGTAGACACAGAAAGCAAAGGCAACGTTTTAATTTTTCAGAATTTGTAAAATTCGTTCTTCCTCTACTTGAGTTGTCTTTGGATCAGTATTTCATTAAAAAAGACCGTATTTGCCTTACGTGACCTGTCTCACTGAAGTCATTGGTAGAGCCCAATTAAGTTGAAAAGCACCAGCTAACCAATAATTGTGTAAAAGCATGTGTTTTTATTATTTACCCAATGCAACTTAATATCGGAAAGTGCTCCAATTCTGTGGGGGAGAGCCACAAACGTTGCTTGTTTAGGGGAAGAAAAAAAAAAAAGAATAAAAATTAAGCTAGAATTAATCATGCAAAGCTAAGCAAAGGCTCTGTCACTGTTTCTGGACTCTGGCTGAGGGGAAGCAGATTAGAACTGCAACTTTATTTCACAAATGCAGGTTAAAGTTCCTTCATGTGGATCTCCCTGGGGTGAGGGGATCAGACCTGCAAGGTGCTGAGTGTTTGGGCTCAGGTCCAAGGAAGCTTATTTTCAAGCTGTAAACCCAAAGGGATGCTTTAAGGCTAAGGCTGAGCTCAGATGCTCTGCTGCAATCTGGCCCAGAGTTACCAGTCTTTGCTGGATTAAGACATTTGAGAATAGCCAGCTTTTGAGCAAATGTGAAAACAGAGCATTTGGTGGTGGTAACAAATGCACTCTTTGCTGGTGCTGAGTTTTAGCTGCCTGAGCTCCTCGTTATGGGTAACTCATTGCTGCTCGTGGGAGTTGTGTACATGAATCAGAGAGGAGGACAAACCCTTAAGGTTTAAAAGATGAAGCAGTTCCAAGATCCAGGAATTACATACTTGAAGAGCTCTCAGAGAGAGAAACAGCAATTGAATGGCTTAGCAGAGAACCACAATTCAGAAACCTCACACTGTTTTATTGAAATATATTTTTATAATATGCTTTTTACTTTTCAATGTATTATTAAACTTCCTTAAAGATTAACACAATCTGTTGTCAAATTTTTCTCATGTGGCCTGATTGCTTTGCAAAATACCGTATCCTACATATGGCCATCTGTCAAAACAGCAGTGACAAAATGAATTAATCTGAATTGCAGATGTGTTAATGAATCCCTTTGAAGGACTTAAGCATTTAATTAAAAGTAAAGCAGAACATGATAGAGAATTTTTAAAGCTTTTAAAATATTTGAAGTTATCGTTAATATTTGAATTTTATTTTCAGGCACATAATTTGTTCAGGAGGATTTTTCTCTCCCCAAATCTAATTAAAATAATACAAACAAGTCTTGACCCCAGCATATTTGTTCACTGGCAATTACATAGAACTAAAAATATTTGCACAATAACACAAACATTAGATACTTTCCCCTTAAAATAGAAAAGAAGAATACTCTCCTGAAACTGCATCCGCCTTCTGATCAGACTGACTTGAGAGATGATGTTTAGTAAAAAACCCTTTGGTAGGGTTATGTCCTTTTGTTATATTAACAGCAGACAAACGGTTGCAGTGATACTCTTGGGCACACAGATGTATCCATGCCCTTGGAGAATGTATTGCTAAAAGGGACCGTGGTACTCCCAGCACGTCACGTGAGCTTGTTCATCTTGTCAAGAACTCCTGCTGAAGCCATCTTTCAAAATCTTTCCATGCCACCACAAAGGTTTGGTTAAAGGGAAAAGACAAAAGAAATTGAATTCTCCTGCATTGGGATAGTTTAGAAGATGGATTTCTTGCAAATATGGAACCTAATGAGGTCTATGGCTAAATTGCAGGACTTTTCAACTCTGAAACTCTCCATCAGCTTCAGTGAGACTGCCCACTCCTAATTTCAGACTTGTCCTCATATACTTTGCTGAATCTGGGCCTTAAATATTTTGTGCTTTGCCAAGCTATGAGTCACTGAAAGTGCTGCTGCCTCAAATGAGCCAGTGACTAAAGCAAACTCATACTGATCATTCTTGAATCCATCTTATGTTGAAACTGATGTCACACTAGGCAGAATTTTGTTGTATATAACATGTTAACATTTGCATAGTAAAGTTTGATAAAAATGATCTGTAGTTAAGCACTGTGTTCATTGTTTGTCACCACGCATTTAGAATTTCTTTTAATATTAGACAAAGATATTTCCATTTGGAAAACTAACTCGTGTCATGAAGGGGAAGGGGTTTTTGTAGAAAAGTGTATTTAAGGTGTTGTCACAAAATTCTTCCTTTAAGAAGAACAAAGGAGGTTTATCAAATATACCTGCATGCATGTTCATAAATGTATAAATTCAAGTATGTGTGTATTTTATATCTACACGTGCCCAGGCATGTGCAGAGAGATGTGAAACTTAGTATGTCATAATCCATAGTAGCTATAACCTTAACAAATTGTGCATGAAAGCCTAACGTGACCCATAAAGTCACAATTAATTAAATGAACTAATAAGAAAGCAGATACATTAAGCTTTGCAAAATTGTAAAATTAATATTACAGCTATGTCACCTTCACCTGCAACTGGACTGAGCAAGGGTGAGAGAGAGAGAGAAATCAATTCCACGAGTTTTGGAGAATGTAAGACTGTGCCAAGAATGTATCTGTGTCTTGTGATGTCTTGTTGTGGTGTCACTGCTGCTCTGTGGCGGGGGGCTCTTCATCACCAAGGGAGTCTGGCAGGGCCATATCCCAAGGTTAGCCACCGAGGGGCAAAGTCTGGCTTTACTGTCCTGGCTGGATGGCGTAGGTGGCAGGGGGTGGGTGTATTGTGTTCCTGTCTCCTTCCTGAGTTTGCCCACATGGCTCATCAACAGGGCTGTGTCACCCAGCTTTCCAGCCATTCACAGAACTCTTCTTACTACTTTTGCACTGCTCTCCAAATGGTCTGATTTAATTTGGGACAGGCAGACTGCTGTTAAATTTTACCCATTTGGGCTGTGTACATGTTTGATCAGTCAGACATGCTTGAGATCAGTCAAGGTGCAGGGCTGCAATGAATGATTCCTAGAGGCCATTTTTCATTCATTTTCAACGAAGTTTCAGCAGCACCATGTTCCCTTTAAGTAAGGAAAGTGGCTCCTCTGAAGTGCAGCTGAATAATGGGAGAACCTAAAATAATTCTCCAGTATGGAACCTCAGAGGGTCTCACCTCTGAAGCTCTGAGGTAGATGGGTGTTCTGGATTGTGCCAGTGAATCACTGCCCTGCAGAGCTGCTGCAAAAAGTGGTAAAAGGAGCTTTGTACTCATTCTGTGTAAGGGTTTGTTGTCTGTATGTCTGTTGTATCTGTGTTCCACCTTGCTGTAATCCTTCCAGTGGGAGGAGCTCTATGTGAAAGAACTGGCTTCTTTGGGGTTAGACTTGTCTATTTTTGTTGCTTTGGTCTGATACGACTGGTCCAGCCTGGCCTGCTGTTCCCTCCAGCGGCATTAATAGTGTAGCTGGGACTCAAACCAGGGCCATACGGCATCGTTCAGTGAGACTGGAGGGGTGACAAATGGGAGGTGTTGAGAGGTGCCAAGGCCACGGGCCCACGCAGGAACTCTCTGCAGAAGCCACTTTACCTCTGACAGATCCAACACACACTATTAATTGTTTGGGGCCAGCCTTTGCCAAAATAGCCTTTGAAGGGCTGGAGAGATGCTCCCGACTGTGTCTGCTTGTCATGCTCCCCTCACTGAAGGCAGTGACAAACAGCAATTAATTCATTGTCTGAATTTTGTTGTGCTGCACGTCTGTGCGTGGCGAGCTGCCTTCAGCCAGAGGAGATGAGCCACACAGGCACCCGGCGTGTTCATCACCTGAACACTCTGTAATTGTGTCTGGACAAAAATCAGTCTCTAATTCAGTGAGGGCACGGGTGTTAAGCTTAGCTTATAATTGCAGGTAATTAAAATGTGGCAATATTATCTGTAAAGCCAGTTTAAATGAAAATGTCGAAGCAGACATCTGTACCTTAGCATTCACCTATTTGTTTAATTTTTAGTATTCCCAGTTCTTCAATTCATTTTATATTGAAGAGAGACCCTCAGAGGTAACCAAAAGTCTTAACACTGACAAGCATCAGAGCAGACCCAAATTTTTGCACTAAGCACAGACAGCATAAAATCCAGTTGGGGCCCAATCTGACATTCCCTGATGCCAGTGGAAAAAAACCTGTTCATAGATACAGAAAGCTAGATGATGTTTCATTAAACATGCTGCATCCTGTGTCTGAGTAGGCACTTGTTTAAATTGGATTCCTGAACGATAGACTTTGGTTTCTTTGCTGAAGTTATAGGCAGCTGACAGGTAAAGGAACAGCTTTTTATTATTGTTAATTATAAATTTTGGGAGGGGAATCATTACAAAATTAGTCAATGTTTCCGATACTATCCAATAAATATTAAATGAGCCTGAAGTTCTCTTCTGATATGATAAAATGTTAGCAATTAGTTTTGCATTTTTAAAACAGGGATGAAAGCAAGCCTGAGTAAGGTAATATAAAACATTACTGTTCAACAGTGCTTCAAGGTTAGTACTTCACTGTATGTAATATTCATTGTAAAAACCTTGCTGGTGTTCCATACTAATGAGTAGGTGAGGTTGGGCTTTTTTATGTTTCCAGCTGGTTTTATCTCTTCAGTGCTTTTGCAGAGCCTGTACACAAGCAAGTGAGAGTCAGGAGAGCTGCATTGTTTTGAGTGGAGCCCTTCTGATTTACACCAACTGGGGATCTGTGCCATAGTTATTTAAAGCAGAGTTGGTAGACAGAAAGCAAACTATGCTTGGGAAAGTTAATTAACAGTAGAAGTCATAACAAGTGGCTCTTTTGTCTCCCATGAAAGAGGAGGCAGCTGTATTGTTTCTGGCAGAGTAGTTCTCTGTTGTACACATTTATTTACTGATGATTTGGAAGAGGCTGTTGCTCTGGGTAATGATGCTAATATTGACAGAAGGAAATATTATAGTGATAAATAAATGGCAAGTCACAATTAGATACCTAGAAAGTAGAAACCACTGCATAACTTTCAATAGTGATTTAAATAATAATCCTTTAGTATTTAAAACTATAAGTTTTTATAGTTATGTCTCTATTTTTATGTAAAAATGAGGTGGTCTTCAACACCACCTCATTTAAATGTTAAAATTGCGTGGCGAATCCTTTTATGTACATCTGAGTAGTCCTGATTTGGGTAAAAAGGTGGGGTATTTTGATGAAAAATTATAGTTGTCTTCTTTTCCTTCAGTTCCAGATTATCAAGAGCAGGATATCTTTCTATGGAGAAAGGAAACCGGGTTTGGATTTAGGATTCTAGGTGGAAATGAGCCTGGAGAGCCTGTGAGTATCATGTTTTAGCTTGTGACATCTTTCAGAAACACAGCAGTAGAATGCACAGATGTGCAGAACTATGCTATAGCATCACTGCTAAAATAGTTAGTGGACTATATATATATCCTGCATCTCCTCACCTTCCCTCCAAAAACCACCCCACAACTCCATAACTGAAATGGGTTTGGCTTCTCCTTCTACTTTAATGGTGAACCAAATGTAAACACATAGGTCTTTGGACACTGAGGACAGGGTGTCCTGGTCAGGTTTGCAAGTATTTTGATCTTAGAATGCCAGGTTCTCAGGTATTAGAATGCTCAGTTCTCTCCTTGAATTCAGTTAACTTCTTTACCGTAAAACCTGTGCCTGTGGGAAGTGCCATCCTTTCATGTGCTGCACAGGTCACAGCTAGATAGTGGCAGCATAAATTACCATGTTTTTCCTTGCCAAAATTATTTTGCTCATTTATGGGGACAGAGACCATGAGTTTGTCTCATGTTAGAGTAACTCCACAGAACTCACTGAAGATAAACCAAGACTGAGTCAGTGGGCAAGTGTGTGGTGCAGAGCTTGTAAACCCTGGAGGCAACTGAAAGGGTAATTCAATCTCGGCTTCCCTGACAAGATCCTCAGTGCTTTTAACCATCTTTTTGTCTGGTCACTGTCTGGTTGGACACATTTCCCAGGGCTGTCTGTCCTTAGAGTGAATGGACTGCCTAAAGAAACAAGATGTCAATTTATTACATTTTCACAATGTGCTGTATTCACATAGAACCGCTTTCACACGAGCAACTTTCCTGACCAGCAGACATTTGTCAACAATTTCATGTCCCTACTAAATCAGGTCTAACTACAAGTGCCCCTTGCTTCCAGCTGGCTGTTGAGCTGGTTCTCACTTATCTCTCTCCTCCTCCGCTAATTCCTCAGATTTACATCGGTCACATTGTACCGCTGGGTGCTGCTGATGCTGATGGCCGCCTGCGATCGGGTGATGAACTGATCTGTGTGGATGGGACACCTGTGGTCGGGAAATCACACCAGCTTGTGGTCCAGCTTATGCAACAGGCAGCCAAACAAGGTCATGTCAATTTGACCGTGAGGCGCAAAGTGGTTTACACAGGTAGGCTGCAGTATCACCCTGCAGGGGTAGATTCTCTTGCCAGGATCCCAACTGTTCAGCAAATGGTCTAAGGGAAAAAAAAGCTTCTCCTTGTAATGCTGGGAAAACTCAGGGGATGTACTATTATTTTTCCTCTTTTGCCTGTCTTTAGTCTTTTTTGTTCCTGATCAAATAAGTTTCAAGTATTTTTTTTTTTGCAGTCAAGACTCTCTTAGTTGGCTTTCCCAAGTCTTCATAAGGTTTCTGATAAAATGGGGAACTGTGTGGTTGCAACATAAAATTTTTAGTTTGACTTATGCAGCAAACAGACACTGTGGCCGACTGCTTGTGTTTTCTGTATACTTCCCAAAATAAATGTGCAGCCTGATAGTCACCCTTAAACTGGGAGTAAGGGAAAAGATGATGAAGAGTCCACTAGGAGGAGAGGCAAGGACAGAGAGCGGGTGAGGGCACTGGTGTGTGGTGGCTGGTGTCCCAGGCTCAGGGGAAGCTTCAACAGGTAGTCAAGGGACCTCAGGATGGGAAACTAAACATTGTTGGTTCTGGTGGGCCAGGATGTTTGTCGTCACGGAATCATAGAATGGTTTGGGTTGAAAGGGACCTTGAAGATCATCCATTTGCAACCCTTCTGCCATGGGCAGGAACACCTTCCACTAGACCAGTTTGCGCAGGTCTAGAGAGGTTTCTGTATGCTGAGTTATGCTGGGCATTGTGCACATACTGCACAAGTGTAGGATCTAAATGGAAAAAAGGGAGCTGGCAGAAAGACAAAGATGCAATGAGAAGTGACACTGCCTGGTACCATTTTGGCACCCAGATGAGTGATTGAAAAGTGTCCTTATAGCAGAGAAAATGAAGACATGAGCACGAGCTTTCTAAATAACATGTGACCTTATGTTTAATACTGGAGAGTAACTTTGGAGTGCTGCCTCTCCCTTTGAGTCCCTTTAGGAACTCAGGTGTGGGATTTGCTTTACCTCACTCAAAAAAAGGGATATTACATAGCTTTTCAAGTTCAGGCATCATCAGATAAATAGGCAGTGATGTACTTTGATCTTAGAGAGAATCAAAATAACATTCAGATTGGAATTTAGGCCCTCAGTGGAAGTTAGGACTAGAAGAGCACCTCAAAAATAGCTCTGTGTTCTTATCCAGGGCTGAACACAATAATAAATAAACCCATTTCTTTCTCACTTCTCATTTCTTTACTTCTTCCCAATGTGGATTAAATGCCAGGTGATGTCTCTCCTCTAACAGCCTCTCTTTAATTCCTGACCAAGGTCTGGCAATGTGAGAGAAGCTTTAGAAGAGCTTTGGGAGGAAGGGAAAGGGCAGTTGAATTTTGGTATTGTTTTTGTGTGTAGATTTTCTATGCAGTTTTACAGCCTCCAGGCTGGAAATTACCATGAAAGATTTAGATGCATAAGATCTCTCTTGATATTTCATTCAGAGGCATGTTACTGCAGATTGAGCTATTTCTGAATCATTGCAAATGTGGACACTTACTCTAGGATAAATTATTCAGAATCCCCTCTTTCACCTTATATTTGCAGGCTTTTAAATTTCAGCATAACTCTGTAGAGAAGGCTGTTCCTGAATTTTGGTCCCTTGTTCCTCCTGTCATCTGTTTGCCAGTAGAAAAAGATTGTTCACCTAAATGGGTACTCTCTGTCTTGAGATTCATGTAGGGGGAATTTTATGCTCCTGTATTCTTAATATGAAGAATGCTATATATTTAGTACATACTTCTGAGTATATAAGTGCAGACAGGACTTCTATCCAAGGGTATTTTGAAGTCCTTTTTTTTTTTTGTATCATGATTTTACAGGTTTAGATTTTGTTTGCCATCCATTTTCTTGCTGATGCTTTTAAGATCTTCAACTTAATTTTGATTCACCAAACTGGAGAAGTGACCTGATTAGCGGAGGCAGCCATTCAGCAGGGACAAGTGCAATATGCTGCTCTCAGCTGCACAAATGGGCTGCAGAGAACAGGCTGAGTAATGAGAAGTGGAAGTTATTGTGGGCCACAAGCTTTACACTGAGGTTGGCTCAGGTGAAGAAAAACACTGTGCTGGGGTGTAGGCAGGGGGGAACTCTCCTGATTTCCCAGCAGATGATGGCTTAGTGCAATATGGTCCAGCACTTCAAGAAAGACATATTTGAGTTGGAGAGAGCCCAACTGGAGGGAGTCCAGAGGACCAGGGAAAATAAGGAGAGCTCTAGAAAACATGGTCTGAAAGGAAATGTTGAACAAATTTTGATTCTTTAGCTTAAAGCAGAAGAGGGGGAGGAGGTATTAAACTCCCCAGGACTATAAGAGGCTGCTACAAAGAGGAAGGGAGTAATATGTTCTCCATATGCCTGTTAGATAGCACTAGAAATAATAGCCTTATGTAGCAGCAGGGAAGATTTAAGTCAGATATTGCAACCAATAGATTGCCTGGGGAGATATTTAACAGCTGATTAGACAAACATCTGTCAGATCTGACATGAAGTATAGTTGGCCCTCACTCGAGCAGAATCTGGACTAAGCAATTTTTTTGAGATTTCTTCAAGCCTTGTGGTAGCTGATTAGATTTTAAACTAATACCCCTTCCAACTTCAGTTGCTGTTAAACAACTGTTTAATATTAATGTTAACAATGTTTAATGGTTTCCTCTGTCTGTACCAGACTGTACAGATGATAGTTGCTGGTTCTTCTATCGAGCAAAGTTTGGTTCGCAAGTTGTTTTGCTCATGTTCAGCAGTTGTTATTACTAAAGATCCTATTAATCAAAGGCAATCAGTGCTAACTAATTGATACTTTTGCATTTAAAACTACACAAAAGGTGGTGTTGTGAGATATTATTGTCTCTCCTTGTGGCTTGTGCATATATATGTACAACATACATATGGTTGTACATATATAACTGAAGTGGGGATGCAATAGCTAGAGGAGGCACCTTTGAACTAATGTAATCCAGGTTTAAAATGCCACAGAGCATCCAAGCACGCAGCACTACACTGGTTTAACCAGGCTGCAGTTTGGCAGTGGACAGCTTTGGCTGCATGACCACACACAGGAAAGAGTGAGCATGTGTGTGCAGTGCCGCCACTGAGCAGAGCTCTTGGTGGTGACATCTGAAAGCATGGCCATGGTGATCGATAGACTAAAGCAGATGATTTTCTTTTACCCTTTTCTCAGTAGACAGCTATTTTCAAGCACTAAATGGTGCAGCCTGCTCGAACTGGTTTTTTTCTCCCTTCCCCAGTTCCCAAGGCAGAGAATGAAGTCCCATCCCCTGCCTCCTCCCACCACAGCAGCAACCAGCCGGCCTCACTGACGGAGGAGAAGCGAACGCCGCAGGGCAGCCAGAACTCCCTCAACACGGTCAGCTCAGGCAGCGGCAGCACCAGTGGCATTGGCAGTGGTGGCGGCGGGGGCAGCGGGGTCGTCAGCACTGTGGTGCAGCCCTACGACGTGGAAATCCGCCGTGGAGAGAATGAGGGCTTCGGCTTTGTCATTGTCTCGTCAGTGAGCAGGCCTGAGGCAGGGACGACGTTCGGTGAGTCCTGCAGGTTTTTAATTGCACCTCAAGTGAGACGCAAGGTTTGCAGCAAAAGGAGGCAAGTGGGGATATGTTTAATTAAAAGTTGTGAGCGTGCCCCAATTTATGTAATTAATACCTTAATCAGAGGCAAAGAATTGGTAGGTGTTTGCCTCCTGGGTTTTGTTTGGCACTGAGTCGAGAAAAGCGAAACAAGAAATCCCAACCTGAAGAGCTAAAATGCCACCAATGGCAATTCCTGATGCTCGCTTTCTGGGAGAGCCTCTCTGGGGTTTGCTCTCAGAGGAGCAGCTGGGTATCCTCCCAGTGATGCTTTTGCCAGTGCAGAAATGTAGCAGGTGGAATGAAATATGTCTTGTGATGGTGGAATCAAGCCAGTTGATTTAAAAGCAGTAACGCTTAAACTCATTAACTTCTCTTTGGCAATCAGGGTTGTTCTGATCATCATTATGGAGTGAGCATGCTGATAGCTGGAAAGTTTTAATTAATAGTGCTTGCTGATGAGACATAAAATGAGGAATACTGTTAAAAAACCAGAATGATTCTTTTACCCGTTTCACCTCTTCCCAAATCCATTTCTTCAGAGTAGGAAGAAATTGAGTTTAAGCTGTGTAACATGTACTATCCTGACCTAACAGAGGTGGTCATGGTTTCTGTCTGAAGAGAATCTTTCTGCTAGGCAGACACCCATTTCCAGGGGTTGCTGCAAAGGAGATGTGCATAAGCTGGTTTTGCAAATATGCCCGGAACAGCCTGTACTCAAGCAGAAGTGTCATTGCAAGGAGGAAACCAGTCAGAGATGCTATTTTCTTCCCTTTCCATCTCCTCCAAAAGGAGGCCAGAGGCAGCATCCACTGGTACTTTGTAAAGGAAGGTGTTCCCTTAGTCTATGGCACATGATAGGGGTGGAGGGAAAGGAAACACACAGCACTGCCTTGGCCATCTTCATAGTGCCTCCCACAGCAGTGTTGTGGTTTGCAGGGAAAGTGCATTGCAGGCTCCCTGTGCAGCTTGAGTGTTCCTGGGGCACGCAGGTGCAAGAAGGGGCCTTTCCCTCTTTCTCCTAGGCTTTATTTTCTGACATTTATTGCCATTGCCCGTCAGTGACACCCTTAGTAATACATCAAGGGAGCACCACCTCCTTTGCTGATATTGATGTAGAACAGGTTATTTTTAGCACTGTTCTGGACAGTCTGGCAGCAGAGATTTCAAGGGGGAAATATGTAGTACAAAACTAGTGCATTGAGTTCTGTCAGTTCTCAGGTTCTAGGCTCTCACACTGTCCTTGCTGCTGGGAACTGCTCTTCCAAAATAGGTGTTTTGGTGCCAGAACACAATGCTGTAATATAAAACAGATTAAATTGAACACAGTCTAGAACAGAGGGAGTGCTTTTATCTTCTGAACGGATTTGCAGATGTGTAAATAACTTTTACTGTATGAAGACTATGCTGTAACTCTTCTCTGCAGAGAAACCTTGACCTGAGTTTGTAAAAAGTTGTGTTTGCTTTAGCCCAAAATACTTGCTAACTGGAAGTTTTCTGTGCAGGGGCTCCCAAGGAGATCTGTTGATCTGTGACTGTTTTTCCTTTAATTTTTTTCAAGTATATTCAGCTTTTTCCTAATACTCCGCATGAGATCTGTTCCCTCTGCTGTCTGGTGCTTGCTCTGGACCTGCTTTGTAGTTTTTTGCATTCATGGGTAGTATTTAGAGATGGGCCAAACTGGTTCTAAAACCCACCTTGATCACTTTGGTGTGGGCTCTGCCATCTGTGTTCAGTGGATTGGATAGAGTAGATCATATCCTCAAAACAGCCTGCAAACTGGATGGGGTTTTGTATTACCAGAAAGAGAAACTTTCTGGTGTCATAGTAAAATAAAAAAGATCTCTCTAATGTTTGTAACTAATATTAACACTTTTTGCCAGTTTTCATCGCATCTTTCCAACCTCGCATGTCCTTGCCTTTTCTTCTTTATGGTCTTTCTAGTGTTGTCATGTGCGTATATCTCTAAAACTACTGACCAAATAAAGACTACAGCAGAGATGGGAAGGTGCATCTTGAGGGCGAATGTATTGTGGATGCAAAGTGTGAGATGACCACTCTGTGTACCCCATGGCTTTAACCATGTGCTGTGTGCCCCAAGGCCTCTTGGCCTCCCACGTAAAGGAGCTGTAGAAAAGCTCACTGGATTTATCTGAGTAATGCTGTGTGTTCCAGTTCTGCATGTTATGGACAACCCTGTGCTTTTCAAACAAAACAACTGCATGGAACAGGAGGAGAATTTTGTCTCCAGAACGCATTCATCCTAAAGTGCTCTCACTCTGTGTGTCAGACATCTCAATGGTTTTGTGTGTGGTTTTAGAGGTATTTGAATGAGGAGGTCCTTATTCCTTCTCTGTTCCTACCTTGTGCCATCTAAGATCATAAGAGGGGAAGGGTTAGTAGAGGCTGAGGTGGGTGCCAGCACCAAACAGGTTACCTTTGTCAGTCTTGGCCCATCTGTAGTGGTCCTGTGCCTTCCCTGGTAGTACCTTTATTCACAATGGAAAAAAATGTTTCGTGTTGCTTCCCCATCCAGCGCTGATAGAGTGGATCTGTGTGGTAGACAGGGAGCCACACTCCCTCCTAGGCCTAGAATGATTTTATCTTTCTAAACGGAGAAAGAACAAAACATTGGCAGAAGCTTGAACAGCAGTTGGCTTTAGAGGAGCACTAGAGAGGCTGACACCGATGTAATATTGGAGGAGAAAGGTTGAGTTTTCTACAAATAGTTTTGATTTTTTCCTTCAAAAACAAAATCAGATTTGGGTTATGATGAGGCTGCTAAGTGCAGTTGTAAAAATAAAAAATCTCACGATTTATTAACAGAAACCCACTTGGGGGGAGTTTTGAGTAATTAACAAAACACCTTTTTGTGGAAGAAGTAAAGTCTTGTGCGCTCATACTAGTTGATTGCCAATGTTTTGAACACTGGCAGCAAAGCTATCCTATAATAACTTTTGCTTGATGCATTAATTAATTAACCCTTAACCTTCTCTTTCCCTTTTCAACCCTTTTTTTCCTTTTCCCCTTCACCATATTCCCACATATGTAAACAATAAAAAAACCAAACCAAAACAAAACAAAAACAACCCCCAAACCAATACAAAAGCGGGAAATGCATGTGTGGCCATGCCTCACAAAATAGGTCGGATAATTGAAGGGAGCCCCGCAGACCGCTGTGGAAAGCTGAAAGTAGGCGACCGGATCTTGGCCGTCAATGGGTGCTCCATCACCAACAAGTCGCATTCAGACATCGTCAACCTCATTAAGGAAGCGGGAAACACCGTCACCCTGCGCATCATTCCAGGAGATGGTAAAGTATCTCTTTCCTGCCGTCTTACCTGACCCTCTTCTTGGTTCTGTGTCCCCGGGCTTTTTCTGTCACTTGGAGCTGCAAAGTCATGGAGGATTCGATTTCCACTCCCACTTTGGGAATTAGCAGTGAGGGAGGTCATGAGTCTGCCATAGTTTTATTTTTTGTTTCTTTTTATAGAGATGGTTGGTTTTTAACAGGAAGGTGCTGATTCAACATTAAGAAAATAATATTCCATTCCATGTATCTGCTTAAAATGTTCTTCCATAAATTTGATGGATCTCTCAATACACTTCGGTTCGATTCTTAGCTTAATAATGCAGCTTTAGAGTATTTGGGAATCACTTGTTAGTATGTGGGATTCCTGAAGCTTTCAATAGACACAAGCAGGCTGTAGAGTAAAGAGATTACAGAAAGGGATAAACACTTTGACATGTTTTAAGCTGTTTTAAAAGCAGATTTGTTTTTATTCTGGGTAAGTTGCTTTGGAAGCGAGCTCAGTACATTTTTAATGACTGCTTAAATGGTGATGGTTCTGCAGCTGCATTTTAAGAGTTACCCTAGACAGGATCTCAGTGTTTCAGATGAGAGGGAATGTGCAGGATCCCTAATAATAAGCTGACACTTGGTGCTGATTTCAGGTCACTGAAGTATTTAATAAAAATAAGGATTTGTGCTATATATCAGTTTCATTAAATTAATCCCACTTGATGCCCAGATAGGAACTGATCAGAAACCTGGTAAAGTATCTTCAGCAGAACTAAAATTGCTGTGGTTCTACATTCTAAGCATTTTCTTTGTTTACTGTGCTTCTCTGCCATGGATGGGTTCAAAGTGAAAGCTTGTTGGGCAGAAACCTTTCCACATTGCTCCCCACAGACCAGGATGAGAAATGATCTGGTTATAAATTATTTCTGTTTAGGGTGATCTGTTTTGCACAAAAGCCTTATTTTCCTACTGTCTAGTGGGTAGGAGGTCAAATGGTATATGATCCTCTGCTGCTTGCCGCAAATAGGGTGTTCATGAATAATAAAATGGCTGTGAATCAATCTACCATCTGAGCTGGCCTGTGCATGCCTGTTTTGGAAGATAAACTGAGAGAATTGTTCATTACCTGTATTTTAGTATCTGATAAAAAGGAAGGTGAATCTTTAAATAAATAAAGGGCTTATTTTCTAAAAAAGCAAAACCATCTAAGAAATAAGCAACTTTTGAATGATTTAAGAATTTTTTAAGAATGTAACCTCCTGACATAAATGCTCAGCCAGTCTTGCTCATGCAGTTATGTGTCCCAAATATCACGTAAATTGCTTAGGTTAGGGAAACATGTACTTGTGATTGACATCATGTATTCCTGGAGAAGATGGAAAGCTGTTCTTTGGGGAAGGAATCAACTCTGCTTTCATAGCAATTCAGACTTAAGTCTTTTTACTTACTGTCACTTCGAAATTCCAAGTCAGATTGCCAGCTTTGCATAGTATTACCTACATTTATTTTCCAAAAGACAGTAAGACCCAACACTCTCAGAATCCCTGAGGGATTTGCCCTAAAACCCCATGAGATACAAGAAATTGGTCTCAGTGTTGTTTTCTTTTTGATGTCTTTGTACGCTTTTCTTGATTTGTTGTTTCCTTTTGCTTTCTTTTGAGTGCTTTTTTGGCAAACATAAATGGTCTGTGTGCTTCAAGGAGGGGGGAGCATAAATCAGAAGCCACTCGTCAGATAAACATGAAACTGAGGCTCATCACAAGACTCTCAAACTCACACTGCTAATCTTTTCTAACATTATTAAAAACACCAAGTTTTTGCTTTGTAATAAGTCTTGCACAAGTTAATTGCCACAGACCACTGCAGGATTGTATTTGCAATGAAATTATGATGCTTTACCCCACTTCCAGCAGATGCAAGGATACAGAGTGCTGGAAAGGGACAAGCTTAGATTAGGCATGTAATTGTTGACTGGAGTTTTAGGGCAGAACAGGGCAAGGAATCAATGAAATATGTAGGGTTTAGAACATGCAATTATAATTGTATTAAAGATAATTTTTGCTATATTCTGTTCCAGTTTTGCATGGTGGCTGGCATGTGTCCTGGACCAGTGTCTAAAACACTGGCAAAATTATGCACAATTCCTGACTCATGGGATAGGGTGAGCTAAAGATAGATGCAGTACAGTGGTGTGAAGATACATCTGCACCAAAGATATGTTGTTGCTCTGCTTGGTATTATTAGTGTGACCTACTAAAGGGTAGGAATCTTGCATTCTCTTTGAAGCCCATATTCATCTGATCTCCAAATATTTGTGGAGGATTTCAGAGGCTTTTTTTCTGGATGAATACAGAACGCTTAACCATGTCTTGGGGTTTTGTTACGTAGGAGACAGATTTTAACATCAAGGAGTCTTTACAAAATAAACATAATTATTTCTTAAACCCCAACAGTATAACTACATGTAGGGACGTCTCCTTACACAAGCCAGCTGTCAGTGGCATGTCATCACAAGGGTGTGGTTTGGTCATGCCTACCCTGAGAGGTACAGGCAGGAGCCTCTCTTGCTTTCTGAGCCGCTGGACACAAGCCAGCTCTGGTCTGGAAGATGTTTCAGCTCCATATGCTGAGGGTTTGAGCATGTTAACTTGGGCACAGCACTGCAGGCAAAGGAGCTGTGTTCTTGTTGCACCCATCTGTTTAAGTGGTTCTTCTTTTTCTCTGTCCCTTTTCCTGAATTTCCCTTGACATGCAAATACCTACAGAAAAAAAAAAAAGCTTCCCCTTATCTAGATTTCTCCAGAATTAAAATAAATCCATGAAGTAAATTAATGTCCTGGCACCAAGTAAGCCCAGGACCACCACATGGTCAGGCAAAACCCCTCCCATTTCTGCAATTTTGTGTTACAGCCGGACTCTGTTTAATAATGGCAGATTTCTCCATAGCCAGTAAAATGAATTAGTGGATGCCTTTAGCTTGAGAGGCAAACAAGGGCAGGGTAGAAGACCTGATAATTTTATCTTGGAGAGGCAGATGTTTGCATCCAATTTTTGTCACTGTTGTCTTAGTGGTTGTGTATTCAGTTTAGATTTTGGTCTGGAAAGGTGGATCATGGTCAGTATTTTGTAGTTACTTGCAGTCTGTGGTTCTGTCCTGGTGCAGTGGGTATAGGCACAAAGAGGGGGTCTCCTGTGTGCAGAGCCGTTCTGCAAAGGAGCCAGTGCCTGCCACTGCAGTGGCTTTATCTGGGAATGCCATGTCTGATGAGTGGGTGTTTCTGCTGACTGTGCCCATCATTTTCCAAGTGCAACCAACACAATTGTTGAACATTTTGTGTTGGAAACCCCCAACACAGAATGTGTGGTTAAGCACCATCAAGGTATATGGAGTACCACCGAGACTTCCTCTGAAGTCAAACTCCCACGGGAGGGGAAGGCTGATTGCGGGAACTGCTGACTTCTGGAGCAATTCAGCATTTGAAACTCTTCAGTACTAATATCAGTTCAGGATTGGCACAATACGTAGTTCTGGAAAATATGTTGATTTCAATACGGAAGAGTTCCGGGTCTGTGTTGCTAATATTTGGCTAACGGCATTGACATGACCTTAATTTTAGGCAGAATTTTAAATGAGTTTGGGGTTAACTCTGGTCCTACTGAAGTCTGTGATACAGCTCCAGAATGACAAGGGAACATTTTGCCCTGCCATACTGTGAGGGACATCTACATAGGCACTTTTGAGTTGCTCCCATCTCAGTTGTGGGGGTAGCAGGAGACAGGAACTCTCCTTAGAGCCCCTCCTTCCATGCCTAAATAAATACAGAATTTGCACAGGCTAATGCTGAGCTGAGAGCCCTTTACTTTACCATGGCAGAAGCTAAGCTTAGAAGTTACTCCTGCTCTCTGTATTCTCTCAGTGCACCCTTTTGTAAGTGCTACCCAGAGTTGTTGATGCATTTGGTACAGGTGGCTCCAAGCTCCTGCTTTCAGTACGCAGGCAGCAGTGGGTTTTATTTCAAAGAAGGATTTCAGTTAAATTTGGATTTTAGCCACATTCAAAATCACCTTGTGAGGTATTGGATAAGAGCCACATCTCAATTCTACTGGAGATGGCTGTTCCTGATGGAGGAAGGACTGATAAATTTGTAATCCCTGGAATAATTATAGCTACTATAAAATTAATCCACCCAACCAATATTTGGAGACTTAATTGATTGGAATTGTCTTTAGACAATAGACAAAACACTGTTCAATCATTCATCTACAAGTGAGTCTTCATGAGTGTGTCTAATGGTCAGGGGGTTTCCAATTCAGATTTCCTAATTTAATTTTTTTTTTCACTTTTGAATTGAGTGTACAGTTTCATATACATACTTACTATATTAATTTGGGGAATTAAGAAATTTTATCCTATCTCAAATTCTATAAAAACAACGTAATGATGCTTTTCAGTGAAATGCTTTTGCGAAACTCTTTTTTTCTTTCAGTGAATAGCCAATGGTCTTCCCTCATAATAAAAACAAAATCTATTTTGCAGAATCCTCCAATGCTACTTTATTGACCAATGCAGAAAAAATTGCTACAATCACAACTACACATACTCCTCAGCAAATACCACAGGAGACCAGGTCAGATTGTTTTCCTCGAGGAGGGCATCTTGACATGCTCTCTCTTCGGTTACTTATTCATCATTTTCACATCCCATGAGCTGTATTTTTCCTCTCTTTCTCTCATTCGTTACAGCAGGAACAACACCAAACCAAAGCAGGAATCCCAGTTTGATTTCAAACCACCCCAAGCAGCACAGGTAAGGAGTACGTCTCTAATTGTTTTGCTTACCACAGACTGTTGTTTCCAATCTGCTTGAGGGCTATGTTCAAATATTTCCCTTGAAAATTCCTACTGAGAAGCTGCTCTCCCTCAATCTGCTGAAACGAAAGAGGAATTTGCTGATTAGTTTCTAAATATGTGTTGCTGTTGTTTCAGCTGAGAGACATTTCCAACATGTTCTCCTTGAGACTTTGAGGGAGTGAAAATAAAGGAAAAAAAAGCTGACATTTTTAGGGCAGCCATAATTTATGTGTTTGTTTATTGAACTGTGTATTTTGAGGGGCATCTCCAGAAAGTATTGTTGTGTGCAAATGGTAAATTCAGAGAATAAAAAAGAGGAAAACTTAATAAGGGGCGATAGCTGAAGTGTTCCAGCTTGCACAGATGGCATCTTATTAGAGAGATTATCTATCTCACTGTTAACTTTCCTTGCCACTGGCCATCCCAGACGTAACATCCTCCATTAGGGACTTCAAAACATCCCCACAGTAGCATTTGAGAAAAACAATGCAAAGGCTTCTGAGCTTCTTGCAAACAAATAGATTATATGGTAACAAAACGAAAAGCCAGCACCATGGCACAGGCTCACCCCAGGTGCCATTAGACATTGCACTAAAGCTGGCACTGGAAGGGAGATTGTCCTCACCTTCCCTGGTTGATAGAACCTTTAACCACCTTCACAAAATATCCCCTCCTGCCGTGGGCACAGGAGGTGGTGTGTAACAGGAGTGCCCAAAAATGCACCACAGGACATGGCCAAGCCCACTCATTCCAACAGCCCTTCACCAACCACCAGAACTCCAAATTGCAAAGTGGGGTCTGAGGAAGCAGCAAATCCTGGTCTGTGTGTGAAAATACAACTGTTTTTCCATTTCTTATTATTACTGACAAAACACTGGTTGAGTAACTTTAACATGAGAGCGTCCCTCTCACAACTTTGTGTTCAGTTATGCGTTTGCTGTCTTTCTCTCCAGCAGGACCAAGACTTTTACACTGTTGAGCTGGAAAGAGGAGCCAAAGGGTTCGGCTTCAGCCTGCGAGGTGGACGGGAGTACAACATGGATCTGTATGTGCTGCGGCTCGCTGAGGATGGTCCTGCTGAGAGATGTGGGAAAATGAGGGTATGCACAAACTGACTTTAAAACCACATTTCTTTGGAATAAGCTGACTTCCCTGCCTCTCCTTTCTGCTGTGCCAGCTGAAAGGGAAATTTAATGTGAACTGAAAGTGGTTCCTACTTACTTCTGCTGATGGCATCTGTCATTCTTGGTACGCAGTCTATAGCAGTGTGTGTTCAGTGGAAGACTTTATGCCCTTCTTCCAACACTGCTTTCCAAATTCTAGTACATGATCTGTTGTTTAAAGCCTAAGGGGGATACATGGAGCAGTGAAAATGTAACAGCCACAGTCTTTGCCTGCTAGTGGACAGAGAGAAGACAGAACAAGTCTATGGTCCATGGGTTACAAAATTATGATGTAGGTTTTGATTAACATTAATTGTTAACTTCACATTATCAGCTAAATGACAAACATTATAACAAGGGAATATGTTATAAAATGCCTACTGAAAAATTAAATTGCAAGGTTTTATGTACTCCTTGGACCTCTGTTAGAGAATGCATTATAACTTTCCCACATACATTGTCGTCTCCAGATATGTCATGTGAAGGGCATTTTCAAAATTCTTGTGCTAGGGGTAGATCTATGGGTCCAAAATTTTTGCTGATGCAAATATGATGAAAAATCAGTGCTGCCCTGTGAAAGTCAATGCTTTGACAAGCTCTTCCAAGCACTGTTTTCTTCTCCTGATAAATGATTATATTTACAAAATCAGCTTTGCTGATTCATAGTAGGTATCTATATCCAAGTAAGAAACAGATCTGAAAAAGCTCTGTGAACATCCCAGTTGGAGCAGACTGTGAAACAAGCAACCACTTTGACTGAAGACTTTACAAATAATCAAAATTAAATAAAATAGCACCAGTTCTAGCACTCCACTTACTATTGAGCAATACAGTAATTGCAATGTGATTTTGCAGAACAGCAGTGAAATATTTTGATACCTCAAGCGTTCTCCATTGTCTTCATGTCTCCCAGACTCCTGCACACTGGGCACTGTGGATGGTCACTGGAAGGAGTTGGGCATATTTAGCTTCACCTGGTGCATAGTTGTTCCAGCTTTGCTATGGCCACTGTCTCGTGGTGTGCTGGTGTGGACTCTCGTGGGGACTTGTTCCTAATCTTAGTCTCTTATTACGTTGGCAGATTGGTGATGAAATCTTAGAGATCAACGGAGAAACTACCAAGAACATGAAGCACGCTCGGGCCATCGAACTGATTAAAAATGGTGGCCGCAAGGTCCGCCTGTTTCTGAAACGTGGAGATGGCTCTGTCCCAGAATATGGTGGGTCAAACTATGAAAACATTCCTTTCTTCCCTGGCATCACTCCATGAATGATTTGTCTCAAGATCTGAAGCGGGAATTCTTTTTTATTTTCCTTTCTCACCAGTGTCTTACCAACCTTTGCAACATATAATTGCCTCGCTTGTGCTGAATTTTCTACACATTTCATCCTTTGCTTGCTTCCATGGACTTGGGGCACAGTGTAAGGCAAGATCATCATAGCAGTATTTTTTGGTGATCAGAGAGGAAAGCAAAACAAAACAAACCTTATTGTCTTGTCCAGCCAAAAAAGGAAGGTCACTGAACTGTGCCAAACTGTTTCTCAGCGGCTGAATTGTTGTTTCACATAGGTCTCTTCTTCTAATCAATGCAAAAACTGGGATCCCGAATTACTATTCTGAAGCAGTGATTTTTTTTTTTTGTTTAGGTTTCTCTCTTAGTTCATGTCTGTCTCCATAGACATGAATGCCAAGATGGCTTTTGAGATTTTTGCCTTTCCTTAATATTTATGTAAATATTTATAAAGTTATTTGAGAAAAAGAAGGGGGGAAAAAAAGCTTTACTGCAAAAATATATTGATTTGGCCTCCTGAGCCCTTTTCTCCCCCTTTAAACAGTCTGCTGGTTTCAACAAATTAATTAGTAAGGTCTGAAAAGGTGAGGAGGTTATGAAAAGGTGCTCTTGTGTCTCTCTTGGGGGAAACAGTCAGTACTCGTTTCCTACTAAGAATTGCATTAGATTTCCTTTTCTTCCCCTGGAGGTTGGATTGCTGGGTGGCTTAACGTAGCACACTATTTAATATTATAATTATGTCTTATTTATTTGAGATAATTGTCAAATATTGTGCCCTCGATGGAGGGCTACTCCCAACCAAAGGTCTTTGACGTTTCTATAGAAACTGATGATTGAAGGGATGTCCTTTATACTTTCCTCCCTGTATTTGGGTTATTTTTGTGTCAGTAAGTTCTGTGTTTATCATTCTCTCCATGCCCTAACACCAGAAACAAAACCCTTCTGCACAATTTATGAACTAGATTTTCTCTTCATTTACTGTACTACGTTTGAGAATTTCTGCTCAGTCTGCTCATTATTTAACTTAAAATGACCAATTCAGAGTATAACCAACAAACAATTGAAGTGTTTAACGATATGGAAGGGAAGTTGTGGGTTTACACTTCTGTAATATAAATAGCACACCAGAAGCTTCAATGATGGCACTGAAATTCTGTAATGTTCTTTCTACTTTTGTCTTTTCCTATACTCCTTTGGATGTACAGTACTGTATCATATGGTAGACTGGATAAATACCCTGTAAATTAAGTGCTTCACTTCTCAAAGCATAGTCTGTTGCACTGAGGATGGAAATCCATCACCAATTTTCTTTTGGCTAATGCTAACCACTAAATGTTCATTCTCCAAGCAAGGATTTAATATACAGGGGTTGCACTACTGTAAAGAGTATCCTTGTAACATTTGGGACTCCTTTCTCTCTTCGTTCTGTTCGCTGCAGTCGCAAATGGTTCCTCTAATAATGTTAAGTTCCAATATTTTTCTGACTTGATTGGAACGTGCTTCTCTATGAGGCTGTATATTTTTGTAATGAGTTTTGTACTTATTTTTAATGTTGTGGTCTCTGGTGGACTTTATTTTTCATTGTTGTTTGATTGTTAATGTTTTTTCTATGACATTCTGTGTCGCTGTTCCAGCTGTCTTTTAGAATGGATGCTCTCGTTGTCTGGGTTATTGAATCACCTCTTAGATGTCTCTTTATGTCACAATAATAACAACTGCTGTCTTTGCAGCCTTATATTTGGGTGAAGCCTAGACAATCTGACTGGAAAAATAAACTTTCTTTATTCTAAGATAAAATATGAAGATTTTTCTTTCTTTCATCTATTATAGGGAATCTAAATTTTCTACTTTTCTCTTTCTCTTTCTCTTACTTTTCTTGGTGCTGGGCTCTTCCTTCCTCAGCGATGATACCTCCTAATATCGCTGCATGTATGAGAAATGACAAGCTCGGGGAGTCTTGCTTCTACCTTATGGGCCATAATCAAACTACGGTTTGTAGCTAAAATCAATATTAGGTGTTTTTGTGCTGTGGCCTAATTCCCTCACATTGCTTTTCCGCTTCGCTATATACTATATGTACAGCAATTCATCCCGAACACCCTGCGTCCCCTGAATTGTAAGTACACACATCACAGGACATGTGTGAACCACTTGTATCTTGTGTGATAGGCAGGTTGCCACAAGCCACATGCTTACAGCCACAGAAAAGCAACATGGTCCCATCCCCAGCTGTGGCCTGAAAATGCTAGTAGTGCAAAACTGCCCACACGGGAGCTGCAACATGGGTTTCACCTGGAATTCACAAAAATCACAGCCCATGCACACACCAACCCTCCCATGGTCAGGAGTGGAAATGCCATCAAATGGGAGATGCTTGGCGTGATGGCAGGAGGAATGTAAAGTGTTTGGCTTGGGGGGGCAGGGAAGACAAAAAAGAAAAAAAAAGGAAAAAAAGAAATCTGTCCCCACAAGTGTTTGTGAGGGTTTTCAGTCATTGCCATCAGGACAGTCCACCTCAAGGTGGGTGTCGGGGTGCGAGTGTCAGGAAGTGGCTAATGCCTGCCAAGCTGCCACGAAGGAGTTACTTTAAGAAAGAAAACAGTAAGCAAATAAAAACAGCACTTGCATTAAGGCAGCATAGCTACTTTAATGTTTTTCATGTTTGTAATGAATCATTCATAAACATCCGTTACAAATGACGGGAGTAATTGTAGCTTAGCTGCAGCACAGGGCTGGGGTTTAGTTTGGATGTTCTTTTTCTACTTCTGCTTTTCAGTTTGTCTTGCAGAGGTAGCTCAGCTGTATTTTACCTCAAATAATACATGAAAAATAATGAACTGGAGATTAGATTTGAATCAAAGCCATCCTACATATTACAATATCTTTCCATTGCTTTGATATGAAAAAATCATAACTACTGTCATCGTTGTTTGAATCATTGTGGCAAAACCAAAATCTACCCTAGGACTTTACATAATGTGGTAGAACTAAGTGAGGTTAAGCTATGCCTTAAATGAAATGGAAATTGCATGATTACAGTCTAATTTTCACACCTTCAAAATGTTATTTTACAAGGTGAAAACTTAATAATCAATTCTATTTTCTGCACATTTTCTGCTATTTGAACCAAGGCCTCCCACACCTGGAAGGCAGTTCTTTATAATGTCTTAAAAGACAAAAATTGTTTCCTAAAGGCCCTCTTTATTGGGAACTATTAAAAAAAGCAGCCAACAACCTGAACTACAATGGGTTTTTTCCACTGGAAAGAACATAGTGTAACCAAAACATTATGAATTGGGCTTGGGGAAAAATGTAAAGTGCCCCATACCCAGAAGAGCATAAAGATGAGATCAGCTTGGACCAAAACATGGCTAACGATCAGAGCAGCACCAGTACTAACCGTAACTCTCGTTGTTCACAGTTAAATTAACAAAAGCTTCTGTTAGCCTTCGCTGACTGCTTTAACAGTTGTTTGTTTTTGTCACTAATGAAGTCTGAAGAGTGCTAAGTGGTGTCACAGCACCACGGAAGGCATCAATACCAAACCCTTTGCTGTTATTTTCTTTCAGACCCCAGCAGTGACAGGAACAGTCCCGCCACAGGTTCACAAAATGTATCGGAAATGAAACCCGCGCCATCCGACCGACGGCAGCACCCATCATCGGAGTCCAGTTATCCACCAGACCTTCACAAATCATCACAACATGGGGACAAGCGGACTTACGTTAGAGACCTAAAAGGCAGCAGAGAGTTTAGCAGACAACCCAATGAACACCACACTTGGAATGGGACTTCTAAAACCAACGACCACGTGCCAGGCAGGAGGACGGAGAGGTCGCCGGAGAGGAGGCACGAAAGGCAGCCGGAGAGGGCGGTGGTGAACGGGCAGAAGAGGAGGTCTCCCGAAAAGCGCAGGGAAGGGACAAGGAGTGCTGACAACACTTTGGAGAGGCGGGAGCGACATGAGAGAAGAAGAGACCTCTCTCCAGAGAGGCGCAGAGAGCGGTCACCTGGCCGCCGCCGGCGGTCGCTGGAGAGACTCACGGAGCCGAGGCGGTCCCCTGAGCGGAGAAGAGAGAGCTCCCTTGACCGACGGGCCAAGTCGTCCGACCGGCGGAGGGAGAGGTCACCTGAGAGACGGCTCAGGGAGGAACGAGTCGGCCACCAGGAGAGGGAAGACCCTGGCTGGAAGCACGAGCCGGTCCGCAGGCACCCGCCTGAGCAGCGCAGGCGGCCCTACAAGGAGTGCAGCACCGACCTCAGCATCTGAGGGGCTCCACGGGGTCCCTGTTGCCTTCCCCACACCAAGGGAGCAGAGGAGAGAGTGAAACCACCTGGCTTTCACAGGCGAGGAGACATCCGGCACCTGCTGATCCTACAAACCGTTTATGCAGATGAAGTCTTATAACAAAAAAAAAAGCATTGTGCCTGATGTATAATATTAAAGAAAGTATTTTTCAGTGTATTCTTTTTTTTTTAATTACTTGCCAAATGTTGGTCCTAAAGGATTATAAAATTTTGTTTCTACATTCTTTGTAGATTTCTTAAAAATAATTCCTTTATTGGGCTACTTTCCCCCCTCCCCAGTATAGTAAGTGGGGGTAGCCAGTAATATAATATAGGCAAAGGATTTTATGACCAAGTTTGAATAATTTGATCCAGACTGTTCTCTAGTGACTCACTGCTACACTGTATGTAGAAAATTTTTTTAAGGGTTGGGTGTGGGGAAGGAAGAAAATTGTTCATCTCAGTAGGAATGGAGTGCTCCTGCTGAAGGAATTAAAGAGACAAATGTTCCTAAAATTGCAAGAACTGTTTGAAGAGACTACTGTTTCAATGAAGGATATTTATAATAATAAATAATTTTTTTAAAAAAAGCAACCAAACCCACACAGCACAAGATGAATTACGATAAGGAATTTGTAGTTTGTTCCATGAACAGTTTATACTTTCAGGCCCCCTGGACAGGATGTGCAGAGGCAGAAGGACTGGTCACCACCATGCCTGTGTCACACAATAATGTGGACTGTTGAGCTCTCATTAGCCTCAGCAACATGTAACAATGATATGTCATTAAGGCAGCAGCCCTGCTCATCTCCCAGCTGTATATGGACAGCAACCCCAGCATGCATGGTATTCTGTGTCTGCGTGGAAGCAAGGGAAGGGATTGGGATTCTGGGACAAGACACAATGCAGTGGGAGCACAGTCCCCCTGCTCGGAGTAGGTGTATTCCTTCTGCTCAAGAAAAACCAGTGGGCTTTTATTTTGCCGAATTCCAAAAGCTCTCAATTCTTCTTGCTCTGTATTTAAAGGGGTTTTTGTTTGTTTTACTGGTTCATCCTTAATGAGACAAAAGGAGTGCACTTGCTGGGGGGGGAAAAAAAAGGAAAGAAAAAAGTATCAAAGGAAAAACAGGCTAAAAGAGGCAATCAGTGGGACAACATTGTTGTAGAAGCCTATCCATACCTGGTTATATGCTGTAAATTTGAGTCTAAGAACAGCAGCAAAAGGGAAACCTGCAAGTTTCTAAGTTGTATTTTTAAATTTGCAAGTTGTGTGGTAAGTCTGCTGTAGCATTGGTCTAAGATTTAATGGTTTACTGCCTAGCTGAGCCAAAATGTTTGCCGTTACTGTTGGACCACTAAAGTAAGCTGCTGCTTTTTCCAGTGCATTGGTGTGTACATGTATACTGGCTCACATCCTCCATATGAACACAAAACCATTGCAAGTCTATCACTGTTGTTGCCATGGTACTGTAAAAACAAAACCAAGAAAGAAGATGGCCAATCATTGTGTGTACAGTTGAAATTGTAATTAATAGAACGTGTTGGAAAAAAAAAAACAACTGTTGCCTTTTTCTTGTATAAAAGAGGATTTATGACAAAATTTAGGTGTGAGGAATGTGATTAAGTGTTTATATTTCTAAAAATGGAAAAAATTTGATTCAGGGGATATATTTTAATGTAAACTGAATCAGGTATGTAAAGCTGTTTTAAAATGGGAGACTGTATCAGTAATTCTAAAGCTTTTGTTGGTTTGAATATCATTTCTTTCTTCATGGTGGGACTGCTTATGTATTATTAAGCACTTGTATGCAGTCTATATTCTCCAATCATCATTTCTTGCAACATGCTATAGGCATAATGCTCTTTTCTGTGTTGATGAAAAGCAGTATGTGGGCCAATCTTTTTTATAAAACACTATGCATATATAAATACTACATTGTTCATAGCTTTATTTGACTTAATTGGGTTTATACATAACACTAGGATGAGTAGATGTGGACTTACCCAGTAAGAGCTTCTTTCCTTGGAACAGACACTATGTATATGATGTAGCAACAAAGAAGGAGAAAGTCTGTGAATGCTATTTTTATTATCAAATAAAGTTTTCCATACAAAGCATGCATGCGAGTGTAGTGATAAGAAAAAGGAAGAACCACACCTTAATGTTACATATTCATCCCTGCCTAAATTAATAAAACCATAGGTTATGGTCACCAAGGGCCATCTATTAAATATGTATTAATCATCCATTAAATATGTATTAATCATTTGACAAGCCTTAAAGCAAAGGTTCCCAGTTTTCCAAGATAAAATTTTCTCCCCCAAAATAGTCAGAAACTAAAGGTTTAGGTGAAGCAGGGTCTGTAATTGTGTCTGAGATTTGTGTCATTGATTCTTTATAACACATCAACACTTGTGACAATATAAAATAAAGGCAGCATCTGCTCAGTTGCTGTTGTGGAGGTTGGTGCCATATATATGTGTGTGATGTATGTGTGTATATACATAGACACACAAGCATATATATATATATACAAGACTTTTAAAGTATTGCACCAATTTTTAAAATAACTTCTAAATCTTGCATAGTTTAACAGGCTCCACTCATCTGTTTACCTGAAACTTCAGCCAACCTGCTGGGAGTCCTGGCAGCTAGAGAGAGTTGATGGTGAAGGATTTGTATTTCCAGTCACAGCTTCCTCAAAGGGATTTGTCTGATGCAGCTCAAGTCTAAGGGGTATGGAAGGGTCACTGAGAAAGTGTTTGGATATTTTAAATATGAATCTTTTATGATGATCAATGCCTTTTTATTCTGAAACCATTTTGTAATGGTATACATTGGTTATGCATTTCTACCTTCTGCTATTACTACTGTTTTTCCTCTCCTTGTTCATGTTATAATATAATTTAAATGATCTTACAGAGCTGAGTAGGGGAGTCTCAAGCTTTGAAGTGTTGAGTCTCAGCTAAAGATACTACATAGATAATACCAAAATTACAGAAACATTTAATATAAAAAAAATATTGCAAGTTGAAAAAAAAACCATTCAAAATGCCTTGTTAGTGATGGCATCCTTTCTACTGCTTCCAAACCCACTGAGAGCTGGAGCCCTGCTCTGCAGCATGACCACTGCAGCTCCATACTCTGCGGTGCAGCCTTAATCACTTTAATTAATTCCAGCCTTACTTTTGACCATAAAATATTTTTCAAAACTTCTAAAAATGAAAAGAACCCCTTTTTAGTTTGTAGCTTGGCTCCTGTTTTGTCAAACAACATCCTACAACTATGATGCTGCCAAGAAGATCAATTAGAGTCTGTTTCTTATGAAGAACTGGGAAGTTTGTAAAGTGATACGTGAAAAAGCTCTGGAAATTGATATAGTTAGGGTTTAGGTTTGTTTTGGGGTCGAGTTTCACACCTTTTTTTATTAGACATGATCAAGTTCCTGTGCCATCAGTATGCTCAGTCCTGTCATTTGTATTGATTAATTCCTACTTGTGAAAGTTTTGACTGCAGAGAGATTGTTCAGCCAACATGGAGAATAATGTGGGGTTTGATCTCTTTGGTTAGACTTGCACATAGCTTCTGGGTTAACTGAGCAGTGTTTGCTGCCTTTATACACTTTTACTCAGTTCACTCCTTCTTGAATATTCATCCCTTGGCATTGGAGCCAGTGTTTTACTTAATAGTGATCTTGTGTTAAACCATCTGCTGTAATATGCTTGTTTTATCACTGGAGTAGTAATTACAGATACTGTTCTCCTCCTCACTTTGATACCTTTTGTTACAACAGGCTTTCAGCTCTGTCTCTTGGCTGACTGTTCTGCTGAAAAACATTATAAATGGCTCATAATATGTTTAGGTTTTTTGGCTCTCATAAATAGTACCAGGAAAAGATGTCATTTATGACCCACTGCTGCCATCTGTAAATATGTGCCTGTTAGGCCTTTGGGATTGTATTTTCTTAAGGTTTATTTCTAAAAAAGGAAGAGTGGAAACTAAAAAAAGTATCCCAATTTACTTAGCAGTTGCTGTAAATCTCGTGAGTCTGAAATGATGTCAGTTTTTGTTTTGGATGTGATGCTAATCCATCAGCATTCCTTCCTGGTATATAATGAAGAGGCAGTAAAATGTCACACAAATGGAAACGCTGAGCTTTCAGGACAGAGAGGAGTATAAAATATGTGCTGCCACAAGGACTGCTGCTTAATGAATGTAGGAATTCAGTGGCTGGGACTGACCATGATATGACAGTCCGACACACAAACATGAGCTTCAATTCAGAGATTTTTTTTTCGGACTTTAAGACATACTGTTCCTGAATTCCTATAGCTGAATTCTCTATAAATACCCCAAGCATATCCTGTAAAATAGGGTGTAAATGCCATTAAAATCCAGTTAGGTTTATGCATGAGTTCAGGCTCAGGCAGGATTTACCCCCGTATTTTGGCAGAGCTTAGACTTTCATATCTGGGTCTAGAGACAGCAGGAAGTGAGCTCTGGCAAGTCAGCAGAAAATAATGTGCCCTGACCCTTCTACATCAATGTCAAACATGTCTGCATAGACCCATTTTGGTGATAACATGAGCTGCAGTGATGTGCTCTTCTCTGAAACAGCAGAGATGAACACCCACCATCCATGCTGCTGACTGGACAGATGAGGAGGCTCTTATCCTCAGCAAATCTTCTTTGGCAGCATGTGCATTGCAAATCCTCGGTTTCAAGGAACAGTCTGAGCCTCAAGATGCTGAAGTTGAAACAGGGGCAGTTTCATCTCCTTGAGAAGTCTCACTAGCTTTAATTTTTGCAGCAAAGAGTTTCTTAAAAGAACTTCTGAGGAGGTTTTGCTGCAGCAGGAGGGAGAGGTCATACTAAAGCAAATCCAAATTGCTGGCATTGTGCCTCAGACAAGGTTATTTGGTCCATTGCAAAGCTGATGTGACTTTGGTGCTGACTATAAGAAAGAGTCAGGCTTACAGGGAATGGGAATTCCACCTTGCTTATGTAGATTTTGTAGACCAGACTTCATCTCTGCCCCGGTGTCATCTATTACCAGTCTTAAATTTCCCTTCTTTCATTTGCATTTGTCAGAATTTTCCGTCTTCATATTTGCTGTCTGTCACTGGGGCTTTGAGCTCATGTGACATCACCTCACATCTGCTGTGAGCTAAGGACATATGTGTGGATATATTTGAACGTATGGCTGAGCTTATCTGCAGCAATTTGTTGAGTCAGGAAAACGGCATGGTGAGACTGTCCGTGCAAGCCTGGTGGCTCCTGTTCATATGAATGAGATTTTGAATTAGCTGCCTTGCTTCCTTCTAAGGATAGTCAGAAATAGGAATGTCTGGAGGTGGAAGCTGGCTGAGGCTCATTCCATATGTGCTAAAGAAAATATTGATTGGATGTGGAAGCAACTTGGGAGAGTTTCTTGAGGACTCGGGCTTTTGTTCCATATAAATGAGCAGGGTTTTTTTCTCATTGTTTCTCAGTAAGATTCTTCTGGATCCTGTTTTTTCTTCTGAGACTCCAGTTTGCTTCAGGGACCCACAGGCAACTTCTTTCCTCTCTGTTTGATCCAACAATTGTTGCCGCGGCTTTGAAGTGTGGAGTCTGCTGGCAAAGCCTTTGCCTTTGTAACCTTTGAACTGCAGTTGTGTAACACAGGGCTGACTTCCAAGAACACGAGGCAGTTTCTCTGCTGTACACTACAGCAGACATGGTCGGCATGTTCTGCTCCTACGCTTCTGTGGAAACAGAGGTCCTGACCACTGACATGGAGAGCCGAGGAAAAGCCAAGAACCACCCTCCGAAGGTGCACCCACTACAGTGTCCTACTGGTTTCCAGATGTGACATAAAAACTAAAGTCATTAAATTTTGGGGGCTGATTCACAGTACTTGAATTCATTATTCTGTGAAATGATTTACCAAATGGTTAGAAGATGTTTGAAGACTCCTGTGCACATTATTTGCATGGTGATAACAGTATGAGGAAAAGAAAAGACCACAAAAATATTCATGGCATATATTTTCTTGTTTCTTGTTGAGGATGCATCAGACATCTGTTTTCTTTCTCAAGTCCCTTGTCTAGTTGAAATGATAACCTGATGAGACAGGTGTTTTTAGATAAAATGCTGAGGATGTGAAAATGAAATCTTTTTGCTGGAACCTCAGAGGAAAAGTCTAAACCAGTTCTTCATTGGTCCTTGAAAAGCATAATTTTATACAAGTGATACTTGATGTCATGTAATATATATTTGCTAACCTGAAAAAGGTTTGGTTCTTTATAAAAGAAACTACTGACTGTGTCTTCCTAACGTGCATGAGACACATAGGACGAGTTTGTTTTTTAAACCTCTGATTAATTAACCGGACTGAAAGTTGACTGCCACTGGATTTCCTTGTGCTCTTGGGACAGCTTGGTCTGGAAGTCTTCAGCTTAATTGTGCAATAACAATGCAAAAATATGCAAAGTATAAACAGCTCTGAAGTGCTTAACACGACAACACACACAGTCTTGATGTTGGGAGTGTGGCACAAGCCACTGTGAGGGACCCTTTACCTGCTGGGCGCATCTCTACCTGGTGCCTTCCAGCTGCCCACAAAGCTGGAGCATCTGGGGCTTGGGGGCAGCTGGACTGTATTCCAGCACTCAGTGGCTTGGGCTGGTAGGCACACAGCTCTGCTTTACTCCTGAGTGCATCTCTGGGAGCATCCCAGAGGCAGAAGGGAGTTTTCCTCCCAAAGACCTCCAAAAAAGGACTCTTTCTTTTTGCTGAGAGCAGTGATTAAAACTGCCATCACCTGTGACATTTCATCAACTCAAGTATTTTACCCTGAAATTCTGCCTATCCTAGAGATTAATCTTGGTTTGTAACTAATATTAATGATCATTGTTTCTGTTACTGCATTTCTTCAGCATATTGTGGAATCCATATCCCTCTGCTTACTAAAGATTTCATTCATCTGCCTGACTCTTCTTATTCCAATTATGACTTAATAAGAGCCTTCTAGTCTTCTAACGCAACTTCATGGCAGTTACAGATTATTAATCCTTTCTATGACTGACGTGTTTTACAGCGATGAAGTCATGACTTTTTTTGCGTCAGAATTTCTTTATAAAAAGGATGCACTCTAATTCATTGAGCCAAAAGTAGACACACGCTGTCTTCAGGTTTAGGTGTACTTTACTCCCTGGTCATTGTGGAAAATGATCCATACGGATAGCTGTTCAGAGGGAAAAGTCAAATTAATTTCAAAGTGTTTAGTAATTAGACAAATAGACATGTGAGCTTATTAGAAAGCGTCCATCTGCTTGTTTGCAGTTCTCTCCAAAATGAGGTTTGGTTTGCAGTATTTTTTTATACATATGCTTTTTCTACTTGGTGTTACTCAGTTTGCCTTCCTACCTGAAATCTCCTATAGCTGCTAAAACCTGGTGATTTATACCACCGTCTTGCTGTATCTCTTTTGATAAAGTGGCATAAAGTTGATTCCTTTATTTTCAGCATGCTCCTTTATTTCCAGCATGCTCTTTGTCTTTATCAACTTCTACTGCAAAGCAGAACAATTCATTCTTTCTCAGTCTCTGGTTCCTACATGATCTTTTGCTAAAGGCAGGATGTCGTGAGGTTTTGGGCTTCATTTATCACAGCAGAATTGCATCAACAGTTTTGCAGCAAATGGAGAAGATGGGTAAACAGTGAAAGCTGTAGCAGCAGATTTCATACATCAGGCTATTAGCAAAAACTGATTTTCCAATTCTGCACAAAAACAGAGCAACTTTTGTTTGTGTGGAGTCCTGCCAAACCGACATTAACTGTATTTAATTTGATTGCTTGGACTCCAGATGAAAATGCTTTTCAAATAATTAGTTGACTGTAATAATGGAGATCCTGATTCCGAAAAATGCCTTGCCGAGGAAAGCATAGAAGTCTCGTACGCCTGAGACTTGGAGAAGTCAAGGGACATAATCATTTAATTAAGAGCCTTCCTGATCAAGGTCAGGAATGTTCACAGGAGTTAATGATCAGCATTCTCTCAACCTATGCCAGAAACAACACCACTTGCGGTCTCTGATTAATGGTTTCCATGTCTTCCTGTCCTTGCCTTTTTTTCTTGAGCACTCTGACAAGGATCTCCATGTCTGGGATTTGTTCCACATGTGCTATCAAGTGGCAGTGCCCCTCATGCAGCAGGAGCACATTCAAAACATGGCTGTTCCTTTGTGTCCCATTATTGTCCTCTTGCTCTGCAGGAACTTCCTCTGTAGGAAGCTTTCCTCACATTTCTCTGTTTGCTCTGCTTTGTGGTGCTCTTGTTCTCCAGAGTAGAAAATGGCACTACACTGAGGCTGTCCATTCATCTAGCATCTCTTCTCTCTCATGATCACTGGTAGCAAGTATTTAGACGGTTTCTTTTTGCCACAGGTTCTTATGGTCCCTATGCCAAGCAACGTTCCCATTCTTGCCACGGTGGAATTTCATAGCTCAGCCTCAGGTGTGTTCTCAGACTCAGAGGACACATTTACATCTTGGGTATCACCAGATCCTGGCTGAGGGGCTTCAATACCATCTGAAGGACATAGACCAGGATGCTGTTCTGCCCTTACACTCAGTAAAGCCCTCTGCACTGTCA
Source organism: Corvus hawaiiensis (assembly GCF_020740725.1). Classification (NCBI taxonomy): domain Eukaryota; kingdom Metazoa; phylum Chordata; class Aves; order Passeriformes; family Corvidae; genus Corvus; species Corvus hawaiiensis. The sequence continues at coordinate 9,198,497 of NC_063223.1, forward strand.
GTGAACACAGTATTATATTGAAATTAAGATGCTGAAAAACAGAAATACCCAGAACCGTGTGGGTGATTCAAATAAAATGGTGTTTCCATAGCAAAGTAGTAGTTATGTAATACACAGTGGTCTAGAGTTAATAAAGAATCAAGAGAAGCTGAAGTTTGAGTATTTTCTATGGTGGAAGTGAACCAGAAATGCTAAAGAAAAGGCAGACATTGAAACAAAGATAAAGCCAAGTGCACAAATATCCATTTTCTTAAAAAGGAAAAACAACAACTAAAAAGGCCTGTCAGAATGATAATCAGGCTAGCATTTAACTCTTGATGACTAAGTTAAGAACAAAAAGATTGAAAAAAACAAGCAAAAAGGAAAGGTAAGCAACTGAAAAGAGATTTCCACTCAAAAAGGTTTTCCATTTTTTTTCTTAAATTTTGTCAAAATGTTAATCTTTGAAAAATCACATCTTCCTATACGCTTGTATTCAAAAAATAAAAAACAACACCCCAAGCATCCCACCCTTCAAATGTTACCATGTTTTTCCTCTCTTGGTACACCCGTAAGAAGATCTGGCATTGGACGTGTTCCAATGTAGTGTAAGTATTAAAGTAGCAGAGAATACTGAGGAAACAGGGAAACCCTTGGACTGTTTTCCCCCACACGCTCTTCTGTTCTTTCTTTGCATATTTAGCAGGGTTAGAACTAGGTCAGAGTCACCCTGCCGTGTGCTGAAGCTGCGGCTGTGACATTAGCCCAGATATGCCTCTGGCTGCTGTCAGTTTGCAGGGCTGGTATGAGATTCCTGGTGGAGTCAGAGAGCCTGATTGTTGCGGTTTGAAGCTGGCTAAGCGCCAGGCACCCACAAATAAAAACCATCTACTTATTTTCCTCTGCTATAGCTGAGCAGAGGAGGGGAAATTGAAAACTTCATTTTCATGAGGTAAGGATTATTGAATAAAAAACACTCTTTCCCAGTCCTTCCCTCTTTCCACCAACTGCGCAAGGAAACAAAACATGGGGTTTTGGTCAGTATTTCACCTCTTAAAAATCTTTCTTCAGTATGCTTAAGGAAAAGCTGTGCCGTGGTATCCTTCCCACGGGAGATAGATCTCTGTGAACTTTTCTAGCATGGTTTTAACTTCCACAAGCAGCAGTCCCACCTGAGCCTGCTGCAATGTGAGCCCCTCCCACGGGCCAAGCAGTCTTCCCACAACTGCCTAGCGTGGGTCATTTTAGTTCATGGGGTTTAGTCTTTTAAGGATGAGCTGTTCTAGTTTGGAAGCAAAGGCTCTCTTCCTCTAAGTCTAAAAGCAAGGGTCATCTCTCTCTGAGTTCCTCACTAGATTACAGCTTTTCAGCATCCATGCACTCTAGCATGAGTATTCTTCTTCACGGGCTGTGCGTGGATCTCTGTGCCCCCCTGCACCTCATGAATTACAGGGAAACAGTTTGTTGTATCATAGTCCTCACCATGGTTTGCAGGGGAATCTCAGCTCAGCGCTTGGAGCATCTCCTCCCTCTCCTTTTTTTCACTGACCTCAGTGCTGCCATGTTGGTTTTCCTCACACGTCCTCACTTTTCCTTTTTCTCTGACTTGGAAGAAAGGTGGTGTCTGTAAGTTGCAGTTGAGAAGTTGATTTTGTCCGGGCTCTGCATCGGGGAATTGCTCGCCATGTCTCTCGCTGCTGGCCAAGTGGTCCCTGCCACCACCGCACAGGCAGCTCTGGCCTCAGGAGGGTCCCGGCCACACGGTCCCAGCCTTGGGAGGGCTCCAGCCGTGCAGTCCCTGCCTCAGAAAGGCTCTGGCCACGCAGTCCCGGCCTTGGGAAGGCCCTGGCCACGTGGCCCCCGGCGGTGCCCCGCTGGGATGGGCCCCAGTGGCCACCTCACCGCCCCTCGGGAGAAGAAAGAGGGAGAAGAACTTCCCGAGGTTTTTCCTTTCTTAAATATGTCATCACAGAGGCATTACCAACTTGTCTAATTGGGCTAGTAACCTGCCTATCATTAGAGCCTTCAGTGATTGGCTCTGTGCCGGACATAGACGTTTTGAGCAGCTTTTCTCCCGCCCCCACCAAAAACCAGGCTCTGTTAAACCCACACACTGATCTTCCTCTTACAGACCATAGCATAAATCACAGTGAGTCTGCAGAGGCAGGAGGAAGACATGGGAAGGGATGGAGAAAGCACAGGCCAAGTACTTGCAGATGCTGCAAGAACCATCAGAACACTGATTGTGAAGCCATGGCCAGGGAAGACCAGAGGTGTCTGTTGTAGGAAAAGTGTGCACCCTCAGGGCAGGAGGCCTGGATTGCAGCAGGGTTCATGGCTTTGGAAAAGGGAGGCTTTCATGCAGCCAAAGGCATTGTCATTGACATGGACAGGGTGGGGGACAAGATGTGTGGGCAGGGATGCTTGGGCTGGGTTAAATGCAACTCTGCCTGTCAAGCACCTCCTCTACCCTTGCTGAAGGGAAAGCAGAACAGATATTCTTCCCCATATGATACAAGGAGTACATCAGCATGCAGCTGCTTGCCATCATTTGGTGCCCTTTCTGCTTGAGCAAGAGCATTGCTGGCAAGGGACTGAGCCCTGAGCTAAGTGTCAACATCAGAGGGAATGAAATAGTTTGTGCTAGAGGCAGCAGTGCCTCAGAAAATTGGGCTCCAGCAGTCAGGGAAGGGCTGTTGCCACCAATGGTGGAGGCAGCCCAGTTCCAGTGGAACCAGTGGACCAGAGGGTCCCGGTGGAGGTTCTGAAGGTGGGAAAAGACATGACTAGCCTGGCTGGGAGCAGTCCTTGTGTCTTGTGCTGCTCTGCTCCTTGTTCTGTGATCATGTTGTCTTACTGGTCTAACTACCAGCATCCTCTCATAGAAAACTGCCCTGGGTCAGCATGTTGTGGCATTTACTCCTTGTACCTAAGTACAGAATTTTTTTTATACTATGGAAGAATTTAAAGGACAGACCAAAGTCCACTAACTACTGTTCCTTGGGTTTCCGAAATGAACCCAACTTTACAGGGAAATGTAATCCTAATATGCTGTGACTGCAGCAAAGTATTGCCCCTGACAAATAGACTTTTAACAAATCTGGGTTAATATTGACAAGGTGAAAGATTTCTTTCTTTTTTTTATTATTCAGAAACACAAAGTCACTGGGGAGGGAGGCCATTCCCCACTGTATCTCTGAGAAAATCCCAGAAAGAAAAGCTTGGAGAGCACAGAGATTTCAGGTCCCAGGATAGCGAGACTGTAGCTGCTTTCTTTTTTTTTTTTTTTTTTTCTTTTTTTTTTTTTTGGTGGGATGTTCTGTTTCATTTTGCCCTTTTTCTAATGGTTAATAAATTGAGCTTGTGTTTTCAGAAGGAAGGATAACCACAGTACCTTACCCCAGACGTGTCAGTCAGGAGGTTGGTGGGGTGAGATGAGCAGCACCTAAATCAGATTTCTGTATTCACTGTCTGGAGAATTTCCTTCCCCACATTTGTTGTATTAAGTACTGCTCTCAAGGACCTAAAATTAAATGGTGTGAAGACTCCAGTTTGGTTTTATTCCTATCACCCAGGGCACAATGGTGGAATTCTAGAATAGCGTGACAATAGTAGTATATAGGGAGAAGGAAGAGGAGACAGGAAACATGGAAAAGGAGCAATCCATGAGCCTCCCTTGGTTTTGGCCAAGTTGAGCAGCAAAATGAAGGCAGTATATCAGCCAGTACAGTTGTGTAAAGGATGCAAGATGCATCTGTCATGCTTCACAGGCTGCAGAAGTTATTATCCTTTGTGAAAGGCAGAATATTTCACAGGAAATATTTGAACCATCCTGGTTTTGTTGTAGAAATGGGCTCTTAGGCTTGGAATCCAATCAGCCCCTGGGTACAGCAGGGGCTGGCTCTGCAGAGTCCCTCTATATGACAAACCCCGTGTTGGGAAGAATTCACTGGCCCCAGCCCTGCAGCACATATATTCACTGAGGCAGTTGGGGCAGGGCGAGGGTGCTGGTGACAGTGGCACCCACTGGGAAAACTGGTGGTGAAGCTGGGGCCAGGGTCAAGCTGAGCAGGAGCTTTCAGAGACCTTCCAGCTGGGAGCTGAGCAATAGCTTCCAAAAACTAAGGACGCAAAGCTCAGTGCCCTCCCAGCCAGCTGCAGTGTGTGGTGCAGCTCAGGACTAACGAGATTTGGAGGAGAGGATTTTATACCAGAGCAGATGTATCTGCAAGCTGTAGATGCGACAGTCCTGGGCAGATTCTCACTTTGAATGTGCTGGTTGCTGTTTCAGGAAATAGACACCTGCAGTTTGTTTTGTGTGCATGCACAATGCAGGTGGTCCCCAGTTTCCCTCCAGGATTTCCTGCATGCTAAACATGGCCAAAGACTGTCAGGGTTTTTTCCACAACCAAACAAGTGAATCTAATGGATTCCTTGAATCAAGATTTGAATGCATCCGATAACCTGCCCTTATCTAAATGCAGTCTGTTGTGTTCTCCTGGCTCTTGGCAGCAGCTCAGAACCCTGAGGTGCCCTTCTCACCCCAGCAGCCCCTTCTGATAAAGGTTGGTTGTCAGATAAATCCACTGTGGCCTTGGGGTGAAGGGGGAGATAGCTTTTCCAAACTCTGGACTCCTTTGGCTGAGGGTTGTTTTCCCACACCATTTGTGGCAGTCCAGCATTTGAAGAGGGTGTTTCAGGCTGGGATTTGGCCATGGGAAGTAGGAGTCAAGTTGAGCAGGAGCTCATTAGTCACTGGGCATAGAAGAGGGGAAGACAAATGGGCTGCCAAAAGCCCCTGTGAGTTCAGCGTGGGGCAAGGCCTTTGGGTCTTCCTGTCACATGCACTGGTGGCCTACAAAATACAACCCCTCTGTGATCCCGCTGGGGATGGGGGCTCTGGAAGATGCCATGGGCAGTTGTGAAAGTCAGAGACCTATCTGCACAGAAGACAGACTTCCAGAAGCACAAGGAATCTCTGGTCCTTTTGGAGCTGACCTGCAGACTGTGTCCCTGGGGTGGTGGGGGACAAATCTGCCATTGTGTTGGGGGTGGGGGCAGCATGTTGGATGCTCCAAGGAACATTGTAATTGAAATTCTTTATCAAGCACCGGTGTGTTTATCTTGGAGAACTTGAAAGAGTTATGAATCTGCTGAGTGTGTATCAGGTTGGGGTGGAGAGCACAAGAACAATCGTCATTGCTGTGGCAGGCAATATATTATGGCTGGCTTGCCAGCTTGGAAAGTGAATGCGATTCTTCTTTGTGTTTGCTTTAGTGAGGGATAAGAGACTGTTTTGCTTGCTCAGGTGTTTTGAGTCTTTTAACTCTGCCTTTGTCTTGCTGGGTTTGGGAATTAGCTTCTAAGTGTTTGTGCATTCCTCCTTCTCAAGCTGAAGGTTATTTGTGTGTTTGTTTGGAATGAAGTAGGTCTTCTGTATGGGATATTACCTCATGCTCTCTTGATTGCTTTGCTGCTGCTGCAGTTTTGGAGGGGAAGTGGCACAAAGAAGCTGAAGTAGCATTTCTGTTTGAGAGGAACGAAACCCAAAAGTGTGCTGTTTATTTAAGAAGCTGTTGCCAGGCTTGTGAAATCAGCCTTGGTTTGTATAGTTCTCCTACTGCAAGAGAGAAGGATAAAAAGAAAGCATTCCAGTTCAGGTTAAAGGACTAACAGGCAAGACAGGCACCTGAAAAGAAGATAAATAGGTCCAAACAGACGCATTCAGAAAAGCACAGGGGCAAAAATTTTGGCCTTTCTTCTTGTGTAAGCTGTCACTCTGCTAATGTGGCTCTCTGCTTCTGGAGTAGAATTGCTTTGCATCTGGCCAGCTCAGAGCGGGGCATGGAGCATAAGTCTGTCAGTCCTCATCCATGCAGCCATGCCCTTAGTGTGACATTATCACCACATGTGCAGCTGGTAATAATTTTGGGGGGGAGAACTACTGAATTTGACATTGACATAGTAAGGATTTTGTAGGATATCTCCAGACTTTGTTCCTGCAGGGAAGAGGAACCATGCTGTAATAATTCACCATCTGATTTACCTAGAGATGTCACATAATATTCCCTCTAAATGGCCTGCATGAGTACTGGATGGATAGAGAACATTATTTTTTGTTTCTTAATTCACTGGGAATAATTCATCGGCTGACAGCTGTGCTGGTGACATGAGTAGGTGCATGCCTCCAAAACAAGCCCTGACAATCCACTGAGCACCCAATTTGGCTTCACTGCATCTGTGCACTTGTAGTCTCTCTGTTATGCAACCTCTGGGCCTCTACCCACAGTCTGTTGACATTCATTTATTCATGTGATTCCATCTTCACACGCAGCAACCGCTGTCATTTCCATATTACAAAAGGAGGCTGGGAACATGTTGACACAAGGCTTGGGCTCATGTCTATGCTCAGATGGCAGATGGGGAAAGCTCTGTACTCATCAAGGAAAAGAGGGTATTTAAGGACATCTTCCCTTTGTATGGAGGCTCTGTTGGAAGAGAAGATCAGAAGTGGGACTTGGTTCCATGAGACAGACTGGAATAAACATTTTCTCCTATTTTTGCAAAATAAAATTCCAGTTTATATGGGTGGGAAGAGGCAATAACTTTGCAAGGTTCAGTACAAACAACCCCAATTCTCTGAATATCTGAAACAAAAATGAACCTGAAAGGCCAAGCAAGAAGTAAATAAGTTGCTCTGGAGGCTCCAAAGGACCTGGGATCCAGTCTCCCTTGCTGAAAATTAGTAAAAACACTGGAGCATTTGAAAATGGCAATCCCAGCTCTGCAAAACAATGAGGAAGCTCCAAAGTCCTCAGAAAAGGCAAATTTTCCAGTCTCTTTGCCCTATAGCTTTGTGCCTAGAAACACCCATTTTTGTGTGAGGAATGGACAGCTTGCAGTAGGCACACAAAAAAGATTTAGAAGTGATTTTTTGACTGAATGGTTTCATGTTTGCCCTAGGCTCTGGGGAGTGGACTGGATAGCTCTTACTTGAATTCTCCCTGTACTCTTCTGTCCTGCTAATGCTCTTCTATTTAGTCCACATCCCCCACATATGTCTCCCCCATTCCTAACTTGATCTATCAGCTTGACAAAAGAAATATGGTGTGGTTACATTTCTCATGGTATTACCGGATAAAAACTGCTTTTTAATTCTGCCATTTGGAGAGGAGAGTAAAGGTGGACAAACCCTCCATAAAAAGGTGAGACCAGCAGGTGTCATTTCATTTTCTGTGGTTGTCTGCTGGTTCTGGAGAAAGATGGATCTTGGCTGGGAGACAAAACCACAGAACACCTATTGAATAATATCCTACAGGTGACAAATGCTGCAGTGATAAGGGAAAAGAGGAGCTTTCTGGAGGCAATATGCAGGTCACCTGGAAACCCTGACTTTAACCTTAGAATATCTTCATTTGAACTCCTGTCACAAAACAACCAAGGCTCTGAAATGATCCACTTTATTTTCTCACAGGTAAGAATCCTGCCTCCCTGTAATTTTTATCCAAAGTAGTTATGCTGTAAAAATGTGATGACTGCCTCTGCAGCACTCACCTGCTTCTATAATGGGATAATTGCAGTTAAAGGTAATGTGTTTTTAATTTCATACTATTATTGTATTGCTGGTAGGTAAATATAGGAGATGGTCTAATGAAGCAATTTGAAATCTCCCACAATGAGCTGTTGGAAGGACATATCAACCATGAGCAAACAGCACAGTCTTAATCAATATTTGCAGAATTTCTAGAGAGGAGATGAAGAAGGGAGATAAAACGTGATGGTCTGTCCCTCACTTTGGTGCTTTGACAAAAGCTCAGGGCTTGGGCTCAGCCTGGGGCCAGCACTTCTGCTGCGCTGCTGAAGCAAGGCCCAGGAATTGTGGCTTCCAGTCCTCACTCTGCCAGAGATGGTTGTTTCTGAAGCCAAGCAACTCTTGTGTCATCACAAGTGAGGCCAAAATTATTCCCTTCCCTCCTGCTGTGGAAAGGCATTGATAAGAAACGTTCTTTGAGCACCTGCGAGTGTTTGGTGTTGCCAAACTCCCTGTTGATATCTCCTGGGCTGACTAAGGACCAAATCAAGTGCTCAGCAAGCTTGGACTTTGATATCCTCTTCAACTAATGGAGAAAAATAGCTATTGCTTGGTCTGCCTTGCATCGTTTGACATAAAATCTGAGCTGCTGTGTTCCTGCCTTCTGCCTCCAGGCATGGAGGCTGGTGAGGAGCAGTACCTGGTCTCTCCTCTGTGGGGTAACCAATCAGGGCAGTAAGAGGAGCTGTCTTCACACAGGTAGGCACTACAGTAAGAAATGAGCTCTTAGTCCTTCACTGGGTGTATTTTGTCCATGGCCCTTTCTTTCTGCACAAGGATTTTTCCCAGCACTGAAGGTACAAGCTTTTTTTTCTATTATCCAATTTCTGCTTCACTTCCCTCATTTGGAAAGGAGGGGATGCAGCACAATGCTGGAGCTCTCTGGCATTCTTTGATTTCCCATATTGTCCAAAAACTCTGTCATCTCAGTCAATAGCATACTCAGCCCTTCAGCCATGCAGGGAGCATCAGCTCTCTCGTTAGTCTTCAGGTACTCAGTTCTTTATGCTGTTTTTGCTTTCCATTTTTATATCTGGCTTACAGCCATATTTTTCACCTTATGGAAATCCTACCCAGTGTGTTCAGGTCTTAGTGGAGATATATGCTGTTTGTCAAGCAGCCTCTCCAGCTGCTTTCTTACAATTCACCTCTTCTTAGAATTCAGCCCCTGACTTTCATACTAGGTAGGATTGCAGCAGCTGAATCCTGCCAGATTAACATGTTGAAGTTCTGTATCCCATGTACATGGAAATAATTCAGTAGCCCTGAATATAAAGGAAATACAGATTCTTCTGTATGGAATGGGGGTTTGACTCTGATTAAGCTCCTAAAGATAGTGTTACTATACTTTGCTAATGAATTTTTGGATAAACAAATTATTTTAGACTAATATTTGTAAAGAAGGAAATTCCTTTATTTATGTTTATGCTTTGTGGCTCAAGTATAGGATAACCAATTCCATCTATCCATTTAATTAATGCTCACAGGGCAGCAAGTTTGGTTTGCTGAGTCAAATGTCATATTCTCTATTGCTGGGCTGCCCAGCAATAGAGAATATGACATTTGACTCAGCAAACCAAAAACTCACATTAAAAAGTGATTAATGTTATTTAAAAATGCAATTACCCTTTGGCCCAAGGCAGGTTTGGGTCTCCTATGACTGCTGAGGAGATGCAGGCTGGATGTAACAGGCACTTGATGCTGCTTGTTCTGGGTAAACTGTAAATGTTTTATGACTGCTCTCACCTTAGCAAAAGTGCAGTGCCATCCTGTTACAGGAACACACCTAATTGCTCTTTAACAAGTTTCATTGTTGCCCAAATATGCACTGTGGCCCTGCCTTCCACCCCCACCCCTGCCCTTAGAGCTCTTGACATTAAAAGCTATTGATGGATGACCTTACTTTGACTAGTTTTGAATCCACTTGAACATTACACATTTGAGAGTTCACTGCTGATGTAACTGACTTCATGTGCTGAGGGAGACTCCAAAGGATGCTGGCAGAAGGAGAAGGAATTCCAATGGGAAAAAGAGTTGGAATGGGGAGAAAGGTGGTGAGGAGCGACATCAAGACCCAGCTGGTGGGAAAGAATTGGAGGCAGAGCTGAGAATGGAAAATGGAGATGAGGATGGAAAATACAGATGAGGATGGGAAGAAGGCACATATTTGGCTTATTCCTGAAGCTGTACTTACTTAGCAGTGGATTTTCTGCTTGTCTGAAAAATAACTTAGTTAAGAAAGTGAAATCTGTCTTGCAAGAAAAAATAGCTGTTGTACATGTGATGGGCTGAGGGCTGAAAAAGATGATGAACTTGATCTTATGTTCCAGACCACAGAAACTTAGGGGGTTGATTTTTTTAAAGAAATCATGTCCTCCCTCCCCACCTTTTCCACTCTGCTCTCTCAGCTCAGGCAGATGGAAGAACAGGATTAGCACAGACACACAATTCTAACCGACACGGAAAAGGCAGTTTTCACCTTGAGGGAACTGAAAAATATCATCAGACACATGTTGGATTATATAAGGTCAGGTGCTGTGTAAGACTGCACTGATCACTGCCACATGCTGAGGGACCATCCACTCCCACAAAGGGCTGGTGGGATCAGGCAGAGGGGGCTTAGGAGAAGCTGACATAAAGTAATCCCTTGTTGCTTTTGGCATCTCTTCCAGCATATGAACTTCGTATCATCACCGTTCAGAAATATTAATACCTGCTCCACTCCTTGCATCACATCTGGATGGCTGACAGGATATAACAGAGGACAGGAAGGATTGTATTTCTTGGTCTCCACTCCACTGGTCAGGAACTGGCTGCTGTAGATGAACCGTGCTTGCTTTGATGGCAATTTGTAAGCCTTTGCTTGAAGCACTGCCACCAAGTTGGTTGCACAAGCAAAGCTGATCTGAAATCCAAGTCTCTGATAAATCACTTTGTTGCTGACCTAATGAGTTCTTCATTACAAGATTTCCGCAGTGGTTCATTCAACAAGCTATTTTTTATTTTCTATACCAGTGGTAAGGACTGAAGAAATGGTTTCACACAGAAAAATGAGGAGCAATGGCACTTTGCAAGATTAATTGGTGACTCGATCAGTCTCGCTGTCAAACACCAGATGTTCTGTCTTTTGTAAAAAAAAAAAAGTGGCTTAATTTAGATTTACTTCGTTAGCTGCTGATGTCACTACATTCCACACTATTCAAATAATTGATAAGATTCATGTTTTTCCTTCCCAAGAGACTCATTTTTCCCTTTGAATTAATCCTAAAATGTTGATTTGAGGGAGTGGGACAAAAATCTCTAACCCTGCTTTCTTTCTTTCCTCCTTGTAGAGAAGAGTGTATCAGGAGAGGTCTGGATATGGCTCATGGATAGGGAAAAAATGCTGCCACTGTGGGGCTCCTCAGCCAATCACCCCGAGCAGAAAACCTCCCTCCTAAAGCAGACCTGAAGTGAGGGACCATGACAGCCTGTGGTGATGCTGGCAGGACTCCATGGTCCCCACTCAACACAGGGAGGTGAGTCTGCAGCAGTACATCAGGAGTGCTGAAAACAATATTCCCAGCACTGTGCTTTTAACTGCCTAGGGCTTGAAGCACCAGCAAAAATTGTCAGTGTCTTTTCTCCGTCATTATGGGAGGACTGAGGTGAGTAGGCAAAATGGCCATGCAGCTGCCAGCTCTGTCCTGTTCTTTCACTGTGCCTTTCCTCCTGGGTTCCCAGCATGGGATCCTGTTCTCTTTCACTGAGCTTCAAGACCTCAGTGTAACATGCAGATGGAGCTATTTGAGGTCTTTAAAAAATGGTATCTTAGATGACTAATTATCATGAGATGACTAATAGCTAATGCTTCTGGGCAGAGCTGTACCTACAATAGCCAGTCATCTTTATATTTGCTAAAAATGAGGAGGGAAAAAAGATAAATTCTGCCTAAGCTGGAACTTTTTCCAGGTCAAGTCTCTTCTTATTTAACTGTTAATCTTGAAGTATTATGTAAAGTTTGGGGCTGTGAAAAACTTCTGTGAAGTCAGATCCGAGTTAATTAAAAGGAAACCTTTTCTCTCCGGAAGCTCCGTGTTGATCTGGGCAGCACAGGGCCATCCCATGGGAGCTTCCCAAGGAGACATCTCACACACTTGCTGCCGTGTGTGCAGAGCTTGTGGTCTCTCCTTGGGGGAGGATGCAATAACCTCCCCCTGAAATCTCTGCAAAGCCCCAGCAGGCTCTGCTGAAATAGAAGGTAAAAAGCACTACTTTAAACAAACTGCATGATTTTGTACCAACACCAGCCCTCTACAGTGAAATTTAAAGTTGCTCTTCAAGGTGGGTGCCTGGGGTGCCTGGAGCATCAAGGTTGAATTGTCCAGCAGCTGCAGGAGTGGCTACATGTTTTGCTAAGATGTTTGACTTCGCAGCAGTGGAGGCTTTTCTCATATCCACCATGTCCTGGCCTGGACTGCTGACCCCACAGTCTCCCCCACAAGCAAGTATTTCATTGCCTTTTTGGGCCATATTTTTGTGGGTTATTTTTTCCTTTTCTTCCCAGGAAAGTTCCTGTGTTGGTCACAATGGTCAAGATTGCATTTCTCACTAACATTTTTGTTTTCCCTTTTCTCATGGGAATTTCCTTGTGCTGCACAAAGACCTTTGAATTCTCTGTGGGAGCCTTTGGCAGCCTCCTTCAGGACTCAGAGGAAGAAAGGTGAGTCCACGCCCACATGCATTATCCAGCATCCTCCTGTGTCAGCAGTCACCTGTTTCTGTAACACCTATAGGAGCACTGTGTAAAGGCTGCGGAGGGTGTGTAGCTAGGAGGAGGCAAACCCTCCCAGCTCCTGTAATTCAGCATTGCTCCACTGGCTTGTGACCCCAGGCATGCTAACAAATTGTGTGTGTCAGAGGCAGTAAGTGATGTGAAAACAGAAGATCACCGTGTGTCATTTAAAATCACAAAAGGTTTAAAATATTTGCCAGGCTTCAGTCAGTTTGCACAGGATGACTTTTTACTTTTATGTGTGGTAATGGATGTGTGCTTGAATGTAAAATCTTCCAAATAGCCACCATTTTAGGAAGCTCATTCCACAAAGGGGTCTCAAAGACAGACTTATTTTGCCACACTGGCACTTTTACTGGTACGTGAACCGTGAGCTTTAAACAATGATTTAAAGAAAAGTTTATTGATGTTTCAATCAAACTCAGGTTTCTGGATGTTTTGGGGTTTTTTTTAATGGCAAAACCCAGGCTACACCAGCAGAGATGGATTTAATTCAGTTACTGGTTTTACTTTCTTTCTGGGCTGACTTCATTTTCTCTCGTTTAACCCTTTGCTGACTCAAGCAGTGATAATCAATGTTTGACACCTGCATGTCTTTAACTGTAGGTCGGCATCTGATTGTAGGAGCAATGCATTTGTTGTAATAACCAGGAGAAGAAAGATGAGTGACATTTTTGGGAGGGGAGGTGTGTGTGTGGTAAAAAATTAGGCAACCCCTTCAATTCCCTATTGACAGTCACGACGTGCGTTATCTGCCATCTCATCGTGCCTGTGCTGAGCTATCAACAGCTGTGATATCACAGCTGTCAGCTCCTACAACCTTGAGACTTATGATTAACAGGACTTCCTCTTCAGTTATTAAAGTAATAACAAGAGATTTTCTGTGGGAAGCAACAGAATCTGCGGCAATTGAATGTGCTGTTTTCCTGAGATACATCTCCACTTATTTTCTGGCAAAAGGTATTAAGCACCACACTTTTAATACCTGTTGGCAGGCAGAGCTTTATGGACTGCAGCTCACCAAAGGTGAATGGGGTGAGCTCCCTCGATTTCAAACCAGACTAATACTGAGACTTCGGTTCAGTGTTTTGTCTCTGGAGGGACCTAGAGTCTGCAGTGGCTCTGGGGTGGACGTGCTGGGACTTTCCTGTAAACTGACTACACTAAGGACATCAAAGGGACTTTGAATTATTAAAGTGGCCTAACACTGGGTGTCTAGAACATGCACTAAATAAGAAAACTTTTGAAAAGGATAAATTTAGATCTGATGAATAAATAAAAGGGTTCAGAAACCAATTTCTCCTCAACCTCGTATACCCTCAGCAGAACAGACTGTGCCCTCATGTTAGACTTTGACTACCACCTTCCTGTGGACTCCAGACAGCTCCTCACAGATCTTTCTTGGTCCCTGATGCACCATCCTTCCCACTATTACCCATGGAAGGGGCTGGCATAAGCTCCCCACTGCTTCCAGAGCTGCCCCAATCCTGCCTGCCACATCCAGCCCCTCCACCCAGGCTGTGTTTGTGCTGGTGCCTGTAGCTAACTACTACACACATATATGAAATTACATTTCAGTCCTGATTCACAGAACTTTTTAGTGCCTCATAAATCCCTCTGCAATTCTGGACATTTAATCTTTTTTCCTGGTATTTTTGGAGTAAATCTGACAAATAAACAGCAAAGTCTTTCATTTACTGGCTGCTGTAATCAACCAGCTATGAGATGAGGCGGCAAAGTTATTTATATTTGTTCAGAGAGAGAAGTCCTTTTCTCTCCTTCCACGTGGCAGAAAAAATGCTTTGGTAATGTAGAAGCTTAGATTTTCCTTTGAAAGTGCCTCTTGTTGGCTTACGAGACAAATGTGGTTCACTTGCATTAAAAAAATGTTTTATAACCTTTCTATACAATGAAAATGATGTGTGATATGTAAATAATATGGAGGAAAACTTGCTTCCATTAACATTTGCGAAAGGAATAATAAAGGAAAATGATGCTGCAAGTGATTTCTCGCCTGACCTGGGGCTTTGCAATTCATCAGCACTAAGGTCCTCTCCTGCTTTCCAGCTGCAGCTTATTTCAGGCCAGCATGCCTCAGTGCACAGCTGTAGACTGTGGATTCTTAGATTAACACTAAATGGGGAGTTTCCATTGGAGCTAAACTTATTTAAGCACCGAGGTCAGAAATTTTCAATATCTGAGATGCCACTTATGGACCTTGATGTGCCCGTGCTCACATAGGCAGGCAGGCAGGCTGGTAGGTCCTCTTGGAAATCACAGAACTCATATCCAGGAAATTTTTCTTAATCTTTCCAGGCTAGAATTTACTGCCAATTTGATTCCTTGCATGTTGGGTATTTTGGATCTCATATATATATTTCTACCCTTTTTTTCCTAAAAATTGCTTTCCCATTAAGAATGAACATCTCCCACAAATGCTTTGTCTTTTGTCCATTTTCTCTTACCTTGAGAAATGCTCATCTTTGTGTGCTTGTTTACTCCTAAGATGAAAAAGTACCTTTTCTTCCTAGTCACCGTGTACGAATCTACAATAAAAATGAGGCGTGTAAGCCATCAGAGACATAGCTACAGGCAAGAAGCAAAGTGGGCTTAGTGACCTTGATGTGCACGCCAGAGTTGTTATGGCAACAGGCAAGTGAAATCGCTGTTGCTAAGGCTCAGAGAAACAAAGCAATCTCAGTCACTTAACGGTCATTAGTCTCTAGTAACTTAATTTTGAGTTTGCTGCAAGCTAAACTGCAAAGTGAATCAGCAAACCACCCTAAATACTTAGGAGAAATATGAATGAGAGGGGTTTTCTTTGCATCCTTCTTCCCCTGAGCCCCTTGAGTGACATGGTCGGGAGCAGCCACGGAGGTTTCAGAACACTGGGTGAACCAGGGAGATAATTCCCAGTGGCTTCTAGGAGCCATGCTGTGACACAGAGTGCAGGAGCAGGATGCAGGAGCAGCAGATAGTGCACGCTGAGCCCCTGGAAGAGCAGGAAGCATCATTTTATTTTTTTCACCAAAAAATAGTGATTTTCAGCTTATATTTACAGACAACAAATTATAGTACTATCCCCAACAATACTAGAAGGTTTAGCTATTTTCTTCCTTTCTTCCAATTTACTTATTTGCTTGATGGAAAACTAGGGAGATGCCATATTTTATTCTTGCTTGACCAGAGCTGATTTGGCTATTCCTTTTAGGTGTGTGAGGACTGGACTAAAGTGTAGTTAAACTGGGTGAAAAATATTTAATTTTACTGGTGATTTTAACAGCAAAAAATAAAGACCCCCTTTAAGCAAGTTAAATGTTGGAAACCAATCTTTTGACATGAATTTGTAAACCTTAAAGAGGTTTAGGGGTTTTAACAGAATAGAAAATTGTCAGACTTCAAGAAAAGAGCAAGTGTACAAATACCAGTGCCAGTTTTCATTGAAGATGGCAAAATAAAAGAGCCATGAAAAATCTTAATCCCAGTAACATTCATGGAAATTGAATGCACACAGTGGGAAACTGTAGTCAAATTGCATTTTGCTGTGAAAATGAATATCACCATACATTTGGAAAATCACTGTTCCTGAATTCTTTCACAGACCAAAGCTGAAACTGAGAAGAGCCTTTCCCTAAAATAAATCCACAACCCCCCATATTATACACACAGCACCAAATCCTTCTGAAATGTCACTGAGGGCTCTGGTGTCCTGTTCCCTGCTTGTGAATTGGTGAAGATTTTTCCAAAGGCTAATTGCTAACCCCTTTTGATTCCCAGTTAATTTCCAACAAGGCCAGATGTGAATTTGCAGTTCAGGCCTCGATATTGTCCCAGAAAAAGCAGTGGCATTAGCAGCTGAAAGTAGTCATTATGCATTTGTTCCCGCAGCAGACTGATTGCTCATCAAGGGAGCAGAGCCTCGAACAGGCTGAGCTGGATGCAGAGCTATACATATGTATTCCCTCTTGAAAATGGACACAATCAGGCCATTCATGCATCCTGCCAAGATGCCTCTTGGTTGCAGATGCCCTGGGTGATTGCAGGGAAGATTTGCTTCTGTGTCTGTATAAGCTGGCATTTATCCGGATGGTCTCTGTTGAAATCAGTAGTATTTTACTGAAATGTAGATGGAATTGGAATCCATCCTGAGGATGGAAGCCAGTCCTATGGACGACGTTAGGATTGGTGCCCCTGAATTCACGGGGGTTTGAAATTGTGCCTGGCCCATCTCAGTGATGCGGGACTGCGGGATGGAGGTGAGTGCTGGGGGTGCTGTCTCAGGCACCACTGCTGCCTCAGCACTCATCAGGGGGCTGCAGCTGCACAGCTGCATTTAGTTAAGGTTGCTCTGCCATAGAAGAGATGTTGTTGCAGAGTTGCTTTCCTAGGTTCTGTCACAGCTGCATGTTTGGCATGAACCCACTTCTGTCTCAGCCTTGAGAGCTGGCCAGGGTGGAGGAAGGTGCTGCTTTCCTCTCACCTGACAAGAAGATGCTCTGGGGCTAATCCACCTGGTGACCCTGTGACCCATGTGCCAGGATCTCCCCCAGCATCCCCCCCTAGCTGGAAAACCCCATGGCCACACTGCTCAAATTCAAGGAGGGCACATATGGAATTGAGCATATTTGTGAGAGGACACAGGCACTATTCGAGAAGCTGCTGTCATATAGAAAAATAAGGGCACCAGTATTACCATTTTCTTTCAGAAGTTTATATCTTACTTGATGCCAAAGTTTGCAGAGCAGAGCCTTTCTCCACTGTGCTAAGGGCTTTGCTGGAATCTGATGTAGGGACTTCAGTGTCTCTCTTGACTACCCCTTATCACTGATTTAGTAATCCACTTAGTTGCCAAGGCTCCTCTTGTATCCAGTAGTCTTTTGTGTGCTTTTTTTAAAACTCAGACCAACAGAATGTTGGCGGGGCCTCCAGCAACTAAGTGTAATTAAAGTATTCATTAAAAATTTTTTATCATTAACTTAAATTGTTATTGAGAATGTTGTTGCTAAGCAGCCAAGCTGATGACGAAGCAAAGTTTTGCATGAATATCCAGAATAGCAAAAGCAAGGGGTGGAAATTGCCATTGTCCTTGACATGAACTGCAGTGCATTCCCACTCCCATGGGAGTTTTCAATTGTATCAGCAGAAGGGGAAGAGCTGCAAGAGATCTGCCCCATCAGTGTGTCACCAAGGGGTAAACAAGGTCACACTTGTGATGCCTTGGTGTGACATGTGCACCTTTCCACTGACTGTAGAATTATGTGTGAAAATAGGAGGGTTTGAAATGGCCTATGAAGGTGTCAGTTCAGAAAGAAAACCTTTTTTTTTTCTTTTTGAGGGAATGGAAATACATCTCAGCTGAACCCTCAGCTTGCTGAATTTTCTATTTTATTCTTTTCACCTTTGAAAAACCCTTTCCCTCTTACTTCCCTATGCATCCTTTAGCAAGATATCCCCAGCCAATGCATCTGTGTGTAAGAGGAACTTTACTACTTAATGGCATCAGAACTGCAGCATTTGAAGTTTTATGACATTCTCTGATTTAGTGGGGTTTTAAATAATATATTGTGCTTGAGACCTATCTCTGTGATTGAAATGTCACTTGGAGTCAATGTGGCCTCTTCTTGGGAGAGCAGGAGCAAGAAAGGTCAAACTTGAAAAAAAGAAAAATGGAAAGAAACAAAAACTGGTGATGACCAACTGCTTGGGAAAAGTTGGAAGCATCTATGAGTAGTTGTTGGGAACATCCACATCCTTCCATCACCTTTCCTGATGCATTGCCACCTATTGCAGCTCAAAGCCAGTAGCAATTTTTACCTTACTGTTCCAAATGTTTTGATGTATAGAGAGTACAATTATTTTTTGGCATGCTTATAAAAAGAGATGGCTATTGCTTGCAAAACCTTCTTCCAACTATAAAAGGAAGAAAGTCAAAAGGTAACAAAAAGGACTTATCTTTCCACTGTTAGATAGTGTGGGTATGTATAAGAACATCACACATCCCAGCTGTGAAGGAAAGCCAATGGAAGTGGTGGGAGCTGACCACAGCCTTCCGGATCCATTTGGGTCTTGCAAGGTGTTTGGGCTCATTCCTTGAAAAATACAGTTTGATTGCAATAATGCAGTTTCCTTTTTCAATATATATTTGGGCAGCAGCTATATAACTATATAACTATATAGTATATAGATATAACTAAAGCTGCTGTGTCTATAGCTGACACAACAAACTGGCTGGACAAAGAGTTGGTGTTGTTACTCGTGCACTGTCTGTTCCTGCACATTTGATCAACACCCTTGTTCAATACCTCACTTCCTTGGTTCTTGGCATTGTTATTGTTGTGTCAGGTTCTAAACAGGGCAGCAGAGGCAAATAGAGATTTAATTTTAAAACTGGACTTTGTCTTGAAGTAGTGGAAGGATCCATATAAATCAAGCTGGTTGTGTTTTCTGATCATTGGTAGCTGCCAACACTTTTTTCTGCAATCTTAATTACTAGTGTCCTGTAAAAGGCTCTTGTGGAAAGCTTGGGGCACTTGGGAGTAGTTTGACTGTCTTGTCTATGCCATTTGCCAGAAATTCGCTGGATTCTTTTATTTGTTTGCCAGAGTTTTGGATTGCAGGCATGAAACAAAAAAATGGCATGAAATAGTTTTCTTATTCATTTGGTGCCTTTGATTAGGGAAAAATGATCCTTTTGTTCCCAAAAGCAGCATTTTGGGAGCAAATTTTGACATAATACCAAGCATTCTCCAGCCCCTGGTTTCACCTCTGCCTGAAAGCAGCTCTGACTGGGGAGGATGTGGTCTATCCCTCTTGCATTATTCAGTTTAAGGCTTGAAATAGTCACGAAGGATGTCCGTTCATACAAACCATCATAGCTCCCAGAGCTGAACTTGTCTCTTTCTGTTTGTAAATAAGTGCAGATTTTACAAGAGAGATTAATGAAAGGTATGTTTTCTTCTATTTACAAATAAAATAATAAAAAGAATTTAGGAAGAAATTCTTTACTGTGAGGGTGGTGAGGAACTGGAACAGAGAAGTTGTGGTTGCTCCATCCCTGGAAGTATTCAAGGACAGGATGGACAGACCCCTGAGCAATGTGGTCTAGTGGAAGGAGTCCCTGCCTATAGCAGGGGGGTGAAATGAGATGATCTTTAAGATTTCTTCCAACTCAAACCATTCTATTATTCTATAGTATTCTATAGTAATAGAGAATACAGAGATCCTGGGTTTCTGTAGGACCAGTAAAATTTGCACTATAAGCAAGGTCCTGTGGAATGCTTTTGATGGGAAGGTTTAAACCAAGAAGGAAGGGAAAATTGCCCCCTGTGCCCTCAGGTAGGGTGAGAATAAGGCAGCAAACCCTCTCCCTCCTCACAAACATATGGGCAGGATGTCCCTGAACATTTTATGTGGAAGGAAGGGATGATTTGTTTTTCTCCACTGAAGGTGTGGTGCATTGGCCACGAGACCTTGGTTGATCCTTACAGCACACAAAGGCTGTGGGGGCTTCCAGAGTCTCACACCACTTGAACATTGCAGTTAGGATGTTAACCTAAACATCCTACAAATGGCTGATCTGCTGCTATACCCTTCTCTTGGTGCTTGTTAGCCTCACAACCTGGCTGTCTTGGAGAACTGTCCAGAG
This sequence comes from Corvus hawaiiensis, assembly GCF_020740725.1. Taxonomy (NCBI): domain Eukaryota; kingdom Metazoa; phylum Chordata; class Aves; order Passeriformes; family Corvidae; genus Corvus; species Corvus hawaiiensis. The sequence continues at coordinate 9,218,486 of NC_063223.1, forward strand.
AAAAATGTTTGCAGCATGGGCAATCATGCTGGCAGTCAGTAATCAATCAACTCCCTTGTGTAAACACAGAGCCAGCCATTGATTACTGGCAGTTCTGCCAACGATTACAGCACCAACAGGCCCCAGGGCTTTCAATGGACTAAAAATTTATAGTTGCTATTTGGATCTAGTCACCTTTCATCCAACTCAGAAAGTTAAAAATAAATTAGTTTTTTGGTACCAGGATAAAATCAACCTGCTTTAGTGCAATCCGTAAGCTCTCTCTGGTGAATAACTTGCTGAGTGGGAAGGAGAGCTTCTGTGTTGAGCTTTTGACAGGGTACCCTTCTTTCTCGGGCCAGGGTAAGAGAGCAGAGGAGGCTGCTGTTCTGCTAAGTTCTTTATTTCATAGTCTCACAGCTTTCTTGAAGGCAGAGTTTGAAGGGGGTTACATGATAAAGGCAAGCAGCAGCAGCAACAGCAGGCAAAACCAGCTTCTTCTATATGTTCTATATGCTCCATATACTCTATACATTGTACACTATATTTTTTCTTACAGAAGTGTGGATTATATTTGTTAACTGACAGTAAGATGAACACACGATTCTAGTTTTCCTTTCTTAACCTATCCTGGTCTAATTCTAACAATAGTAAGCCTTACACCAGTGTTACACAGATTTGCGTATACAGTTTCTATCAGCTCTTATTGTTTATGTGAACACTCTATCTAAAAAATGTGAACAGTACAATTCTATCTATATTTTGTCTAAAGTAAAGAATTCTGTGAAAAGGTAACACTGCTGCAGCAAGAACTGTGTTTAAGGTCTCTGCTACAGCTTTCTAATGTTTAAGGCACTTAGCATAATATATTTCTACTAAAAGTTAAAAATCTGTATTTCTTTTTCACTTTGGTGTGGCTTCATGTATCTCAGCTTGTCCAAAGGTTTTAATTCAACCCCTGTGCTTTGGCTTCCCTCTGGGCCTGAGACCAGAGGAGCTTTCACTCCAACACTTCTGATGCTGTTTTCATGTTCCTCTGCAACTGTTCTTCTGCTGCCTTCTGCATCTGTGCCAAATCTGGCCAGGAGTAAGTGCTACAAAGAGGGGAGAGAGCAGATTTCTGCCTGTGTAATTGGTGTCAGGTTTGACTGGGAAAGGAGATGCTAATGACACTATGAAACCACGGTCTGTGCTCTTGGGTAGTTTGTGCCAGGTTTATGCATAGCATGGTTACAGTGGAAGCACTTTGGAAAGTTCAAGGGAAATGATCAGGGGGAAGGAACACCTCTGGAACTTTTGTTTGAAGGTCTGAAAATGCAGTCTTCCCAATTTCCTTCTTGCATGGCCATCCTGTGGAATGGTGATGTACTGAGCTGCAAGAGAAGGGAATATGCTCAGTTCCTCTCAGTGAGAAGAATGAAGCTTTCAAGGAGAAAAAATACATTAATTTTATTCTATTTGTCAATTTGTTGGCAGTTTTTCGGACAGTTCTAATGTAGCTCTGCCTCCTCTGTGTGGCAATAGCAATATGGAGATAAAGCAGCTTTACGGGGCTGCATGGACCTCTGTGATCAATAAGATTACTTACTTTTTAAATCGTTTCCAGTACCTAAAACTACACAACTGGATTGGAGACAAACATGAAGTAGATCTCTCCACTTCTATTAAGTTTCCTTCTCAATCAAGTGCCTGCTCAAAGCAGATATAGCTTCACTGCACAGTAGTCTGGAAAGTGTATCTAATCTCTTCCTCCTCTAAATGTAAAATATTTCCCTCTGTAACTCAGGTACTGTCCTGCAGGATAGTTACTCACCCTGGGAAATCCCACCTCCAGAGGGCTCATACTGGAATACCCCAGTGGGGCTGGAGCACTTCAGCTTTGGGACCAGCATGATACCTCTGTGCATTGCCAGGGCCATAAAGACACCCTCTCCCTAGCACCCTTTCTCTCCCCTCCCCACAAATTCCTTGTTCCTTTTCCCCCCATGACTGTTTTGACTTGTAGCCTCTTGGTAGCTAGCATAATTTTTCCAAATGACCCTTAAATTCACTTTTGCAGTGTGAATGCATTGCCTGTTGGTTACAGCTAAGCTGATGTATCTTTTGCCATGTTAAATCAAAATACTCCTCAGTGTTGCTTCAATTACCAAGGTGTGTGAGCACTGACATCCCAATGACTAAGCACAGCCAGAATTCAATTGAAGTGTCTTAAAGCAAAAGAATTATCCAGGGTAAATCCAAACCCTTTGTCACTTTGACCAATGCTTTATTGGTTTTGAATGTAAAATTAACTTATCAAAGAACTTGCCAGCATCCAGACATTTTAACATCTTTAAATCCTTGAATATTTTTGAAACATTTCATTAGTGAAACAAATGTGCAAAGAGTATCACAACTCCTCTATCAAACAAGACTTCAATTCTACAAGCTCAGGGAGCAGTTCTGCCCTTCTTATCAAGGCTGGATAATGACTAATTCCTCTGAGATTACAATGCTACTCAGCCTGACAAAAGGAGCAAAAACCAGATCCAGAAGCGAAGTGAAAATAATAGCCTCTTCTGCACCTTGAAGTAAGCTAGAGATTTAGGAAATTGTTGTTATGTCTCTGGACTTTTCAATGCAAAAGATTTCACTGTGTTAATGCTGGGGTTTAAATAGAAGTCATCCTCAGAACAGACTGTAAATATACACAGGAATGATGTAAGAGGATGCATTGGAGAAAAATACAATTAAACACCAAATACGTAAAAATGCAGCTGAGGTAATAAGCAAAATGCTGGAGTGGGGACATAGGGCTGGGGGTACAGGGACCACTGGTGTCCTCCTCTGGCACTGCCTAAGGAATTTTTCAGCTTTGTGCTATGTTAGATGAGTTTGGTACCTCAGATTCTTGGACTCTAAGGTGGTGGGTGTGCATGTCTGGGACGTGTCTGGGTTTGGCTTTTTTGTTGAGTTGAAATACTTCTCAAGCTCTGCTATTTCAGATAAGATCTCATCGCTGAAGCAGATCTCATGGATTTCTGCAGCTGAGAGTCAATCAGTATTTTCTTACTGCTTCAGCTCTTCTGGTAGGAGCTGCTTCTTCTCCCTGTGTAACTTGTGTCTCTTTTATTAAAAAAAAGCATGTTTCTGTTGGGTATTAACTTGCAAGAGTTTGCTGTCCTGTTGCATAGCTGTGACAAGGCACTGCAGTTTTCCCATGAGATAAACCAGTGAATATCAGCAGTCCATGTGTGTGATGGAGGAGACATACAGACTGATCATGCTCACTGTCTTTAAAAACTACTAACACCTTGTCTCAGCCAGTGAGGGAATAGTTACATCGCTATGGGGGAAAGGAGAAAACCCAGTGCAGATAACATTGCAGTTACTTTCTTTGTTACATTTCACAGCACACTCTCCCCAGGGTTCATACATTCCCCTTCTAAAGGGGCTTTGCTCCTCGGCCGCTCCTCCCCAGGGCACAGGAGGAGTGTAACACCCTATCAAGAAATTATCTATATGGCAATAGTGAGGATGGCTTCTTTTGGAACCAGCACACCTCTGCTGCAGGTCAGGAACAAAAGGGCAGCTATAATTTCATCTGTGACTCTCCCTGGATTTGGGTGAACAAGAGATATACCCAGTGTTGCATGTGAGCTCTTACCACCTGAACCAGCTTGCCCTATGACAGCACTAAAAAGCAAGGTGGGCACTGCTCCCAACAGTCAATTTATCCCTTATTGATGGAGGGTATTGTTGGTGAAGGCCAAAAATCTGACAATTATAGTCATTCTTTAATTGTAATTCGAGCTGGATTCTCAAAAGGTTAGTCTGGTGGTTTATGGCTGGCTACTTTATCTTTTAATTAAATGCCCATCAAACCTCTTTGATCTGAAGAACAGGAGCTCATAAAATGCAGAGTCACTGCTCTGCCCAGGTAACTCTCAGTAATCCATATTGTCTCATCCTGCAGCGTGGAGGTTATTTGAATTGAGCTGTGGGTTGCTGTTGGGTTCCTGTCAGTGCTGAACTTGTTGATTTGCATTCTGAGAGCATCTTCCAGAAGATAATGGGATTTGTGAGGAAAGTTGATTTTACCTTGTTATCCAGTGAGGGAATAACGTCATCCTCTGAGCGAGAGGCAATGCAGGACGGTAATTACTCAGATAGCGGGGAACGGAGGAGGCACAGCTGCTTAGCCTGACCAGCTCCACATTGTTCCCTGTTATAGGAAGGCTATCACAGTTTCCTTAGGCAATTCCCTGAGGCTAGAAAATGAGAGAAAATAAACCTCCAGTCCTCAGTTGCAAAAATGATGAGCACAATTGCAGGAAATCATGAAAAGCTGAGACTTCATGAGATAAATTTCAGATAGCTTTGGTTTTGTTTTGAATGCATTTTATGAAGATTTGGACTCCTAGATCTGAATTTAAAGCTCCTTCTGACACCCTATGAAGCAGGAATTTTATTTTTTCTTGAAGCTTTTTTTCTTGTGATCACCTGAACTGAAAAGCGCAAGATCCCCAAATAACTCATGGTTCATAACAATGTTTGCAAGAACCTGTCACAGCACAGCATCCCATGCCTGTTTCATGGCACCCTCACTGCTTTGGGCACTGCGTCTCACTGCAGCTGTCCCTGCTTTGGAGGCCCTCAGCCCCCCCATGCTAATGCACCTTGTGAAGTCTTTGGGCTTCCCTCCCCTCACATGCATGTGCCTGCTCTGTGCATCTCAGTGGGATGTTCCTGGGAAGCCCATGTACCCTGGAGGAGTCCCTGGGGACTAGGCAAAGAGGCAGAAAGGAAGAGTGGTGTAACAACAGGATGTGGAGTAGGAAGAAAGCAGTAAGAGAGGACAAGCCACAGCTCAGCAGGGTCCTGAGCAGCAGGCATCAGGGCTGTTATGAATGGATATGGGAGCTTAGGTAAGTCCCTGCCTTTTGCCCAGGCCTTTGGCAGCAGGCAGTAGCTTTATTGGGATGGCCAGTACCCCAAGACCCGCTCTCATTCAGAAATTCTTTAATAATGGCCGCTTAGGTCTATTACAAAATGAATTATTTATTTAATAGGCACAAGATTAACAGACATAAGTCTTTAAACAGACTATTTACTACACAGGAATAAAACAAAAATAACTACTAGGAGATAACATACAGTGCATGATTAAGGTACCTATATTACAGCTAGTGAAGAAATAGTATGGGTTAGGATTCAATGTATCTTACCATCCAGTTGGTGATGGGGCACATAGCAAAGTCCTTCTCAATTTCCAGAAAAGTATCTACAAAGATGCATCCAAGTTCCGTAGGAGTAGCCACCCTACACACTTCCAGGGAGTGTGTAAGAGGCTTCTACCTCCGTGATAATTTGTGTGACTTTTATAGTGTAAAACAGGGTCTTTTAGTCACTAATATTTATTTTCTTTTATCACTTCCCACATCTGCTCTCCATACCAAGATGTTGATTCTTGGTTGGGGCTGCAGACTTTTTGGTGCCAGGAGATGACCCCTTGCTGGGCCTTTGACCTGGCCTGGGTTATCTCTTCCATCTGCACCAGCCATCTGTGGTAGAGAGAGGGGGAGGACATCCTGCCACAGGGGCTGAGAATCTCCAGCAGCCATGGTTTCTGCTCAGTTTATGCCATCCTTTCTTCTCCTCTTGATCAGATGTTTCCAGCCCTGGCGCTACATTGGTCACCCCCACTTCTACTCCTGGACTTTCTGAAGGCACGCCCTTGACTGTGCTTCTACCACTTCCCAGGAAATGCCCTCCCTTTCTCCTCACCTTTCATATCTTCCCAGCTTGGGAATTGCTTCATAAAAATATTTATGAGACAGCAGAACCCGAAACAAGCTTAGGCAGTGCCTATTTATACACATAAATATGTGAGTCTGTGTGCCAAGCTGTTCTACAGAAATATATTTATTATTTTTAAAGGAGCTGTCTTATTTAGTCATCCCTCAGGATAACTCTTCTCCCCATCAGAGCTCTGCATCCCCAAGCTCTCTCCTGGAGGAGTCCCTCCAAGTGCCCTTCAATAGGAGCACTAGAGTACCTACCAAACCTCAGTGCACGTCATTTAATGTACATTCCAAGTTGTTTTGTAGTGATGCTTCACCCCTCCTCTGAGTGCTGGCCTGGGAGGTGTATGAAGGCCTACAGAAGAATTCTGGCTTGATAAATGTCTGATCTGTGGATAATGTCACCCCATCCATACAGCACCATAAAAATGTGCCGGTGATCACTACCATGGTTGACTCCTCCTGCAGCATTATACCCTTTTTTTTTTTGGCACTTTTTGTAACATTTCTTTACTACGAAACCCTATGTGTTGGTTTGAAGAATCAAGTGGAGTATCTTGACCGCAAAGTAAATTAAAAATCAAGTTTGTTCTTTCTGAAACCACTAGAGTTCCCTGTGGGTCTCCTGCTTTCATTTGTGTGCAGTGGCTGCTGGATCATCCTTGTCCTCTCAGGGGTAAAACCACAGTTTTACCTCTGAGCTCTCTGGGTATTTGCTCTAGGTCAATAGGGCAGGACAACAGTTGTCAGTTACATGAGGAGCAGACTGATGTTATCCACATAAGCATTTGCAAAGAATACTGTATACCACAGTAAGTATTCCTTACATGATAGTTAAACCACTTCACACCACCAGTTAATCTTGCTGTTAAATCATTCATACAGGACTCTATCACCAGAGGCTGTCAGAGGTCAGCTCTTTCCTGCTATTTTGAAAGCCAGCATCTGAGTTCACTAATGTCTTACAAGGAGACAAGATGCTAAAACATAATTTTTTGTGTATTTCAGATGTACTTCAAATTTGACTCCCTCCAAATATAATAGTCCTTATTTCTCCATTAACAGGAACTTTATATCCTTTTCTGCATGAAAGTAAATCACAGTGTAACTCTCATATGAGATCTTAACTGGCTTCTACCCTACAAAATATTCTCATATATTGTGTAGAAACTAGCAGACTTTTTGATTAGACATAAAAAAATCTCCCTGGTTTTTGTTTCTGTTTGTAGACTTCGATTAGATACTACTGGCAAACATAAACATTTGGATTTAGTCCCCACTTCAAGCAAAACTTACTAATACTTCTTTCAGTGGGAAGTGGGAATAAAAGCAAAGTTCTCCTAAAGTCTTAAAGCTTACAGCTAGTCTGGAAAAACAACATAATTGATGTTGTCCCTGACCTTTCTCATCTTTTCATTTCAGAGCAGGGAAACTGAGCCTTGAAGAGCTTTATGGCAGTAGGGTGGAGATATTCTTTGTGCTGTAGCTATTCATTGTGAACTCCAATATTAAAAACAGATATTAAATGTTAGAGTGACTATAATCACTTAAGTTTGTCCCCTCAATATAAACTTTAAAGATATTCTCTACCAAACTCCAGGTACAGATTTTGACCTGTCAATTAGCCGCCACGATGCAGCCACACAAAAAATGTTCAGCATAAACAAAATCAATTCTATTGATTTCTAAGGGAAAGTTCACTTGAGGGACATCTCACAAAGCCCTAAAAAGCATTATTTCAGTGCTAAACATTTCTACAGTCAGGGCTCTTTTTTCAACAATGCACTGTATGTTGTTACTCTCATTTGAGCTGAATCCTTTCAAGACTAATGGGTGTAACCACCACCTTTCATATGGCAGCTCTGAGAGACAGTGAACACACCTGCCCTGTGCCCCTCCCTATCCCTCCTTCCCACACACAAAAAACAAAACAAAACAAAAAAAAAAACCCAAATTAGTCTTATTTGGACTTTTGAAAGCCCCAGGCTTGGATGGATGCTCTTTTCCAAAGTATTGTAAGAATGAATTTGCAGAAGAGAGAATGAGGCACTAAACCTGGAAATGATGTATGTGAAGGGGAGCTTAGAAAGAGCTTTAGAGTCATGAGGAAGGGGCCATTTTCAGTGGTTTACTCTCCTTGGTTTTATCTACAAAAGATGGATTTCATGCAGTGGTCACTGCAGTGGAACCACCAAACCCATCAACTTCCTCTTAAATGGTAGGACTTCTCAGGGTCTAAGTTGTGACTAATTACTCAGGTCAGCAGTACAAACATTATCAGTGCCTTCTGTGTTGGTATCTATTCATCACACTGCCTGCTCAATCACCAAAGCCTCTGAGACTGTGGAAAGATACTAAAACCCAAGGAAGACAGCAAATGTCATCACTTATTTTCCCATGCAGGTGGGGAATAGCAGCGCCGTCTGCCGAGGCACACAAGGGAAGGCTCTGTATCCAAACACACCCGCAAAGAGCATGCACTGGAGCCAGCAAGACCTCAGGATGGGCCATGGGAGAAAAGACCCATCCCCCACAGAATCCTTTGTGAATCATACCCTTCATGAACTGTTTTGAGTGTTTGGAGCTGGTAACCTGATTTGGCTTTACAGATTATGCCTTATAAAAAGACTTCTTGTTACCATGAGTGTTACAGCTATAACTCGCTGTACAGCTTTTCTCAAATTCTTCCTTTCATAAATGCCATGTTCACTAGCACGACTGAAGGTGGTTTCCAGGGTGGGAGAAACAAGCCTCTTTGAGGACAGCAGCCTTTATCAGTCTTTTGATAACCTACTAAGGCCTTGCATGCCTGACTTTGAGGTGCCCAGAGGAAGGTGAGATCCCCTTCCTCATCTCTGGCACAACTGCAAAGGAGTTCTTTAGCTGAGTAACCTGTCCCCAGGAATAGGCACATCAGTTCTTTACTGCATGATCAACACAGCTCTATTCAAGGGACAACTTCCCCAGGATGGAGGTCGCTTTGCAGACTTACCTAGTTAAGGGTGGCTGGTTGTTTTAAGAGGTTGGCTAATCATTGTACACAGGAACACTTTGTTTTATTAAGAAAAACCTCTCAGTTGTAGATACTAATGTTTTATAAATGTTCTGTCCTCAGAGCAGGAGAGTTTTCTGTTTCTTTTTGGAAGCATCTTGATAAATCGAATGTAATTCAAAAGATCGCAAATCCCCAAACTCAGACCCTGTCTGAAAGGCCTGATTGGAAACAGATGAAAACACATCCTCAGTTTCTCAGGAGCCTGCTGGATTCTCCATGAGCTTCCTTATGAAAAATAACATAATAACAGCATTTGTATTTAAAAGATGCATTTTGGAATGAAGCCCAGGAAATCCCCAGGCTTCCCTAGTCAAATGCCTGTCCACTTTTTCACAGATCCTGTGCTCTGTGAAAACACCTGCAATTTTGTTGTTGTTTATTTTAACACCATCTTTTCCTAATTATGGCTGCACTGTGCAGCTTTCAATCTGTCACATTGTGAGATACAACAGAGATGGTGCCTTGCGCTGCACAGGCAGTGGCTGCAGCAGGCTGAGACAGGTGATAGAATTGCTTTAGAGGCTCTGCTTTGATTAGCAGCAAGGTTTTAATTGCAATTAGGTGACATAGTACCTGCTGCAATTTGACCCATTCTAAGCAGAGCAGCCAACATGGTGTCAGCTATCCCAGCTCTTCACACATAACCACATCCCTAACGAAGATCAGCACTTTGGTAGACACCTGTCATGAAACTTTCCATCCTTCTCTCCTATTCTGTCCTACATGCTATGATGGACAAAATCATTATAAATGAAGCATGAATATAGATATTTGCTTACTGGTCTGGCTTTTCCAAGGCTCAGGGCTCTTGAGCTGAACTCGGTAATGTGAGGAGAAATGGGAAGGATGGGTCAAGCTTTGAACAGGACTCCACATCCAGTGAGGATGGGATTACTTCTCCTCTTCAGTTATTTCCAGTTCTGGAACATGTTTGGTCAAATATGGCACTGACTAAAAATGTGGGGATCCCTGTTGGCTTAGGGTGCAATAATCCTCTAGTATTACCCTAGCAGCCTGGGTAGTGAGTATGCAGCCCGACCCACTGTCATGGCTGTTTGTTCACCTTGTCCTTCATGACAGAAAGTGACTCTACTAGTTCACATTAGGTGAGGGTTTCATCATCAAAACCCCCTGCTTTAAGATGTTAATGATGTCTCTGTCTGATTTTTAGAAAACAATTATGTTACTATGCTGGTTTCTCTCCTCCCTCCGCTATTTTTTGTTTCTGCATTTTATGTAGGTTTCTGGTCCTGAACTCAACAGTATACAAGTATACATTTGTAAAGGTAATTAGATACTGAAAAAAATTGGTCGAAATTTGTGCCTTTTGAAAATACTGCTACACTTCTGTCTTTTCCTGTAAGCTTTTAACTACTGATATACATTTGGCCCTTAACTTGTGTTTCTGAAACCAGACTGAGTTCAGATGTAGCCTTTCTATTATCTAAAGCCTGTGCCCCATATTTTGCAAATCAATCATTGCTATTCCTGCTTCGGAGCTGTGGAACAGGCTGTCAACTGATATTAATCAATCTTTGTTATTGTCCGTTTCCAAAAGTCATTAGCATGCTCAGCCTCACATTGTGTTTTCCAGCAGAAAAATAATACATTGTCAACCATTCTTTGTTATGAGTTACTACACAAGTGACCTTATTGGCTCCACATATGTAATAGAGGTCTGTATTTACTGAGAACCTTGAAGTCTTTGTGTTTATCATACTTCCACTTTCTCTTTTCTATTTTTATATTACTTTGTTTTCCTTAACAGGCAAAACAGCTGTTCCCAAGAAACTGGAGATAGCTGAGGAGCTGGTATGAACGTTACAAGTAAATGAAGATATGAAGTAAGTACATCGGGCTGTTGGAAATGAGGAGATGATTAATGACCCTTTAACACATTAAAAATGTCTACCAACAAATAGCTATTTTTGTTGTCACATAGTAACACTTTAAATTCCAATAAACGTGTCCACAATGAAGCTGGCGTGTGTGAAAATCCTTCTTCTTGGCCATCAAGGCTTTACAGATGGATTTCTCTTGCTAGTTATTCCTCACAATGCTTGGTGAAGGCTGGTCATAGGAAGAAACTTCCTTTCTCTTTTTATTTTCCTCTTCTTCTTTTTCAGAGAACAATTCAATTTAGAAAAAATCTTTGTATCATATTACTTGTCTGGCTTAGTGTTATTTTTTATGTGCCAAGAAAAAGAAGTGATGTGTTCTCTCTGGACTGATCCATGTTGGATGTTGTGGTCCCCAAAGTGATGTGGCAGATGGACACCACCCTGCAGTGCAGTGAGGGGCTGATCCGCACGGGAGCTGCAGCCTCATCTCAGCATCTCCAGTTTCTGCAAAGCCAAAGGGGGCCCACACCCACACTCTCTGTCAACACATAAAGAAAACCTTCCTAGGCACCTGAGCACAAAACAAATCCAGTTCTGATAACAGGTCCGAGACCTGATGTTGGGGTTTTAGGAGTTCCCCTTCTGTTTTCTTTTCCTGTTAAAGAATTTTAGTTGCCAGGGGGACAAACTACTGGGTGCTTAAGAAAAACAAAAGACCTGGCCACAGAGGGAGGGGTCCATCTGACTACTCTCTTTCACCTGGGCTTGTGGGCTTAGTTCCCAGCATTTGGACAGAGAGGGAGGCTGGACGGAATTCGTCAGCACTGGAGACTTCTGCTTTTTTCGGCTGCCTTCCTTCTACCAGAGAAACCCCAGGGTTCCCAAGCCCGCCTTTCCCTGCCCCGCTGGGAGCCAGGCTGTGGCCGCCCTGCCCCTGTTGCTGCTTCGAGCCTTCGCTGTTCTGTAGCCCCGCACGTCCTGCCTGCCCAGACCTCCGGGGGTTCCACTGCAGCTCCGGAGTTTGATACATCTCATCTGCCACCCGGGATTTGTGCTCGTCCCTGCCATTCCAGCCTGCTGTTCCCGAGGGTCCGGCCGGACACCGGGATCGGCTGCCCAGGGGTTTGTGGAGCCTTTGTCCCATCCCTTCCCGGGATCCCAGGCCGCCAGTGCCGCGTGCTCCCCGAGCTCGCCCCGGAGCGCCCCCTGCAGCCGCGGGGGAACCATCGCACCTGCCCTGCTCACCGGGAGCCGCCAGCGCCCCTGCCGGCTGCGAGCGGAACTGCACCCGAGGGGAAAGGGCCCGGCAGCCGAGAAGGCTGGGACTGGGTTTGTGTTTGTTTGCTGTTACTGCCAGAGTTATTGCTGTTTGTTTGCCTTGTTATACACATAGAGATATATAATAGTAAAGAACTGTTATTCCTATTTCCCACATCTTTGCCTAAAAGCCCCTTGATTTCAAAATTATAATAACTCAGAGGGAAAGGGGGTTGCAATTTTTTTTTCTTCCATTTCAAGGGAGACTCCTGTCTTCCTTGGCAGACACCTGTCTTTCAAACCAAGACACCTGAGAAGATGAAGCTGAAGGATCTTTGCAAGGACTGGTGGTCAGTGATTCATGTGGGTTCCTTCCCCATCAAATGAACATGGAAACTAGAATAGTGTGGAAAGTTAGACTACTGCCCCAAAGGTCCAATTTACTCCCCGGGAACCTGGCTGCCGATGATGGCTCTTTTCCACAGGAAGGAAAGCTGTCCACTACCCTTACCAATTAACCTAACCACAACCCTAAACACTGCCCCTCCCGCTACACCTGCCGCTAACCATAACCCTAACTCCATATCAACGGGTGGTAAAGGTTCAGAAAGATGTAGGAGCAGCAATGTTGGAGCCTGGCTAGGATCACTTTGGCATGCCTTTTCCAGCCCCAGTGTCCCTGTTAAAGAGCTGTAGGCTCTTTAACACTCTCAACCCTAACCCTAACCTTTACCTTAGCCCATTTCCAGCCCAGCACCTAGCTACCAACAATGGATCTTTTCCACAGGAAGAAACCTTTCCACCCTAGTGTCTTGGGAGCAGTGGACAGGTAGAATCCAGCAGTCCAAGGCCAGCCAGAGCCCTAGTTCCTGGCAGCTTTTGACTGGAAGAAATCCTCCAATATTCGCAATTTTGGGAGGCAGAACCACTTTTGTGGCCACAGGTGGCCTCAGGGCTCAGCAAGTCCCATCCCCTGCTGCCATAGGCAAGCACACCATAAACCTTTTTTAAAATGAATCCATCTTTAATATAAAGTGACTTCCTTGCAAAGCAGAAAGAAGATCCAGCCCAGGATGCTTATAAACGTATTTCTCATTTCCAGAGTAAATCCACTCTGGGCAATAATAACAATTTTTTCCCCTTGTCCTGCCTTCTCAATGTTTTCTCACAGTTTCCACTGTTGGCCAAGACTGCCTTTGCGAAAAATGCAAGCACTTGGTATAGGCAAAAAAGCACAGGTTAGTTTTGGGGCGGAGTTTTTTTAAAACTTCCTTGAATAAAAAAATCCTACCATACTTAATGTGTCCTCACTCCCTACCATTTCTAGAGTGCCTTAAGGTGTAGCCTCAGGAAAAATACATTACAGACTCCAGTCCTGGCCAGATGAATGCTACTCTTGTGAACAAATTCTTTAGAGTTCTCACAAGCTGAAGTCAGCAGCAGGTAATGGGAAACATTGCAGGGCATTGCTGTTGAAAAACCCTTTTTATCAGCTGAGGATCCACAAACCCCCACAGTGCAGCTTGTGACATCACCCTCCACTGGGAAAGAAAATACAATATTAGTCAGGGCTTCAACAGCCCTTCAATATGTCATCAGCTTTATTGGGACTGAATCTCAGGCAGGCAGGTCACTCTGCTCTGTTCTCATCCAATGCTGTGTTTTGCTTTAACTGGTTTATCAGAAGAATCAATCTTGCTGGTATAATAAGGGTTCTGGTAACTCTGGAAGAAATTCCTGCTTCTGTCTGTCAGAAAAAGAAAAATGCAGAAGTTTTAAATCAGTTCACAATAGGACACCTTAGACTCTGCCCAGTAAAAGCTTCACAAAATAGTTTGTCAGTCTTTCCCTGAGAAGTTTTATTATTAATACTTAGTAGGAGATGCCAACTCTGAAATGTCAAGTTTCCTGGTTAAAAAATTTGTGTCATCTTTTCTTCTCTGGGTTTTATTTAGAAAAAGGCATGCAGAAGTTTCTGACATACCAGATCCTGCCTGAGTCTGGGACAATAGTAGATAATTGCCAGCAAACCACTTAGTGCATCTTAATAATGCCTGAAGACCTTCCCAAATCCTCAGCCACGTCTCTCCCTAACATAAACATTTTCAATATTTAATCTGGGAGATGCCAGGGAAGACTGCCCTCCACCTTCCTGCCAGCCAAAAAACTGTGAGCAGGTCTCACAAACTGGGGGTAAACAGCAAAAGTGACCTGCCTCAGTGGTGTGATCATCCACTGTCAGCTCTGCTATCACAGCAAGAGGGGAGCAAAGAGCTGGATTTTAAATCCAGTTTAGAAGGTGCTTTTTCCCCCTATAGCTTTGTACTGCAGCAAATGAGCTTCATCCTGTTTCAGCCAGCATAAACTTCAGTGATTACATATTTCATAGGCCATCAGTTGAAGTGCTCTTACAGTCCTTTCCTCTTGTGAATGAATGTTTATCCCCCTTCTACAAAGGACCCAGGGGCAAAGGTCTCAACTTAAGAAAATGTTTGTGCAGGGCCACATGGGCAGCCTTGCCCTGCATGGCAGGTGAGCACATTAGAGCTTATGTCGTGACAACCCAGAGTCAACCCCACACCTGAGTGTGCAGCTGGAGAGGGACAGACCGTTCTAAAATCAATTAGGAAATGATGCAGGATGTCCATGTCTGTATCTTGGCACCTACTTTATTTTCTCTCTGTTTTTTTTTCCCTTCTGCTTATGTAAGTAATCCATTAAATAGCAATACCCAGGAATGAATCAGTGTTGTGTCATAAAAGCTCCTTCCTTGTAACATTATCATGTTTTCTTTCTCCTCTGTAAGCATCATTCCTTCCTCCTCCAGTGAGTTTCTAAAGTCTTTCTGCTCCAGTGCTGGCTACTGCACAGCATACACGGATTTCTGAAAGTAAGTTTTTTAAGTGACCATTTCTGTCAGGCATTCACTGCTGTCCAAGGCAGGTCTAATAAATACTGAAATAAAATCATACCTGATCTATGTCCCTTTTGCAGAAGACACAGATGATATTTGCAGCCACTTGAAAGGAGCTGTAAAAGCGCAAGGAGAGATCCTGCAGTGCAGATAGAGAGACAGTGCACAATCCAGTGCCTCTGCATTTCTGCAGCCTCTCTTCATGGGTTGTCCCATCAATTCCAGCTCTGCTCCAAGACCAGGAAGAAAGACAGTGGGTGGTGTTGGGTACCACAACCCTTCAGGAGGGTGAAGCAGTGGATGACTTCATGGATGGCATTTCATCTCAAAGATGTGGCAGTACTTCTTTATCCCCAGCAGAAATACTGTGCCACCCATCAGGCCTCCTGTGATCATAAACAACTAAATGTGTATCTTGAGAATTCCCACCCTAAAGTCTGCTGGAGACTGTGTGGAGGGAGAGCTCCAGACATGCTATTGCCCGTGACTGAGCTGGTTGTAGCTCTTTCTAGGTACAACATTAATCATGATGGATTTTTTTATATGCTTGGGTTATGTGACTCTACAGAACTAAATTTTAACAGAGTATTAATTAAATGCTGATTTCTGCCGTTAACCAATGCTTTAATAATTTTTACACAGCCTGTGTGAGGCAAAGTGCTTTCATAACTGTGCAGTTTTCTATTTTTTCTCTTTTCCATTGTTCAGATGCCTTGAGTTGTGGTTATATTGTTATTTTCCCTTTGATTTTATTACTTTTACCCATCATTTTAATCTCCCTGGAGTGAGTGGATGGGTAGCCTAGGCTGTGCAGGACACCCATGCTTTTAGAAAGACAAGAGATGGAGACAATCTGGCCTCTTGGGATAAAACTGGCACAGCTTTACAAACTGGGTAAAACTGGTTTCATAGATTGCCCCTCCCTCCAATTAAAAAATGAACCAGTCACTTCCCTGCAAAGGCCCCTTATGTGTTGCAGCACCAGAGGGCAGTGTTAGGTTGGATTGAGTCCCACAAGGGTGCTATTAACACGGGAACAGTTAATGGCTCAGTAATTTTGCCTATTGGTGAAGAGGTGTGTGGGGTGAGGGCTTGGCCACACGGGGCTGGGCAGTGGAAGAGGTGGCCAAGCTCCTGAACCACCTTTTTTGCCTGGATCAGCATCAACTGCCATGCGACACTGCTGGGCGTGGCATTTGGGGGCACCAGCCTTACTCCAGGGTCCCAACAGCCACCCTGGCCCCCACAGGGCTTTGCTGTGACTTGCAGCATCTGTGTGTCTGTCTCTGCCCACTGAGATTTTCCATCCTACCTCGGCTGCAGGGTCCCATTGACGGCACTTGCTGCAGTGCTTAGCAGAGCTGCTGCATGTTACCTTGTTCATGAGAGCAGGAATACCCATCCTTTACAAAGTCCCTTCGCTGGCATGTCTGGTGAGATGTCCCAGCTCCCATGTCTCTGATGGAATTGCTGGAGTCTTTGTGCCGTTTAACATCACCCAGCATCTGCAGGAACAAACCAACGGGTCCAACTCAGGGTCTGGCCAGCCTTCACAGTAAAAGACAAGCTCATTGTCAGTCAGTGCCTTTTATGGGGCAATAAATGAGAAAAAGTTAAAAAATAAATATTATGCATGGGAACAGCTGTGAGGGTATGAAACTAATGATGTCCTCCCAAGGAGAGGAGGGATGGGAAGAGGAACCTCTCCACAAAACAAGCATCACGTCACCAGCAGGATACTGGTACCTTCTCTTTCACAGCCTGGTCCTGTTTTACCCAGACCACTCTGAGGCTCCTTTGTCAGCCTCTGGTTTTTCATGAATGATCTGAGAGTCTGAGTTACCTCTAACTTTTCCCCATTTTCAAGGAAGCATGATGTTAAAAGCAAAGGTTTTATGTGTAGCTGTGGTGGCTCATCTCAAAATATGTATTGATTGCTGCACACGCAAAATAAGAGTTGAGCATAGGCATACATAATTTATTTGTGCCTGGAGGCTGGTTGCTTTTGTGCTCTCTGGTTCTCTGGTCGTTGTATCATGATTGGGAATGATCTTGAGCCACGGACATGAGCACAGTGCTCCAACCCCAAAATGGAGTCCACTGAACGATTCTCCAGTGCTTCATCCTCTCAAGCAAGGCTGGTGCAAAGTCCTGGGAGATCTCACTGCAGGCTCAGAGCCTCAGACACCATTTTTTGATGTACACAGAAGACTTTGTTTTAATAGGAATTAATTAGCAGTTTAAATACTTGCAGGGTAGGAAATCCCCCACAGGGTACACTTGTTAAGGTTTCTTTACACATTACCTCCCAGGAGGATGCAGACTTTCCCTTCGTTTCCTGCATCACAGTCTGCTTCAGCGAAAACTCCAGTAATTGTACTACAGCCCCAAAGTACTGCAACTGCAACCATAAATTCCTTCCAGTGCTCATCTGTCCCTCTGTGTTAGACAGGATGGTGATGGGCAATAATTTATCAAAGAGCCTGAGGTTATAGTGTCACATATTCATGCTCAGGGTGCAATGATGAGGTGATAATGTCAGTGTAACCACACATCCTGTGTGCATTATTTATTGCTCTCATGAATGACAAATTTCTATTTTGAAATGGCTGAGACATTTATCTGCTGTCCTGAAAAGCCGGATTATGAAGGTGGCATAATCTTATCTCTAGGGAAGACAATCCCTTTTATTATTGGCATTTAATAAGAGAATGTGTCATTACAGGAAAATAATTAACCTATTTCTAGGAAGTTTGTATCTTGAATAAACAGGCAGCTGTATGTGTGCTGCCAGGAGTCCTGTCTGCCCAAGCTGTCTTCTGAGGGAAGCAGTCTGCATTCCAACAAGGATGAGGAGAGTGGATAGACTTCTACAGAATAGTACTGCAACACCACAGTTTCTTTAGGAGTTGTTTGAATTTTTGAGGCATTTTGCATAGGGATGACTCCTCTTCCCATGGGATGATCAGATAGTTGGGGCAGAGTCTGAGGTGAGATGAATCCTGGCTGAACTCTGGCATGGCTTTACCACAGATACAACAGTCCTGGCAGTTTGGGAGACTTCCACAAGTGGGGTGACTAAATGGGACAAGAATCCCACTCAGTTTTCCTTCTCTAGTGGTAATCACCAAAGACTCAAGATGGCCACTTAGTAGAATCAGGTAAACAGTTAAGTAATGCTGAGTTGCCCCATAAGCAGAAATCAGTGCTTGCCTGATGGGCTGGCTCTCTGTGTGCTCTGTGGGGTGTGTGACTCTCCTGTGCCACACTTGCTGCAGTGTGGAATGCTTTGCTGGAAGCTGCTTTGCCACACATAGCAGGAGAAGGTAATCACAAAAAAATCCTATGAGTCGTCTGTCACTGTCCTACATTTCACCCTTTTTGAAAAATGTGACTAGCTCCTATCATTTAAAAAACTTTCCCAGTAGACCGTTTCATCTTTCAATAGCAAAATATATTGTGGAGGTTACGAGTGTATCCAGAAAGACAATAGGCATGAGTACCGGCAAAAGAAATTGCAAGTAGACAAATGGGAAAACATTTTCAAAATGGATGTGAGCAAACACTAGGAAGAGAGACACTGGGATCCTGGAGATACTCAGATACTTTGCAGGAGGCCCTGAGAATCCTGATCCCCCTTTGAAGTGAGTCCTGCTGGGAGCAGGGGTTGGGTCAGTGACTTCCAGTGATGCCTCCCAACCCAAACTACTCTGAATCTGGAAGGTGATCAGCTCTGCGACCACCTGAATCACAGAAAGTGCTTGTCTGGCTGCCTGGGCCACCTCTGGGGAAGCTAAGGATGGAGAGCACTGACTGAGGCTCAACCTGCCTCAGACACAGGAGCTTGGTGTGCTTTTGGTGCTGCCAGGCAGAGCAGCCCTTGGTGCAGTTTAATACAGGGATTCAAAGACATGCTATTCCAGAGCTTGTGCAAATCACACAGATGCTGGGAAGCTGTTCTGACACCTCATGAGCCACTGTTCTTCTGCTCTAAAAGTGCTCTGTATCTGCTTATCCTTTGCAAAGTGACACCAGTATGAATGTGTCTGATTTTGTAAAGTGTGTTTTTTCTGTAGGCATTCAAACTGCTTTGAGCTGCATGATTATGATAGCTGAGCCTCAGCTCCCACTTTGCTGTCATCATCAGCATTCATAACCAGTGCTGAGAGGCGTTGGTGGTGAGAATCAAGCCCTGGTGCAGCTCCAGGTGATTGCTGCCTTCTCCCAGAGCCTCAGCATACACTACATGAATATCACCACGCAGTGGCTGCCATCACTCTGCTGGATAACCAGGGCAGGTAAGAAAAGCTGTGCCTATCATTTAAATGAGATGCTGGCTCATCTGAGATTCACAGTCCTGCCATGAGGTTAATTAATTTTCTTTAAATAAATATGGTAGTGAAATCATCCATTCTTTTCTTTGGAATACTGACAGAAATTCCAAGGAAAGGAAAACTGGTGAATTTACACTTCACAATTGCACTGCTGAGCCTGAAAAATATTTGCCCTAGTGCAGATGCAAGTAAACTGGAGTCACAGATGAAGCAATTATATGGACAGCAAAGAGGGACCAGCTTGAACATTTCTCATGCAATCAAAGCCCAACCAAAGCCCTGCAAACTGGAGAGGTGGCCATGGCAGGATGAAAGTGCCATAAAGGCAAATGACCATAACCATCCAGAGGTTTTGGTATTTGCTGTGGCTAATCTAAGCTGAGTGTGTGCAGCACCTTCCTCAGACCTCCAGCCACTGCATGGGGTGTCAGCTGGCTAGAGATTTGCAGCTGAAAAATGGGTTGAAGTGTAAATGTAAGTCTTGATATTATCTCTGGAGACAGCATCAGAACTATCTGACACCTTATCAATTCATAATGCATCTGTTTCAAAATGCTCTGCTTGCACCAGGAGCTGTGCATGTGGAATTGTGCTGTGCAGGGGGCTCAGGGCAGCTGTCACACACTGCAGATGTCAGATGCTGTGCTTGCTGTCCAAGACAGAGTCAGGCTGTCCCTGGTAGGGCTGCGTTTTTGGCAATTTGTTCTGATGTTTCCTAAATGAGGGAATCACTGCAGATTTCATACTACAGTGGCTCCTCAGCAGTGGCTCTTGAGACCCTCTGTCCCTTCCACCTCTGTCCAAAGGTTCCTGAGCAGGAAGCTAGCCCCTGAGCCGGTGGCTGGTGCTCCAGCACAGCTGCAGGAACGACCTCCTGCCTTGCCAAGGAATAAAAAAGGGAGGGAGATTGGTTTTCTGCAGTGAGCTCATATTCTGAGAATGGGCCATGGCAGCTCCTTACAAACACATGCAGTGTTAGACTGTCCACAGGCAGGGCTGGGGGTGCTGCTGGGGGCTGCCTGCAATTCCAAACAACAAAGCAGGAGAGTTTTAGGCAGAGGGTGACAATGGCAATTGCACCTCTTTGTGATGCAGAGATCAGACACCAACTGGCCAGTTGTTAACACTGTTTTAGCCAGTCATGGAGCTTTGAAGTGTTTTTCTGAGCTCCGAGTGTATTTTCTTAAAGGCTAAAATACACTTTGAGTGCTGTGCTGTCACTGCAGTGAAGGATGCCGAAGGATGGGCCACTGTCTCAGAATAGAAGGCAGATATATATTTTTGTTGAGATTCAGTTGCTGAATTGGTGAAGCATCAAGCAATTGCCATAAAGCTTTTCTCTGAGTAATACTCTTGTCCTTCTAGATTTGGGTGACTATCTGACAGTCTGTGTTGGCTGAAGATCAGAGGGTAGAGGGAGGCTGTGAGTCTGGCTGCAGTTTCCTTCCACCCTCTGGCAAAACAAAGCAAAGGCAAACGTGACATCCCACCCTGTGACTTGGGTCTGGCAATGGTTTGGGGGCTCGAGGCAGGAGGGCTGGGCGATGCTGGGCTGTACTGCCCTCGCTGATGGGGCCGTGCTGGGCTCATCCTCCCTGGCCACAGTGCACAGGGAGGGAGAGCACAGTGGGAACTAAACTGTGTGACACTGGGTGCCAGAAGGATCCTGGTAGAAAGGCTGGCAAAGTGTCCTGAGAACTTCTTGGGAAAGACCATACAGCCTTTGGAAAGCTTTTACAACATGTTGGACTAACATGCATTGAGAGAGTTGAGGTGGAGCTGATTCTTGGGACAAGGATGTGCTACAGTCCAGAAGTGCTCAGCTGA
This sequence comes from Corvus hawaiiensis, assembly GCF_020740725.1. Lineage (NCBI taxonomy): Eukaryota > Metazoa > Chordata > Aves > Passeriformes > Corvidae > Corvus > Corvus hawaiiensis. The sequence continues at coordinate 9,239,476 of NC_063223.1, forward strand.
AGTCCTCCCCAGACTTCTTGCCCCATGATCTCCATAATGTCCTCCCTCTTTCATGATGGGACTGGTTCTAAGCCCACAATGAAGCTGTGTTCTTCAAGGCCTCAAATTCTGTTTTGCAGAGGTGTTACCAACCCCTTCCACATTTTCATCTCCCAGTGACAGCACTGCTTTACTGAGCCTTTGCTCTGAGCTCCTCTGTTTCAGGGAAAGGCACCCCAGGCAGAGGGATGCTGTGGATTTTGGCAGCTGTGAGTGTATCCCAGCAGCCACATCCCTGTGCGCTTCAGAAGGTAGGCAGCGGGGAAGCCAGAAAAATAAGGAAGAGGGACATGTAAAAAGCCAGACATGGTTTATACCCAAAGACCAGACAGAATCAATGTTTCCATGGAGCATATTGCATCTAATCAGTGTTTTCTGGTAGAAAACTTCTGATGAACTTGAAACCTAGGCCTGAATTTATTTGCCAATGTCTAGTGAGTGATAAGAAGGTAACTAAATACAACATTTTTCTTGACTGGAAAAATATATTTACCCTGGTGTGATTTTTTTTTTTTTCTGTGATCTTGGGAATGGTGAGTGCCCAGCAAGTTGTGGCAGAAGCTGTTTCTGCCAGGAAAAACACACTGGTCTCTTTCCTTTTGAAATGGAGAGACAGCCCAAAATTTCACTCCAAGGTCTTTCCTGGCCGGGAGTTCCTCTGTTGAGATGCCCTTCAGGGCTGATATCCCTGTGATAGCCTTGTTCATGAGACCTGGACCATTGGAGTGGTGGGAAGAATGGGCTAGGAGGGACAAGGACAGGGCACCTCCCTTTCCCTGTTCCCTTTCCTTCCACTGATTGCCTGGCATCATCCTACACTGCATCTCACCTTTGCTTTTGCAATGAGTTATAGAATCTGGAGGGAGAAGCACTTGTTTTATATTGATGCCATGAAGATTTTTGCCTTTTCTTTTATACCCCTGTTATACCTTTTTACAGCTTCTGTATTCCTAGTGCTTTTTGCCTACATTCTTGGCCTTGTTTGTCAAGCTAAGAGACTAAACATTTTAGAAGTTTCGTAGTGAGGGATCAGTGTGCCCCAGACTGCAAGGTCCTCTCCAGAACATATTCTGTAACCTGAGACAGAACCATCCAGGGGAAGGCTCCTTGGGGAGGGGGGGCTCACTTGAGCCTCTCATTGGGGAATCTTTGATAGATCTGCTAATTAGTAAAGCCTATAATGTTATACCCAATGTTGGGGGGGACACACAAGAGGAGAGACACAGAGACACAGGGAAAGACTCGGTGGGGTGCATCTCGATGCATATGACCTGGACGTGTACACCTAAGGATCCTTAAGAATAAATACCAACGTAAAATCCCTTTTCCCCTTCTAACCGTGTATGCCTCTTGATTTTAAGACCAGGAAAAGGCATCAATATCCCAAGGTGAGAATAGCAGTTGGAGCTAGCTCTAAGCCTAAATTCAAAATGTACACCTGCCCCAAGATGTTTCCAGACTGCACCAGAAAGCTGCTGCAAAGAATCCCATCCTCTCCATGATGCAGGGAAACCTGTGCATCCTTCTGCAAGAGAGGGATGGCAAATGGAAGCCATTAGTGGTGTTGTGCCCCAGCCCCACTGCCAACCTGGCTCTGGGCACTCAGATACAGCTCCCTTCAAGGCTGTGCTGAGGGGTTTGCTGTGAATGGTCTATCTGGGTTCTTTGGCAATGGGATGGGCAGAGGCTGAGCCCACCCAAAAGCTCCTGCCTCCTGCTCTTCCTACCACCACACTTCACAGGGTCCCAGTGAGAAGTCAGGTCTAAGGCCATGATGAGGGGCCCTGTGCGTGGAGGGGCTTGGGTGCTTGATTTCCACCAAAGTCCCAACACCCATGTGTGAGCCGTGGCCCTGAAACCTCAGCAAGATGCCTTTGGGACAAGCCCCTTGGCCTGGTGGAAGAAGCTCTTCTCTCCACAGGCCTTGAAGTGTGCCAGTGCTCAATAAATCTAATTTGGCCCAAATTTACTTCCAGAGATGGTCTCTTCAGAAAAGCATGTTTACTTTCCTCCCGGCAGTGACCCAGCCACACGATGCTCTGGATGCACAGAATTGCAAGTGCAGTGTATTAAATTATCGCTTCTCCTTCGACTGACATGCAGAATGGAAGTTATAACTGATCTGGTTTTCCACTAAAAATTTATTGCATTTAAGTGTATCTAATTGAGTAAATTTTATTTGTACGCAGGAGCTGCTTGTCCTATTGCCTCTCTATCATTCTGAGATTGTATTAAGGTCTCTCCTCATGCCCAGTCTGCAGACTTATAGACCCTTGTGTGTATCCCCCTTCCAGAAACATTTCTGTCATCTTTTCAGTCAACCTCCTCTGGGCTGTGCCTACCAAGAAAAACAACCTCCCCACCCTCCATCCAACTATCAGCTCTCAGGCCTTAGTGTGGGCCCCTGAAAACCCAGCTTTTTACCTCTTATTCCAGCAGGCACTAGTCAGCTGATTGCTTTCTGCATAGAGCACAGTCTCTTCTCCCAATTACTGCGACTGTTGGAGCTTTAAAGGTGATGACTGTGTGTTGTTGGAATACAAATTGATCATTAGAAACATTCATAATGGCTGCTTGACTTTATAATTAGTCATGTATCTGTATTGCATTCAGGAGCTGTTAGTCTTCAATGAACACATTCCAAATAATCCATTTATATTTAAATAAATTGACACACAATAGCTATCTTAATCAATCTAAATATAATTCCTATTTAGGAGCCTATGCTTTGCCACTTTTACTTTTTTCTTAGGATAGCAGCAGTTGGGTTTAGTGGGATTTGGAGCCCCAGGAGGGCTGAGCTGGAGAACGGGCAATGGTCTGGTCCCTTGCAGCTTCTCAGTCCATGAGGTACAGGGAAATTCAGATCATGATAGTGGAATGGTAGCACTGGTGGGACAGAGGTTTGGGTCTTCTGTCACTTGTGTGAATTATTGGATGTCTCCAGCAGTGTCATGGTTTCACCCCAGCCAGCAGCCAAGCCCCAAGCAGCTGCTCACTCACTCCGCCACCAGCAGGATAAGGGAGAGAATTGAAAGGCTAAAAGCCAGGAAACTTGTGGGTTGAGATAAAGACAGTTTAACAGGGAAAGCAAAATCCAAGCACACAGGCAAAGTAAAACAAAGAATTCATTCACTGCTTCCCCTGGGCAAGCAGGTGTGCTACCATCTCCAGGAGAGCAGGGTCCCATCACAGGTAATGGTGACTTGGGAAGACAACCACCATCACTCCAAACATGTCCCCCTCTTCCTCCTTCTTCCTCCAGCTTTATACATGAGCATGATGTCATATGGCCTGGAATATCCCTTTGGTCAGTTTGGGTCACCCGTCCCGGCTGTGTCTCTTCCCAAGCACCCCCAACTTCCTCCCCAGTGTGGCAGTAGGAAAAGCAGAACAGGCCTTGGCTCTGTGTAAGTCCTACTCAGCAACAACAAAAATATCTCTGTATTATCAACCCTGTGTTGTCCAAAACAGAGCCCTGCACCAGCTACTGTGAAGAAAATTAATTCTACCACAAGCAGTAGGTTTCCTTGGTCTGGGATCATTAAAAATTAACTTCCATTTTTCCATTGACAAAATTTTAATTTTTTTTTTTTAATTGTTTATTTAAAACAGTTTGATTCATGTTTGTTGGTAACTTTATAGATTTGATAAGGTAAAGACTCTCCCAGCTTATTGTTACACTTGAGGAAATTCCAGGTAATAGGCATCTGAGGGAGGTCACAGCAGTCACCAATGATGTGCAGGCGAGATGATGGCATACAGCTGGCAACTTCAAGTTGAGTTTGCACTGCAAAGTTTGGATCCTGCCAAGCCCCAGACAGGTGAGTTTTGTGATTCAATCTTCCACCCATGTTGTGAAGGTTTTAATTTTCTGCAACCTGAATCATCTAATTTACCTGTTTGGTGCAAATATGTGAATATGGCTGAGCAAGGAGCCACATATAATACCTGCTAAAAATCACTTATCAGATTTTATTGGGAGACGGAATTGCATTTTTATGCCTTTTTGGACAGTCAACATTAATTGCTCCTTGCTCATTGGTGAGGGTATTTAAGACTGTATTGTTTTTGAGATGAGAGGACCATTCCTCAGCTGGTGGACACTCTCTGTGATTTTGCTTAAGACACATTAGTACTCAGGAAGTAAGGATCACAGTGATGCATTTTTTTCTTTTGGGAAGTTTTTTTCTTCACTAGCAAAAAAGAGGTGTCTTCTTTTTTATTGAGCACGGTCAAACCCTGAGGAAATTACCCCTCCCTAGAGGACCAGAGTAGGTGTGAATACCTAAGCAGTGTGCAAACTCATACACCCCACCAGGGAGTTCCTGAAGGTGATGAAAATACTGTTTTCCACTGTTTTGCAGAATGCTTTTATCCCCATGCAGCTCCTATGGAAACAATCACACAAAACCCCCATGTCTTACTGCACACTGATCTTATTTCTCTGTGTTGTCTTCTTAGTGAGAATAGATAAACAAAATAATAACAGAAAAAACCCCAGCCAATGATGCCAGTGGAGATCATTAAACGCTGTGCTGCTTGGGGTGGTCAGAGTGTGTTGCACATCATGCTGAGTGTGTGTCACACTGTCCCCAGCCCTGAGCACTCACAGCAAGACAGGTCCGGTGAAGGAAAGAGGAATGGAGGTGTCCACATGGATATGGCTGGTAGGTCTCCCCCACCTGAGATCTGGGTTAGCTGGGATGGTAGGAGACCTGGAGGACATTGTTCTACCAATTACAGGTCTTTAGCTGCAAAGGTTTCTGTGGCTGCAGCGCCCTGGCCACCAACTGTTGTTCAGGGATACCCCACCAGATAGATGGAGCTCTGTCCTTCCCCAAAATAAGGGAGTTGTGTTGCTGGGCAACACTCCCAGGAAGTCCATAGCACAAGCAGTGCTGCAGTTGCCAGAAAGGAGCCGAAAATCTGCCAAACCTCAGCTGGGATGAGGAGAGAGAGCCCGTGAGGGGCTCTGCTAATAGGGAGCTGTTAGGAACTGCTGAACAAAAGGACTTGTCCTGCAACAGTACAGTAGGCAGGGAGAGATTTGGTTTATTTGACTGTGTTTCATCCAGGTCTGATGGGTTTTTTTCCACTTTGAAAGTTCCTTTATTCTCTTTTTTGTTTCCACAGAACAGCTGCAGTGTTTCAGGGCTCCTGGGGTGTTTTTGTGCACACAGTGGAGAGGGGTCCAGACCAGTGCTGCAATGGGTTCACACCACATGCCAGAAAACTTCCCCTGGCCCCATCCAGTGAACTTCACAGTTCCTATAGCCCAGATCAACACCTAAAACCACTGCAAGATTCCACAGTAGGAGAGCAGGAAGGACAAAGTGCAGAAAGAGTTTGATACAGCTTTACAGGTAGAGAGAATTCATTAGGTGAGAATGGCCATGTGGAAAACCCCCAGTAGCTCTGCCAAATTTAACCCTGGCATGAGAGGGACCTGGGAATAATGTGTGGTTTATACAGGTTTTCCTTGTTATCTTTTCCCAGAAAGATTCTTTATCTGGTGGGGTTTTGTTCACTGAAGCTCTTTGATGCTGCCTTTCATTTTCCCCAGTAATTCTTCCTTTCCAATGGCCCATTGTTGTCCATCCTTATTACATGGAGTCATTTGGACGACATCCATTTTTGCTTCTTCAAAAAAATTCCACTACCTTTGCTAAAGGCTGCATCACATCCTATTTAAAATCAACAGAGACTTCAATGAGCCCCAAACCAGACCTGGAATTGTTACTTCCTTTCAGGTTTCTCAATATGATATTTGCCTCCTAGCAACCACCATTTGCAGGCAGGGGCACAGCAATATTAAGCTCTCAGTTGAGTGCCACAACTGGCATCCCAGCACACCCTGCAGAGCCTTACAAAGCCCTCAGTAGTGTCAACTCATTCCCCTTGCTGTAGGAGTCATTTACACAGTGTTATACACAGTCTGAAAAGCAAAGGGAAGTTTTGCCCTGCGGAGGCTGTGAAAGGAGGATGGGGAGTGCTGCAGGCTCGATTAATACTCCAGGGTGTGACAGAAGCACCCAGAGGATGTTTGGGGTCCTATGCTTTTACTGCCTGGAGTATCCCCGTGCATTGTCTCATCCCAGGTGCACTTTTGCAGTCCTGCTCTTTGACAGCTAATTTGGTGCCTCTTTCTTTCTTTAATTACAGCAATTTATCACACTCCCTCCCATCTCATCCTCTCTAATATACCGTGATGGTGAATGTCACTTGTTCAGGTAGGACAAGGTGAAGTTTGCCTGCTGGGAGCAGTGATTTTTCCTTAAGGACCTGGAAAATGCTCTCAGCAGAGTAAAGCCTTTGGGTCTTTTTGGCTTCCTTATGCTTCTTCTCCTCCTATTTTTGCATGTCCGTTCCATAAATTCAGTTTTTCTGATTAGCCCAATTGCATCAATTGTGGATCTGTTTGGGGAAACTCAAGATCCTCTTTTACCTTCAACTCTTTAGGAAGAAAGTTGCATGTTATTCCGGTGAGGCTGGAGAACCAGCCATATCCATGCACTTCCATCAGCACGACATTCCAAGGGCATCTGTGGCTCAGAACAGCTTGGCTTCCTCAGCTCTTTCTTAACAGTAACAGATATCTCAAAGTGTTTGGATGAATAACCTCCCTTCTGGTGTATCCTATTTGAAAGTTGCCAGTGTCTCTTCCATGTTTGTTAGTCACTAATTTTTGGTATTGGTGAGGTGAGGTGAGGTTATTTAGCTGTGATGTTTCATGAGAATCTCAGCTTTCATTAAGGGACAGGAAAGGAGTAAATATTTAGTGCACTAACAGATTCTAAAAAGAAAGCTGAGCATGCAAAGCTGCAGGGCCAAAATTCAGAAGGCAATTTAAGAGCCTGCCACCTTTAAAACTCTCATTTAGTAATTATTTTTAGATGTCATGATGTTTTTAATGAACTCCTGAATCTTTAGAGCCTGGAGCAATTCAGCTGGGAGAAATTATAGTTTCAAGCTGCAGCACACCTTTGGAGTCTTCCCTGGTTTAGCTGAGAGGGATGTGGATGCACAAGGGATCTGTGTATGCCTGTGGGGTTTTGTACAGTGGATATAAACTTATTATGCCATCCATTTTACTTTAATTGCATCTATCTTGCTAACTGGACAGTTAGCAAGGACCACCTCAATAATCCAGGAAGATAAAAAGTTTAAGAGCAATGGCATAAATATACTGTGCATTTTACTGGTTCAATAGTCATAATATCTGGATCATATAAAAATAGCTATTTAACAACAACTCTTTCTCCCACAGCAATTAAGAACCTATGAAAGTTGAAAGATGAAGAGCATCATGTAATTGGTTTCTGCAAAGTCTAATGAGACTCCATTTTCTCAGTAAAGAGAATATTCTCTTTCTTGAGAATAGAAAAAATAACTGATGATAAATAAGTGACTTAGCTTTCTCCTGTCACAGTTTTCATCAACTACATTTAAAAAAAAAAAAAAAAAAATGCTCACATTACAAATGCAGCTTATTGACTACTGTTTAGTATTTGTACTGCAGTGGTGCGCAGAAGACCATGGGGGGTTCTGGGCTCCAGGCACCACCTCCCCAGCCTGGGCTGCTCGCAGGGTGCCCCCATGAAAGCCTTATGATTTTGGGGAGAATTTGGGAAACTGGAACCATCCTAAATAGTGCACCCTGTAGTCACTGCCTTATGTTATTTCTGCAACTCCACTTAAGGTTCCTTGAATGGGTTTTGGGGAATGCATTTGCTGTAGTAATTCCAGGCACTGCTGGAGACACCCCTTGAGAGCCATTCTGGCCATGGTGTGAGCAGTGCATGTGCAGTCTGAGCCTGTTTTGCCAACATTGATCATTCAATGCACTTACATAAGATCTCTTGGCCAGCTCAGTTGACATGTACTACAACAATGGTCTCGCTGCAAGTAAAACAATGTGAAGATATATATTGATATTTCAATTACCTTTTAAATTGTACTTGCTGAGATCCCTGTGCTTGACTTGGGAGTTAAAGCACGGATTGTACCCGGTTCTGCAAACACATCGTTTTGTCAGTTCAATGCATAGAACAGCTTATACCTCCATCCTTGAGTAATCACCTCTGCTTTAAACACTGACCCTAAACTGTATTTACACAATAGATTAATGTTCAGTTCTTACGGAGAAAAAATTGCTTCAAGGAATCTGAGTAAGTGCAATTTTCTCTGCTCTTCTTCTATGATCTCCATCATAAATAAGTAGCTATGAGTGCTCATGGGACAGTGCAAGGGCTTCTTGCAAGCAGTTGCTTTTACAGCTATTTTATGGCTAGGGTGTTAAGGAACTAACAGTTTGAAATTAAACCAATGGTGGTTATAAATACATCTCTTTACGTGGCTATATCTTAGGTTTTTTCCAAGAATGAGATGATGGCAGAACTCAGATTCCTAAAGAACCTCTTTTTGAAGGCAAAGGTGACCTCTTTTTAGCAGCTGTGACTGCAAGGCAAGTTTCCTTATTTAAGGGGGAAGAATTCATACTTGTCACCAGGGAAAATAGTGAATGCACAAGAAATGTCTCATGTAGTATGAAATAATACTGCACTCTTTCCTGAGGCATACGTTTAGATAGGATTTTCTCTAAAAAAAAAAAAGACAGGTGAACATCACATGCTGGATGCCCTCTTAAACATACTTGCTAACCAAAGTCATGTTAATTCTTCTGGGTTCAAAACAACTTCACTTACTGGATCGGGGTTAATATTTCACAGACACACAATAAAAGGTTCAGGTCTTAAAAGCAAAAAAAGATTTTTCTTTTAATGGTATTCTGAATGGAAATTGTATCATCTTCTTAGAGGAAATCAAATGAAATAAAGCATCACGAGTGCGGTTGACCCGATGAGACCAGGGACATGGGAGAACAAGGAATGAATGGTTTAACCTTCTCCTACTCTGTTGTTATGGTGAGACTGGAATAGCAGATGCAATTCTGCCTCCCACATCTCAGAAATGATGTTGCAAAACTCTGGAGGACACTGCAAAAAAGCCATAGTAAAGATCTAGGGACAGGAAAGTGTGTCTTATGGTGTGAGATTTACAGAGCTCAATCTGTTTGGCTAATCAGAAAGATTTCAGCCTTGATTTGATTACAGGGCTTACATACTTTCATAAGGAATAAATACTCCACAAGTATTATTCGATCCAGTGCCTGTAGGCATAGCAAGAACCAATGTCTGAGAGTTAAATTAAGAACTATATATGTTTTAAATAGCACACACAATTTCACTGGTGGCATGGTTAGCCACCAAGAAAAGAGGAGGGAAGTCAAAAGAGGTAGTAGTAGTTCATTTTGATGCCGAAAATCATGATAATGTGTGTCTAGAAAGTATTAGAAAGGATTTTTGCAGCCAGATCCTTTCCGGTGGAGTAGCTAGACGCGGGTGTCCCTGCACCATGCAGCTCTGAGCACTCAGCTGAGCCGTGCGTGTCCGTGCCCGGTGTCCAGGTGTCCGTCCCGTCCGGCTCGGCACGGACAGAGCTGCAGCAGGGGGTGCTGTGAGCCCGCCGTGCGGAGCAGCCCCGCTCCCGCGGACATTCCCGTGCGGAGCAGCCCCGCTCCCGCGGACATTCCCGTGCGGAGCAGCCCCGCTCCCGCGGACATTCCCGTGCGGGGCAGCCCCGCTCCCGCGGACATTCCCGTGCGGAGCAGCCCCGCTCCCGCGGACATCGCCGTGCGGGGCAGCCCCGCTCCCGCGGACATTCCCGTGCGGAGCAGCCCCGCTCCCGCGGACATTCCCGTGCGGGGCAGCCCCGCTCCCGCGGACATTCCCGTGCGGAGCAGCCTCGCTCCCGCGGACATTCCCGTGCGGGGCAGCCCCGCTCCCGCGGACATCGCCGTGCGGAGCAGCCCCGCTCCCGCGGACATTCCCATGCGCGGCCCGGGAGGAGCGCACGGCGAGCCCAGCCTTGCGTGGGCATTACGCCTGTGAATTTAATCACTGCGCAAATTCCGGGACCTTGGGAGCTGTCGCTGCCCGGTTTCTTGGCTGGGAAGCTGGAGCACCGCCGCGTGTGCGATTCCCACCAAGGGTGGTTATGTAAATACCGCTCTCACGGCAGTTCTCTAACAGAGTTAACTCTGCTGGGAGGCACAAGCAGTGCTCTACTAATTTGTCCTCCATGGTCCTTTCCGCACCTGGGGAAAAGACGTTCTTTTATCAAAGCTCTGACAGGACTTTTAATCAAAATAATCCGGTTTGGAATAATGTCTCATCTATGCTTCCTGTTTCCTCTTCCTCTCTCTCCCGCTCTCCTTTTTCTTTTTTTTTTTTTTTTAAACTTTTCTCATGGAAGAAAAAGAAAAAAGGGCAGGTGGGAACATTAAAAAAAAATGCACTACTCATTTCCCAGTTTTGTTTTGAAAAGTTTCAAAATCACTGAAGCACTGCTTATGAAAATTTCCTATTTCAAAATCAGAGCAGCATTGGGGCCTGGGAGAGAAGCCCTCCAGCCCAATCCAGCCAGTTCTCATATAATTTTAAAGGGCTGTTAATATTCAAGCTGAGGGTGGAATAGCACCTCCTTCCTGAAAGATGAAGGGGAACAAGCTTGGGTGACATGGCAAAGGAGTATGTGGGAAGCAAATCACTGCTTATTTTCTCTTCCAGAGGACCCACCCTGCAATGTGGGTTTGGGAATGGAGGAAGGAGAGGGGATCTTTCCCCAGGTGCTGCAGAAAAAGTCCATGGTTTGGGAAGAGAGAAAGCCTTCCCAAAGGCTTTCTCCCTTTTTTTGGAGAAAGCTTCCCAAATAGCTGGGCTTTGGGGGTCCTCTCTGACAGCACGAGGCTGCCATGTGGAGAGGCCAAAGTCCTCAGGGGAGCAGTGCCATGAACGTGCTCCCTGGCATTTGAAGCATGGCACACTGTCAGCTGTGGTTTGTTAGTCATGCTGGGTTCCCTGCCCCTCCAAATCTTCAAGGAAAGACGTGGTATTTACTCTCTGATAATTTATTTGCCAGAGGACTGTTCTTAAGTTATTGTGGTTTATGTTCAAAATATTGTTTATGTATAAAATAGCATCAAGGCTCGGTTGGGTCCTGAGCTGACCTCTGCCCAGCCCACAGATCCTTCAGCTTCTCATTTGATGTGTCTCACAGGGTAAGACATGCTGCTGCCCCTCTCCCATACACACAAAGCTGCCTTCCCAGTACACATACCTAATTTGTAGCTAATACTCTCATTGTGGCTACTTTAATAACAGTATAGATTTTTTTTCCAAATGAGACACACATGTGGCTCCCAAGGCAGCATTTTTCTGTTTCAGATTAAGCATATTTTTTTTCTCAAGAATGCCACATCATACATAATTTTCTATAATCTTTTCTATCGATTTCATTCTTAGCCGTCATCAAAACAGTGCTGGAGTAATCAAGGAGCAGATTGTGCCCTACCTTGCAGAGAAGAAAAGGGCATGAGGAATCTACTTATACCATTATATTGACCTTCTGCCTTGTGAGTAATAGCCCTGGGCCAGAGGAATAGTATTACTAAAGAATACTGCTCACAAGGGTGGGAGTCCTGGCTATTTTCTCCCCTACTAAGGCTCCCAGAAAGTGTATCTCGACTACGGGACACAGAGCTTCTAGGTGGTACCATCTCTTTCCAGGACAGGCTGGAAATTCACAAAATGCCTGTGACATTCTTGCAAGACCACAAGCAATGAGCACAAAAACGACAAGCCTGAATCTTGAAAGGGAACAAAGTTGTAACTCAACCAGCTGGAGCTGAAAAAGGTCACTGGCTCAGCTCTAGAAAGACTTGTATGTTTTGATGTTTGTGGAATATCCTCAGATTTCTTACCAAGACACACTGCTGGGACAAGATCATGCCAGAGCAAGTTTATGATGCTGAGGCATCTCCCGGGTTTGACTGCAGCAGAAATACCTTGTGGTCTCTCTACATCTGCATGAAATTAGTAGCCCTGGAACACATGAAAATTAGTAATAAAAATAAAAAGCTTTCCTTACACACCCTGTCACCTCCTCCCATTGACACAATTTAAAGATTTAGAATCAGTTTGTATCATGGCCAAAGATTGGAGTTACAATTGTAATGTTTCCACTTAGGAAAAGGAAATTGAAGTAGAGCAATTTATCAATAACAATATGGGAAAGTAAAGACTGAGACTGTCACTTAGAGCTTGCATGCTTAGCTGTATAAGGGGGATTTTACAAAACTTCTGTCTTTTACTGCTCTTTTAAGTTTTATATTACCAACATTTAAGTACAGAGAGAAGCAATGCTTTGTGCTGCCCTACTTCACCCAACATTATAAACCCATTCACTTGCAGGGAGTGGATACTTAATTATGAATAATCCCAAAGTATTTCACTGAGTGTTGTACAAACTGCACTCAGGCCCATTTCATACAGTCATGAAATGCCATCATCCCTCAGGTGAAACAAAGCAACTCTTCAGCAGCACAAAGCAAAGCTATTTGGGGAAGGAAGTGAGGAATAATGGATTCATTTGAAACTGCAGGGGGATTTTAACTATGCAGAATGCAATTATCAGAACTGGAGTTTATCCAGGACACTGGGCTTAAGACCCTATCTATTACAAAAGATGCCACAGAACTTCCAGCATCCTTCCCCTCATTTCCTATGTGTTACTCACTGGGCTCCAACATACACACTGAAAGAGGCCAGTCCTGTTTGGATTGTGAAAAATAATGCAGAGGAAAAACTAGTATTTCTTACTGACCAGAGCTTTCTCTTTGCACATAATGCAAAGGGCTTTTTACTGGAGAGAGAAATGAAGAGCTTTTGGGTGTGTGACCTGTCCAGAGTCACCTAACCAGGGTGTGTGGTGTGAGCCATGGGCTGCTGAAAGAGTAGCGTGGCTTTGCAGCCCAAATTTGGTCATCAATACCTTAATGGACCATTTCCTGACCAAGTTTACATAAGTTACGCTGAATTCATTTAAATATCTAAGTACTTCTTAATTGGGATCGGAAATCCCGTATTTCCAGGGGGGAAGTAAAACAAGGGCAGTATCTCTAACATCCTGGCAAGAAGCACAGAGCAACACTACAGCACAGAAGAAAGACTTAATCTTTCTTAAGAAGAAACACACTCACCTATGTGGTGCCTGTTGCCTGTTAGGAGCTTTCCTGAGCTGTTTCAGTTTTGGAGAGTTGCCTGACCTACTGAGCCCAGCTCCATTCGGACCCTCTGCCACCTCTCCATTGTAAACACAGAATCCCTTGAAAAATAACCAGACACCTTTCTCTTGGAGCATTCACACCCCAGAATAAAATCAGCTACCACAAACTGATTTATAAAGAATAGAGGAGCAGGGAAGAGCAGAGCAGTAAAGCCCAGCCCAGGCAGCAGTTGAGGGGCAGAGATGTGGCTGCTCCACAGAGTCCCAGGGCTGTCCCTGCCTCCCCTCTCACCACAGGCAAACAGGCAGCATCAGATCTGCATGGGAGGAGGAGAGGAAGAATTTGTTCAAATATGTATATATGTATTTTTAACTCCCACAAAAATACCAGCCATGAAAACTCCGGGAGCAGCATTTTTATCTTGGCACGAAAGCTAGAGTGTATCTGGAAAGCTTTCAGCTGATTTGTGAGGTACAAAAGTCAGTATTCAACACTTCTGTTTCTGGACATTCAACTGATTACATTAAAAGTCAATAAAGCCTGTATTTTTTTTGTCTAGAGATCCAGGTATTAGATGTGCTCAGTGCTGGGAAGCACCTGTCTTACCTGCCCTCCATTTACTGCTGAGAATGTTTCAGTCTTACTTAAATGTATGTAGTTCAACACCCACAACTACTGCTATTCTCACATGGCTGTTGAAAACAGATAAGTAAATAAAACAAGTAATCATCCCAGAAAATGCCTAACAGAATCCTCTTGTCCACTCACAGGTGCTAGTTGAAAAATTACCAATTACCAGTGAAACCCCAAAAAATAATGCTTCAGTCTTGTAACTGCAAATCTTTTTAATAGAATCTGGCTATTTCATGCCTTTCATCATAAATCAGTGCCCCTGATGAGTGGGCTCTGAATGGCTGGACAAAAATAATTAATCAAGATTAAATCAAAAGCAGCATGATGCATGCAAAGGTAGTCTTAGACAGGATGCATTTCTAGGAACAAAATCACTCAGAAATGGCCCATAAATCTGGGGCATGGCTGAGTTGAATGTGAGGAAATGTGACTAGTATGGATTTTCAGGTTTTATGCTGCATAGATATTGCATATGATTAAGCTTTGCTGCTGCTGCAACAGCATCAGACTTCAGGCCATGTATACCTTGTACCTTTATCTACGAAACAAAATAGGTGACCATAGTGGGCTGAAGAACCACTCTCATACCCCTCCTAGAATCATACAGTCATAGAAACATAGAATATGCTGAGTTGGAAGCGACCCATCAGGGTCCTCAAGTCCAAATCCTGGCCTGCAGCAGTGTCTGATTAATAGCAGCAGAAATACAGGAGGGCCACAAACAACAGAAAGAAATCTGGTGAGATCAGACACTACTGATGATTTTACTGAGTAGATGAATGACTCGCAAAATCTAGAAACATAAGCCTTGCTGGGATAATTTTGCATCATTTTATCTGATGCTCTCACTTGTGGTGTCTGAACTTGGCCTCATGTATATTCTCAAGCAAATTGGAAGTGACAGTGTTCTAAATAGCTACAATGCTGACAACTGGCCCAATCATTGAGGCTTTATCCGGTTTTTCTCTTGTATTTATTGACCATTAATGAATCAGGAATTATTCCTCAGAGAGACTGAGCTAAAGATGCATCTCTGATGCAACCAGGAGTAATAATCAGAAATACAAGATATCAACAGGAAAATTAAACAGACATCAGAGATGGTCTAAGTACCTAATGCAAAATAATGCCCTATTTCAAATTCATCCTTAATATCCTCTCTTTAAACCAGTCTAACACATTTTTAACATGTAACATTCCTGTCTGGAATATTTTCTATCTTATTTCTCCAACTCTTCTCCAGGGGAGCAAAGATTTGCACAACATTAGGTCAAAAGCCAACTGAGGATATACTACATGGAAATTTTGCAAAAGAGACTCATCCCTGTGTTGGTTTTGCACAGCCTGGTTTTTGCTGGAAGCTTCCACCATGTCTGGCAGAGCCAATCTCCGATGGCTCTGAAGATGGACATGCTGCTGACCCAATTAGAGAAACTGGTAATGCCTCTGTGATGACATATTTAAGAAGGAAATCAAAACAGTGCACGCGCAGGTTTTTTTCCGGGACTGGCGAGGTGTTGCCAGCGCAGCCCGCAGTGTTGCAGAGCTGCTGCCATCTCAGCACAGCCCGTGGCAAGACTTGCCTGCCTGGCTGCCCCAGCCAACCATGAGCAGAAGGGCAGGGGCAGTAGCGGCGGCTTCTCCTTCCCTGCACCCTGCATGAAGAGAAGCGTTAAACAGCAGTGGCACCCCAGCAGCTGCCACCGCCCACACAATGGCAGCAGGACCGCGTGGCCGACAGCAGAAACATGGCGAGCGATTTCCCGACGCAGAACCTAGACGAGATCAAGCTCTCAGTGCTGTGGGATGCAGGAATCTTTGTTGGCAACAGTAGCTATGAGCAGCAATTTTTCTTCTAGATAGAGAAGAGGAGGAAGTGAGGACGTGTAAGAGAGAACAACATGGCAGCACCCAGGTTAGTGGAGAAAGAGGAGAAGGAGGTGCTCCAAGAGTCGGAGCCAAAATTCCTCTGCAAGCCATGGTGAGGACCATGGTGAAACTGTCACCCTGTAATTCATGAAGTCCACGGGGGATGCAGAGATCCACTCAGAGCCCGTGAGAAGAGTGCTCATGCCGGAGCGAGTGGATGCCAGAGGAAGCTGTGATCCAGTGGGAGACCCAAATAGAGAGAGAGAGGGCCCCTGCTCCAAGAGATAGAGAGAGAGGGCCCTTGCTTCCAAATTAAAGCAGCCTATCCTTAAAAGACTACACCCTGTGGACAAGTCACCCATGCCACAGCAGTTTTGGGAAAACTGTTTTGCCCTTGGGAGGGACTCATGGCATAGCAGAGGAAAGACTCCTTTCCCTGAGCAAACTGAAAAAGATCTCAGGTGACAAACTGACCAAAACCCCCCCACGCCCTGTCTCCCTGTGCTGTCGGTGGGAGAGAGGGAGAGAGGGAGGGGCTGGGGGGGGAAAAAAGGTCTTTTAAAGGCTTATTTTACTTCTCATTATCCTCCTCTGACTCTGTTAATAATAAATTTTCTTTATACCTTTAAATTTGAACCTGTTTTGCCCTTAGAGTGTTTTTGTCCCAGTCCTCATCTCAACTCATGAGCCCTTCGTTAATTTTTTTTTCTGAGCAAATGGCTTTCTTGGGTTCCCGGCGTTTGGCCAGTGTCAAATCACGACAATCCCCTGTCTGTGAAGGGGAACCAGGCTCAGAGAAGTTTTACAAAGGCACCAAAAGCCAGACAATACCCAGAGGTTCTGCTTGATACCAACAGTGCCCAGCAGGAAACATGAACGCACTGAATAGTTAATAGACCTATCACTATAGTACATAAAGCAGACAGTGCCAGGGCAGTATAAAATTTCCCCAGAAGAATGATAAGGTGGTTCCTGAAAAGTGATTATTATTTATAAGCTCACAGAAAGGGCAAGGCTGGGGCTAAATGTCCCAGCATGGCTGAGTCACCTTTAATGTAGTGGTTGAGCACCTACTCCTCGGTAACAGGGCACACCTTGTTACCCACAATTCCCATCTCACATCATAGGTAAAAATTTCTGTTTCTGGATAATTTTTAACTGTAAAATACTGAATAATATACATTTTCATGGAATTCCACCTTTCAGCAAAAGAACAGTAAGTTCAACTTTTTTAATAGCTTTCATCATTCAAGCCAAGAAGTAATGAAATGCTCACAGCTTGCTCAGTCATTCAGCTCACCGTTCAGTGCCTTGGAAAGCCCCGAGCTGCCTAGAGAGACAGCACAGGCAATCCAGAGACTCAGTAGCTCTGAAAAGCGGCAAGTGATAGCTGCAAAACTAATATCAAGAGCAGAAGGAAAGAGGTAGCAATACAGCTCTTGTTCTATGCTTTAATCCTGCCAAGATTGCTCTTGTCCCAAGACAGAGACACGCAGAAGCTGTTAGCAGAAGGTAGCAGAGCCAAAGAGGGCAGGCCACCCCGGGCTCTTCCTTTTATTCGGGGGAAGGGAGAGGGGAAGGCAGGGGGCAGACTCGGGGTAAGTGGCCAGTTGGACACTGCTCCGGAGAGTCAGTGCTTTTTTCAACTTTTACCCGAGCTGGGAACAAAGGAGGTCTCAGAGCACGTGGCAGAGACAGGTCCAGACCTACCTGGGCAGGTCCCAGGGTGGGGAGGGCAGCCCCTTCGGGCAGGCGGCAACAAAGAAGATTAATAGTAACAGTCATATTTTATTATTTTTATAGCAGGTTGTAGAGGAAATGGTTTTTGGTTTCTGTGTCAAGTGAAGGTCTCTCTGACCACCACTTGTTCTAGGGCAACTTCTGTGCAACTGGTTCTATAGTCCAACCTTAGCAAACATCATTACTGAAGAAGGGAAAAAACAGCCTTAAAAATTCAGTGCACAAAAAAAATCTGCAGTGCCCAAACAAAATCAATAGCACAGTATGAAAAATAGCATAGGAAGTAAAGTAGCTGATCTACTAGCTGTTTGAGAAATGCTTCATTCTGACCTGAAGTTTCAGCTAAAAAAATTACAAGTTTTGCCCCTAAACTTGGGTTCATGTTTTGAATGAACTCCAACGTGACCAAAAAGGGCCCATTTCTGGGCCTCATTTTGAGGCAGTTGCTCACACTAAACATCTGTGAAGGCTTTTGGGGTAGTTTTACTTCCCCCTGTGTATATAATCATTTAGGTGGAAAAAGACCCCTAAGATCATCAAGTCCAACCCTTAACCCAGTGTTGCCATGCCACCATTAAACCATGTCCCCAGGTGCCACGTTTACATATCTTTTAAATCTTTCTGGGCATAGTGACTTCACCACTTCCCTGGGAATGCAACCTAATGAGCAGACTACTGTGTTTTTTGTCTTAGTTTGTTCTGAAAATGTGTGCTTTTGCAGCCTGAGTCAGCCTGACTCCTCAGCTGAAGACAAGCTGCTTGAATTAATTCCTCTCCCAAAACCATCAGTTGCACCAGCTGCTGAGAAGAAAAGGGGCCACAGGAGATTCTCATGAGTGCCCAGTGACCACATGTTCTTCCCAGCCTGATCATTAGCTTTTAAATAGAACAAGAAAGAAAGGAGGTTGATGTAATTCCCTCACTCTGAAGACGCTAGGGAGGAAGTGAGAATGTGCTTAGTACTGCCAGCATCATCTTCTCAGCAGGATGGTGAGTGAAGGCTGTTGGTTGTGCAGCCCTTCTTTTGTACCCCAGTACCAGATCAGCTTGAATTGTGTTGAACTTTGTCTGAGATTAAACCAGGGAAGTTTGTTGCTGCCAGCTTTGGGTTGTGTTCCATAAACCATATCTTCCCTTATCAGGTATGGTTTGTCTATCCTGCTGCCAATTAGCATTTTCATAATAGAGCCTGCTGAATCATAGGCAATATGAAAACAATGTAGTGGTCATGCAGGTATAGAAATGATCCTTAAAATATGTTGGGGTGAAACAAGGATTGGAAGAGGATAGCAACTGTCTCTTTCTCTGAAAGAGTTTTCCCCACCCAGGATCAAAATCCTGCCTTTTTCAAAAATAAAGGCTATCTTATATCCAAAACACTTCAGAGTTATTTCATCTCTTGTTTAACTCCAGGCTAATAATTTCATCTTTCATTTCCTCCTATTGTTCACCCTGGCACGTATCCCATCTATTATAAGCCCCAGATATCAGAAAGTAATTATTTTAGATTTAGGGAGAGAGAAGTAAGAGTCAGCTGGTTTGAAGTAAGGTTTTTACAGCAGCACAAATTCTGAAAGTGTTGTGCAGAGACTGGTATTAAAGAAATAGCTGCATGGGACAAAACTGGAGTGAGGAGACAAAGCTTTCTGTAAGAGCTGTATTACTGCCAAAGCAGGGGTAATTGCTTCTAATACAAAATGGTGTTTTGCAGACACTGAGGAGAGATCTGAAGTTTTCACAGGCATGAAGTAGCCACTAGATAAACACTCACGGGAGCTGGCCTTTTCTGAAAATCTCCAGCTAATTACTGCACTGAAGTAGTTGTCTGCAAAGAAGCCTTTTAAGAAAATTAAAATGTTTGTAAATATGTCTTTTGGCTCTGTGTCTGCACACACAGAGACACAAACTGCAGAGTCCATCAGCTGGCCTAGATGACATGTCTCACATCAGGGACTGGGCTCAGCCCATTGCATCGCTGGTGCTGTGCTGCTTCCACACCTTCCTTTTTTCTGTTGAGAGAGGCTGCTTTAAGATTTTATGTTCCTTTTGCCTCATGAAGGTGGGTCAGATTCCCAAAAATATTAGCAAAGCCTGGGCTAGAATTCATGTCTGAGAGTGCTGGGTGTAGCCTTGCAGCTCTGGTAATGAACCCATCTGCATCTCTTTTCCCTCCTACACCCATACCAGAATTTACCTACGAGAATGCACAAAGGTGTGTGAGTGCTCTTTGGCCATTTAAGCAGGGCAGGTTGATGGCGCTTTCTGGAAGACACATAAAACTGATCCTTCTGGCAAATCTATTGAGGAGGTGGCTGAAAGAACAGAAGGTGTAAATATTGATGTTTTCTTTGCACTGGTGGTCCTCGTTCAGTTCAGAAACAAAATATACGGCATGTGGGGAATGGGATAGTGCATCACAAAATTGTTCAAGGAGTCCCAAATCATAAGAGAGACTCTACAGATTAGATTAGGAGCAGGATATCTGGTTGCTGTCCTGGACTGGCAGAGCTGTCTCATTCACTGACTTTTCTTTCCTTGCCCTGAGATGTAAGAGATGCCTTCTAATTTGTCATGCTCATAGCTGGTTATGCTTTGATGTGTAGAACTCAAGGTTAATATTCCTCTAAATCACAGCTTTTCACTAAACTCTTCATCTCCCCTCCCTCAGGTTCCTGAGCCAGAAGGAAGGACTAATGCTTTACAGGCATCTCCTGCTGTTGTGGGTTTGAATATTTTAAGAGCAGTTCTGCCAGTCCCAGAGAGCCTAACGTTGTTCTTAAGGGTATCTCTCACAGGTCACCCTGCCTCTTGCACCAAAGGCGGCCATGGCAGGAGCTGAAGGTCAAAAAATTTTAGTCTGCTTTTTCTGAAGACTTTTTTTATGGAAAGGCTGTAGGAGAGCTGCTAGATTTAAAAAGGGAATAAGGGCAATAAGGATAGGCAGTGGCTCTACCAAGTCAGTGCAAGATCCAGCTCATTTTAATGTGGGATATCAATACCAGAGAAAAAGATAAAGGTATCAGAAAAAGATGGAAGGTGCCTCAGAAAGAGTTAGGAAATAAATAACCCATGATGTGTGTTTGCCAGTAGCTAGTCCACTGTGGTGCCCAGTGAGCCAGTGGTACAAGGGACAAAGAGAGTCTGCAGGTGAGACAGTCCCTGGTATCAGAGATCCTCCCCAGGTTAGGGTGAACAGAAAAGGCTTCCCCCAGCATGCATTGTTCCGCTATGTTAAGGAACCCCAGTTCCCTTTTCCTGGTTGGCCCGTGGCCCCTCTGCCCCCTTGCTACCTTAGATGTTCCATGCCTTAGAAAGTTCTCCGGTCCAGGTTCCCCCATTGGCCCTTGTCCCTCACCACTTCCCCAGAGCTTCCCCACTGGCTCCCATTCCCTAATCCTGCCTTTGTGCCGCCCTCATGCCCACAGATCATTGGTCTCTGGTGCTCGCCCCGCTCCCTTACTTAAACCCGGACCCTCTGTTGTCTTTCGTCTTTGTCTCTGGATCCCTTTAGGGCGTGGCTGTAATAAACCTCTGTCCGTGGAACTCTCTACAGAGACCCTTCCTGCCTCTTTGCCGTCGACCCATATTACTGAAGCTGTCCGTGTGTGTGTGTGCACACGTGTGTGAGTGTGTGCTGGTCCTGCCCAGTGCCTTCGCTAACGAGACACTTTTGGAAGATCGCAGCACCTCGCGCTCTGGCACAGAAGCCGCGGCACCCGGCATAGCAATAGTCCACAACATAAACCTTTCTCTCAACTGTCCAAAATATTGACAATGAATTGAACCCTGTTGCAACTTTGTTTAAATGTATGTTTTCATACAGAACTACCAAGGGGATAAATGTTCTCTTCTCCCTGAAGGATTATTAGGGCTAATAACAGAGGAGGCGTGACAACTGTTTTTGCACCAGTTGTCTGAACCTCTTTGAGGGGATACAGGAATAAGTTTTCTTGTGGCACATGCTGTGGCAACTTGCAGATTGATGGTTCATTGTGCTAATGCACTGCACGTTATTAATGACCTCTATTTCCAGCAGCTCCCTAGGACTTGCACTCTGCACGGTTCAGGTGTGATACAAAATCTCTTGAATCTTCCAGCACTTCCAGTGACTCTGGTGTGCTTAAGATTGTTCTGGATTAATTATTGTTCACCTGTAGCTGTGTTTTGGTTTTGATGAACATTTATGATGATAGCCAGGTTCTCACCCTTTATGGAAAGGCAGCACTTCATAAATACTGAACTGTGCTTTTTCTACGTTGGTGCTGGTTTCCTACAAGCCTGGAAATGAAATTACATGGCTGTTGTCTTGAATGTAACTATTGAACAGCTATTACTAAGAGGTCATTCCAAAACACATAAATAAGGAAAGAAATTCCATATGGTCCAGAAAAACAAACAATTGCTACATGGTGTTTCTGAAGAGGAAGAGTGTGTTTTCTTTTTTTCTTGCAGTATAAAGACAGAGCAGTGCCTGGTGAGAGAAGCAAGAACTGGTGTAATATCCCCAACTGCGGCTCCCTAAAGAACCTTGGGATCAGAGAAGATATGGATATGCTGGTCTGAAGGTTCACTGAAGCTGTTACACAGCTCTAAATGGTAGTGCAAAGAAGTCACTGCTAAACAGGTAGAGACCCAGAAAGGTGACCAGAAGTCAATATTCTCCTTCAACTCTTCTGTTAGTAGTCTGTTATAAAGAAGTGGCTTGTCTGAGGCAGCAAAGAGTTAAAACTACAACAAAAACTCTAGACAGATTAAACATTAAATTATTCTGACACTCATTATATTAAACAGTTAATTATTTACTAGTGGCACTAGAGAGAGTACATGAATTCTCTAGATCAGAACAAATGCAATGATGCAGTCCAGGCTATTTTTAATAGCAGAGCCTGGGACACAGTGTGCTGAATCTGCTGTGTCCCGTCACTGTGTGCATCATTTAAATCTTCTGAAAAAACATGGCTGTTTATAAGAGTCAGACATTAGGCAAGCACTCAGGCAGCATCACGGAGGAGTGACATAGCAGTGTCATAAACATTCACAGATATCCAAGCAGGGCCTTGAGATGTCTAAATGTTTGAGAAAACAGATTATCTGGGGAGGATGGGTTGTTATGGGACTTGGAAGGCTTCATTGGCTGTGCCAGCAGTGTGTAAAAAGTAAATTCTCTCAAGCTTCCAAATTCCCGGAATCCTTCTGAGGTCTGTGCCATTGAAAATAGCAGCAGTTTGCTGGAGAACCCTTTCAGCAAAGGGTAATGTATTTCTTTTGCTCCTTGCATGAACACACTAATAGCAGAGGAAAGTCCTGTGAGTATCAGGAGGCAGCTGTACAAGGCAGGATGCCACTTCTTCCTCTATCCCAAGCTGGCTGTGTGGAGATGAGTGGAACTTCCAAGTTCATGGACTTCCTCTCTCCTGCAAGGCTGCTGCATTCAAATTGTGCATGCAGGATTGATGGCATGAAAATCTTGTCAGAGTTGTAGAGGGAGTGATTTTAACTTACAGAGTGTTCTAGTGTAGGCAACTGTTTTTTAAGTAGCTGCACCTCTTGTGTAACAGCAGTACAGCTCAGAACCCATTTCCTTGGAAACATTTCACTGCCAGCAGCTGCTTGGTGCTTTCCTGGTATAGAAGGGGTGTGGGTAATTGGGAAGTATGGTGGTGGTTTAGGTTCCCTATTTTTCTTCTTAAATATGAGCTCTGGAGCTGACCTGCAATACAAAGATGCGCTGTAAGGAATTAGTGCAGCTGATGTGAGACCCTGTATATGTACTATAGTGATCTGCTTTTTGGGAATCTAACTGCTGTGGATCCTTGGAGGGGAGGAGCTGGTGTGTCCTGTAGGGAGGCAGTGCATCAAAAGAGGGAGGAGTATTTTGTGTATGAATGAGACATAACCACCCCGTTACCTCTGTGCCCGCTGCAAACCCTTTACAGCTGGGATGGGTTTTGGCTGGTTTGAATGCAGTGGCTAGTGGAGTGGACCCTTATCCCTACCTGAATTAGAGAGACAAACTGAATATGAGTAACATCAGGAAATGTGTTATCTAACTGACCTTCAAATGATATTATTTAACAGCAGTGACAAATGCACTGACAGACCTTTGGGAAAAACCCTAAAACATAAGCAGTAACCGTATTACTTAAACACAAAAGGGAAATGCAGAACTGATGTTCAGAGTCTGTTCCCTGTGCTGTACACACGTCCAACTGATGCAATTCCCATGGATGTCTTGGCAGTACTTGTTACATCCTACCCCAAGGGAGGTGACCCTTGCTTCACTGAGAGGGGAATAAAACGTCCTTCCCAGAATTCAACAGAGCAGTTCCAGTTTGACCATGTACTTTCTAATGACTTGCTGAGGTCTTATGCGTTTATTTACCCAATTCCTGCGTAATAAAATTTTGCAAACCTCTTTGGAGAGAGCCCATGACTCTGCACTTACTGAGCAGCATCAGATTGCTGAGCAGTGCCTCTTGTTTTGACAGCTCACATGATGCTGTGAGTTATTTCCACATGCTGGAGCAAAGAGAGATCTAAGGCAGAGAGGCCCAAATGGAACAGGGAGAAGCTGCTACCTCTTGCCATGAAAAGCCATCCTAAACAATTTTTGTGGGATTAGAAAGGTCACATTTTGGAGTAAGTGGAGTCATTGCTGACAGCAGTTCTTTCCTACCAGCACAAAGGAAGAGAACATGTGTTCTTGAAGCCTGTGTCATCATTAGTAAGGGATTTGTTGGTGAAAAGTGGGGTTTATAAGTGCTGCCTTACAAAATGTAAAGATCAAAAATATGGGGAGACAGTGAGAGATTGTTGTTGCTATCTCAGTCTGTTGAGAACACTGATGATAATGGAGTAAGGAGAAGGAAAAAAAATCTGAAATTTGACTCTGAATATTAGCACAGAATAAATATAAATTTTCTTAATGCTTTTTCCCAGATGAAAGTTACAGAGAACTTTAAATGAAAACAACTGAAATATGGTGTAACTAAAACTTCTTTCATGTACTGCTCTCCAAATAGAGCGCTGCACAATGTCACAGGGCCATGCCTCTATCTTCTTTCCAATGACTTTTTCAGCATATGTAGTGTGAAACACCTCTACAAAGGTCAAAATGTGAATGCTGTACCCTGTCATGGCTTTGTTTACACACAAGGAAATAGAAGCTTATGCTGAGAGCTCTGCTACTGCCCTCAGTCCTTGAAGCAGCTTTCCTTTCAGCAGGCATCTCTTGCTGCTGCTTGATGAATCACATCAGCTCCATTGGCAGAGAAACTTTTGCAAAAGTATTTCAGATATGGAGAGGGAAATGGATAATAAGGTAGGCTCAGAGCACCTGAGGAGGCTGGCTTAGTTTTAGGAGCCACACAAATATTTGTACCTCTTAGACCTTTAAAAAATAAGTGTCTTTTCTATGGTGCAATGGAAACTGTGGCAGTGTTTCAGAGGGATCCAATGGAATGAGCAGCCCTCAAGACTGGGATCACTGAGGGCATGGCAGCGGGATTTGGGTGCTGCCCCAATGAAGCTGCTGGTGTAGGGGGGCTGGTTTATCATAGGGTGCTGTCACCTTGGTGTAGAAGTGCCAAATGACAAAGGGGGTCTTGCAGCCTCCAGCAAAAAGAGCATGAGGACAGGAGAGTGATGGAGTAGTAAGGCAGAAAAGGGAAAACACAGAAGGCCCACGGGAAAAGCAAGTGAGGTATTTTCTGTCTGGATATAGACTGTGGTAACTGGAAGCAGCCCTTTTGAGATTGAATAAATCCAAATAGTGAGTGTGATAGAGGTTTTGAGCTCTCTCTTGTCTTAAAATAAAACTGTTGATTTTTTTTTTTTTTTTTTTTTAATGAAACCCTCTATTATAAAAACAGGCTTTTGCTTGCCCTGCCTCTGGGGTATCTGCTGATATACTGAACCTGGGACACAGCAAAGGACTTGCATTTCATTAAAAAATGCTAGATGGGAGATGAACATAACAGAACGCAGGTTTGCTCAAAACCCAGAGCACTCAAAAATGCAGCATGTCGTCTGCTTGCCTATCCTCCCTGTTTTGATACTCATCCAGAGCTCTATATTCCCTACTGGTTACATTTTGCCAAATTTAAAAACTTTGGCATTGCAAAACTAACAATGATGCACTAGGACTCTAAAATGAATCATTATTTTTTGGCTGCTCTGGAAAGACCATAAACTAAACTCGATTCTTTCTCCATATATTAAGCTCAGCTGCTGCTTCCCTTTCTAATCTAATCTGCAATAGGTGGTTTTTATATCCTGAATACTTCTCCACCTGGATCTATCTGTGGTTTCCTGAAAGTCAGGCGTTCTTACAGGAGAAATGCAATATGCGCATAAATTCAGCATACTATTCTTTACAGAAGGCTGAATCCTTTATCATCCGTCCCATGACAAAGCCTGAGTGGTTGCAGCAATGTTCCCTCACAGATTGCATCTCCAGAATATAAGCATCACAAACTTTGTGCTTTCTGGAATAAACACCACCGTTAAAATGTGAATATATTTCTGCAGATGCTGCAGTGTCACTGCAGTGAAGAACAAGCAGTGTTACTGATTCAGCTGAAATGCTTCTTGCAGAGCAAGCATCAAAGCAAGGCTGTTTTATCAGTTTATATACTTTGAGCAGAGAGTTTATTTCTTTTGTAATTCTCCCTTAGGCACTCCAGTGGCTGAGCAGAACCCTTGCAGAAGCGTCTGCTTCCTGCTCTGTAAATGTAATTTCTGCTCCCTTCCCTCTGTTTTTTGGCCAACTTCTGTGAGTTCTTTGGATGTGCTGTTGCTGAATCTGAGAGAGATCTGTTTTATGAAGAAAACATGGATTTGGAATTTTAAAGGATTCCTGGCTTTAGATAAAAATGGCTGATTTGCTTATCTCACTGTGAAAGTGAGCTGAAACAAACAGGCTGGAACAAGGGGTGATTTTTTTCCATGTGCAGGGATCACACCAGGACTGAAAGCTGTGTGTTGCTCAGCTGCAGGTCTGCAGCATTGCACTTGAGCCATCTGTTCCTCAGGCCCTCTGGTTGTGAGAGTGCCTTGGTGAAATCAATGAGCTGTGGGCAGTGTGAGATAGGTTGGTCTCTATACCAGGCAGAATTTACTTTAAATAGTGCACTTTAATGCAGGGCTCCTGCAGTACCATATCCTTGGAGAATTCTTCTGGTTTTGTGCTCTCCTCCTGGTATTAAGATGAACATCTTGTAAAGGTAACTTATACTCTGAACCAATAGTGAGGACTATAAAAAGCAGCTTATTAGTTATATTTTTTCATTGATTCCAGCTCAGGGAATCTTCCTTGTGTGAACTTCATGGGAGACCAAGAAAAAGATAAAACTGGTTTAGGATGTGGGTAAGATGGGTTCATAGCTTTCAAGGGTGAGATACCTGTCTTGAGTGGGAAGCCCACTGCAGTTCCAGCAAACCAGGTGTTTAGTGTTTAAAGGCCTTTCCCCTGGTAATATTCATAGGGCATGGAATGGCTGGATGTTTCTGCTGCTTATAGTAAAACCTGGGCAGTGCAGATCGAGTCATGCTAAGAGATGTGCTTCAGCACCAAGCAGTGTCTGTCTCCTGTTGTTTCCTATCCCCATGCCCTGCTTCCAAAACCAGGTTGAGGTTCCCCTTTGGATGTTTTGGTTTACACGCAATTAATGTAGTGGCTTTCAGGTAATAATGATGCTGCCTAAACTGGGAAATAGTGTGAGACCCACTATTAACTTGATTTCCTACTTGTATTGAAGTAGGACTTGTGTTTGATGGTTGGTCTTGTTGATTTTAAAGGTCTTTTTCAACCTTAAAAATTGTAAGAAACCCATGGGTTTGGTTGCTGTGGGACTGGATCATCATCACGCTGCAGTGGTGATGCACTCAGTGGGAAGTGTCCTTCATCCCCTTTCTTGGTCTGGGGTCTGTTTTCACCTCTGCTGTTCTTCTCACCCCTGCTCTCACCTGTGCTATTTCTCTTCCAAATGAAGTTGCCAACATCAGCTTTTGTCGTGCCGGCTAAGCCCATGTGGCAGTTTTGAATTCTTTTTTTGAGACACTTTGTTCCTAAGCACAGGAAGTTGTAAAATTGCTGATAATGAGTTAGTTCATTCATAGATGATGCCAGAAATGACTACCTTCTGTCAAGGCAATGCCTTAGTGAAAAGGAGTTGTGATTGAGTAAAGCAGGGAGTTGTCAGTTCTCTTTCAGTTACAGTGGATGCTTTTTTTGCCTAGAAGTCTGTTATCTTCAACCATTTCCCTTAGAGGAAAGTGTTTATCGATGTTGGCTGTTATTTTTAGTAATTAACAATGCTTTTCCAGTGCCATTTCTCTGTTGTGGTTTCTACTGACTAAATGCTAAAGGTTATTTTCTGAGCTGTTGTAAATCGTTGACATTTCAGCTCCTGTATTGTTACAGCGATCTTTTGAGAATTATTTTCTAGATGTATTTCCCAACACCACACTAATGGTATATTTACTTCTAGAGATGCAAGAAGGTATGTTAGTCCACAGAAGAAAACATCCCACGACTGAAACATGATTCCTGGAACTAAATAGCTGTGCTTCTTTTATGCTTATAGTTTAAATCAAATGAAGTTATGGACAAGTGACAGGATGTCTCTTGTTTCAGTGAAAACCCATTTTGTGGGGTTTTTTGCATTTGTAGAAAGACAAGGATTAATTTTGTTGACGAGTTTCCTATTTAATGTTCTTAACATACTTGTGGAAAACAAATTATCTAGGGGGGTGGATTTTGGTATTAATTCCATTCTCCTGGTTTTGGTTCTACCCAATATCTCTAACATCAGGAAATATGTCATGACTGCAGGGAGGATGGTTCATGGCTGTTTCTGGTTGCAGTCACATCCAGGAATTCAGACAGGATTACAGGACATGCTGGAGCACAGATTATTTGCAACAAGGGCTCATTGACCCAAACGTTTTTTGTTACCCCTTTTTTTTTTGTGGGCATTTTTCAGGTGTGACCTTGACTATAAAATGCTGCTAGTTCATTCCCCCTCTGGTTTGCGGCTTTCCTCCTGAGACTTGCACTGAGGGTTATAATTACATCGGCTGAAAGACTAACATAGGGCAGATGTCATAAGGAGGTGGCTCTGTGAGTCAGTCTCCTTTCCAGGGTTGTGTGTCCTCTTTCCACGAGGTATCACCTAAAGTTTCACGGAAGTAGGAAGCATCTTGTGCAATGCATAACCGTGACTCTAAATGCTACTACTTTTCTATTCACCTACACATGTTGGGGAAGAGGGCTTAGGGGACTTGAGGGCAAAATCATTACAGACACTCATTCTGGTTGTCTCCTTGCTGCGTTAAAGGGCCCTGGCTAAGCTGTGAGAGGACTTGTTGTGACTGTCCCCTATATCTCATCCCGTCTGTCTTTCTACAATTGGTTCTGGATTGTGTTGGGGAGGATGAAAGTTTGGTAAGAAAGTTTCACAGGTATGTAGGCTTGGCAGAAAGATCTCTGAATGTAGAAACTGAGGATGAGATAGAAATGAAAGCAAGTTTTGATATAGAGTAAAAGATGTTTTGCTGAAACACTGACCACTGAATAACTGAGAAGGCAAACGTTGGAGATGAGTTGGAAGGAGATTTTTATGAATAGGACAAAGGTATGTGACTACAAAGACATGTTTTTCACCAAGTACATAAGTCTCAAGAAGAGCATAAGTAAATAGAAAACATGTCTTTACCAAAAAGAGAGATATGGCAGGCAAACAAGAAATGTCGATGTAGGAAGAAAAAGAGAGGTCTGAGAATTTTCCATTGTAAACTTAAATTGTAACTTACTTACTCTTGTGATTGGATAATAATGACTATAATATGGTGATGGTAGTAGCTATGATAGGCTATAGGCAAATGTAAAGGTATTGTGTATGGTGCTTATTGGTTATTATGTATTAAGATACTCTGCAAAGAAAAGTATAAAATGCTTTGTAACTTGAACAGAAAGAGGCTTCAGGTATGCCCACAGTTGGAGCTGGCAGCTGTAGGGCTGGCTCTGGATACCCACTCCCTGAAATGCTGTAACTTCGCCTGTGCAATAAACAGCTTTCAAGAGAGACGCCTGAAGTCCAGACATCCTTCATGAAACTTTCTCCTATAGATTGATAAAGAATTGTTCTTCAAGGCAGATAACCTGAATAAAGGTTTTTCAGCCAGAGCAAAAAAAATTATAGTCTTCCCAAACAGGCTAAGGTTCTTGCTGGCCCAGATTTGCTGTTGCAACAATTCTATTTACCACTCTGTCTTTGGGATGATAAATGGCAATAAAATTGTAATGGCTACTTTAAATTGTGCCATGTTGATTTGGTAAACACAATGTATGTAACTCTACCCAGGGCTGTACTTGATGTTATACAATCTAGAGATTCAGTCTAGGGATTCAACCATAATGGTTTGGCATCTTTGTTCTTATCCCTTTTTATTTAAGTAGGAGCTTTAGAAGACAATTCTTAAAATAAATATCTGTGGCTCTTTGTGTTATTGAGATAGGAGGGTTAGAGGATTTCTTCAGTTTACAAGAAGTTGTAGTATTCTTGGCTTCTCTGAGGGGTCTGAAGCTGGGGTCTGCTCTAGTTCTCTGTGGGGAAACACAAAAGGTGGAAAAGATTTCAGGTGTGAGAAATAAAAGCAGGTTTCAGAAAATAAGGAACAAAAGAAGTTAGGATTTAGCTCTGGCTGTGAAAAGATAGAAGAAGATACAGTTATACAGCAAGCAAGGACATTAAAAACAATGGTTAGAGTTTCTAGGTTTGGCCTAGATAGATTTTGAAGTTGCAAAAAAAATATGCTTAGCAAGATAGGTAAGTATAAGCTTAATAATGGAATATTGTGTATTGTTCTATGAAAGGCATAACAAGGGAGCATTGTGCATAGCAGAAGTACGTGCACTGATTGGGGACTGGTTAAGACAGCTGTTTGTAACTTTTAGAAGCAGGCTATTGGCTAAAAAGCTTTTAAGAATGCTCTGTAACCAGGAAGTCTTTGGATGCCCTTGACGGCATGAGCTCTGTACCATCTCTGTCTTAACTCTGTGAGACTGATAACGGAATAAAATAATAAAAGGCTCCTGGAGCGCCTGTCCAGGCTCCCCGTCCCGTTTGTTGCCAAAAACACTGACATACTTCTAATGTGTTGCATTAGAAGTAGAGGTAGAACAGCCAGCCACTGGGGGAGAGGGAAATCTGCTGTCACTCCAGCAAACTCTGAGAGACTCTGGGTCCTCCTACAAGCTCTTACTGGGTCCCTGAAGTTGGTTTATACTTCTAAACAGAAATATCCAGCTATGTGGAAAGAAGTGAATGGGTCTTCACCCTTAACAGTCTGCACAGATAAGGACTGTTTGCTACCAGAGACCTTGTTTTTCCAAGTAATGAAGTAAAGCCAACAGGATTGGTGATAAGGGCTTCCTTTTCCTAGACGGGATTCTTCCCAGGAGAGCATGGTGCACAGTAGTCAAGAGCTCTAACACTGCTGCAGTAGAATAACCCTTCGTCTGGGGTACTTCCTGGCCTGTGAGTACTACAGAGATTTTTTCTGCAGCCTCTAGGAATGATTTTTAGATGGAGTCATTAGATGTGGTGCAAGTAATTTAATGGTAAAATTTTAGTAGTGTGTGTGCATGCTATTACTCTAGTTGAGAAAGGGATACAATCCTTATAATTGCACATGGAGTTGAAATCCTCCTAAATGTGCCTTGCATATGTTTTTAAGAGAATTAAATTGCAGGACTGGATTTTCCCATGGAGAACACTGCTCAGAAAACAAATCGGGGTGTAATGTTACACATACTGTAGGCCTTGTGTATGCCGAGTTTGTGCCTCTCGTGACAAGCCTGTTCAGTTATGGGCAGTTTTCTGCATAAATCTCACACTATGTGTGCCACCACAGCCACATGCTTCTGCGGTTTTAGTTGCTGGGTTTTGCTGATATAAATGCAAGCAGTATTTGTCCATGTAAAAAGAAAATGTGTGCATATCTAATCAAATTCCACCTTGTTTTATACTCCTGTTCAGCTCTAGTGATTCCTGCAAAGCTATGACTTAACATCAGCTTTGGCTTTGCTGAGTGGTTTTGCAGTAGGTTTCAGCAGAGTAAGAATCTTCCATTACTCACTGCAGAACTTCCGTCACTGGTAAAAGATTTTATATTCATGAAGGGAAAGGCTTCAGTTAGAAGCTGGTTGTGTTTCTGTTGGTTATTTTTGTTTTCCGTGATGTTCAGAGCAGCACAGTTCACAGAATTAACTGTCCCCCTTTAATGGAATGTGAGTGTGAAGCTGCTGAAAGCAGCTGAAGGACCAGGATAGCTGGGAAATCTGCAGCCTGTTGGCTGCACGAACAGTGCTGAGAAACATCTGCCCTGCCAGTCCCTCAGTTCTGCTGGTTTCGCTTCATTGTTTAGAGCAGAACAAATACTTGAGTCCGGGTTTTTTTCTTCCTCAGAGAGTGGCTGCAGTAACATTTTTCCTGGTGATTTGTACAGATAAGGTAGTGATTCCAAGTGTGTTTCATGATGCAAGAATTGCTTTTGGAGACTTTCAGATAATTAAGTGAAGAACACAAAATTGTCTTGTTATTTCATCAATCAGTGTAAAATGCTGCCTGTGATTAACATCTCCATTAAAAGTAATCTCTTGAACTGCTCAAAAAAATGTTTCAAGTGTGACATATTGGTATATTAAAAATAAAGTACTGAGCAGTGCAGTGTAGTGCCACAGTCAGTTTGCAGGTTTGATGGTTACAGTGTAGATCAGGCTGGGGATAGTGCTGAACACCAGAACTACTTTTTTCTCTAAAGAAGCAAGCATGTAAAAAATAGTATATTTTTCTGGTTATAACAGCCCCTATATTTGTAGACTTTGTGCAGTGGAAACTAAAGCTGTTTGTCTGACTGAAACACAATGATGAATAATGAAACACATACAGCTGAGAGTAGCATGACATTCTATAATAATTTATTAAATATTTCCAATAAGCCATATACAGATGCATAACATCCATTAGAGGGCAGGAGCTTCAGGGTTTTTATTCCCAGACTGGGCACTTACTTTCTTTTTGCTTGGAATAAATCTTTTGAATTTTCCATTGTGTTATTGCCTCTAGGGGTCACTTTCTTTCCTGACACTACTGTTGTAAAGGCCACTCAGTGTCAGTCTGTAGAGTTAATTAAGGAACAAAGCTACCACAGAAGACAGGAGTCAGGTACAAATAAGTGTTTATATGTTGTGTATTTGAAGCACATGCACCAAATAGGGCTCTTCAGACATTAAACTGTGCTGAAGTGTCATCAATCACACACCTTTGCATGTCCCCCAGGATGGCACTTGGAGGTCAGCCTGTATTGCTCCAGGAAAGCACTGACCTGACCAGGTTACAAATACAATCTGCTCAAAGTGAACCATGTGACAAGAAACATGGCCATGGTAGAAATGACAGAATAAAAAGAAAACTTTGTACTCAATTGCTCCAATTTCATCTTTGAGAAGAATCAGCTGTAGATTGTCTGCCGGTGTGCTCTCCTGCTCTTCTTCAAAGCAGCAGCTGCCCTGTGTTGATGTGCTCTGGTTGGAGATGTGACTAGTCATTATTTCCTGGAGTTTGGGATGAGGAAACCCTTGGGGCCATTGCATCTTCCCATTAAGTACAAAGTACCATGCTCCTGACTGACTCCTCTGAAATCACCCATGTCCTAGGCTGGTTCTTCAACAGCTGAACAAGCTCTTCATGGGAGCATTCATAATGGACAAAATGCTGATAGTTTGGAAAATTTAGCACAGGATGACAAAATAAATGGTGGGTGTAGTTATTTTGAGCATCATGACAAGTTTGTCTCATCCGAAGGCCTAGTTCAGAGCCTCATGGCACCAACAATGCAATGTCATGAATGTACCTCCGACTTTCCTTGTTGGTTCATAATAATGTGCTGAATCTTAGCTGAATGAGCTGTGTCATCCCTTGGATTTGTTAATCTAATGCAGCATGATGTTTGTTTTACAAAGAAAATGCAGGTGAGGCTTTGTCGAACTGACTTTAATAATTGAATGTTGGAGGGAACATTTCTGGCTGGAGTGTCCCCCTGAGGTGTCAATGAGAGAAAACATAACATATTTCATACAAAAGGCTATAGTTACAAATAACCACGGAAATGGTATCATTTGAGCCTGCCAGGTGGTGCTAACAGGCTCCCCCCATCTTGCATTATCACAGCCCCTGTGTGGTGGGAGGAAAGCAGGGGGCCAGGCCACAGGACACCTGTGGGGTGTGAAGGAGCTCAGTTCTGTGAAGCAAATGAAGTGCTCCATGGCATTGCTGTTCCTTCTGCATCCAGACTGTTGAATGGGCCATGCCCAGAGGATTAAGGCCATTTTTCCAGCAGCAGCAGAGAGAGGGGGTGTGATTACATCACTCAGGGATGTTCACTACTATCCAGGCTTGCAGAAATGGCTTATCCAAAACCCATGTATGGGAGCAAGTGCTAGAGGGGGAAAGAAACCAATTTGAATGTCCTGAGCATTATTAGATGAGTAAAAGGGACTCCATTTCTCATTTGCCTGGTCCTGTTAATAAAGTGTATTATCAGATTACCTGAGGATCTCCTAACCCATTCACTGGAAAAAAGTTCTCATTAAATCTGCAATCAATTACAGAAGTGCCAAGGATGTTGAAAATTAATTTCAGTGGGGGTTGACCTTCAAATTTTCTTCTTCGCCTTGAAGGAGAATGGATCAGACAAGAGTAGAGTAATAACTCTATAGAAAAGAAACTATTACAAATTAATTAAGGTACAGCTCTCCTCAGGTATAGGATAGCTGACCAATTAAATGGGAAGAACACACACAGTCATGAAGCCATCAGGAGAGCTGAAGAATAGGAGGATACTTTAGAGGGTGGACACCAAAGGTGCATGGAGATGTCTTCAGGAAGGTATATAATTCAGGAGAAGATCCTAGATGGGATATGTTAGGGAACCACTCAGGTTTCAGGCAAGACAACAAGAGCAGGTACTGGTGAGGTAGCTTAATGTCACCAGTGGAGAGATGTGGTATGAAATGTCTACCAAGAGGAAGAGTTCCGCTGCTCACCCAAGCTCTTTTCTAAGCAGCAAATTTAGTGAAATTTAGTTATACTTGCTTGGTTTCCAGGTCAATTTTTGTGTTTGAGTATGGGAAAAAGAACAGTGTTGGTTCCAGGCTCTATTTGCTCCCCTGCTAGTCTTCCATGCACACATTTCCTCCTGCATTCAGTAAGTGAAGGCTTTGGGAGGCTTTCTCCTAATGTCCCATAGTCTTTGGGTTTCTCTATAATTTACGAGCTTGTCTTGTCTTAGGAGCTTGCACATCAGCCTTTGCAACAATAAGCCAATGACTCCAGCTCAGGTAGAAACATCCCACTGCATTGGTTCCAAACATTGTAAGAGGCTAACTCCAAAGTGCTTAAAAAGGGCAAATTTATAAATAGTTGGACCTGGGAAAGGTCTACAGGGACAGAAGGGAGAAAGGCATTTAAGGAAAGAGCTGTTAAAGTAAGATCTCAATTTCTCTGTTTAGAAGAAACCAAAATTTCAAGAGGGAATTGATTGTGAAATGTTTTGGATTAGATTTTGTTTCTGATTAATCTGTTCCTTGATATCTATGTCCAGAAAAAAAAAAATTCTGTTTAAATCTTTTGAGTGATATTAGAAAATAAACATTTCAATTTGATTTGAAGGAATTAAACAATGTGGTCACACTTGAAGACACTATATTAAAGTGCTGACAGATATCCAGGTCCACTTTCCTCCATAATGAAAGCCCTACTTGAATAAAACCTGAAAGGTTGTTGCCAGATCTCTTCTTTCAGCCTTCTTTCATTACATTTGAGGTTCAGGTTTTGTATAAACCTTGGCAGAAACTTGAGAACCACAGTGAAATCCAGACTGTATTTAACAAATAGAAATGAGCATGGCTGGGCACTTGTGGCCGAGTGCATTTTGGAGTTTTATGACTCTTTGCAATGGACACTTCAGTCATCAGTTGTGGTATTCTTTGAAAATTAGTTTGTCTCTCTTTTTGTCCCCGGAATTAGGATGTTTGCAATCTAAAATTCAAATATTTTTATTTCTATTGCAATATTGTACCCAAAGCTTTCAACACAAATATTCTACTTCCTTCATATGTTTCTCACTCATAAGTGGGAACTTTTTGCTATATTTGCTTCAAAACACTGGTTTTGATGTAAAATCTTGGTTATTTTGTTATAGATGCTCATTCTAACAGCATGGTCAAGCTGATTGATATGCTTTGTTCATGACCACACTTCATAAGGTCCCACAAAGAAATCTATGTCTTCTACTGTAGCTAGAATCTGTCACACTTTTTCTGCTGTATGGCTTTGTAGCAAGATCTTATCAGCCAAAGCTGTGTTCTTCTATGGCTATTATCTTCCATGAAATCCCTGACTGAGGTTTATTGATCCTTCTTGACTCCTGTTCCAGCTCTGTCAGAAGCAGGGCCTCCATTTATTTGGAGTGCTCCCAGCACTTCCCAGGGGAAGAGGTGGGTCTGGGGAACTGTTCCTAAGCAGTTACAATGCTGTGTGTTAAATTAGCTGTGACATCCTAAGATTTGCAGTGAGTGAAAGGTATTTGCAATGCTTCTTTCTGCAAGTGTAGATTAGGTACCTCATACATGCTCTGTTCCTTGGGGAATGCAGATGACATGTCGTCTTTGGAAGGCAAGGTAATAATCACTGAAGTCAGGTAGAAAGCTTGTTTTATCTGCTGAACACCCTGAAGAAAGGCGTCTCAATGACTTTGTTGCTGCTAAATACCCCAAGGACAAGAACCACAGGCAGAGTGCTTTGCCAGTGTAGGGAAAGCAGCTGAGAAGCAGACTAGCATTTTTCCGTGATCCAAAAAAAAACTTCAGGCATTTGTGATCTGTCTGAGAATACACAATTCTAAAAATATTGCTGGGATGGACTGGGGGTCCTTGCTGTGATACTGCGCCAAATCACTGTGGGATATCTGCAGTATGTGATTATCTCTGTGTCACCTTTTATTAAGACTGCAGAGTCTCTGCTCTTCTGAGATGAAATTTTCCCTTGGCTGTCTCAAAAGGCTTAAGCATGAAGCAGGCTGGGTTGAACACTTTATCCTGAGGTGAACTGTGCTCTTAGGAAACACCCTGTAATTGTACCCGGCTGGCGCTGGTTTTTGTCCTATTGCAGTGATGTGTGTCTATGTTTTAGTGTAACTGGGTGAGGGCTGTAAGATGTGTAAAAGTTGGTAACTGAACACTTATGTGGGGGGGATTGCAATTATTTAGCAGTTTTGGGAATCTGATTTGCTTGCTGTCAGATACTCATTTGCTACATTTGAAAGAGAACTATTTCTGCTAGAAATTGTTGTGTTATATAGTTATTTTAATGCCTGTGCTTTCTTAGTACTTTTAAAGAGAAGGGACATAATCTTTTCTTACTCTTCATTCATTAAAACCTTTCTTCTAATTGTGGAAGAGTGATTGTATCATGAACAGGTTGGGGCTACTCCAATACAGTATCACCTTGACAACTGAATATCTACGAGTCTACACATTTTCTGCAAATCCATCCAGAGGAATCCTAATAAATGGGGCTGTATCTAAAAACTCTGATTGCTGACTGTAAAGGGAACAAACCCAACTGTCAGTCAATAGACATAGAAAAGAAATATTGACAAAATCAGGGCATTAAGCAGAAGCAAATTTCAGAATTTGTCCTGTAGAGAAATGTGGATGCTCGTGTGAGGGAAAGGGATTCCCAGCTCAATGAGGCTGATGGCATGTGGGGGGGGATACATGCCTTGGAAAAAGAGCAGTGCAGACATCTGGAACCCAGAAATGGGATCCAAACTGGGGAAAGAACAGAGTATGAATGAGTTTTGACACCTCAGTACTTGGGGTTATGGACTGGTGCTGGTAGGGAGCACCTGCAGGCATTTATGCAAGAAGCTGTTATGCTGAGTAATTAAATAAAAACTCAGTGTTTATTCCTAACACATTTCAGTTAGATTTTATCTCATACTGTTATTTTGGAAATAATGTAAACCGTGCTTGAAGCTGTTCTAAACTTAAAAACACAAACCCCCCAAAATACTTGATGGCAGTGCATTACCCAAATTTACTCTTGTGTTGAGCATTTTAATTTTTTTTTTTAGCTTTATTGCAGCTTCTTCGTTGCAGTTTTATTTTTAGTTCATTCGTAGTGAGAATGAATAAATAGAAGGCCATATCCAAGATTTCTACATAGGTTATCTTAGACATAATTTTTTTTCTTTGCTGCTTGTAATAACTCGTAAGTAATGCTGTAGGTACTGCAGAAAATAAATAGTGCATGTTTAATTTTAGAGGAATTATGTAAATATGGCAAAATAACCAGAAAGCAGCAGGGGAAAAAAGGTTGCTGGTTCAAATGTTGAAGGCAGGATAGGTGAGAGATTCTGGGGCTGAGCAGGGAGGCAAAGCCCAACGGCTTACCTAGAACAGGGTTTGTAGGGCATGACTTTAAACCATTTTTTGGACCTAGGTTGTCCAGGCAGAAGTTAGGCTGAGCCTAATTCTCTTCTCTGGGGGAATGCTTAGCTGCTGTAGGGCATCCTGCAGGCTGTTCTGGTAATCCTGCTTTCTGAGAGGAGCAAACATTTTGCAGACATGCCAAACTTAGCTATGTAGATCTCCTTTCAGGAAAGAGAAAACCCACAGTTACCATGTATTTAAATTCCCGATCTGAAACCTCCGATACCATTCAAATTTTTTCTTTCATTTTAATTTAGGCAATCTTCATGTTGCGAATAGAAACTATTAAATCTCTGCACAACAGGAGCATCTAAGATTGAAGTTTCTTCCGGTCTGTCCCAGCTGCAGAAAAAAGCCAACCCATACTGGAAGGTTATTTTCGAAGCTCCTGTGAGTGAAGGAAATAATGCAAAGGGTTGAGTAACCATGTCTGTGGAGTTCCTAGAGTTCGAAGTATTGGGAAGCTGGAGAGCCTCACTTGCTTTAAAATGGTCATCTTTCACTGCACAGACCTCCTGACGTGTGGAGTAGTATCAGCTTCAAATGTAGTGTCAGAATTCTTCAGGCTTTCTCTTTTTGTGTGCACTGCTTTTGTGTCACTCCTATATCATATTTTTTCTTGGCACCCTGTGGATTTTATACTGCTGCAAATGCTTTGTGGATGTCTATTCTCAGTGCTTCTTTTGACTTTTTTTTTTAACTAACTTACATCTGCATGGCAAAGCTCTGTTTTTGAGGTTAAACCGATTCTACTGGTCACTTTATGGGAATTCATGAAAAAGAGTCTGTTGTAAGTCAAACAACGAATTTGTTCTCTGATACTATGATTATGTTCTTGTTCAAAAACTTTTGCAACTTTCTTGATGACACTGGTCTGAATTTTCTTTACAGATGACTCAGGGTTTTGCTGTAAAACTATTACAGATCTAATTGGATAATTTACAGACTGTTCTTCTGGAATAAACTGGAGTCACTTGGCCTTTGGGGGTTTATGCTGGGAAAATGATTTATGTATTTGTTTGTAGGGCTTCAGATTAGAGGGAGTGCTGAACTTTGGTAGATGTGGAAATAGTTTTTTGAATGTTTTACTATTTGTTTCAATACTGCAGTGGGAAGCTACTCACAGCTTCTGTAAGAAATGAAAGAAAGAGGTTTTTCCATAATGGGGATTCGTTGCCTTTTATAAACTCATGTGCTGAAAATTTCTCTCTCTGCAGTGTCTGACTGGAGCAGGGGCACAGATTGCCATTTTGCAGTAAAAGACTTGCATTTAGATGGCTGAAGGTGGGGGGATTCCTCTCTGCCCCTGCTGCTTCTGGGTGGAAGAAGGATTGCAATTGCAAAGGAAGAATGATGCTCAACAGGATGAAGAAGGGTAGCATTAGGGCCTAGAATATATTCTGGACTGATTATTGAAAGCCACAGGGATAAAATTCTGGTGATTTTAATATGGTAATGTTCTCCTTTTAAGACTGGCTAACTTCAGCTGAACCTAAGGAGGTCATCTTCCAGCAAGATAATGTCTGTGGAAGGGAAATGGTGCCCTGAAGCGGAGGGAAAAGATCATTACCTTGAATAAATATGCAATAAGTAGGACTAGGAGTGCCCTACAACTGACTACAGACTTTTCATGTGTGCAGCAGACAGTAGAAGCTGTGCCAAAGTTTGCTCAGGGCAGGCACACATTTGAGAGGTAAACCAGGATTTAACAATGATGAAGATTGAACACCAGTGCCTCTCACTTTCTTCTGTCACAGCATGATGAAGTCTACACATAATCTGCTCTTTCTGTGATTTAAAACCAGCTTCCTCCAACTCTCCTCCCTCCTCTCTGCTGTCAGCGATAGCATTTTCCAGATCCCTTCCCAGGACTTAACTCACATTCTGAGCCTGAGCAGTCCTAGCTCTTGGGCCTTGGATGGAGATGTTGTACAGTAGTCTGTTTTATTTACAGGAATGTGTCTGTAATGAGGAATGCCCTCTAGAATTTCCCTCAAAGAATAGTCTGGCTGTTGATGCTTCCTATTCTCTGGGAGACCCATGGACAGGGCATACGGATTTTTCACTGCCTTGAGTGAAAAATATTCCTGTGAATGTAAATTTCTTCTGAAGTTATTAGGTATATTGGGATCTTTGGTCATTTTGTTTGGAGTGCTGCTCTGCTCTTTGTCCTCTGGAAGAGGGAGTTGTGATTCATAGTGGTTCTTTGTGAGAAATGGTAATGTGTAATTTATAATGGTATTCAGCACACAACAATTATTTCCCAAATGCTCATTTAAGAAAAAAACCCTAGAAGTGCAGGGAGATGCTCATGCTGCCTGATAGGTTCAAGACAGTCTTCATCATGCCCAAAATAATCTGTGGGTACTGCTGGGAAGGTCTGGAAGAGAGATGTGGCTTTCTACTGCAAAATTTGACAGAGGCACCCTATAAGCAGCCCAAGAATCCTTAGGAAAAACTGCAACTCTTTATGCACCCTCCTGAAAGGGCTGGGCAGGCTGTTGGGCTTCCCCCTACCTTGCCCTCCCTAACTGTGGGGAGTGCCTGTGAAATTCAAATCTGGATTCACAGCACCTGTGCCCTGAGCAGTGGGTTTGATCCAGCCTTTGCCTGTGGAAGCTGCAGCTCTTGCTCAGGTCAGACAAAAACAGCGGAGGAGCTGGCCTATAACACTTGAGCAGTCTGAATGTGTTACGTACTGTGACTTCAGAATGCGTGCCCTTCTGCATTTGGACAAAACCAGGTGTCTTCTTAGGTCCGTGAGTGGTCTTGGGACAGCTTTGCATCTGACTGCCAGATCAAATGGTTTGGGGCCTCTGGACACTGCGTGGGTGTGGGAAGAGCTGTTGCACACTGTCGTTTTGGTGTTGATCAGTAATTTCCTTCATCTTGCATTTCAGATAAGATCTCTTTCTCTTTTCACTTAATCCCCTTCCCTTGGTGTGTGAGCTAGTGTCAGAATAAAAATGTATAGGTGCCCTTTACTCTGTCTCTTTTCTGAAAGCTCAATTGGTGCTAACACCTTGTCTGAGAGAAACAGACCCCTCGGGGTGAATAAATACTTTTTTAATAAAGGAAAAAAATATTTCACTCTCCCTGATGCCAAAGGGCTGTGCTTGCAACAGCAGCAGGCAGTCCCCGCCTGATTCTCTGCCAGTACCTCCTTAGCCCAGGGTTTCCTAGAGGGGAGCTTTTGGCTTCAGTGATGTATTACTTGCAAAAATAAGGAATTGTGGCCTTTACTGACTAAGCATAGCAAGTTTCTCTTGTTAAGAATATTTCATTAAAACTTCATTCCCATGTGCTGCAAACTGCTCTTGCCTAGCAGTATCCAGATGTGTATTTAAAGTTGTCTGTATCTATTGGTTTTGATAACCTCCTCTGGCAACTTATCCTCTGTGCTGAACACTATTCATTATTCTGAGAAGTTCTGCTTGAGTGCCTGGGTCTCTCCTGGTGGGGTTTTTCCTCTGTTTTGGTCTGGTTTTTTTTTAGTGAGACGCTCAATAAACTCAAACTTATTCCATGTTGGCGAAGGCTTTAGAGTTACTGTTCTCTGGTTGGAGACCAAACAAGTTAAAACAAACCCCAGTCATTTTGCCTTATCTTACTGATGAAACTGTCTGCAGGAGCTGAATTCATCCTCTTGTTTCTGCTGGTTTAGCTGTTTGTTGTTCCCCCTGCCTTTTCCATTCAATGCATCCCAGCCTCCCAGCACAGCACAGCTCTTCTTTCCCATGCTTTGATTGAAACTTCCTCCCATTTCAGTTGTGCTTTACCAAGAGTACTTTGTTCCGGGCAGTAAAGGAAAGATGCAGCTCCTCGATGCTGCCTTGTGAAACCCATGCTGGGAATTCTTGTTCCCATACAATACCAGCCTTCCCAAGGAAGGCAGTGGGAATGGCACGCACATGTCATCTGTGCCCTGGCAGGCAATGGCATTACTAGGGCTGGGATGATGTCCTTTGTTTGTGCACCCTCTGGACCTATTTGCATTCATGCATATGCTGGGAAATTGTAAGGACTTCATGAGAGCTATAACTAATAACATTTCTCAGGAGGAGGTTCCAGGGAGGCCAATGTTCTTTCCGATCTGGGAGGTTTGCGTTTTGTCTTTTTGCTTGCAAATACTTTACATCAGTCTTGCATTTTTGGTTTTTGTTCTGTTGAGAAGGCATATTTTGAATTCTCAGCAGGATTTTTCTTTATGGTACTCAAGAGTCACAGCCACAGATAAAGTAAACATTGAATCTTCAGTTTTTAAGTTATCAGCAATCTTTAGTATCTTATTTTCCTTTTCTCCCTAATGATGTATAAATCTATAAAAAGGGCTTTTCCTGATTTTTCACTTACAATCTTTCACCAGTGGTTGCTACTGCTTTTGGCCACTTGCTTCATCCTGCATGTGAGACTCTTTTTTGCGAGGGTATTGGTTTGAATGACCTGGATGCTGACATCCCTCTGGTATGGGAAGAGCTGGACTTAAAACCACAATCTGTCTCAGTAATGACACTTACCAGTTCCAGGGGAGTCCTTAAATTGGGCAGCTTTGGCATCTTTGTCACCTCACATCTGTGGCTTGCAGCTGTGCCAAGGGGAACTAAGTTCAGCAAACCACATGCTTTCCTTCATCTTTGTGTATCTGGAGAAGTAGTTTTTTGGGTGTTCTTGTGTCCTACTCTGCTTCTCTGCCTAAGTCTTCCTCTTGCAAATCTATTTATGATGCAAGTGATACCCTCTTGCATGTGTTCTTGAATATTTTTCCATCATTAATTTTCAGTTGTATCCAATGCCAGGCCTATTGCTGAAAATTCAATGCCTAGAGATGTAAAATAAGTGAATGTGGAGGTTTTAATAGTGACTTACAGCATAAATCCTTGAATTCACTTTGTTTTTTATCTTCTGTGGCAAGAAAAGGTGACATTAGGTAGGAGTAGAATTAAGGAGTTACAGTTCTGGCTTGCTTGATGTATGGAAGATAAGAATTTCAGAACTTCCCAGATTCCATTATTCTCCAGTCTATTATTTGTCATTTCAAATGGATCAGCATCCTGTCAATGATGCAGTTTTGCTCCATTATTGCAAGAACAGCATGAGTCAATATGAGTTCAAGCAGATAAGCAACACTTCAGTAATGTCAGCAGACAGAAACAGCAAGTGCTGCCTGTGTCAGTCCAAGGCTTGGCTGAAGACCTGCTCAGTGCTGCTCATTCCAGCCTCTTGCTGTCCTGAAAACCAGACTGACCCTTTTCATGGGTACTTGAAGTGCTGCCAATGTCCAGAAATGACCAAAGTACTGATTTCTATCAAATTTTTGTCATCACCAGAAAAGAACTGTTTTGTTACCTATGGAAAGATTGCAAGTTAAAGAATGGACTACCCGTAGTTGTGGTCTTGCCTTTGTTATGTGAAGTAATTTTCTAGTTTCCTGTAGTTTTATTTACTTTATTTCCAACTGCAGTGGAATTAAAAGTGGGTTTAAAAAAAACCAAAACACTTTTGTTTTCTGATGATTACAGTATAACCATTGCATAATACTCTAAAATTTCCCCTGGAGTAAATGGTGCTCTTGCTGTGAGGCAAATGTCTTATACTCTGGAGTGAACCTTCAACTATCCAGCACAGGAGAGTCCCAATAACCTCGCAGAGCAGGGAAGAGGAAAACTGGGAAGATAAATCCTTGGGCTGCCCATGCTAATGGCCTCTATCTTCTGCATGCCTTGCAAAATGGTAAAATCTGTGCATCCTTTTTTCTAAATGACAAAAGAATCTGACTCTTTTATCCTCTTTCTCTAATTACCTTACATCTGTACCTTGCTTGATTTCAGTCTTAATGCA
Organism: Corvus hawaiiensis; assembly: GCF_020740725.1. NCBI lineage: Eukaryota > Metazoa > Chordata > Aves > Passeriformes > Corvidae > Corvus > Corvus hawaiiensis. Next base: position 9,283,284 of record NC_063223.1, read on the forward strand.
GCAAAGCTTTTTAAGCATGTTAAATAGTCTTCCTTAATCAGATCCTTGGGTTCTAATTCAAATACTCGCAGACGCCTTCTTTTTCTGGTTTGGACAGTGTTACCACATTTCCAGACAGAAGCAAAACATGGTAAAATTTTTGCCTACTTGGCGTGACTCACAGAAACCTCTTATCAGTGTTTGAAAGTATTTGGGCTGTTTTTCTGTAAGTAGTGGCAATAAAGTTGGTCTGATATGTAGGTACAGTCAGGACAGGCCTTTCCATAGGGCTCAGGAGCTGCTGCTCACACTGCTGAGAGTGCACCAAGGTGAGCAGCAGACATGCAGCTGTGTCCCACTGCCTACCCTCCCTGCTGGGGGGCTCCCCAGGGCTCTCCACATCCTACTGCCTATGAACTGGCAGTGCCTTGCATATGCAGCCACCTCCCTTTCTTCCTCTTCCAAGGCAAAGCTCTTGGAATTTGACTATGTGCTTTAGTTTTCATGGCACTTCAAAGCTACTGCAGGAAGTTGATTTGCTGTTTTACCACCCAAAGGTTGTTCCCACCATCCTCCTATGACTGTACCAGCAAATGGTAGCCCTTCTCCTGTTCTGCAGCACCTCCAATTTGTATTTGGTGCCAGACTGGGTTCTGATAGACTTTGTGTGGTACAGTTAGTTCTCACTGCAGGCAAGTGACAAGCACATTTAGCCTGTTCTGCCCATGTGTATGACCCTCCCATGCCCCTGCCCTTCCTCATCATCTCTTTTCCTGGTCTCCTCCAGCTAATTTGCTCCTAAGACTTGCACCCATCCACACACAAGAATCCCAGACAGGATGCACAGGTCTCCTGGCACTTCCAAACAGTTTCTGTATTGCCTCTGCCACTAAGCAACTTTTCTGCCATCTTCATCTCTGTCTTCTCTACTGCGGCAGCAGAGCAGAGATCCTTTCTCTCTTTTCAAAGATGATTGTGGTTTTGACTGAGCCCTGCAGGCTTCTGCATAATACAGAATAATATTTGTTTTAATTTAGTTAACTATTACTATTCTCTTGATGTGATGCAATCTACACTGAAATTTTTGTGTTTCTATTGCCAAACAACCTGGTGGTACTGAGGAGCAGCCCCATACCTGTTAAGAGGGGTAGTTCAGGCAATGTGGAAGAGCGTGTCGTGATGTGCAGCATATTCCTTCTACGGTAAATCTGGATAATTTATATGCCTATAGAACCCCCTCTATGAGAGTCTGTGTGCTTTTAAAGGGAGCCTTATGATTCTGCTCAGGTTTTATAGAATTATTGTCCATGTTCAAAATTTTATTGGTCATCTTCATTGTGACAGAAAATTGAGTTTCACTTTTATTGGTGTATAATGGTGGCTGGTATATGTCACACCACTCACAGTAAAAGGAAAAAAAAACCAAAGTCTACTTTGAAGCAGGAGACTGCTGTATTTCATATTTCCACTGCCCCAAGGAAATAGCTTAACATTGCCTTACTGCTTTAGAAAGAAGGATGTTCTGGCTGGATTTGGGACTGAATTGGACTGTTGTATCCCTAGTTCACATAAAAGAAGCTAAACTGTAAAGAAGAGCTGCTTCTATGCTTGTCACAAATCTGTGGCAGAGCACCACAGGTTATGAAGTGCAGATGAATACTGAGAAAGTCTCTCTCTAATAAAAAGTGTGGAACCAATTTCACCAGCTCTTTGTCCATAGAATGGCCAGTGGGCATACAAGACAAAAGGCATCCTGAGATAATTGATACAGGTGAAAAGAGCACCCAGAGTGACAGTGGCATGGCAGTCATGCCCCACATCTGAGACACAGTACATACCCAGATTTGCAGGCTGCAGCTTCAGAGAGCAATTCTTACTTTTCCCCTCATGTTCATATTCCCTTGTTCACCTTGGGTCCTGTTTCAGCTTGTGCTGAAGTTGAGAGCAAAGTCCTGGCTGAAGGCCTCAGGGCAAGTTTCATCCTTTACCCTCCCAGCCACTGGCCTCTGGGGTTGAATGAAGGGGCTGGCTTTTTCCCACTAGTCTCCTCTTTTCTAGAATGCAGCAGGCACTCTGGAAGCCGGGCAGGCTTGGGTTTTCCATATGTTTATGGTATTTAACATGTCAGCTCTGCATCTCAACTGGAAATTTGAGGTATTACTGTGATATTATCATAATCATCACAGGTAAATGGGCAAAGGATTCTTGGCTCAGTAGAGGTTTCCTCTTGGGTTTGGCCACTGGCATCCCCTACACGTGTTCTGTTGGCATAATCTTGTCTGAGCATATCACAAGTCTGCCCAGAGTTTACTTTTGGGATTCATAAAATTACTTCGTCAGGTTAATTGAAGGAGCTACACAAGTTCAGGTGTTAGGATGGAGCTGAGTGTTAATCCCCTTGGTGTGTTCTGAAAGCTCCTCTCAAAATCAATAAGTATGCAGTTATTTTCTCCTTTTAAATAAATATTGCCACAAAGGGCCCTGTCCTTGCAGGTGTAGACAGTGCTTCTTGGGCAGTTGTGTGAAGATATTTTTTGGAGGAGGACACAAAAGGACAAACAATACACTCAAAAATAAACCACTTTTATAGAGCAATAACTGGAGCTTCTGGCTATTTAAAGGATGTGATCCAATAACATCCCTGAGCAAAAGGCTTGCTTTTTGGGAATTTTAACACTTTAAAATCACTCCTCTCTGATGACCAGTATTTGTGACAAGAGTCAGTGTAAGATGACCAGGGCAAAGGATGTGTGATGTCTCACCATAGATGGAGACGCCATGATGCAAGTGAGAGTGAACATGGAAATGCCAGAACTGACTGTTCTCTTGGATCCATCTCCCCGCAGTCAAGTGTTTGCACAGCCCTCGAAGAATCCAGGGTTGGACAAAGTGCTTTAAAGTTGATTCATTTGCTTTTTAAACAAAACCCTTTGGAGGTCTTGCTTCAGCTGCAAATCTATTGGGTTTCTCTTCTTCCACTCCCAGCTGTGGTATCTGATGTGAGGTGCAGGACCAGACTCAGTCTCTAAGTGCTGCAATAATCTAACTTCCCAAAGCAAAGGTATTGATGATCAGACATCACTTTAAGCCTACTCTGCCTCCATGGCAGCAAATGAATGGGACTGTGGCTGGCAGACTGTCAAATTAAAACACTCTGACACCCAATATTTTATCAAGAAGGAAGGGATGAGATTGATCAGTCTGGGTAATATGAATGCAGAGACTGTTTAACTGAGCAGTAGGAAAAAGAAGGCTTCCATGTTTCTGATAGGGTCTTAAAAGAGGCTTTGCAGATCCTGAGGAATCATCGATATCTGGCTGGAGAGAAGCTGAGAAAAATTAATCGCTGCTGTGTGAAGGGAGGCCCTTTCACTGCCAGCAGTGTGCAGCATGCTGCCTCTGGGAGAGAGTGAAGAAGGAAACAAAGCATGTGGGTGAGATGCACGACAAATGAAACCTCTGGATAACCCCGTGTCAGTAAATCACTTGCCTCAAACACCAGCACTTCATTCCTCAACATGCCGTGAAATCGTGTAAAAGCAGGGCTTCACATCCTGTGTATTTGAAGCTGAAGCTTTACTTAAATGCAGAAAATAGCAGATCTTGGGAAAACTCTGCAGGGTCATTCCATACCACAGGGTGTACCTGAAAGTGGTGTTGGAGTCAAAACATCCCATGGTAAAGGTGGAAGTGGGGAAATACCTATGCTATGGTATTTGGGTACATGGTAATTTGGGCAAGTTATATTGAATCTCTACAGAAAATCAAACCAAGCTCCATCCACAGGGGACCAGCCTCAGTTCTGTACATTTGTGGCAAGCTGTAACCTTTCTGTGCAATGTAAGGTCCCTTTCCAGACCCTCATACACAAAAAAAAATGTTTCATTGTAAAAAAACTCCCATTAGTTACTAAATAACCAAGATAACTATTGCCATACAGTGGCTATGGGTAATATAGAATTCCCAATTAAATTATATATGTGCTGGAATTGGGCCAGAAAGAGCACTTTGGGCAATCTTTCCTCTGCCTCCCTGCGCTGTCCCCACTGTGCAGCCCCCCAGAGAGCCCAGGCCAGATGCAGCCCATGTGTTTGGATAGATTTGCTCCTTTGCTCTTCCTTTGGTAGGCAGGGCAGAAGTAGAGAGGATCTCTGTGTGCGCATATGTGTATTTTCAGGCACATGAAGGAATTCAATGCCTTTATTAATGCTGTTTTATTAGAGGACTTAAAACACACTGATGAGCTCTTGAAAGGGCTCAAAAATGCAAATTCTTCTGCCTCTTGCATCTTTTTGTGATAGTGGTTGTTCAGAAATCCTGTGATTAAGGCAGTAAAATGTGGCTTCCAGCTGAAGCTGAATTGTGGTGTAATACTGCTGCAGACTCCTGGGTGCTGCTGCATGGAAACACAGTTCTAGGTAATTGCCTGTGTTTTCCAAATGGTGTTAAATTTCAAATCCAGATGCAAATTCTGGTAACGCCCACTGTCTTTCAGGCTTTAACAGAACCACCAGCTCCAGCCAACTGTGGCCACACATAAAAGAAAATCGTGCAAATAGCTGTGTTATGTATTGCTTCTTGTATGAAATGTTGACATTTGGATGTGTTTATGATGCACGGATGCTGGTAGAAAGGAAAAGGGGTGAAGTGGGTGGGTGGGTGGGCACAGTGTTGGACAGCTGCCCCTGCACAACTGACTGCACTCAAGTGTGACTCATTGTAGGCAAGAGGAGTTGAGCAGAGGGATATCCCCACTGTGAGTTCAAGGAAACTGTGCTTTGGATTTGCTTTATTTCAGAATGAAAGTTCGGTTGTAAACTGGATAAAGTCCACTTTGTGTTTTACTAGTAGCATCCCTGAATCTGCAGGGACAAGGCAAATGGGGGAAAAACAAGCATAGAGAGGGCTTTCTCTTAACAGAGGTTGTAGATCAGCAGTAAACAAGTGCAAACTGTTTTGGAGGGTCTGCTTTTGTGCACCAGAGGCAAGCTCTCATCCCTCGATGTCCCTGCGAAGCTGAAAGCTGAGAGCTCAGAGCTGCTTCTCTGGAGGGTCCTTGAACAGCCTTCCACCAGGAGTAGCTGGTTGGGGCTATGCCTGGAGAGCTCTGAGACTCCTGACCTTCAGCTCAGCTCTAGGGTTTAATCTCCTCTCTACTGTGGAAGAAGCTTTGTCTGGTTTGTTTTACTCAGCACAGAAAATGTGCACATCTCTTTCTTCCAGCCTGAGACTGTTCTCATCTTTAAGTCTTGCTGAACAAATGAGCTATTGTTCACTAGTTCTGAGAGCTGTTTGTTAGTTAAGAAAAATAAAAAATCTCCTTTTTCTCTTGTAGCAGAGAAAGTTAACTGTAGTAACAACTGGGTTTACACTACTTTGTTTAAAAAAAATTCTAATAAATGTTTAACACTTTAACAAGGTTCAATACACGCTCCAGCAGCATTGCATCTGTTTCCTATGCTCTTTTTTTAAGCTTGGCATACAAAGTACCATTTAAACACCATGGTGAAAAGGGCAAGCATTCGATTTAATGCCTTTGAAATAATTCTGGAATTAAATCCTGGGCAATGTATCTCAGTCGAGCAGTGTTGCATGTAGCCACATGCAGCTAATGAGCCATCAAAAGCAATGCTTTAAATCCCTTTATTTCTGCTGTCATAACACAAATCATGAACCTTGATTCTAAATCAAATACAGGTAAAAGAAAAAAAGGGAAAAGTAAAATGAGGAAAAAGGAGGGAGTAGTTTCGTGGCTAATTGGAAAGAAATTTGAAACAGTGGGGGCTTCTTTCAACACTATTAATCACCTCTGCTGGAACATCCTTCACAAACCAAGCTTTTCTTGTCCCCGTTGCTATTTTCCCTCTTTAACATGGTACAAAATGTACATAATCATTGTTGTTCTTGAAAGCCATTTCTCTCGTGCTGAGGTGGAAGGGCTCAGAGTACAGGCCTGTCACAGATCCCTTTGGGCTTGGTGAGGGCTGCAGGTGTTTTGCCTTCACCTAGTGCCCTGAACTCACCAGTAAGGACATGGCTGCTCCTGCCTCGTGGCCTGTGGGGGAAACATGCTGATGTTTTTTACACAGTCCAGCACAGCACAGCTGAGACACCAAAGATATAATGCAATGAATGTAAGAATCTGGAATGGGAGGTGGGGGGAAGAGGATATTTGTGTACAGAGTCAAAACATGGGTTCTGCCAGCACTTCTCCTACCTTGTTTTCCCCCTGGCAAGGTAAACATATGCAGCAGCTTTAGATCCATGCTGGTTGCCTCCAGGCAGCTTAATGGCCAGTGTAAAATGAGTGATGGATGTTAGCCAGCTCCATAACCATGAGCATTCGCCTTGCTAAAATCCTTGAGATACTTGAAAGGAGAAGTCTCTGCTGAGGGCTATCCAGGGTTCCTGCTGCCCTCGAGCAGAGGATCAGCACTGGCAATGTATGGATAGCACCAGTGACCTTGGCCACCTTGATTTTCACAGGGACTATAGGGGCATCAAAGTATTCCCACCCTGTTTTCCATTTGGTTAAGCTACTTGCCGGCAAAACAGCTGGATGGGCACTCAGTGTGTATAATTACTACTACTACTATTACTATTAGTAGTAGTAGTGTTATTATTAGTATTAGTATTTTAAAGGAGAGAAGTCACTGCACCTAAGCAGGCTAGTAGCTGTGAAGTGAGGGGCTGTGTACTCCACATATGCCATTCCCAGTGTCTTTTCTTGGCTGGTTTATGTTTTGAACAGCTTCATGGGGAGGGGTTTAAATGACTCATGTCAGAGATCCTTTAATTGCATGATGCTGATGGAAGCTGGAAAATGAGCAGCTGTAACAAGCACCATTGTGTTGGGTGAAAGGGGTTTGAAGGCTTACAGATAGTAACGCCCAAAGGAAAAAATGGGGGAGAAGAGAAAGGTTGTTATTGCTGGTACAGCTGCATCAGTGGTGCACAGAGGAATTAACCTGTGCTGAGCTGTCATGGAGGGGATCAGTCCTGGAGTTGCGTTGGAATGTTATGGCTCAGCGTCCCCACACTGCTCCCACATGCACAAAGCCACGTGCACATGTGGATCACATTCACATGTGGAAAGGTGCTCCTTTGCAGTATTCTCAAGTGGTGAGTGAAGAAGCCTGAGTAGGAATTTGTAACTACAATAATCCTTTCAAAAATAATTCATAATCTAGTAAGCAATAATGAAAAATACTTAGGAGAGTAGAGGAGAGATCTGTATAAGTCCTTCAGGCTGCTGTGTTAACCAGGGTATTCCCAAACTCTTATTGTTTATCTTTGTAATGTAATTTTTGAGCAAAACAATGTTTTTACATTCTTATTTAAATGTTATCATCAGCTCTCACTAATGGAGTGGTTAAGAGGTTATAGCATTTTACCAGGATTTACCAGAGTTTTCTCTGGTTTTGATCCTCAGGCAATATGACTCAGATTTTTGTGAGATGCTTAACTTCCTGGCAAAAGAGGTACAGAAAATAAATCAAGCTTTACCATTGTAATTAAAATAGTATTTTCAACTTTAAAGTGTTTTTGTCTATGTGTTTATACAGCATACACAAATTCTGCCGGCTTTTTTCCTGCGGTGGAAATTCTATTCATGTCTTAAAAAAACCCCTGGTCCTCTGTACTGAGCATACATTAATATGATCAATAGAGATATTTTTCACATTCCATTGCAAATATTTATAAACTACGCACCACTGCAATTTACTCTAAAATGTATTTTCTCTCACAAGGCTTTCCTGTTTGTCATGGTATTTATCTAACTGGAAAACACTGAAAAACGGGAATGTGTTAACAGAACAAGCTAGAAGGATACAAATCATCCTCTTTCTTCCCCTCTGTGGGAATAACGTGAATATTTATAGATCTGGAAAGCTTACAGGAGTCTGTAATAAGTAAGAGCAGAGCCAGTCTTTGTGCTGATGTCATTTCTTGCTTTGACCTGAACATCCATCAGTTAGGAGCTGTAGCACCAAGGAGACCGAATCAAATCAGTCATTTGCACTTAAGCCAAATTTGTGGGTGTGTTTTCCATTAAAATTGCAGTAGAGCAGGAAAAAGTTACAGAGTCCCACAAGGATAACGCTGTTTGAAGCACATGGCGAAAAAGACACTTGAATGCCATTGTCCTGGGGAGGGGGAAGAAAGTGGCTGCTTGTTTTTAGACATTGCTGTGAAGTTGCCTGGGTCAAACACAAGACCTATCTGACAGGCTTGTCTGGGGCAGCTAGCGGTGCTCCCGTGTGGAATTTAGCAGGGTTCCCAGGCCATGGAAGCCGTCATCTTTTGCCAAACTGTTCTATGTGCAAGGTGGGTAGGATTTTATGAGAAGTGAGAGCATGCTGATAACACAAAAGAGGAGGTTCCAGTGAGCTCCTCTCACTTATTGAAGCCAACTGATGGAGCGGGGAAAGAAGGAGGGTTAGCACAATCCAGTGGGAAAGCAGAGAGCAGAAAAAGCACTTCAAAGCAAAGGCTGAGCAGGGGTCAGGAGCAGTGTCAGGTCCAAAGAGAAATGGAGAGGGGAAAACCTGAACTCCCTGCAACTGCCCTGACAATGAGAGCAGTGTCGGGTACTAGAGGGAAGAGGGAGGCTGGCTAAAACGGATACACCACAGGGAAAACATTAGAGAAATCTGAAAGAAAGAAAACTTACTGTGATTTTAAAAGTAGGGAAAGGAAAAAAAGACAAGCAGGGTATCTCACAAAAAAAAACAGTGAAAGCTGTCGTGTTGTCTTGTCTTTTCTGAGTTTCCAGGAAGCAGGTAGGAGCAGGGCTCCCGAAAGTGAGTGGGAATGTGCATGTGTCTTGTAAGAGGAGATGCAAGGTTGGGGTTTAGCATAGCTCATTCTTCATACAACTCTGTCATGCAAAGGTCACATTGGAGTTTGTTATTGTTGGCTTTAGGACTGAAAGCCTAATTCTGACTGGGACAAAGTCACTCTTTCTGTAATATGAGAACAGCCCAAGTTAAAGTTGCAGGATAGATCCTCAGTTCCTTGTTCATATATAGCCAAAACTAATCAATAAAATATATTTAAAGACTCACTTGGGATCACAGATCTTATAAAACCCTTCTAGAATGTTTAGCTTTTACCAAAGTGTGTTGCCTGAGGATGTTCTGCGGGCATTGAAGCAACTGCATCCTCCTACAACAGTAGGTCATAGAGGAATTGGGAAGCTATCTGTTATAAAATGTCCTTAGTAAAATAATGTATTGTCTCAGGATGGAGGCAAAGCAGCCTCAAGCAAAGAACATAGGGCAGGAGTAATGGATTGTGTTAAATCTGGCTTTGGAAGGGGAGAGAAAATAAGTGTCGAGTGTGACGTTGGGGTCACATCCCCACAACTGACTGCTGTGTCCACATGCAAGGGCTGGTAGGAACTGGGGTATAGGGCATGTATGTGGCCACACATGCAGGAATGACAAGCATTCCCTTCAGGAGAAGTCTGACTAGCTGATACCAAAGCAGAGAGGAGGTTCCTACTGACTTGTACCAAAGCACTGGCCCTTTGCCTGGTTGCTGGCAAGCTGCTTGGCAAGCTCTCAGGGAGTCTGGGTTTCCAGGGCCTGCTGGCTCGGTGCCTCTCAGCCATTCAGACTGCTCCTGGCTCTGGTATACAGAGGTTTAGATAGATGTGTGTCCCAGCAGCTGCCTGGGTTGAGGGTACCCAGCTCCATGGTTTCCATTTGGAGAAGCCAGCAGTCTGGCAACCTCTACTGTGCCCTTCTGACAGCCTGGGGACAGGCTTGAGGACACCTGGCTCCCTCTTGGGCTACTGGAGAGAAAAGATGTCCCTGGCAGCTCAAGGGACCAAAAAATAGGAATCTCAACCATTGTCTAATTTGGAAAAACTTAATATTGTTTTGATGGGTTTTCTTTCTCATTTCCTGTCTATAAAGAATGCTCTAATTTCTGGTCTTCTCTCCAAAACAGAATGATGATAATTTTATTCCAAACTTCCCATGGACTAAATTTCAGTCATTCTATCCTCCAGATTAATCAGATTCTCTTTTGCACGCCTGTTGTCCAGACCACAGTCTCTGTTTTTCTGTGCTTGTCCAACTGATCCCTCTGGCCGAGAACAACCCCAAAATACAGTAAGATCTTATGGTTAAGAGAAAATTCCAAGTTACAGAGCAAATTGACACAGAAAAATTCAGTGTCCGAGAGCATCAGTTATGTTAATAATTATCAAAGGAGGAAGAATCAGTATGGGAGATTGTGGCTTCCCCTCTCATTGTGATGATTTCTGAGCCAGAATCTCAATGATGAAGTCATACTGTCCCCAATGAAAAGGTGAAATACATAAAAATTTAAGAGAATGGCTGTGCACCAGTGTTCTGCAGTGTGGTGATGCGATGTTTTTATTGTATTTTTGTATGTATGTACCCTAATGGTTCATCCCTACCTTCCCCACTTTGATTCCCAGTTGGTTTGCCGCAGATTCAAGCCACTCCCCCGGTGCTCCCAATATGGCTATCCCCTCCCTTTGTTCTGGCTCCTTCCCTGCCAATTGCCCAAACCCCTCCCGGAGTTCTGGATTGTTCTGTGTCTGTCACCCAAGCCCTCCCTAATTACCCTTATGTGGTCCCCGTCAATCCCCCAAGACCCTGCCCCCTCGGATACCTCCCCTCTTGGAAATCCCCTAAACCTAGACATTGGGGCATGTGACTCCTCTCCCTCCACCCACCAAGACCATTGGCCCAGATGTGACTCCTTTCCTTCAGCATCCCTCCCTCCTAATCCGCCTATTGGTCCCTAGTTGGGTTACTCCCCCTGTTCAACCCTCCTTTATAAGGTATGGTCGCTCTGCAAGTGTTGCTTGTTTACCGTGGATCCCCTTCAATGAACCTGGATTACCTCCTGTGGCAAGCTTCCCTGCTACTTTTTGTCTTTCCCTTGGTCGAGGACTGCTGATTGCCACAGTGCCTGGAGCCTGTGCTCCCCTGGGTAGAGCAGAGGCTTCAGACGAGCAGCTTCAAAGCTCCGTGCCTCCAGCTGCTCCCCACTCCTGCTGCACACCGCTGGAGCTAGCCTGGGCAGTGGGCAGCAGCGGTCACTGCGACACTGCAGTGTATTGGTTGTTAAGAAATCTTCAGTTACAAGGGAGTCAGGAAGGAGTTTCTTGGTTTGTTTTAATGCTGTGGACTGCTAGATACCTGCAGGAGGAAAACATGCTGTGTGCTCAGAGCAAATGCATGGACATCGGAGATTGCTGGGTGTCTTGACCCTGGAAATAACATCTGGGATGGTAGTTCATCACTCCTGTGCAGACAACAGCCTTGTCCAAAATCTTCAGTTGTCCCCATGCTAGTGTGGGTGTCCTGACTCAATTCTCTCTGCCTTTCCTTGCTACCAGGGGAAGTGGTAACATGCTCAAGAATCTCATCTGTGCCCTGGGTGACATGCCTTGTCCTGGGATTGCCAGTCTGGTGCCTGCAATAACTCACAGCAATCTTTATCTGTGGCTTTTGGGAGCTGATGAGGTTTGCATCTTAGACATGCAGCACCTTAGACATGAGAGGATGTTCTAGAGAGTCTATGCTGCATCAAAAAAAGAAAGGATCCAAAAATGCCCCTCCACATTAAGAAATTCAATTATTAAAGGCTCTCCATTTCAGGGGATCTGTGATAGAGCTTTTGGGAACTTAAATTAGTAGGTCAGGTTGGCATGTCATGAATGCCCCTTCTCACACTGCAGTATTATTTTTAATCAAACTGTTAAAAAATAATGCTTTTAAAAGAAACAAAAGCCACTTCAGGAGAACATTGTGTTCTGAAGTACCCCAAATAATAATGCTGCTTCAAATTCCTGCTCGGTGAGGAGACCAGGACAAGCTTGGGACTTCCTATTATGAGACCTGAGCCACCGCCACTGATGAGAAATGGAGTAAGAAGGATGGAAGGGAGTCTGTAACAACACAGGCAAGGCTGCTCTCTAAAACTGGCCCTTTACATAACCTGGGGTGTTAGCAATACCTTTGCTGGGGTTTGTTTTAATAGCTCTCAGTAGATAGGACTGATTGGCAGTGGCGGGGCTCACACCCTGCCTTGGAGGAGTAGTCTGGAGCGGGCAGTGGCACTGTGAACCTCCACACCCTGCCACCAGCATGCCCAGGCCTGCCACCAGCACACCCAGCCCTGAGGAGACCACATTCCACTCATCCGCCATGCCCTTTGGCTCCTGCTCTCCCTGCTGAGCCTGGCAAAAAGGCCTCCAATTACTTCTAATTGCAGTGACGGTTTTGCACGAGGTCGGACACCATCCACTGCGGCTGGGAAGGAGCAGCCACCTCATTAGGCCACTGCTGCCTGTCAGTGGTGGCTGCTCTGTCACAGCTAATGGGGCTCTGTGCTGCACAGATCTGCATCCCCACGACAGCTGCATGGAGACCATCATACAGAGGTGGTCAGAGACCTTTGGGTGGCCCCACTGCACCCACATGCTCCTCGATCCTGAGGTTTCTTTTCTTTACAGGGAGCAGTGCTGTTATAAAATTGAGTGGTCCAAGGACAGATCCAGTCCAAGCCAACTTAAGTTGTAACCTCTGACATGGTGAAGAAGCACTCCCCTTTCCATTTTTTATGTTGTACCTGCAAAAAAGGCTTGTGAGCAATATAGTACAGCTTGAGTTTGTTCAGGTTAGAAGAAATCTGGGGATTGGTGGGTTGTCTGAGGGATCGATACATACACAAGCAAACAAGGATTGTGGAAAGGTGGGAAGCTGGAAGAGAAGGAGTAAAATCATGTGTGGAGGAGAGCTGGCCTGATCTCCCACCCCCAAGAGAAAGAACAGTTCTCTAGTCCCTACAATTACTACACCTAAAATCATGGCTAAATAGTCTCAGAGGAGCTGGGAGAAGGAGCCAGAGAAGTGTAAATTACCATTGCTTCAAAAAGCCATGGTTCTAGAAAGAATAGCATGTTCTACAGAGAATGGCAGCACTGACAACAGCTCTCTTCCTTGTGTGCAGCATAACTACACAGGGATGATTTTTGTGCTGTAGGATTTTGAGTCACTTGCTGAAGTTTGAGGTGTCCAAAAGTGAATGGGGTTTATGCATATGATTTCAGGAACAGGATTTTGCACTCCCTAAGATCAGACATTCATTTCAGAAATGGTTACTCAGGGAAAGTATGATTGCACACCTTGTTCTTGCAGAAGTTTTAGTTGCATGTCAATTAAAAGTTGCAGAATGCAAACACAGCTTTGGGGTACCCCGCTATGAGCTCTGTGTGTCTCAACACACAGGGAGATGTTAATCTCATTTCTGATGGCCTCTAAGCAACTGTGTGCCTGCTAGCAGCAGCTTCCTAAAATGTAGTCACAGAGATGTTTCAGGCGTCTTCCCTATTCTTCTGAGGCATTGGATAACACAAATGCCTCTTACAATGGTATTTAATAGCTCACTGCTTTGCAATTCAAAAGCAGGCAGTAATAAAACACCCCTAGAATGTAGAAGCTCTTTCTCCACCCTGCCAATAAACTCTTGAATTACTTGCACATCGCATTTAATTCTTTCATTGTAGCAAAAAGAAAGTTCAGCTGATGTGCTCATTTAAGCAAGATGTTAGTGTCACTCTTTTCTACTCCTTGGTGCTGCATCCATCCTTAGTCTCTAGGAATGTGCTTTTCGATGCAATTGGATTTAGGTTGTTCACTGGTTGGTTTTTGTGACCTTCCTTCTATTCCAGCAATTTGGTTCCTGGGGGCAGCAGAAGGTTTCCTCTGGAGACAGATCCTTATGACATTCTGTTGGTTCCCTTCTCCCTTCTGTCATTGCCTTCTGCTCCCTCTCCTGTTACTTCTTCCTTTGTAATGGCTGTTAAAGGAGGAAGGGGCCATTGGTGCTTACAATACACTGGACCCTCAGCCTGGATTGTTGCTCTTAATTTTGTAGAATTGCTGTGTAATGCTGAAAGAATGTGAGCAATATTTATGGTATTGTGTATTACAATAGCAGCCAGAGGCCCAAAGCAAACACAAGGGCCTTTGTGCTTCCCATCATGCAAACAGAAGTCCTACACCATGAAACATCAAAATGGACAAGACAAGCATTGAGCTGGGGAATGTCCAGTCACTGGGAGTTTCCCACTTCTTAAGCACTCACATTTTGAGACTGAGATTCTCTCTGTAGAGCTGGAATAATAATTTCCTCTGTCCATGTTGTGTTGAAATCTTTGTTATATGTTTAAAGTTTGTCTGTTCTGGTGTTGAGCAACAATAAACAACATTTCATTTTACTTTTCCTTTTAATATCCCTTTTTCTCTGAGACTATGTTTGCATACATTCACTTTCTCTTCACCTCCCTCTCTTGTTTAAGCACAGATCCACAGCAAATCCATCAATCCCAAACCAGCCATTATACCTTTTTTCCTCTTGAGGAATGCATTTATGTGTGTAGCAAGGTTCACCAAGCTCACTAAAGCTTAAAAATCTGTGTGATTGCTCACATTTACATAACCAGATGTAAAACTGGCTGAACACCTTTCAAAACATGACTAGAAACCTGTGCTTTACCTTCTGCTTTGTTTAGGGAAACCAGACTTAAAAGAGTGTGTTGTCTTCCTTTGGAAAGGTTTTGCCTTTTATGTTGATCTAAGCTGAGGTGTCTTGAGGGTAGGTTAATGCACTGCAGGACTTGGGACAGCCCAAAGCTCTGGGGGTCTGGAAAAGTCAAGCATGGACTCATGAATTCTACCTCTACAAAAACCTGCTTAATGCTCAACAGACTCAAATAAGAAGTATTTTATACTGTAGAACTTAGACCACAGGAGCAGAGAGTGAAAGATTAAGGGTTGGTTCAGTCTTGGAGAGACTGTCCTAAGCAGGAAGAGACAGGAGATCACAGAAAAATTAAAGGATGGCTCTGATGGGGTGTTAGCCAGCCTCCCCTGCACATTCTGACTCTTCAGCTGCCAAAAGCTCAGGAAGCTGAGAGTATTCCCATCCTGAGGAACCGAACTGCAAAAAAATCACTATCCTTAACAGAGAAATTCGCAACTCTTACATTCATCATATTCTGTATTATATTATGAGGCCTTTACATCTCACAGCTGTATCAGGGTGACCACAATGAAACAGTTGAAGTGTCATGACGTTTTACAGTTCATTTGGTAAGTCAGAGTTGTGTTGTCAGCTTAGCAAAAACTGATAAAGCAAAAAAGGTAAAACATTGTCTTTCTTTTCTGAAGAGACCAGTTTTGCATTTTAAAAAAATAAAGAAATCTTGCAATTAAAGTAGATGACTGAAGGCACTGTAGTACTTGCAGATATTGGGGTCATGTGCTGTGTAAGAGAAGGACCCTCTTGCCCTGAGAACTGGGCAAAGCCTACCAGTAGTGTATATTTGACCTGTATCTTTCTGGAGACCAATGATGACAAGGGGTACTCAGAGTTCCCATTCCAAGCACAGCCTTGTTCAAGACTCTGTGGGTGAACATGAGCCCTAATTGGTGTTTTTACCCGTAAAACAGCTCAGGTGAAGAGCAGATTCTTGGCTTGGCTTTCTCCCAGCTTACGGGGTACAGTTCACTTGAGGTAAAGAACGTCAGTCATTGTTCTCTGCTGGCAGAATGCCTGGGAAATAGGGTACACCTGGTTACCAGAAACCTTTGATGGATCTTTTCCATCAGTTAAAGACTACATGAAGAACTGCATTTTTCTAAATCTGGTGTAGAAAATGTATGGAAAACATTTGAAGAAGGCTACCTGGCAGTTAATGCTGGTAAATGTTATTTTAAAGCCTTTGATAAGGACTCCAATGTTGCATTAGTAACAGATGTCATGAGGACAAAACCAAATGTCAACAGGTTCTCAGAGTAAGGCAGTAAAGCCTTAGGTACATTCTGTTACCTTAAGATGAATTTTTGTCTTTGTGGCGCTCTTGCACAAACCGGAAAGTCAGCTTTTGAATAGGATGTGATGCTCATATTTTAAAAAAAAAGAAGAAACCAGCATCTACAGCAGATATAACAAGTGAAGTGTTTTTCCATTTAGGCATTTTTGTTGCTGAAACTGTGGGGTTTTTTGTTGGGATTTTTTTTTTTGGCAAAAACATAGTAAAAGAATGTTTGGCACAAAACTAAGTAGTCTTGTACCCTAAATGTACATAATGGCCTCCAATAAGCTGAGGATGTATTTGACTGGGAGTAAAGTTGCAGGGTGTGCCCCATAAGAAAGCAACATATTTTGGACAAAAGCAATATTTAGAAATGGAACTTTCAAGGTCCTTCTGAGCTTCTAAATCTTTTTGTCTCTGACAGGTGTGTTGACACAGAATGTGCTTTTTGAGCTCTTGCAAGGTGTAACAATATTTAATATTCATCAGGGTTTTGTAGAAAAATATTATATTGCTGCCTGATAATTGGTATGGAAATATTTATTCCTTATATAGTAACATGATTAAAAATGGCACTTCAGGAAATTATGAAAACTCCTCCTTACCATGCTTTTCCATGGCTGCTGTTTCCTTTCAGATTGAACATAGGAAGAACCCACAGCTACGGTTACCTAATGGTGCCAGAAGAGCACAATCCTCTTTCACCTTTTCTTGCACTGTTAATGGTAAGGTATGAATCACAGTTACTGCTGGGTATGCCTTTATAATGATGTATGGTGTTCAGACGTGCATATCTGTAATTAATGAGAGGGAGTTGCATGGCTAATTCCCTGTACACTGCTGACATCCTGTCTGCAGCTTTGTCCCTGATCTTTTACTTACGTGCCTCCAACAGCCGGTTATTGCATTACATCCTTGTATTATATAAATAAAGCCTTGACCTTTGTCCTTTGCAATATTGGTTCAGCGCAGTCTTAATTCAATTTAGAAAAGAAGCCTGAGCATTAAAACCATTTGAATCTCCTTACACACCTCAAACGTTGATGGGACTATTTCTACTTAACAGAAAGCACTAAGGCTAAGAAATGCCTTCTAGCTTTTTGTCGTTGACAAATGAGTGTGTGTTCCTTCACATTGAAACTATGCAGGAAGCCCTCTCTGGGCAGGGAGTACACGTCCTCCTCCGCATTGCAAGGCAGCATGGGTCTACAGAAACTGTTAGCAATGCAGTATTTTGTTTATTATTTCATCAAACAATTCTGAAACAATAACCCTTTTGAGGCAAGTTCCTCTCCCTGCTGCAGGCAAATCTCCAGTACTTTTCTTATTTTTCCCCGTTACCACATTCTATAGCTTATTTAAGGCTTATGTGTCTGCATCCTCCCTGATAAAGCCAGGCTGACACTAGAAATATTGCAGTGCATTAAGACAGACAGCTCGTGGGTATACTGGTTTTGGAAGCTCAGGTCCTCTCCAGGAAAGGTCTGATCTCTTTTCCCTGTCACCATCCATGTGGTTGTGTTGGGTTTTTTTGCAATGTGTGTGTTAAAAGTGGAGGTAAGCAGGGTGCTTATGTCTCTGGGTGTCTAAACCCTGTTACTGTTGAGCTTCAGCTCCCCACCGATTGAAAATGGGGATAAAGGTGCTTAATTATCTTCTGTGGATATTTTGGGATAAATTCATTAAAGATTTATTAGAGTATTAGAGCTAGACACAATCTGGCTTTTGTTAAAATCATCATGATTGTAATGCTGTTAGTACCTCCGTGCAAATCCTAGCAAAAGTAATTTTTTTATAATGAGGAGAAACAGATCCTCTAATTATCCAGAACAACTCAAATTAGCACCACAAATAACTGCTAAAAGTTGAGACTGCATGATGTGAAGTGTAATTGATTTTTAATATGGTAGGGCACAGCTGCTGTTAAGTGATGTACAGTGTCATTTTCTCCTGTTGGATGTTTAGTAATATTTTGAAGAAACCTGCATGTGATTTATACCATTGCTAGAGATTTGGGGGAGCAGAAGCCTGAGAGAAACAAGAAAAGGAAAACAAACAGTTTGCTTGAATTTTTCATCCATTGCCACTTCCACTTTTTCTTGTTTAATAAGAATTGGCTTTAAATCAGTTTTATATTATTTGTAGATTTTAAACTGAATGCAGTTACAAAATCAGAACTAAGAATTTTTATTTTTATTTTATTTTTCATTTCAGATTGTTACCCTTAGTAGAGGAAAAAGGATTCCTAGCAAACCTCTACTTTTCCTTTGGGAGAAATAAAATAAACCTTGAGCACTGATAAGCTGATTTACTCCATTTAGATTCCCCCTGCCCCTCACTTTTGGGACTGTTATGTGTAAGCAGTGATTGCATGAAGCTGCCTGGATTCCATGTAAATGATACATCTCTGGCATATGGGAGTTTTTGTAAATCATTTAAAGCAAGGCATTCTTCTATGCTTGGCAGAGGAAGGACACAGAGAGCTTTTGTACCTCAGTTGCATCAAATTGAATATTTCTTTAATCACGCTGGAGAAGAATGCACTTGATTGCATTCTGTGAGTTGTGCAGTTATTGTTTTTGGGTAGGCCTGGTGGGTAGTGAATGACCTGACTCCTCACTGCCACTACCCACCCACCTCCTTGAATCTACCAGCTCTTCTCCCTTGGGCAAGACCTGCTCCACTGGAGTAGTAATTGTGCAACAGTCAAAAGAAAAGAATGTGAGGGAATAGCCATTAATAAAAAAGTTGGCAGCCTCCTGTGAGGAGAGCTATTTTCACATGAAAATCTTCTCCACAGTAATGAAGCCTTGCTTCACTTGAAGTCTTAACAGGTAGTTGCACAGAAGGTGATTTCCAGGTAAAGATTTTTTTTTTTTCTCCTGAATGAAGGGTGAATACTCTCTATTTAAAAACAGACCAAAAGCACAGACTGTCAAAGAATTAGTACCTAGTGCAGAAGTTTAATGCTTGCAGTTTTTCCCTAATAAGATGGTAAAAAGACAGTAACTCTTATATAACAGATTAATTAATCCTCCAGAAGAGGGAAACTGATGAAAACTTGTGACTGTTTCTGCATATGACTATATGGTGACATATTTAATTTTCAAGTCTATCAAATCTGAACCTTTCCCTCCCCTTTTTCATTTACAGAAAACAGTGAAGGTAAGGCCAGAACTAGAAAAGAGATATTGTGCTGTCATCAATTTAGACATTTTCCTGGGAAATATTATGAAAAATATTAAGTGGAAAAAATGCATTTCACCATTTTAGTATGCTCAGTTTTCACTCATAAACTGAAAGATTAAAGTAGTCACTTTAATTAATCTATTCTCAATCCCCAGTCAAAAACAGTGGAGTGGAGCCCTGTTCTGCTGGGGTATTAAATTGACGGAGTCAAGAGTACCAGAAAGCTCACAGCAATCACAATCCTTGGCCTCAGTTTATGAGCTACTTACCAATTTGACAAATGTAATGCCAATATAACAAATGTAACTTTTTCAGTGAAGGACTCATTCTGATGTAATTGTGTTTTCTGATAGTGGGGAGAAAGGAGTTAAACTGCTGCTGGTGCTTTCCCTCTGAAGAAAGAGCAGTGGTGCATCTGCAGCCAGCCTTTCCCTGCTGCTTCGGCGCACTGTGCTCAGCATAGAAGGGATAAGCCTCTCCCAGGAGGCAGACAGGGTAATGCTATTAATTGGGAGCAAGAAATACTCATCCCATGTTTGGAGCGACTACTAGAAAGCAATGCGTGACATCCTAAACCAACAGGATGAACACATCTCATTCCTACTGAGCTCTACAAGCGTGTTGGGGCAGAGCTTTGCCCATCCTATTTTCATTGAATCCACATGTTAGAGGCTGTATTTTCACCATGGTCAGCAAAATCTCTGGATATACATGTCTGCACAACACAGGTGCAAGCATTTGGTTTATCATCCCCATCTGGAAGTGTGGCAGCCTGGGCTGGGAGCCGCGCTTTGTGTGCTGAGGAGTGGAACTCAGCCTGGGTGACACAAACAAAAATGGACTTCCCAGCTGCAAGCACTTCACATCTGGTGGGACCCAAGCAAGTGCATGGCTGCCTCTGCCCATGTGTGTAGATATATCAAATGTAAACATGAATCCAGTTAATTTTCACACACTTTTTACAGCTTCCCCTGTCTCAGCAGAGGGCTCCGAGAGCCCTCCTCCTTCTTGATCTTGCTGGGAAAGCCTGGATTTATGACAACTTAGACTGTTCCTTCGATGCACACTGGGACAGATAAAGCCAGATGTGGGACAGTGGCTTTATCGCAGCAAGGGAGAGAGATGAGCCAGGCTGGGGGCAGGTTCAGCCTCATCTATCCATATTGTCATCTTAATTTATCAGCCACTGCCACAGAGAACAGGGAAGCCAGACTGATAGAAGGGAAAGGCTTCTTTAAAGAAAGACCAAGGATGTCATAAAATGTCTTAAATTGGGAGGAAGGGCTTAGTTGTTAATCAGTGGTTTCCTGCTCACAGTGTTCCTGGCATGGCTTTCTAGATAAGTACATCCCTAAATACAGTATCTGGGACGGGAGGTGATTTGTCTCCCCAGTTTAATGCTTGCTCTTTTAACCAGAACCATGGAAGAGGAAAACATCAATGATTTCTCATATGTGATTTTTTTTTTCTTTTTCCTGTGAGTATCTGGGGTCCATTGGAAGCAGCAGCAGTGCTCTGCTAATGCAGCAGGTAGCCAAACATCAGGTGAGGAAAGCAAAGAAGGGAAAAGTTGCTTGGCCGTGCATGGGGATCTGTGAGTCCCGCCAAGGTTCGGGATGCCAGGGTGTGGTGCTCTGGTGGGGCGGTGGCCCTGGGTGCTGGGACCAGGCTCTCCTTCTGTTAGTGGGTGTATGCGGCAGTGGCCCCGACATGGCCAGTGAATCAGAGCCCGGACTCGCCCTGCAATCAGCACCACGGCGCTCGGGAAATGAGGCACCTGTCCCACTTCCTCTCATTTAATGGGTTTATCTTTAAGTGGAAAAGGCTATGATATTTGTTCCTTTTTCTCAGGGACTTCATGTGCTCTGGAGATCCCTGAGGTATGAACAGCCTCAGGGACCTTCCTTTGGGAACCATGTCCTGGTATCTTCACCTCAGCACCAAAGCTGAGGCTGTTCATGGGATACACATGAACCAAACTGCTGAGAGCGTGGCAGAATCTCCTGATGCTATCTGAGCTTCCTTTCACCATGTTCCCAAAGAGAGCAGTGGAAACTGCTGCTGAACAAAAAACCCCATCCTCTTTTTTTTTTTTTTTCCAGGTCAGAATAGCTTTGGGAGGTGGTTCTTTAACTCTCACTGAACTTTTGCCAAACCAGTAGTGTTCTCAGAGAGGAATGTCAAGTGCTTAACTACAATAAATTTTTGTCAGAAAGAGAATAAATAGCACACCACCACATGTGCCAGAACAAAACCTGTCTGTGTGGTGTTTGGGTAGGTTTTAACCATAGCTCCACTTAAAGGATGTGTACATTATACTGCTTTCTGTGGGGAAGGGAGGGAAAGGAGACTCTCCCAAAGCTGGAAATGATGCACACAATTTCATTTCACCCCTACATAGGTGTGAGTTTAGGTAACTGGAGAGATTGGTCTTACCTGCATGTCCTTCATTTTTACCTGCTTATCACTGTTTGCAAAGCTCTGCAGATACAGAAGTAAAGACAAAATGGACTGAACCTAAAATACCAAATATTGTCACTTCTGTGATCTCGGAAGCATAGAAGGGTTTGGGTTGGAATGGACCTGGAGACCATCGCATTCCAACCCCCTGCCATGGGCAGGACACCTTCCACTAGACCAGGTTGCTCAAAGCCCCATCCAACCCAGCCTTGAACACTTCCAGGGATGGGGCATCCACAGGTTTTTGGGTTTTCTGGGCAACCTATGCCAGGGCCTCACCACCCTCCCAGTAAAGAATTACCTATCTGCTGTGACTAAAATCTTGGTGGGTATTTTTTTCCTTTAAATCCTTTTACAAGGCCTGAAGTTTTAACCAATGAACATGGTAGAGATCTGTAGACACCCATCTAAACTCAAGTTATTCTGGATTTCTGATCTTTCCTCTCTCCACCTTTATGAGGATTTTTAAATATCCTTATAAATCCTTATTTCAGCCATTGTTCAGGAAGTAACTAACAATATTAACATAAACCATGTAAACAAGGCAGCATTACACAATGGCAATGTCTGACACTATTCATTGATATTTCTAGGTATGATAGTTACCTTCTCCTTGTTGCTGCCTGCTCAGAGAGAGCCACCCCTCCCCGAGACTGGTCAAACAGCCATGTGCTCTGAAACCCCTTTGTTCCAAATCGGGGGCAAAACTGAAAGTAACTCAAACTCTGGAGCAGTGTCCGATTGGCCAGTTACCCCAGGTCCACCCCTAGCTCTCCCCTTTCCCTTCTCATGAATAAAAGAGAGAGCTCAGAGAGGGCCTGCTCTCTTTGGCTCTGCTCTCTTCTGCTAACTTCCCCTGTGTGTCTCTGTCTCTGATCTAATTACAGGATTAAGGCATAAGCCAAGGGCTATATTTCTACCTCTTTGCTTCTCCTCATGGTATTGGCTTTGCAGCTACCATTTATTTGCCACTTTCAGAGCTACTGAAGTGCCAGATTGCCTGTGCCGTCCCTCTAGACAGCTCGAGGTTTTCTGAGGCACTGAACGGAGAGCTTAGCCACTTAAATGCTGTGTTTCCACATCTCCTTTCTTGAATTTTATTTTGTTTGGACTGTACCCATTCTTTTCTTTCTAATGTTTGGGATTTTTCCAGTTGATGAATGTAGGATTTCATTCTCTGTCTTACAAAACATGGACCAGCCTGGCTTTTCTCATTAACTTCTTTATTAGCATAAGCACCACCACCTGTAACATTCATCATGTGGGCAGCAGCATGATGCTGGGAGCTGGATAAAATGGATAACCCATATTCTCTCTTAGAGTTAAATGCCAGGATGGAAAGATATTGCAAGTTCAGCTTTCAGGACAGGGTTTAGGGTTTTTTTCTTCAATTATTTTGCAGGAGTACAATAAAAAATAGTTAGGGAGCTACTCTTAAGAGGCTGAAATCCAAAGGAGATCAAACTCTGGCTCATTTGGCACAGGGATGCCAAGCAACCATGCAGGACTGGAAACTTCTCATTGGTAAGAATGGCTAGAGTAAAATCAAAAGAAGAGCACAGTCTTTTATTCAAAGTCATGCAATTTATTACTCCACTATAGGTTCACCAGAAGAATATAATACCTTGCTGTAATAGTAACTAGGAAAATACTTTGAGGTTTTAAAGCAGGATGTGCAGTTCATGCTGGTTACTGAATGATAAATGATACAGGCTGCACAGAAAAACTATACAAACACATTATTTCAGCTAGCACAGCAAAGCGCTTCAGATATAAATTAAAAATAACCACAGTCTTGTGGTCCCTGTCAGTTATTTACATGCCTCTTGAAATATTTCCTTATCTGCCTTTCTCATAAGAAATTAGGCAATTAGAGTGTAAGTCTGAAGCCAGAGAACATCAAATAGTGAATCATTATGGCATCATTACATGGGAAGTAGGAACAAAGGGAAGGCCAAAAGAAAACACAAAGGTTTTTCATCTTCAGGAAATCTATTTTAAATTAAATTGAAATAAAAGCCTTAAATAAGTTTAACGTAATTCTGAGGAAAAGGCAGTTGCACAATGAAGAGGTATTTGCAGTCTGAAATTCAACTTTGTGCTGTTCGGGATATTTCTAAACAGGAAAAAATTTTCCTGTCATTGAACTAGTCACAAATCTTTGTATAGGAGTATCTTCCATGAAAGAGAAAGATAAATGTGGTCCAGAAGTCCGGTGACTCAGGAGTTTCATAAGTTGGGAAAAAAAGGAAATATATCAGTGTATATGCATTCCTTATTAACTCTTAATTGCATAGTAAATGTATGATCAATATTTATGTATCTTTGAAAATGCATTGTGTAACAACTATCAGAAGAAAGTCTTTTCAGGACCAATAGAGTTGGGATTTTGAGAGTTGTGGGTATTCTTGTTCTGGTTTGGGTTTTTTTCACAATTTGAATATTGACTTAATTTCTTCTCTTCTGATTCAGCATTGGAGCACATTTCAAGATAATGAATGTGTTTTAGTTTTCCTTCAGGGTCAAAATTCCATCTTGGTTAAAAAAGCATTACATTCCCTACAAACCAAATCAGACATTCAAAATATATCCAACTCCCCTCAGCATCAAAAGCAGGAGGAATCAGCAAGTCTCAGGCTTGATCCTAATTTGACAATTTTAAGGTAACATCTTTTGACATTGTCTGTAACAGATGCAGATAAAATGAGCCATTGGTGTTCAGGAAAGGAGTTGTTGATATCCTCTTCTGCTTGTGCTCTATAAAAGATGAAATCAGAAAACTGATCCTCACACTCACCAAAAATTGCAGTCTGATCACGACAGGCAGGACTGATGGCTTTGATTGCTGAACTCTTCACACAGTCCTCCCCTCAGCTGCACTGCTATTCACTGGAGCAATTGGCCATCATACCTGGGCAATATTCTGTCATGTAAAAAAAAAAAAAAAAAAGCCCATTTAAGTTTTTTGTTCAATTATTTCTTCTTTTAAATAAATTGTGTCAAGGCAGGGCAAATTGTGTGGAAAAGACACTATTTGAACAGACTCAGATTTGCTAAAACCCAGTGACTCTTTTAAGGACACCTCTGTATCCTGTATTTAGTATTGGTCAGTCCTAAGAATGTGATTGTACTCAAGTTTGCTCTTGAGTACCCACCTGAAGAAAGAGAACCTAATATTTTTTCCTGACCTCAAATGTGCTGTAAGGCAATAAATGGCTGAAATTTCATTTTGCGAAGGATGAGAATGCTCTGAGGCAGTTAACGTAGTTAAAAATATGTCATTCTTGATTTGAGAAATGGCAGGATTGAGAATTGAGTATTTTGGGTAAATTGAGTACTGGGTCACCAGGTCTACATGAAACAGAGGTGAGAAATATACAGGTAATAATGACAGCTGGCAATCACATGCCACTGTTCACAAAGGACAAGCTATAGCAAACTGAGTCAAGAAAAGGAAATCCTTGATGTTACTCTGAAAAAAATTATTAAAAGCAATTTTAGAATATTCAGCTTGGATTCAGAGCAAAACATATTACTTCTAATAAGGATGTGAACATTTTAACAACAGTATTTAACCCACTCGTTGTATGGACTCACACCACTTACAGAAATGGTGAGGAACCTCTCACCATCCTATTGAGAGGTGAAGGCAATAGAGATGCTGAGCAAGATGATTTTTTGCCTTTTCTTTTTCCCCCTTTTATATACCTTTTTATAGCTTTTTGTATTTTTAGTGGTTTTTGGCCTACATTCTTAGACTTATTTTGTTAAGCTAGGAGACTAAACATCTTAGAAGCCTCGTAGTTAGGGATCAGAAAGCTCCAGACACCAAGGTCCTCTCCAGAACACATTTTCTGAACTAAGAACCATCCAGGGGGAAGGTTCCTTGGGGAGGGGGGCTCACTCAAGCCTCTCATTGGGGAATCTTTGATAGATATGCTAATTAGTAACACCTGTAATGTTATACCCGATCTATCGTGTGTGTGCACTGCGGTGTGCATTTCAGCGCATTCCACCTGGACGTGGTGCACCTAACGATCCTTAAAATAAATACTGAGGTAAAACCCCTTTTTCCCTTCTAACCATCTTTGAGTCTTGATTTTAAGACCAGGAAAAGGCATCAAGAGGACTTGCTGAGCAAATTCATTTTCCAGTTTAGAAATACCAAACAGCTTCTCAGAGCAAGTGTTAGTTAGTTATCTCCTTTCTTGTGTTGTGCCTATCTTTGAATCCTTTCCTCTCAATAAACACATGAGCTTCACTGTTTGTTGTGAGGAAAAGTCTAAGTCACGAAATGTGAATAATACTAACTTACACATTTCTAAGGGCCTGAGAGAGAATGAGGATCCATCATGCAAGGTGCTGTCTAAACATGTAACCAGTACTTAGAGTCTGAGTAAATAAAACAGCAACAGAAAAGCAGTGATTCACAACAACCCAGAAGAAGAAGCAACAGACTGGAGTCAGTCCAGCTGCTCTGAAATCTCGTCCATTGCATTTTCCACTGGATATTGCTGTACTGACATCTTGGATCGTGCAAAAAGTATTGGATGATATATGCGAAATGGGAGGCTTATCACAGTTATCTCTGCAATGTCTGGCACCAGAAGGATTTAAAAAACAGGCATTGAATTATAGAGGCATAGCTCTATCCCGAGCATGTCTGTTCAGTGCAGTAATGCGTAACTGCTTGATTATCGTCAATGAAATCTTCTGCTGCTACTCATCTCTACCTGTCTCCAAATACATTGAGATCAGTGTCTAGATTTATTTCTTGCTCTTGGTCTCAGGTATAGCAATTAAAGAAATGTTCTGTATTGCTGAGAGCACCAGATGTGTGCAGTGGAGCATCCTATACTGACAAGCATTTTGCTTTTAATATTTCCTTTGGGAACACATCGGCTTCTGGTTTTATTTTTCTGTTTATACTTTGTTTTTCTGTTTTATGGCACTATTTCCTTGATGGAGTTTTCCTGTTTCTTGCCTTGGAGAATGGTTTGGGGTAGCATGGATTATGGCACAGCAGCATTAAGAGTTGTCTCCTGGTTTTGTTTTCAGTTTTTTAAGGTCATTTTAAGTTCTTTATTTGACTGTTCCTGTATGGAATAAACAATGAAAAATATCTACTGATTCTGAAACCTGAATTGTGAATCATGCTGATGTCTTCCTGGACCATCTTGATATCTCTCTTGTCTTCCTGGACCTGGGACCAGACTTAACATATATATGACAAGATTTCTTTAGGAGCAAGGCTTTTTAGTCACGGACGTTGCAAGCCTTCTTTTGCCTGCACCCTAGAAATGGTGGGCACCTAGAAGGTGGCAGGTGATTTTCCCTCAAAGTCTGTTTGCAGATTTTGTCCTTCAGTCTAACTTTCAGATGGTTCTTCACTGCAGAGTGGAACAAGATGCTGAGTTGCAATCTCAGTGCTGGAGTGCGGCAGCAGGCATATTCTAATGATTTAGAGAAATCTGATCTATTTTTCTCTGGGATACTGTTGGGGTTTAGGATTTTTCCTTTTGTTTCTTTCTCTCAGGGAATTTTCTCCCATATGGTGCTAGGAGACAGTAACAACCAGGTACTTAAGAGAGACAAAAGAAGTTGCCACAGCTCAGAAGAGGGGTGCAGCTGGTTACTCTCTCTTTACCTGGGGGTTTCTCTGGGAAGGGCAGCAATATGGTGAGATTCGGGCTGGGGGAAGAGGTTGGGTGCAGCACCAAGTGTTCCCTTGCTCTCTTGTTTTTGGAGGAGGAGGGTCAAGCTGCTGCTTGGTGGGGGAAATCACTGCCACCGCCAGAGCTTAGCCCTGCCGTTTTACCCTGCCACAGGTCAGCCTTTGTTCATGAGAGCAGCCACGGACCTTACTGGGACCTTACTGGCACCCTGCCTCACTGGAAAGGACCCTTGCCATCTGTTCGGGTGCCTCAGGGGAAAAGACTGGGACCCTGACCCGCTCCCCCTTCCCAGAGGGCGTGTCTCCCCGGCTGCGTGCAGCAGCTGCTGCACAGGAGCCTGGCCGCCACTGCCCAGCTTTCTGCCACTGCCTTGGGCTTTTTCATTACACTCTAACCCATACCCCCCCCACCAGGACACCCCACAGCACCTGCTACAGTTGCAGAGTTTCTGCTGCCTCTTGCTTGCTACCCCGGGTGAGCCCACCCTGTCGTTCCAGCTGCCACTCTGAGATTCCCGCTGCAGCCCATTTTTGCCATCCAGCCCATCTGCCTTTACCGTGTGAGGGAGACACGGCTGAGCTCGCTCCGGAGCGCCCCCTGCAGGCGCGGGGGAACCATCGCACCCGCCCTGCCCGGCCGGGAGCCACCAGCGCCCCTGCCGGCTGCGAGCGGAACTGCACCCGAGGGGAAAGGGCCTGACAGCCGAGAGAGGCTGGCACCGGGTTCTGGGTCTGTTTGTTGTTGCTGCCGTTGTTGTTGTTTGCCTTGTTATAAATACATATAGATACTAGTAAAGAACTGTTATTCCTTTTCCCATAGCTTTGCCTGAAAGCCCCGTAATTTCAAAGTTCTGATAATTCAGAGGGAAGGGGGTCATATTCTTCATTTCAAGGGAGGTTCCCGTCTCCCTTGGCAGACACCTGTCTTTCAAACCAAGACAGATACTTTGTACCAAATTGAGAGTGCCATGATGGATATGACTAACTGAGAAGAGCTACAGACTATATTTATTCCTGTAAGTAGAGCAGAAAGTCTTTCCTGACTTCTCTAAGTGATTATCTTTACTTCCTAAAGAGTGCAATTTGACTACTTTGACTACAGTATGAGCAGTTTTAAATGTTACTCGGTATGGTGAGTGCTATTTCTTGGAAATTATACAAGCAATCAAAAAAACGGATCTTCACACACTTAGTATTTATAAGGAATATGGGGTGTATCATGACAGCATGACCAATGGTGTCAGCATCTAATATTGGAACTCCTTACCTCACCAAAACCTCATTTATTCAGTTTTTAGAACAACGATTCAGGTGAAACCATGATAAGCAAAAGATTAAAGCTCTGTCAGATAAAAAGCAGCGCTGTACTATTTCAACTATCCTAGTTTTCAAAAGAGAATGAAATATGCAGTAATTCACACAGACAACATAAATATTGAATAACCATTGCAATGGATTGCACTAATAGATACACAAGATGAGTAAAACCATATTTGATTTAGTACTCTGCTGATGGTGCCAGCAGATTACAAGGACTAACCTGTCTACTGCAATGTTACCCATCAAATAGCTCTAATTCGAATCTTTCCTCTTTTTTCTTCCCCCCTCTCAGAAGAACAGCACAGCCAGGATAAATAACAGCCTTCACATTGTTTTGTTTCTCTGGAGACTGATCCTGATCTTACTGATCCAATTTCATGCACATGAATATTCCTGTTGATTAGGGTAGGAAAGTTTTTCACATCCACAAATCATTGGCATTTGGAGCCATAATGTGTCAAATTAATTCCTGACCTCACTTAGCTACCTGTGCATTCACTTGGCCTGACACCACATGACAGAATTTGGGCATAAATTTGGTGTGAGAACTCTTGAAGCGCAAATAGGAGCCAGGCTCCCACTGATGATCTCTTGAGATCAGGCCCTATTTACACCCTCTCTCCTCCTGTCTTGTAGGGATGAGCATTTTGAGGGTGGAGGTTAACAGGCATTCCTAACTATGCATGGCATCCTACTCCTTAATGCTGACACTAATGGGCTGTTTCCTAGGAAATAGCTCAAAATAAAATAAATTATTTGAGAGATATTCATAGTAAAAGATTCCACAGAGATCATCTTTACATAAAACTCCTGTAAAACTAATTAGCTGGCTATAGATCAGGGCTCCAGGATGTGGCAGATATGATCTATTTCCCTCTTCACTGTGTGGCAAAACCTGTGTGTCCAACCCCCAAACCCCTTTCTCCTGTGTCATGCTGCCAGTTGAGTGCTCCAGAGCTCCTGCATTCCTGCCCTTGCTCTTTGGGGCCTCTGGTACCTCCTTGTACCCTTACAGTAACATCTCCCACAGTCTAAGGATAAGTGTGAGTGATGTTAACTGGAAGATTTCTCTTTCTGTCATCATGGATCCAGGGTGGTGCAGTGTTCAAGGCCCAAAGCCTTGAGGCTACAGTTTGTTATCCCCCCATTGTGCGCTTCAGAAGTGATAAACATTCTGCTTTGAATAGCTTTCCTCCACCTCCAGTGGCTTTTCAGATTGCATCTACTGGAAGAATTGCCCATGAGCTGGCATTAGTGGTGTGCCTCTAGGAAATACATTACCCAAATTAAAGCGTTCTAATTCAGAAATCTTTCCCACCTTTTTGTTGCCCTCGTTAGGGAAAAATGCTCCACTTTAACCTCCAGCTAACTGATTACCTACCAGTTCTGATGCTGTACTCTGAATTAATGTGCTCCAAAAGCCAACAGAGATGACTTGTGTTTGGGCATGTCACGGGAAAACAGGGAGATGAAAAGCCTTCAGAAAACTTTGACAAACAACTTGGAGTGTTTGACCAGCTATGCACAGCTGCTGCTGAACGGAGAATGCAAGTAACATGCCAAACAGAGACAAAAGGGCATCAGCAGGGAAGGCAGTTTTGGTATCTGCACTGGACATTTTACTCTCGGGAAAGGAGAGGAAATATGCTGAATTACCTGTAGGAGGTGTGCCTGCTTTTGCTAATAGATGTACATGGTTAATTAATTCCTAACCAACAGATCCTGTACCAATGTATGCTGGAATTCTCTCTGAGGTCAGTGGAGATACATCAATGCACAGCACCTTAATTTGATTGATTACATGCCGCCCATCTAAACATGCCTTAAAGACTTGTTTGCAGAGCCACAATCTCTCTGCCCCCTCCAATTCCCTATTTGAGGTGATAATGTCTCCTCATAAATCCTGGATTCGATAGCACCAGCATGACCCATCACTTCGTTACACCAGAGCTGTGCAGTGCACTGAGGAGGAGTTTATCTGGAAAGAATGGATCTGGTCCAGGAACAAATAAAGGAGTGAGGAATCTGATTATTTCTGGGCCAATTCTGTATGAGTTACAGCTTCTCAATTTTCCTGATGTCAGCTAGTTTTACTTGTTTAGTTTTCCTTCCCCACACAGGAGGTGAAATATATAGCTAGCACAGACATCTTGATGAGCTGCTGTTTTCAGGAAAGCCAACTTTAAATTCGGATCAGGTTAGGATGGAATGTACCATATTCAGTGTCATTTGAGCATTGGCTGTTCCAGTGCATGCCTGGCATGTTCCAAAATCGGGGATCACCTCACTATCAGGATCAGGAGTGTGGTGGTTCCTCAGACACCCCGTCTGCCTTATCCAGTGCTGTCTGGGAGGAGCAACCTAATTTCCTCATCTTTGTGCAAATGAGGAATCCTTGTACAGAGGCAATTTCTTGATGACTAGATACAGTGGACACAGTATAGCATCTTTCACTGTAAGCATGACGGGATTAAAGGAAAATGATATGTCAGGCTCTAGGCTGCTCTGCACTGCTTCAGACATGAGTGGTAGGGGGAAAGAACTATTTCTTCTGATTTATTCAGTATTTCAAATGTTTCTTTATGATTACTTCCTAGTGATTTCAGAGATAGCTGTTCTGTCTTGGGTTTGCACTAGCTTGTTTAGTCTGATGCTATATATCATTTGTTTATTTCTTCCAAGGCACTACTTTTTCCATGTATTTACTTAATTGTTTATATTTGCTTAATGCACATCTTTCAGCAAGACATTCAGACTTCCTTCAATGATAGCTGGAATTTCTTATGTGTTCCAAAGCATAAAAACTACAGCTGTGTGTTGAGCCTCCTCTTGCAAAATTCTTCTGTGATTCTCCTGTGCAAGTTTTGCAGAGTTGATGGGCTTAGCAGACGTAACTCTTGCAGGTGCTCACTGAGGTTTTAAAGTATTTAATTGTTCTTGATTGTATAGTGTAGCTCTCCAAATACAGGACTGAGGTATTTACTGATCCCTTTTTTCTATTCTGCACATTTGAGTTATCAAATCCAGGTAGGCTGGCACTTGCACAGAGGAATTGTGAACTATGGTGGTTTTTAGCAGAAAAGGAGACGTTGCTAAGGGGAACTTGTGGCTGTATGTCCTTAACTGCAGCACAGTGACAGCACTTCAGTTACTGCTTTTGGCACCTCTTTTTAGCTATGCCTGTTCTGAAGTTTGGAGTAAGCAAAAAATTCTTACTCCACAGAAACACTTCTACCCTTTTGTAAAATTTTTGTTTACTTATCAAATTTTCATTTGAATGTTTTTACACTCAGGTTTTCTTTTGATTGGGAAATATTCCTCCAAGGCCTTATGGAAGAGTCAGCTGGGTGTTTTGACCTGCTCCCTCCCAGGTGAGCGCCTGCCTATTCCCAGTGTTCCCGCACCTTTTGGGTGCACATGTTCCTGTGCTGCATGCTCAGAACTGGTGAAAAGCTAACTTGCTTGCTTATTTAATTTAGTTTCAAATTCTTACCATACTGGGGAATTAATTCTTTTCTAGGAGCTAAAGACCAACACAGAATTCTTCCTAGTATGGGTTAACACCAAGTAGTAACCAAGTAGCAGGTGGCATCTTCAGAAATTAAAACAAATGTCTCTTATTTCAGAAAATTGATTGAAAACAAATATAGGGCTATATGTTCTGGGGGCTGACTAAAGTATGAAGGAGTTAATGTAAGCACCACATATTTTTGGTCCACAGAACACAATTTCCTAGTGCCAAATAGTGAGAATAGTCTGGGGAAAAATTATTACCCAGCTCCAAAGTACATTGTGAGTGCTATGGTGCTGCTGCCCAGAAGCAGAAGTGTGTACACCCCAGTCCTGCCCTCCTGCCAGCCAGCCTGAGCAGTCAGTGTTGCTGCCCTGCCCTGCTGCTGCCAATGGGGATGGGATTCACAGAATGATTAAGGTTGGAAAAGACTTTCAAGAAAAAAAAAGTATCCAACCTTTAGATTGAGTCCACTGAAACAAGTCATTGCCCTAAGAAACTGTGCTGTAAACTTGCATTAAGTATTTGAGTGGGACAGCTGTCTTACCCAGCAGCCATATGAACTTAGTTAACTAATTTCTAATCAGGTAGAGGTTTAGATAGAATTAAGTATTTGGATTAAGAAACAACTCTTTGATTTTAGGACTGTGCCTTTTCTGTCATGTTGTGTGAGAATTATAGTGTGGGGAGAGGAGAGCTCATTGCCCAGAGTTTTCCTTGTGGGGAAGAACCTCTATCCAGGTGCAAATGGTAAAAATCATACTTTGTCAGTTGAGGGCAGGAGAAAAATCCTCTAAAAAAAAAATCTACAGTGTTTTTGTCATGTTTCCTTTTAAAATAGACGGCAATTAGTCCATTCACATTCTTGTCATTTTGTCTGTGGTTCCTTAGTGCCAAGAAATCCATGTGTGTTTTTACAACACACATTCATTCATCTTTGAATTTTTAAATTAATATTTTTGTCTTCTGAAAATTAAACTTGAAGTCATGCATTCTGGAATGATGACAGCCTAAATTTGTTATGAATGCCTAAAATAAAATTTTATTTTCTTATTAATAACCTCTTTCATAAAAATAACAGCTGAGTATATATTCATTGCCAAAATTCTGAAGAATGTCAAATCACTAAAGGAAATAAATTACTAACTAGACACCTGGAATTGGAGTTTCTTGAGTAATAAACTAGCTTTTGACAGCTGCAGCCTTTTTTTGCAGGTGCAAAAACATTTTCTTCTTTTTATTTTATCTGCTTTACATCACATAATGACTAGAGTATTCCAAGTTGGTAAAACAACTGGTAGTTGAAAGAACAGGAAAATTTGCATATCCTTTCCCATTTTATGAGTAAAAGGTGGGGGGGTAGGGGGGGAAGATAAGATCAGAGATCAACCAGTTCTGATCTTGAAGAATAAGGAATCAAGGAAAAAATAGTTCAGCTGATTTATTGTTGTTGATATTTGCACTGTTCAGTACATCAGCTGCCTTGAAATGCAAGGAATATTTTGATAATATTTCCTAAAATATGCAGGACACAATGTAGTTCCACTTAAACAATTATGTTCTTCTGGATATTTTTGTTCAGAAGCAGTGTAACACAAAGCACATATTATAAAGTGAATCAGGTGACTAAAAACTAACTCCATGTCCTGTCTTCTCATAAATCAAACGTAAAAATCAAACCCCAAAATAAATGCTTCGGTATATAGTGACATGTGATACTAGTGTATTCTCTTAGTTAACAAAGCCAAATATTAAATATCAGCTCAGAGCTACCTTTCTTTGCAATTAAACATTTTTATTAGTTGTCAGTCTCTGAGAATAACGCTTTGTCATGAATATCTGCTAGAAAGCACAATTCCAATGCAAATTAAATACTTAAATTGTGATTTAAATCACAATTAACAAAACTGATTTAAATCAAAGTGATATAAATTGGTTCATCCTGCTTTAAAATTAATTAAAGATGTGCTTTGAAAGCATATTCCTATCAGTGCTCTGACTCAGTGGGTTCTCCATATCACTCAAGTTTTAATAAATCAGAGCAAGGGATGGAATTTGTATTTAGTTCAACGATCTCAATCTCTGAATTTAAGGCCACTGAAGAATAGATTAACATTTATAATTGCTAGGTTGATCAATAATGCAAATTAAAAATGGGGATTTCAAAACAAATTAGCCTTTGCAGTACATCAAGTGGAGACAGACAGTGGTATTGTTGAAAAGGTTCCCCTCATCCTTGAAGTCACAAATCTCTGTATTGTCCATGGTGCCTTGCTGCTCTGCAGCCTCTGGAGTCTCAATGTCCAAAAAATAAACTGTGATAACTGAAAGAACAACATGGATTCTTTGAGCTGGCAAATCCCTGCATGGGCTATTGCTGCTTTGTGTCACTCCAGGCAGATTTGTATGTTTTGGGACTAAGATTAGGATGTTTAGACTAGGGCCAAATGGGTTTATAATTAGATATGTACCAGCCCCTGACCTGTTAATTGAGGCTTATACCTCCCTCCATCTCCCCTCCACCTGTAATGAGACTGTGTTTTAAAGCAGTCAAGGGAAAATGGGCCTTGTGTACCCACGCATTTTCTGCTTCAGTGTGTCTGTCGTGTGCTCTGCTGAGAGCCTTTCTGTCCCTCTTTGAGATATCTCATGAATAGAACAGGACACTGTGTCACTATGATCTGTGCTGTATTTATTTATAAAATTAAGAGCTTAGATCCCATCTGGATGTGGTCAGCACCTCTGCATTTGCCATGTTTCTCCTCAGGCAGAAAAGCAGTCATAACTGGAGAAGATGGAGTGGATTTTGATGGCACCATATGGAATCTGAGGAGGTCCAAGACTGTTCCTTCCATTCTAAAACATCTGCAGAGGTGGGAGATGCAGACCCCTGTGGAGTGTTGTGTGGGGAAAGAGTGGGGCAATCTAAGGACAACCATGGATGGAATGGAAAGAGTGATCACCTATGAGAGCAAACAGCTTTGGTCTCTCCTCCTGCAGGTACATCAGCTCCTGGGAAGTTCTTGCCAATCAATGCAGCTGATGCAGGAACTCCAAGCTTTCTGTGTGGTGGTGTCCCAAGGAGCAGAAGACAAAGTAACCATACTTTGGGTGTAGGCATGTATGATGTGTTTCTGACATGGCTCATAGGCTCCCAGAAAATTGCTGTTTTCACATCTGCAGTGCTTTGCCCAAAATTTAGGTTTCCATGGGCAACCTTTCATACTTTCAATGCACATCACAGAATATGCTGATTTGGAAGGAATACACAAGGATGATTGAGTCCAACTCTTAGCCCTGCACAGGACATCTCAAGAGACACACCAGAGTGCTCTCAGAGTGCCTGAGAGAATTGTTCAAACGCTTCTTGAACTCTGCCAGACTTGGGGCTATGATCACTTCCCTGAGGAGCTACCACTGAAGTGAATGCAGAAGAAATATTCCCTTTTTCTCATTATCTGTGTGCTTCCACAGTCCTTACCAAAACTGAGCCATTAGAAACTAATGCAGAGCACATGACCCATTAGTCTGACCCTGTGGAAAATATTAGATTATGCAGATGTTTATGCACATCCTTTGTGTAATGGTAGACCTATTGTGTAACTTGCCTTTTTTTTCTATGAGCAAACTTACACCAGGGGAAGCTGGTAGTACTATCTTCTGATCACAGAGTTCCAGAAGGATATAAATAGGGAATGAAGAATGAACAGTGGTATTAAAAGCTTCCTCTGAACGGACTTTTTTTTTTTTGCTAAGCATATAAATAGAAATGAAACCTAAACAACCTAAACTAAACAGACCAGAATAAACACAGAACTGTGGCAGGTATTGTCATCACTGCTCACATGAGAGAATGGTTTTTTGGTTAATGAGAAAGCAAAGCCAGGAAGGAACCTTAAAGATGTCCAAGTCCGAGCAGTGGAAATGCAGACTGTTTTTCTAGGAGGTAGAGCACAAATGAGCAGCCTAAGCTCTGATCTGGTGGCACAGGGTGCCAATGCCTCTAGGTAGGGCTTTGTGGTGCACACACGTGCACAGCATCAGGCATGGGAGGTGGGGACAGATCTCTCCTTCCTGCCAGGGCCACACCAGCCTCTTCCAGCTGAGATGCTCCTGGCTTCTGTCATCAAGAGGGTGGCAAAATGTGGGTGGTAGGTGAAGAAATGCTGATGAGGGGAATATTGATGAGGCTACTCAATAGTCAGCCAAATACCTGGAATATTTTTCAAAACTTTTGGCAGACAGACAGGATTGCAGTCTGGAAGAAAAAGACCTATGTGTCTTGTTCAGTAGATGTTTCCAGCTGCTGGTAATGGTACTGGCAGTAGGAGTTAATAACTGGAAAGTTACTGCTTTTTAATGCATGTGCGACTGCCATAGACGTTCAGTTAAACATGCCCTGCTTTGCATGTCTCATTTTTTGTCATCTAAATACATTGCATGTTGTTGAACAATGTCTCCCTTTCCCAACACTATATTATTTGCTAAACAATTTGCTCCTTTTTTTGTTGGTTTTTTTTTCTTCTAAGAAGAATGAAGTATTGCACATGGCCTTTTTCCAGAATCAAAGTTCTTTAGTATGGTTAGCCTTTCTTGTCTATCTTATTATGGACATTTATACAGATGTACTGGCAAGACCAAATTTACTGCAATATTTATTGGGCTGAATTTGAGGTTATTTATAATGTGGTTAGATGGCTATTTATTAGACATGTCACAGTAGCTATTTAACACTTCTATAGCTGTCTAGCTGGAATTAGGACATAAACCAGAATTTATTGTATATTATCCAGAAAATGTTACAGGAAGAATAAATTCTAAGAAAGACCCAACTGTCAGAGTAATGAAGGGACCAGAAAGAAGAAAGTAGTTTTAAACAGCAATTCTCAGCCAAACTGAAGGAGGGAAATATTTAGGATATGAGGAAGTCCAGGTGCAGATTTTAGGTTCTCTAAAGTGCACCAGCACTCTGCCTAACAGCTGACCTTTCCCTCATGAAATGGACATTTTTCATTTAGAAAAGGAAATGAGAGTCATCTTCTTTGATTTGTTTTTTGCTGATTAAGTAGAGTTAAAAAGTTCTATGGGACCATTTTCTCAAGGAAACTGCATAAAAATCAAGCATTTCACAGGCAGGTGTTACTTTGATGTTTTTAACGTGTTGTGTTAAGGTGGTATTGACTAGTGTATTTTACTGTGATCGATTAAAATTATTTTTTTTCCATATTAGTGTTTTTTAACTCTGCATTTCACTGTTGTGAAAGCTTTTTGCAGCATCAGGACAAAAAGCTTTATTTTCTATTAACATCTATTGGGTTTGGATCTCTTTCTTATTTAAAACAGAAAATGAATACATGTATTGGATGTTTCATGAAAAAATGTGGATGAGAATTCCCTCCAAGGAAGAGACTTTAAGTGCAAAAAAAATTCAAAAGTAGTTATGAATTTCCTTTAAAAACAGTTTCCTGTAGCCTTTAGAAAATGCAGATTCTTTAGGAAAATAAGTCCCCTGTTTTCATATACATAAACAGACCATCTTAAAATACTTCAGCAAAAGAAGTCAGTCTTTCTGTTTAACAAATAAACCCATTTCTGTGGGAGGATGTGGAGGAGAGAGGAAATGAGGCCATGGAAGGGTTTGCAGGTGTGAGGGTGAAGCTGGGCAGCCATTGCTTCCCACTGCTTGTGAAGGTGCAGTGGAGGCAGGATGGGGTGAAGGGAGCTGTCCTCCTTTTCCTCACACCTCCTTTTGGCACTTTCTTGGGGCAAAAGAGTGTTTGTGGACAGTGCCACTGTAGTGCAGAAGCAGCAGATCCCATCCCAGCCTTTGCCTTTCCAGCCTAATTCAAGTTGTCCACCCCAAGTCCCATGGGAATACCCTCCCTGCATATGCATAATTATCTCATCACAGGATGGCAGCTGTTGTGGAGCAATAAATACATATTTATCCCTTGATTTTTGTAGGTGAAGGAACTCAAATACTCCAGCCTTCAGATACTACAGCCTTGAATGGCACAGGATGAGATGTTGAGCAACACAGAGGCAGGAGATCATGGGGGGAAACTCTTCATCCAGATTGCACCTGCATTGAGATAAGTTTTAATGATGATTTTTAGAGTGTTGCTGCCAGCTAAGCTCAAGCTAATGCTAGTGAGAAACTACAGTAGGTAATTCAAGGAGATGACATTTTCTTAAATTCATTAGCTGCCCATTGAGGGTTGAAGAGAACATAACTAAAAATAATTACTTATGAATTATAAAGTTCAAATAGAATGTGTTACTTTGCTCACACAAAACTTTAAGGGAGACAAATCAGAGGAGTTTATTAGCCTATTCTACTTTTTCAACAAACCTTACAAGGAAGGGAAAACATAAAAATATAAAGGAGTTGAAGATTCATGTTTCCATAATAGCTGTATCTGCACTATCCTACCTGTGGAATTTATTCTCTCTGGGTGGTGATGCTGTTGAATAATTTTTATTTCTCAGCCATCTTTGTTTTTTTCGCCTGTAAGCAGCTCTTTTGTGTATGTCTATTAACATGCAATCTCTCCTAGCTAGAACTTTCTTCAGCTGCCTTACACCTGAGCTAGGGGTATTGCAGGGAGCAAAGGGCAGCATGCAAAACTGATCATAAATACACTCACAACAATTCATTTTTATTTGAGCTCATTCATGCTAATTGTTCTCTTGAGGCTTGAACTGGAGCACAGAGAAATCCAAAGGGGACTCACTGGGCTGTGGGTCAGGTTTTCAGGTCACCAGTACATGGCAAGTGGTGAATAATGAGCACTGCACAGTGCCAGCTCCTTAGGCCCGACCCTGAGGATGGAGGTAAGAATTCAGCCACTGATCTCATCAAGTGCAGTCTCAGGGCTGGAGGAGAGCACAGCCACACACTCCTGCAGCAAAAGGTAGTCACAGACCTTAATGATCAGCAGGCTGGTGTGTGCAAGTAATGTAGTTGACCATGCCCTGATTAACTAGTGCAAACTGTGCCCCTGAACGTTTTCTCTATGGAATTAGTTCTTTTGTTGATGGCAATGCTCCAAGAAGTTGTTAGAGTCGCTGCTGGGACTTGATATGATTACAGATATATTTCCATGTTCAATTATGAGTACCATGATGACTGATTTGTCCCTTCCGCTGGTATAAACAGGTTAGGATTAATACACGTAGTTTGCAAACCAAACTACATATATTAAAAACTGTTTAGGGTGGATTTTTTTCTTCTCCTTTTTTTTTTTTTTTTGGTTTGGTTTGGTTTTTTGGTGTGTTGTTGGTTGGTTTTGGGATTTTTTGGGGGTTTTTTGGTTTTGTTGTTGTTGTGGTCTTTTCCTAAACAGAATCCTTTAAGCCAGTTTTAAAAGTTTGTTCTTGCAGACAGAAACGTTCTTTCCTTTAGTCTAGATTAGGCATTTGGATGGGAAATGGAATGTGGAGGTCCTGGGCCAACTTTCTGTGCAACCACATGTGAACCACTTCATGCTGTGGCTCCTTGTTTTCCTATCAAACTTTACCCTACTTTGCTTAATTTAAAGCCTGTGGGAGGTGGTTGTCGTCTTTTTGTCTTTTATAGGGACACAAGCATGTATGATCCAAGACTAAGGATTCTGGACATCACCACAGTAATCATGATAAAGGTCTGAGAGCCTCTTGGTCAATTCCAAAACTCCCACCTCTTTACACAGTGTTAGAAACAGGTCCTTGGTGAACTGCCAGCTTTTAGCATTTGTCATCTCTGTCTCCATGGGTGCCCCTTCCTGGTGTCCTATCACTATCTCGAGCTCTGCAGCTTCTGGTCCGGAGCGCAAGGTGTTGCAATCTCTGAAAAGTATCTCCAAAGCGAAGCTGCTCAGCAGGACCAGCCACAAACTCACACACGTGTGCACACACACACACGGATAGCTTCAGTAATATGGGTCCACGGCAAAGAGGCAGGAAGGGTCTTTGCATAGATTTCCACAAGAGCAATTCATTGCTTCCACCCTGTGAAGGGCTCTGGAAGCAAAGACAGAAAACAATGCAGGGTCTAGGTTTAAGTATGGGGGTGGGGCTGAGGGCATGAGGGCGGTGCAAAGGCGGGACAAGGGAATGGGGAACAATGGGGAAGCTCTGGGGGAGTGGTGAGGGGCAAAGGCCAATGGGGAGAACAGGGAGGGGAAAACCTGCTAAAGTCTGAACCATATAAGGTAGCAAGGGGGTGGGGCAGCCACGAGCCAACCAAGGGAGCAGAACTGGGGTATATTAACATAGCAGGGCAAAGTATTCTGGGGGAAGCCTTTCTGGTCACTCTAGCCTAGGGCGGATTCTCTGGTACCAGGGACTGTGTCACCAGCAGACTTCCTATGTGTTTTGTACTGTAGGCACATCAGTCTCCAGGATGTCCTGTTGCTTTCTATACGTTGAGTTCTACAGTTGTCACAAAGCATTTGGAAACAGGTGTGTAATTATTAAGTGTAAGGCAGATAACTGCATGGCAGAATAAAGGAGTGTTCAAACCTGGAAACAAAAGTGTTAAAATAAAATTAATTTCTCTTTCTCACTTTCCAAAGATGCCAGCCTTTCTATACAAACTCCTCTGTCATTAATCTAATAAAGCTCTACTTTTTTCATAATTTGCTACTCTCTTCAATAAGCCATTCTGATATTTGTGCAGGGCAGGTATATAAATCATTGTTGCCCTTCTCTGCTTTTTTTACTTATCTGGTTCTTTTAAGGTCACTAACCTACCTTACAACTTTCATCTGGTTTAAATATTCAGCTATTGCCTTTTACACCTCTCTTCCTTGTTCATGTCTACTTAGATATCTGCAGCTGTATCTTTTCAAGTAGCTATTGATCCATGTCTCCTTGCTAAAGGTTGCTAACTTCATCAGCAGTAATGATACAAATTACATCTGTTAGGGTTCACTCACACTTCTCTTTTAGAAGGAGAGACTTCTCCCTTTGTTGTTATTGGCCATATTTTCTGTCTAGGATATCTAAAACTCAGTGAGAAAAATTATATGCAAAAACATCCTTATATCCTGTAAAACATCCTTATTCTGACACATGTAGGCTTTCACTGCCCAGGTCAGGCAGAGAAGCTAATCAATCCCTACTGACCTCCAAAAGACTGAAATATAGCTGAGTAAGGCCCCAATCCAGAAATGCACTTAAGGATATGCTTGTGTAAACATAGGATCAGTCCCATTTTCAGTGCAATTTGCTGAGAAGTGCATTTCAGAGCAGAGCATCTCCAGGGGTGCTCCTTCTTGCAAGGGCTGTGCATGATGAGGCTGTACCATTTGCAAACACAAGCACACTCCAAGGTATCTGGTAATCTTGCACAGGGCAAAGTAACTCTCTTTGTCTTGTTGTGGGGAGGCTGCTGAGGTGCCACTGCTTTGGAATCATAGTGTGCATTTGTGAGTGTGAACCTTTGTCCTCTGCAGAGTTGATGAGCTCTTGGGAGCTTGAGTTTCTTTTGCTGACTCTTTAAGAGAAAATTAAATTATTTAGGATTGGGCAGAATAACTGGGTGCTGCAGGACCTGACAGCTATGCCTGCTGTGTACTGAGAGACCATCCTGTCTTCTGGCTTCATCAGTTCCTTGACCCAATTGTGTTGCTGCCATGAGATTGCCAACTTGTACCCAAAAAACACAGGAGGAATGGAGTTTTATCATTGTCATCTGCCAAGGATTGAGTCTGGAATAGTTACCACCATGGTATAGAAGAAAACAGGGCTAGAAGGGACCTGAGGAGTTGACCTCATCCATCCCCACACAAACCACTCCTGATCCATTTGTCTGAAGTATTTTTTTAACCCTGTCAGCTATGAAGATCCCCCAGGCAATCCCCTCCAGTGCCCAATGACCCTTGCAGCAGGGAAGTTATTCTAGTGCTGAACTCAGGTCTCCCTTGCTGAATTTAAACCCATTACTGTTTTTGTGCTTTCCCTGTAGATGTGGATAACAATCTATTGCCTTCATCTTTGCATAAGCCATTTATATAATTGAAGACTGTTATCCTGTCTCCTCTCTCCTCTCTGTCTTCCCTGCTCTAGACTAAATAGCCCAAATAGGATGAAAGCTGGAATGGGGTGTCAGGGAGAAGGAGTTAGAGGAGGAGATCAGAGAGGGATTAATCCTGCTTTAAGTCCCTGCAGAAATGGACTTTTCCTTCTGAAGGATGGGGATGTGGAAGGGGGAAACAGGATTCTCAGTGCTGCTGATTCACTAACACAGATCTGTGAAATGTGTATCTGCCACTGCCTCACAGACTAAGGAAGAGGGGCTTGGACTGACCATCTGCTGAGCTGTGACCTAGATATCCATCATCTGTGCTTGGGAAATGAAAGCTTTAATTTCTTACATTGGTGAAGAGCGTATCCAGCTCACATCAGATCCTGTGAGATGTATCTGGTTGAGCTTCTGTGCATCACAATAGCTGTTTCCAGGTGCTGTGTGTCTTACACAATCAGATAACATGATGTAGCACCACCACCATCCAGACTGCCCACCATGAGCCCTGCCAGGGAGCAGGATTCTTCTCCTCTCATGGTAAAATGTTGTTTCTGCTGCCCTCACCTCTGCTCAGTTCTTCCCACCTATGCACAGCATGGGAAGCCACTCACCACACACGCTGCCTACATGTGTTTCAACTGCCTACATGTTTACAACTTGATTGCTGTTCATAAAACCAACACGTGGAACAGGCAAACATGGTCTGATCCAGAATGCCCTGGGGCGTGTTATGTCAATGTCACATACATTAAGAAAGTACAGTGAGCGCTCAGAGTGACTTCTCGTATTCGGAACCCTTTTCCATTATTCACATCTGCTGTCAGAGCTGCAGCCCATATGCAGCCATTGCTGTCACAACCTGGAGGAAACAAAAATACTTCCCAGCCTGGAGACTTCCAAAAGTGCGAGGTAGGGGAAAAAATGTTTCCTTACTACTTAATGCTCCCAAACAGCTTTCAGTGGCAGTTTTGCCTTCTCCAAGCACTCCAAGAACAGCACGTAAGGTGGAGCTGTTTTCCCTAGACTCCTGGTGATATGGGATCACAGGATTATTTATATCAGAAAAGGGCTGGCCTTGAAGAAAGCAAAATATTAGATGCTGTTTGTGACAGCAAGAAAGTTCATTGCATTTCAAGAGCACTGCAGGCTAGCTCCAGCACTCCCAGTCTCTCTTCCTCCCCCACTGGCTCATCAGCCGGCTGTTAAGATTTTCCAGTTCAGAGTCAAAAAAAATCTTGACAAATTGCAATCTAGTTGTTTGGTTGGGGTTTTTTGGGAGGTTTTTTTGCTCTCTCCCCCTCCCTTCCTTCTCAGAGTGACTTTGAAGATTACATTTGTATTTCTGAATTAAAACCACATTTGCCCAATACTGCAGAGGGGGGAAGGCAGGGGCAGAAGAGAGAA
The DNA here is from genome assembly GCF_020740725.1 of Corvus hawaiiensis. Taxonomy (NCBI): domain Eukaryota; kingdom Metazoa; phylum Chordata; class Aves; order Passeriformes; family Corvidae; genus Corvus; species Corvus hawaiiensis. Next base: position 9,326,698 of record NC_063223.1, read on the forward strand.
GAAAACCTTTTGTTCTCCTCCTCACAGTGACCCCTCACCTGCCAGGGCCAAGCTCCAAAATAATTTCTAACAGCTGAGGTTAGTCAGGGACACCTAATCCCGGAAAGCTGGCTCTGAATTCCAGCACCAGCACACAGTGCTTGAGTTTCATCAACAGCCATTTACATCTAATTCTCCCAAACCTCTGAAGTGTGAGTATATGTACAGGTGTGTGCCTATTTAATCAAAAATACTTTTTTTTTTTCATAAATCTGAGCCCAAATGGCATCAACAGCGGTGACAACACTCATGTTTTTTAAAGCTAAACAAGCTCAGAAACTGTTTTGAGAATGCACTGGGGTCTTCTGAGTGTACCCTAAACAGCTGTGCCTACAGGATGCCCAAGAATTGTGATTCTCGGCCAAAGGGCTGGCTGAGTCCTCTTTCCCTGATTTCCTGTAATGGAAAAGGAGTGCTCTGTGCAAACAGAACTGAAAGTATCTTGCTGAGTGTGCTGAGACCTGTCCTGTGTGTTTACAGAAGGGGCATAAGGAGCATCCTGGCAGCACAGAGAGAACAGAGAGACACTTCCCAGGATTCAGCTGATGAGAGGATGTGACAGCAACAAGCTCACTCTGAAAGAAATGCGCCTTCCCAGGCATGAACCAGATGGGATGTGTTGGGTAAAATTGCAATTTTTTCTTCTTTGGAGTCAGTCAGAAGGAGTAGTGTGCTATTTTTCTCATGAGAGTTTTAATTTTTTCAAAGATAATCCCCTGGTTTACCCTAAGTGTTGGTGACCCAAGAATAAAACTCCAGTTCTGTTGCATCCCTTCCCAGAAAGGAAATTTCCAGCAACTTTACTCTTTGTGGTGCTTGCTTTAAGACCATTCACTTTTTATTAAGAAAAAAACTTTGGTTTTGTTGTTTAGCCAGTTGAAATGAGTAATGCAAATGTTATTTGCATGGGACAAAGGAAGTGTTTTCTTTGAAATTATCTCATCTTAATACTTGATGACAATGGGACTGCTTGAATGTGTGCAGCGTACAGCATCCATTCCCTCTGTTAGAGCAGATCTTCAGCCAACCTGATATAAACCATCCTATAGGAGAAAACAAGAGTAAGAGGTGTCAAATATTTAAGGCTGACCATCCCATGGATCCAGTTCAGTCTCCACAAGGAAACAATTAGGGTGTCTGAAAAGATGTCCTAAAAATATTGGAAGTTTCTGTGGAAGATTAAACACTACAGAATATTGATAATTAGAAACATAGGCTAGAAATAAAAGATTATCTAGAGAAAACTCCTCCAAGGAATAGGTATTTTCTGTTGTTCAGTGCAGACACCACTGAGAGCCTGCTAGCATGGAAAGTACTTGCTATTGATGAAAAGTAATAATATAAATCCACAGTATGGCTGAATTTAAATCAGAAAGGGAAAAAATTAATATAAAAGATTTAAGTATTGCAGCACAATTCCCTCCAGAAGCAAAGGAATCTCATATTTGGAAGTTATTTAAATGTAATAATCTTCAAATATTCATGTTTCTGAAAATGTTTCTTAAATGCTGTCTCCAAAATGTTGCGAGAAAACAATTGTGTCCTGAGTTGATTTCAAAACCATGGAAAATAATGTTGTTTCAAATAAACACAGAAGAAAATGTGTTATCAGCAGAAATTAAGGGGGAAGAAATCGTCCAGGTCTGTGTGTCAAGGATGGTGAAAAAGAGAGAGAAAAGGCTTCAACGAGAAAGCTGGAAAAACCAGTGTGGAGAGGCAATGTCATTCCCAGCTGACCAACACATCCGTGCAGTTTGTGTGGTTATGATCTATTCCCCCTCAGCTCCAGCCGCCGCTCTCAATGCTGCCTGCTGCCAAGAAGTAGGTCAGAAACCTATTTTTGTCTCTATTCTTCTGTGGCCATGTCTTGGTCCCTGCACCTGTGAGAAGAAGGGAAGGTGTGACTGGCAGCCATGGGCCTGTCCTATGCTGGGCTGAGGAGGGTGCCTGGGGCCCAGCTCCCTCTGTACCCCCTGACAAGGGAGAATAATGATCCCTCCAACAGCAGGGATTGGCCCTGGGGGTGCCCACCTCTCTCTGCTTGCTGGAGAAGGATTTTAAGGGAATTAGAGACAGTCTGTGGTTAAATGCCTAAACTAAACAGGATGAATCTGAGCTAAAGCACATGTAAAGTGCCAGCCCCATCCAGTGACGCTGCACCCAAGCAGTGCAGGAGGTTTTTGTGTTAACTCAGATCTTAGTGGTCTGGGTTAGAGGGGCCTTGCAAACCCTTGTGCTGATGTGGCTGAGGTGGAGATGGAGGGGACTCAGGCAGAAGCAGCAAGCTGGGGATGAAGCAGAAGGAATTGTGTTGTGACAGAACATTTGGTGCTCTGGGGTTAAAAGCTGCCTGCTTCTCCTGCTGTCCCTAGTGATTTTATCACTTCTGCTCCTAACATCCTTCTTTACTTTCCATATATCAGCTGCCCTTTGCCCCGGTCTCCCCCCCTCTAAATTTGTCCAGTTGATTAACATAATTCAGTTAAATTTAGTAATCGTTTTCAACTTTTACTTCCCTTTGAAGTTAGCTAGAAGACGTGTCAGGAAGCTGCTCTGATTTTCCCACAATATCATCTAGAAATTATAAAAACTACAATAAATTAACCTGAAGATACTATCTCTCCTTATGGAGTTGCCTTATTTGTGTCTCTGTGTCGTAAGTACCAAAATCCTCCTCTTGTTCCTCACTCCTCTCTTGTCAATGCCGGGCAAAGGCTGGAGAGAGTGGTTTTGCCACCCTGCAGTCCAGTGACCTTTGGAGGACAAGTGGTCCATCTCCCTGTGGGAGATTGGGTGTTTTGCCACTGGTCAACAAAATACTGTCCTCAAGTGAATAGTTTTACAAGTGGCAAACACAGTCAAGGCTGCTGCCTCAGGGCCTGGCACAACCCCAAAACTCAAGGGTTTGTCACCACTGAGGTGGTTGCAGGAGATGCCAAGCAGGAGCATTAATTCTAATGTGTCCCTCTCATTACATTTCCTTAAAATATCTGGAGTGTTAAGTCCAATGCTGCACTATTTTATCTGAGGCAATTGTGTTCCCTCTGACATGAAACAAATTGCAAAGCAGTTGCCTCATCATTCTGCCTCTAGCAGATCTTGAGTCCAGCTTTTAAAACCGATTTTTCCCTTTTCACAGTGCATCTGTCAAGATCCCGCTCTGGAACAGAAGATCAAACAGGGGCTGAGGAGAACAAAAGCTGACCCAAACCTTTGACCTAAATTTAACATAAAGCCAAATGAAACCTTAGAGGTTTGTAAATGTTCGTGAAACATTTCCACCTCCTGCTCCCCTCTCCTTTATCTTTGGTTTCTTTATACTTCTACACTTACTATTTCTAATTGAAAGTCTAATGTAAAGCTCCCCTAAATTAACGGAAAGGTTCTCACTGATTTTAGTGCCTTCTTATTCAACCTCCCAAAGAAAGGAAATAATTTCTTTAATGAAAGTGTCTTTAAACTTAAGAGACAATAAAATCTGAAAAGAGATAAGGAAAAGCAGAGATCAAATGCAATTTTCCAGCTAGCAGCACATGTCCTTGATCTGAACCACGCCCATAAAATTGCTATGGATATTGTTATTCCAGGAAAACATACCACTGTACAGAAACAGAGAATTGCTGAGACAATGGTGAATTGTTTTAATAAGCTTTAATGTCTCCTATTAAGGAATGGAAAAATTTCTAGTTTTTGCAATCAGGTTGAGCTTTAGAAGCTGACTGCTGGTAATCAGCTGGAATTTGTCACCTGAAATTTCCATTTGTACATGTGAGACTTTCCTTTGTACCAATATTGCAAAAATGAAACACATTAAAGCTTTATTGGGAAAATAACTCTGCTACTCATACAATTTGTAGCCTTCTAGGTGATTCTTTTCAGAAGGAGGTAGTGATTGTTTATGAGGCTTAGTTACACCTGAATTTCCCTAAATGATGCATTAGATGGTCAGAATAAGCATGCTCTTGTCCAAATTATATTCTGTATTAATGGACAAGGGTCTTGAGGAAGGCTGGCTAAACCAGCCCAAACAAAAATTAAGATGTGGCTCATGCTGTAAGGTTGTTACATTTTCTTTTGGCAGCGACAGGTCCTGATGGATTGGTGTTGCCAGTTCAGAGCTTGGTCTCTGTAGTACAGACCTGCCTTGAGCTCCTGTTTTGCTCATATAAATTGAGTGGTTTATGTGTTTAGACTGGTATAGCTGCATATTTTACTTGTGAATACATGCACAGCTTATCTAGGGAAATGTTCCCCAATATCTGTGTAAGACAGTTTTGGTGTTCACAGAACAACATGTGCTCCAAAGGTTGCTACTTGGTATTAATGGAGAACACAGATGTGCAAAGCGGTCCTAGGAAGATGCTGTTAATAACAAGCACTGCTTGTTCATAATTTTCCTATAAACAAGCATTATTTTAATATTATTAATATGCAAATTTTACACAGCATAAGGCTTTTTCATTCTCTCATTTTCTTTTTATCTCCTATTTGTGTTTTTTCCCCTTAATCCTCCTAGATTTTCTGCTTCTGAATTCCTCCAAATTTCTCCCCAGTGTTAAGACTGGACTGTGTGGTGTGTGTAAATGTAGTTCCTCGGCAGATCCCAGCCATGCAGCTGGGAAAATAAACATCTCTCTGAAACATCTATCAAGAATCGGTCTATATATATATATCTCTTTTCCACGGGCCTCGTTGTGTGATACGCGTGTTGCAGTTTCCCCACTGTAACAAATGGTGGATAATGCGGGCAGAGTGATCCACGATCCCTAAGGACAGCAACTGATTTGTGAGTAAACTCTGGATTTCTCTTCTTGTTTTTGTTTTGCTGTTCCATCTCTAAACTATGGAGGAACCATGGAAAGATTCTTGGCTCTCAGAGCCACATATGGACATTTATCTTAAACTTGAAAAGATTCTTGACCAATGATGTCATAGGTTAGGCCAAACCACTACAAATGATTTGTAAATTTTAGCTTAATTCAAGCTGAAAAGGAACTGAAACACTTCCTGGCATGGTTGTTTAAGAACTTTTTCTCTGATTCTTACCAAAGACTTTTGGAAGACCATTTGGACACAGTTAATTTCTGAGTCAAAATATATGCCGATGGAAGAATATTTTCATGAATATTATTTAATTACTGAGACTGTTGAACAATGTCAGCTGTGTCCTTGCGAAGTTAAAACTGCTTCAGGGACCGTGCGACCCGGGCCACATGGACCGAGCGCTCTCCGAGCAGCAGCGAAGCAGTTCCCGCGCGCGGTTGGAGCAGCGCGAGCTGCAGTGTCGGTGGCGGAGCGAGGCGTGGCGGGAGAGGCGGGACCCGGCGGTGCCCGCCCGGCCCCGCGCAGCGCGTGGTGGAGCGAGCCCCGTGAACGCCCGACCGAGAGGGGCGGCGCGCGGGCAGTGGCGGTGGAGTGGAGCTGAGCCCAGCTGAAACGCGCGCTAGAGCAGGGCGCGGGGGGGCCGCCGCTCGGGGGCCCGGCCGAGACGTGGGCGCAGCCCCAGGCAGTGGCAGCGCAGCTGAGAGCAGAGGTGGTGGCACGCGGGGAGCTGAGCAGCCTGGCCTGGCCCGTGTGGCCCCAAATGCAGCCCCGGGAAGAGTGTGCAGGCACGAGCAGCCCCGACGGCCCCAGCAGCCCTGGCAGCTCCAACACGGGAGCGAGTGAAAGAGAAAGCAAAAACACAGCGAGACAGAAAACAGCAGCCACTCAAAAAAAGGAAAAAAATCACCATAGCTAAGGTTTTAGGAATAGTAAAATGGTATCATGTTAAACAAAATTATGGTTTTATAACAAGATGTGACAACCAAGAAGACACACTCGTTCACAGAACTGGTATTAAAAAGAATAACCCTGAAAAATACATCCCAAGTTTAGGAGATAGAGAAGTAGTAGAATTCAAAATTGTGCAAGGTAGAAAAGGGTTACAAGCAGCAGAGGTCACTGGGCCTGATGGTGTTTCTGTAAAAGGCACTATATATGCTAAAAATCGTAGTCATGTTAGACAATATCTCCATTGTAAGCCCCCCCTACAGTCTCCCTTTCCTAATCTCACCTTTCCCTTTTACCCTTTTACCCCCAGTGTATTCCCAATCAGTTTTTTCACCCATGGTTTCCCTCATAAAACTATACCTTTGCCAATTGTTTCCCCAAAAATCCCTTTCCAATGCCGAGTGGGGGATGAAGAGGGGGAGGGAAGAAATTAACTATTGTTGTTTAGAGTTCCAACAGGTACAAATGGAAGAAACCCTCTCCTGCCTCAGTTTCCCCACAAAGCATGCCCAGAGAGTCCTGTCTCCCTTCTGTCAGCCTTAAGATGTTCCAGAGAATCTGTTTGGACATTTAAAGTCTCAGGTGGGTGGGTTGTTTTGTTTTGAAACTGTTCTTGTTATGTTTATCCAGTTGTTTCAATGTTAAGTTTTAAGTCTCTTTTTGTTAAAAATAAACAGGTGAAATGTAGTTCCTCGGCAGATCCCAGCCATGTGGCTGGGAAAATAAACATCTCTCTGAAACATCTATCAAGAATCGGTCTCTATATATGTTTCTTTTCCACAGGCCTTGTTGTTTGATGCGCGTGTTGCAGTTTCCCCACTGTAACAGTGTGTCAGCAGTACACTCGCTGTCCCCCTCCCAGTGCCTGACAGCAGTGATGGCGCCTTGTTGGGAGACCTCTGACCAAAATGCCTTCAGAGTATCTGCTGGGTGCCTTTGTCTTTGGAGGTTTGTATAGTCCTGTCCATGTGCTAACCACTATTCAACTCCTGAAAGAAAACAAGAATTGTGACGGAAAGGTGCTGGCTAAGGTCCATGGACCATCCAGTGCAGGGGTAGCAGTGGTGGAGTGAATCCACTGGACAGAGAAATCAAGCACAGAAGAAATGACCCTATTTGCTTTTTTCAGCCCAAGTTAGAAGGGGAAAATTCTGTGTTGGCCTAGTGACAAATCTATTTTGACTGTCAAAACTTAGAAAACATTTCTTTTTCTCACAACTTGTCTCAGGTCCACTGGTGTGGGTTTTGTAAATATTTCATCTATCTGTTTCTAGAAACATACAGGGCATGAATTACTGGAAATGAAGCAAAATATACCAGACATAAACTCAGCACATTCTCTATAGCTCATACTCTCTGAAGACTCATTTGTCCTTCTCCTCCTTTTAGATATTTCCTCTCTTCTCTATGGCCTGTTCTTGTTATTTGTTTCATCAGCCGTTTGTTATACAACTCTTGGCAAAATATCAGGGAAATCTTCCTGTGAACTGGGAAGAGCTTTCTTAAGGGAACAACAACCATTTCTTTACTTGGGAGAGCAGAAAACAAGTCTTTGTTGTTGTTATTGTCTTTGCTGAGACAAAGATCATGAGGAGAGTGATGTGCTTTGTTGTACTCAGTGGTGCAGCTGATGAAGCTTGTCCTGTTGGGATTTTCTTTGGTTTTTTAAAAGGTTTAAGGTGTGAATTCTCCCTGTGAAACTCGACTCACTGCTGTGCCAGTGGTCAAGTAGGCTGTGATGGAGGGATGGACTGAGCTTCTGTCTGGTGGGAACTGAGCTCCCTGTGTATGGCTCTGTGGGGGTGGTGGGTCTTCTTATCTAGGGGTGGGGATGCCTTTCTGGCTACAGGCAGCCCAGTCATTAAAACAAGCAAACTGCATGCTTTCATCTCTCCTGAGTCCACAGCTTCCCCAGCCCAGATGAGATGGCCTTAGACCCAGTCTGAGCCTCAAAAAACTTTTCACTTTTTCAGTTTCACCCAAGGCTTGACTTTGCACTGGGATTATCCCTTTGCTTCAGGTCTCTTGGGTTCCTCTCTGTCTCCTCTCCAGCTGAAAATTTATAGCAGAGCTGCACAAGCATGTCCTAAATTCAGAGCAAACTGAAGGAAAGGCAGCTCCAACTGCAGCTCACAGCCTGCCAGAGAGACTCCCCTGGCAAACCTCTGATAAGCCTCTTACTACAAGTTCCAACCAGCAATTCTGGCCAAAGCAAAATTTTGCATGAAGTACATATTAGTTCAGTATTAGCTCACATTGCCAGTAATTCAGTAGCTCCTCCTCAGTGCTTGAATGTCATTTGAAAAATTTATGTGCACTTGCCATGCAGCCTCTCTGAGAAAGTCATGAAGGTGATCAAGCATTTCCTTTTCCCAAATATCATGGTGCAAGTGAGTTGTGTAATGTCTTCTGGAAAGAATGAAGATTTTAATAACCTAATAACTAATACGTAGTTGTCATCTCTGCGAGATACAATAGCATCTAGGTTAACTTCCAAAGCAGCAAAGGACACAGTAAAAGTAGTTTTATACAGTAATTTTCATTTCCACTCTCTGAATCAGTGAGGTCTTACATCTACTGAATAACCCAATATTTATAAAGCCTTTCTTTTAAAAGACTTTCTAATGCTTTGACTGCATGCATTAAAAATAATTTTGTGTGTTTTAAATGAATTATAACCTATTCAAAAGCACTTTCTCACTCTAAAGCACTCTGTGCCTTGTAGTCTCTGTAATACCTTCAGCTGCCACAGAGATCTCACAGAGATGAGGATGTTCATGATAAATAGATTTGGTATTTTGTTCATTTCATTTTGTACATTTGACAAAAGATTTTTGTTAAAAAAAAATGAAAATCTATGTCATTCAAATTTTGGAGAAGGGTTGGTTGAAAGATTTCTAATTTAGTTCCTTTTGAGTCACATTTCAGTGGGTTTTTAATGAATGGCAATATGCGAATTTTCTGTCCTCTCCTGACTTATTGTAGGTTAATGAGGATGAATTATTGTGTCACCCTTTGTGCTAGGTGGACAGTGTGTGATCTGGCCTAAGACTAATGAGCCAAACCCAGTCCTCAACTGGACCTGGAGTGACGCAGTGGCTTCTAAGCTCCCCACCCATTACAGCAGTGCAAAAGGTAGTGCTGTATCCAGTGACCTGCCCTGGTACCTGCTCACACACTGCTGGGGATGTACTCCCAGTATCTGGAGCAAAGCCCATTTCCATCCTGCTGGAAACAGCTTTGCAAAGAGGAAGCAAAACTCCTGCCCAGTGCTGTGAAGAACAGACAGAGGCTTTGTGGGGGTGTCCATGGGAAGGGGCATTTTCTGGCCCCAGGAATGGGAGGCATGTCCACAGTGGGAGGCAGTGCTCACAGGGTTCCCCACTCTCACCATTGAGCCTTGTTCAGAACAAACGTAGATGCTGTATATGGATGTAAAGCTTAATTTGTGGTTTTTACACCCACCTCAGTTCTTGGAGTTGACATTTTCTAGAACTTGGGGACTTTTTATCTCCAGGCTGTTGTTTTCTTTGGGTTTTTTTCTTCATTTTATAGGAAGCTAGAGGCCCATGTTTTTTCATAATGAAACAGTATGCAAACAAATCAACCCACGCTTTGGCCAAAGCAGCTGTGTAATTCTGTCCTTCCCTCAAAGGTGTACAAATCTGTGGGCAGTAGGGACACATGTTTGGCTGGTATAACACAGTACAGCTGCACCATGACATTGCTTGGGTGGATGCTGAGAAATCTTTTGGAATTCCCTGGGGAAATGTGGAGTTGAGGGGGCAGAAAAAACCAGCTTCACCCACTGTTCCACTTTGTGCCCAACAATGAGAATAGAGTGACTTATTTTTCAGAAATGCCTCAGGCCAGCTGTGACTGAACAGTCGTTTCTTGCTCCTGATAGTACCCAAAATGTTCGGGGCATTTTCCAGGTGGAAGAAAGTTAGAGCTAAAGAGACATGGAAGAAAGAGGGAGAAGATTCCATTCAGCAGTTGTTTAGTATAAGTGTAATCACATTCATTCTAAAATTTCAGCCCTTTCTGATGACTTCACAGTTTTAAAGGGAAAAGTTGTTTTGTGCTCTCTTAGGCATGCTGAAAAGCTCCTTGTTCCTCCTGCTCGGTGGCAGAAGATGATGCATTAGGATTTGTACAAGGCTTTGACATGAGGTATGTAATGCTCGCCTCTGAAAATCAAGCTAATATTTTCTCTGAGGATAGAAAAAAGATGGGCCAGTCACCGTTTCTCTGGGAATTTTCAGCCAAAGGGAGTAGTTATGTATTTTAATTCATTGGTGAGTGGGCAGCAACATGGATTTTTGGAACCTCTTCTTGGGCATGGAGTGAGAGACATGTGGAAATGGCAGGACTGCTGTCACTTCATGCTCTACCCTCATCAGGTGTGTGCAAACAACGCAAGCATCGCAAATCAAAACCCTGAGGGGTCTTTTCAAACCCTTCTGTACCCTGACCTACCACAATCCTTCTCTCAAAGCTGTCCCTTCCTCCTTTAACAGCCAGAATGGTGGATTTGAGTGCATGAAGAAATAAAATGGGACTGAACTGGCTGGAAAAAAACCTGTAGCCCCAGATAGGTGTTGATGGACATTCTCCATTGGCTGAAAGTTTCTTACCTAGTTTCAAGGACACTTTTATTTTTAAATCTCTTTTCCATTGGATGTGTGCATGCGAAGTCAAGTAGCAGATATAGAGGCTGGCTCAAGAATACCCACAACTTGCCTGATTTCTATTGTATGTCATAACTATAGTAGTGTACACTTTGGAATGACAGCATTTTTCAGCAATGGAGTACTTTAGAAATATTAATTTCACATCAGCTATTTGTGTTGAATATTAGCTTATTCAGCAGGTGATGTGAGCCAATATTATCATAGTTTAATAGACAGCAAAACAGAGAGAAAGAAAGATTAAACGACTCATCTAAGGTCAAGCAGTATGTCCAAGAGAAAACCTAGTTAAACTTGGGGATTACTGCCTCCGAGTGATCGAGAAATGTCTGCAATATTTCTGGGAAACTAATTTATATACACCTACAATAAATTAGAAATTATACTTGCTTAGGTTAGTCATTCACTAGAGTGAGGGACATTTTGATTGCATGGTGTTGCAAAAGCCGACAGACTTGGTGCTTTAGACAGCAACAGCCACATCCTCCAAAATGTCACCGTGCTCCTACATGTGCAAGTCCCACAGACTTCAGTTTCTTAAAGGAGAGCTGAATCTTCAGCAGGTGATTAATATAAGCTGTGATTAGCTTGTGATTTGGCAAAAATGGCCAAAGTTTTGACTTTTTTAACTTTGTATTCTCATTATTCAGCATTTCCCATTCCATGTGCTGAGAGGGACTCGTACAGATGGGACTGTTTCCCAGTTATGGGGATGGGCTACATGATGAGGAAGAGAAGTTGTATGTCCATGCAATTCATACAACATCAAGTCTCAAGGTAACAGCATCTCTTAAATTGAACACTGATGTTGTAGGAATTTTAGGAAACTAATTATCCCATAAACAGTTGAGTAAACTTCAGAAAAAAAAAGGTTTACATTGAGAAATTGGCTAATAATAGGGATAATGTAATTGTACATAGGGAGAAAAAAGCCAAGCCTTTTGTTCCTGGACTTCCTTGTCTTACGTCACATTACAGATGCCATTCAAGGAAGCAACCTCTGCAGAATAATTCTAAGTGTAACTAATTATGTTTCAACAAAAATGAGCAGGGTCTCAGATTTTTCTTGGCTTGGATATCTAGTGCCAAATTGTAAGTTACATAATAAAACAACAGAATCATTCAACATTGATTTACTTGTTTATTTTGCTATAAGAAATGAAATTTTTATTGGAACGAAATTAAACAAAGGTTTATGTGCTTTTATTCCCCATAGCCTTTTATACAATACTAATATAGTAATATTCATAAATCATGTCAGAGTTTTCAAATTTCCTCAGCAGTGACCTAGACAACAAACGCTTAACAACTTGCTGAGAGACTTTGAAATTACATTCAGCTGTAATATCATCATGACTTATTTATGGCAAGTTTGGTTGCTACAAAGATACGCTTAAAGAAACTGAAGTGCATGGTGGGGATAAGATAAAACATGGGTTTAGTATCATGTAGTTATTCTACTAGAAAGATTTATTCTACGTTTTATTACTTTATTGAACATGGCAAACCAGTGTGTTCCTTGGGAGAGAGGAAATCTTAGATAATTAAACATGTAAATACTAGGCCTTCAACCAAGTAAAACAGGGAATGCACTAGATAAGAAATTAAACCTTTATAGCTATTGATGGAGTCTTCTCCTTGACATTTGTGTTAATATGAGCATTCATGTAGACACATGGACTCTGTATATTAATGTGTATCTATAAATATATACGTGCTTATACGTGCATACAGCATCCACTTTAGAACAGGCATAAGAGTAAAATATTTAGGTCAACACAGACATTGTCTGGTGCTATTAGAATCATGTTTCTGAATTGTCCAACATCCCTTAAGCCCATTTTTGTCCCACTGCAACTTTTGAACTTCCTGCAAGGCTTGTTATGGCAAATTGGGATTGGTGACAAAGTGCAGCAGTTTGAAATTTTAGAGGTATTTTATTTTCCTTTCATTTCTTTTACCACACAATGAAAAGGATGTTTTTTGGGTTTTTTCATGGTAATTATATGTTTGACTCCACAAATTTTATGCAGGCAGAAAACTTCCTCTGAACTCTGTGTGTGTTGGGACCCAGCTTATAGGAGTCTTGCTTTATCCCACTTCAGCACTGGCATCACCTCTTGATTGAAATGTGGATTTTAATTCTGTCCTGGCTGGGTAGGACCAGTGAATCATTTCAGGTAGAAGTTAAGCTAAAAATTTCTTGGTGTATCTTTTCATGTTCCTATTGATGAAACTTTTATGATACCTAGTTTCTGAAAGTGACCTTCTTCCGGATTTCTTGCCCTTACCTGCCTCTTTTCACCTACACCCAAGAGTCTCACCCACAGCTGAGGCACCAAGGGACCAAGCCTCCCAAGATCATCCTCTTCCCATCCACTGTGTAGTGACATCTTGATGTCAAGATGCAGCCTTCAGGAGCCCCTGTGACAGACCTGAGGTCACTACATCCCAGTGACCCAGAGGACTGGCTTGGTGCCAGCTCATTCCAGGGGTGCCCTCCCAGTACTGCCCATACAGCAACTGGTAAACACATAAAGCCCACAGCAGGTATTCAATGTGTTCAATATGCCAGGGAAATGAGTCACAGCTCAACTCATTGCACATGTCCATTGAGTGGGAGAACCACCAGGATTTCTGTAAATCCAGCATGGGAATTTACTCATCCCAGCCTCCAGCAATGGTGAATTACCCTGGTGCAACTTGGAAGCATACACAATCATAATGAGAAAGTACCATGGTTTCCCTAAAAGTAATATAGTGGTTATTGCTGATAGTTACTGCCTTTGTGAAGCATTAGCATGCGGTTGTAGTGCAGTCATGTAGCAAAATTATAGGGGCCTCTAGAATGTTACTTAGCAACACTTGCTAATGGTGAGGTGGTAATGAAGGACTGGAGAAAAAGAAGCACAGAGTATATTGGAGTCACAAAATAAACTGTGGTGTGATGTGAGCAAGCTGTTCTGAAGATAAAGGTGTTGTCTCTTTCTCTTTTTGCTGTATGGGTATGGTAGAAAAACTTAAAAGCTGATTTGAAGCAATGTGTTTGAAATATCTAAGTAACAGAAACAAGCACAACATTTTTCTTTTTTCCTTTTATCATTGCTGCTGCTTGGGAAAAGCCTCAGAATTGCTTGGCTTTTGAAGGTCCTCTCCCTGTCCTTTCTAACCAATTCTGAGGAACTAGTTGAGCAATTAAAACAATCTCTCCTTTGGAAAGCAAGCATTTGTCAGAGTTAAGAATTAAGGCTTTCCTCTACTACATCTATTGTCCCATTAATTCATTTACATAACTACTCCAGCGTTAATCAAGTGCCTGTAGGCATATCTCTAGAAAAGTGTAAGGCCATAAAAATAAAGGCAGACATATCTAGTAATTGATGAACCTTCCACATACTGCAGATCTTTTCTTAGACACTTATCTTGGTTTATCTCCACCTCTTTAAATTGGAAAACTCACAAAAATCCATCTCCTGTGAGATTTCCAAGGTTTCTTGATTTCATTTGGGTCAGAACTGACACAAAAAGATGCATGTCTCAGACCGCTTCTGAGCTGCTGCCAGGAACAGGGAGTGCTGGACTGTACCACTAAAAAGGAAAAAAAAAGTTTCCTTTGAAAAGTCACCAAATTTTATACCCTTTAAAAAATTGGCCTAGTTCAGTCTCGGATATGATTAAAAGAGCTGCCCTGACTTACTGGTGTCAAACAAAGTATGTTTGGGTAGAACATTACTTTGTAATGGAAAAAGTGTCGGTGGAAGCACTGCCTATCAGCACTGCTTGGGCTGGGTGAGGACTGAGTCTTAAACCATGTCTCTAACACTGGAGAAAAAGACTATTAAAAAAAGGAAGAATGCTTTACCTAGAAGGCCATCTCTTAGTCTCCCAGATAAAGTTGGCTGTGAAATCAACCTCAGCATCTGGGGTTCTGCTGATCAAATTATCGTAGAAATCATGGAATATACTGAGTTGGAAGCGACCCCAGGATCATCTGATATTTGCCTGCTTTGTGCCTAACCCTGGCCCTGCAAAGTAAAAGGAAACAAGTTTCTCATTCCCATCCCACCAGAAATGCTAAGGAATGCTAATGGGGTCATGCTTTGGGGAACATTTCACAGAAGAAGCTTTCCATATCCATAATTTAATAAAACAGTAATATTCTCCAGTTGTTAACATAGTTGCTTCCTGCTGTCCTTTAGTTTTGCACTTTTTCTTTTCTCTTGTAAAAGACAAAGTAATTTTATTTTGAACTGTGTTCTTGTTCTTGAACATTGTCTTACCCGGAGCAATGCTCTATTGGAGCACTGTCACAAGGACATGTCTACCAGGGACTTCCCAGAGACAGATGAAAAATGAACTGTAAGTGGTGAAGGGGAGCCAAGTCTGCTGTTAATAACCCAGTCTGCTTCAGACATACTTGTCCCACCATCATCCTTCTGAAGTATTTTTAATAGAACCCCTGTGCAAAGGGAGACCTTACTAAGACACCTACTCCTGCCCTTCCTGAAACCACCATGTTCATTTTTCTTCAAAACATTCAACTGAGATGACTTTTGGCTTTAAATCTGATTTATGATCCTTTGAGATGCCATTGAGGTTATATCTGAGGCCCTTAAACTGGACAAATTTAGTAGCAAATATAAATTTAATTTGGTGAACTTATGATAAAAATGATATGGAAAAATCAGCACTGACAGGAAAACTCTTACATGAAAAAATATACTGGAATTAGCAGTCCTCTGCATCTACACACATTTCTTCTAGCAGATGATCTGCCCGTCCTGCTTTTGGGCAGCTACTTTTGATCAAAATGCTCCAAACTAAAAAATGTGGTCCTCATTTTGTAGTGCTTGTTTTGGGTGAACAAAATTTTCTTCTGTCTTAAGATGTTTAATGATTATTTGAAAGCAACTTGATGAATAGAAGACCGTGTACTCCCACTTGGGGCAAATGTATTTTTGGAGTGATTCATAATAATTAATCTTTGTCTAAGTGGAATGCAGTAATTTCTCCTACTGGTGGTGTCTGTACTTCTGTTTCTTTTCCTAAGTTAGATGGTTCTGCTCCAGAGGCATATTTGCTGATTAAATTGGACTGCAACCGGTTACTTAGGTTATGTCACTGTTACCCAAATGATCTTTTAAAGAACACAGAGTACTTGTTTTTGCTGCCCTTGCATGCTCCGCATTTAATCACAGATCTTTGTAGCTTGTTATTTCTAAAATTCAGATTACTGTGACTTAAAAGCCTCTCTGTCCTTGCCAGTGCTCAGTGACATAAAATAAACCTGCTTATTAAGAAAAGAACCACAAAACTTGTCAAGTTGCACTGAAGGATGGAAAGAAAAACCAAGAATGCTTTACAGAGATCTGGAAATGCCGTCTGCAGCACAGCTAAAAAGGGAAATTCTATAATAAGTTGATATTATCCGTGTGGCCAGAACTGTGATTTTGAGAGCGCTGTTACCCACAACAGTAGCCCCCGGGGCAGGGGGTCCCTGTCGAGTGTGATGTCCCAGAGCATGGGTGAGACACAGACACACAGCAGGAGTGGGTTCATGCCCTGAAGAACGTGCAAGCATCACTGGGCAGAAGGAGCAAGAAGGGGAAAACAGGGAGAGACTCCCCACCAGTCCCCTGCTGCTGCTTCGTGAGACCAGCCACCAAATCCCCGTGTGCTTCTCCCCACCCTTCTGTGGGCTGGCTAAAACCCTCGGGCTCACTTGTGGCTGGCCCTGCGTCATCAGGGCAGAGCAGGGTGTACATTGCCATTTTTTTCTCACTGCCTCCTCCTCCTGGGACTGCAGCGGGATGCAGACAGACCTGGCACGGCCTCAACGCTCAACGGACTGAAGTGCTCCAAGTTCCTTTTTTAGTAAAATTGCTTTGCCTCAAAAGTGCTGCAGAGCAAAGCCTGCTCACCCCATGCCTCCCTCCTTGCTCTCGGCCTGCTGGAGGTGCCAGGATGATGTGCCAGAAATCCTCCTCATCCCCAGAGATGGAACATCCTGGGGTCCTGCAGCCTGTATCCCATACCCCAGGTCAGTGTTAGGTTTCCCCAGGACAAGGGGCCTGTCCTCCAGCCCCAGCAGGTCCCTTTCTGGTGAGGCCTGGTGGCAGCATTGCTCCTTTGTTCTTTTGAAACATGGCATCTAAGGAATGGACAGAAACCAACAACTCTTTTTATTTTCGGCTTGGGATGACAAATAGCTTGCGTGCTGCTGTAAAATATTGCAGTTGGGCAGCGTTTCAGTGGCTGCAGGATGAAGGGCTCTGCACAGCTTCATTAGTTCCTTCCATACCCTGTTTTGCCTTTTCTCTGCTGCTCCTGCACAGCCCACGATGGTGCTGCTGTGTCTTGGTTTGAAAGACAGGTGTCTGCTAAGGAAGGCAGGAGCCTCCCTTGGAAGATGCAACCCCCTTTCCCTCCAAATTATTATAATTTTGGAATCAAGGGGCTTACAGGCAAAGATATGAGAAATAGGAATAACAGTTCTTTACTTATATATATAAACAAGGCAGGAAAAAAAAAAGAACAAAACTGATTTAAACTGACAGAGACAGATATGACCTGACCCTGCTAGTCAGGGTAGCAGTAGCAGTCCGATAAGGTGGTGGCTGCAGTCCTCCTGGAGTGAATGGATGTGGTTCTGTTGAAGCAGTGATCCTGTGTAGAAAGATCTGGTCTTCCTCAGAAGGTTCAGTGGTAGGTATGTAGCTGTTGTCCTCTGAAAATCCAGTGGGAAAAAGGCTGCTTGTGGTCTTCAAAAATCGCAGTTTATATCCAGGATGGGATGCTTGGTTTCTCCCTCTGGGTGGAGCATCTCACAGCGGAATGATGAGTCATGAGACAAGGCACTGATGGGCCATTAACAGGACATAGTCTTGAGGGAGGAGGCAGGGAGCACTGCCCCACCTGCTTTTAACAGCTCATGAAGATGGTGATAGAATACAGATGTGGGCACATCTTGCATTGTAACCTAGGACATGCTGGGGCATGGCCAGGGTGCTAGGGAGGAAAATTACACCAAGTGGTGATGGGGGCAACTACCTGTTGCTGAGTTTGGTTGTGCTCCATTCCCAGTTCTGATGCCTTCTGATTTCACACAGGGCTTTGGCCCTAAGTCTTTGGCAGTGTTTCACCACATGAACTATTTCCTTGTCCAGACAAACACCTCTTGCAGGTCAAATGATAGTTTGGGATGGGGATGACTGACATCAAACTGGCCTCAGTGGAGATGCCCAATGAAGACAGTGTGCACAAGGATTGTGAGGAGTGGGTGGATAGACAGCGACCAGAACCAGGTAAAAGGGGCTTTGATTAGAATATGGGAGCCAGGGACATGCTGGGAGGTAATGAGCTGCTAACAAGGCTGATAAGGAAAGTGTGGAGATAAATGCAATGAGGATTAAGCAGGAGAGACGGTTGGAGACTGGGTGTGGGGATCCACAAGGACATAAACAGTGAATATGAAACAGGAATAGAATTAGGGTGAACAGGATAAAGTTGCATAAAAGGTGAGGTTGTAATGAGGGCAGGATATCTGAGGCTGAAGGTAAGAAGAGGCAGATTTACATTCAAATGTTTAATGAACTGATATTACCTATCAGGATGTTGTTTTCTTCAGTGTCTGGAGCTCAGTGCTCCTGGTTCAGCTCTGAGCTCTGGCAAAGGGTCCCTACCTCTCCCGTTCCAGAGACCACCTGCATCTCTGTCAGAATACAGAGCAGGTGCCCGTACACACACTGTCTGTGTGGCTGCATGAGAAGTGGGCGAGAGTGACTCTGGTTCGGGGAAATCATGTGCTGCACAGTGATGCCATCCGTGGTGACGTGACAGGGTGCTTCTGGGTGTTGAGGGAAGTTTTGTATTTTTATTTATATTTTGTTCATTTATTTCTAAATAAATGGTCTCCTGCTATGCTGGGGGGCTCTGTTCTAGTGCCAGATCTTGGAAGCAGTATGTTATCTTCCAGTTTCCTCTTCCTAGGTGATGGAAGGTGAGTGTGGGACTTCAGGACAAGGCAAGATGTTCCCACGGTTAAGGTCACATGCATTTGAATACCCTCCTGATGAACTGGGTTCAGTTTCCTCAGTTACCCAAACTAAAGTCTTTCAGGATTATTGATCCTGTGGTTTTGGCCAAGGATTGGGTTTTTTTGCAGGTGTTGCATATTCCCAGTTGAGACAGATATTAATGAGAACTGAGTCTTGCATGCACAGTGTAAAGGCCCTTGTAAAGTTTTCTGGACAGGCTGGACACCCCAAAATTTCTGAAACTTTTAAATTTTATTTTTATTATTTCTCACCCTTCCCTATTCTTGCAACATGTGATTTAGCTGCAGGAATACTTATGTTGGTTTTGGATAATCCACTAATGAGAAGTACAGAAAACCCATGAGGATATGAACAATTTTCTCTTATGTGCTCAAGCAACAGGCAGCAAGTAAGGTTTGGTGCAATGCAGTAAACAGTAAGTAGAAAACCAAATGTAAAATCATTAAAATGTATCCTCCACTCTGTGCAAGTGAGAGACAGAAAATTCCTAAGAAAAATCTCTGGGAATTTAGCTTCTCTTGCTTAGCTCCAGTTAGTGTGAAGATAGTGTTCATGTAAGTCCTTGTACTTTTGTGTAGGTAAGGTCCCATTTGAATCTCTCGTTTGACATTGGATCTTATTTATTCTGACACAAGGTGTTATGTTGCACTGTGAATAAAACAGTCGGTTACTGACAGAGTAATTTCTATGTGCATTGAGGGATGGTGATGTTACTGGCCTGTGCATTAGAGGCTGACGATGGCTTTTCAGTTTCTACATCTCTGAACCATGCTGGGAACCTGAACTGTTAACCTGAATGCTCATTTTTTATGTGTTTTCATGTTTTAAAACAGTTTTAAAGCATCTCTGAATTCTTGCTTGTTTGTCATAAAGGAGGGAAAAAAACACCAACTGGGAATTTTAAAAAGGATTTTCTTTGTGACTTCAGCTCCTCATTAGGAGGTTTATGATCGGGCTTAGGGAACGCTTTCCTTGAATTATTTTGAGGTTCTAATGATAAAAATCTTGGGGAGGTCATGCACATGGGGGATTTAATACCCATTCAGAACCATCTGGCATTAGATTACATTCAGGGAAAGAACAAAATCTGGCAGTAGTATTTATCTCCATTAACCCAGAGTACAGGCTGATATGATTGTAGCGGAGAAAATACTCTTTCACCAGGAAGATCTCTTAATAGACCTCGGCTAAATTGGCTTATAAAACCAAAGACTTCTTGAAGCATGGGTCTGCCCTCTCATTGAGTGCATTTGCTTTGGCTTTTAATATGTATTTCATATCTCTTTAACCTTGACAACTAATATGTTAAGGTATAAAATATTGCTAGGTTGAAGGACAGTATTTGCAGCTCCTAACTTAGTCTGTGAATGCAGTGTTAGTAATGTAAGCATAATGCTGAAGTACAGCCTGTTGCCGTGTTGCTCCTACTTCTTCTCTAGAGCATTACGGAGTGCACAGCCCCAGTGACGTTCTCAGCAAAATTCCCACTGATCTCAGCGGTGACAGGTAACCTTCCCTTGAACCGTTGCTCCAAGACTCTGAACCACCTACGTGCTTAAATGTGTGCTTGGCCTGAAGCAAACTGACCAGTGAGTGGTTTGATGCACGCACACTCCCTTGAGAGAGTGAGCAATGCCAGGGAGATGATCCCTTCTCATCCAGATCCAGAACTGCCTTTCACCCCATCTGCTGGACAGGCTCTCTTCAGCCTCCTGAGCTGCTCATTACTTCTGCACCATTTTCATCTTGTCAAACTCCATGAGGATCCTCCATGGAGGGTTTCTCTATGCCCTCCAAATTTTTGTTCCCTCTTCCCTCCTTTCCCAGCTTGGCGCAGTCAGATAAGCTGCTCTCTTTCAGATAATGTTATGATTCACTTACTTACATGGAAAGCAAAACCATATGGAAGACAAGATAAAGGCCATTTATCTTGAAGTCTACTGAGATGTGAACATCTCACATTAAGGCTGCAGTTCAGCCAGGCTGTCTTGCACATGTTGCTGTCATCTCTTTCCACCAGAACAGAGACAGACTCCTGCATCAGCCGAAACAATCTTCTTAGCTTGTCATCTGCTTTGTACTTAACATAGCCTTGCATGCAGAACATTCAAAGGAAAAAAGAAAAAATATTCTTGTTATGTGCTTTCCTTTGTTCTGAGAAGCCACTTGTGGCAGCTTTCCCTTTGAAAACTGCTGTCTGGTGAAGGAAATTGCTGTCATTCTGGGATAGGGCTGAGTTTGGTAAATGCTATGTGCATCAAGCTTGGCAAAGGAAAGTTTGTTCTATATTCATTAATTAAACGCTTCTCCCTGAGTGGCTGAAAGAGGATCATAGAACAACTTATGTTGGAAGGAACCTAAAGATCATCTTGTTCCACCCCCCCTGCCATGGGTAGGGACACCTTCCACTGAACCAAGTAGATCAAAGCTCCATCTAGCCTGGCCTGGTGTTACTATAATGGATGATATTATTCAATTAATAGCTGCTTTAAGGAAGGAAGACCATCAGGGTGATGTCCCAATGATGCTGGCTGTGCAGCCAGATGAGGGGCAGCAAGAACAGCATGTGACCCAGGACACTGCTCCGAGGTGCCCCAGTGCCTCCTCAGCTGAGGAGGAGCTCAAACATGTAACCAGGTATTTAATGCTCCTGATCTGATACCATCTCCCTGCTTCCTTCCTGCAGGGAGTCCCCACCAACAAACGAAATGACAGCTCATCTAGTTTGGGGTGAAAGCCTCCATCTTTCACACTTCTGGAGAATTAAGAGACAGGGTTCCGATGGATGTCCCGCAGTGTCTGCTGGTACCTTTCTGCTTTTTTCCCTGGGGTCGTAACACATTCACTGATGGATTTATGCTGCAGTTGGAAACCAGAACCCAGGACAGCCTGTTCCCTGGCTTCATGTTATAAACATAAGCAGGTTCACACAGCCATTTGTATCTGGTTCTTTCTATCAGCACAAGAGTTTTATTACCTCTCTAAAATGGTGCTGAAGGGGAGCAAAAGGAAGAGCTGGAACAGGAACACAAAGGAGCGAAGGACAGGAGGCTGCCATGAGACTAGGCAAGCAAGAGCAGGCAATTAATGGCAGGTATCACAGGGGCTGTTGGAAACCACTGGTTTTCCTACGAGGGCTCATCTTTTGAGTAAGACCTGCCATTGGATTGCATCAGGGTCACTCTGGTCTGAAGTGCATTTTTAACAGGGAGAAAATTTTTTCCCATCTTCAGTTTTGAACTTTGCAGAATGAGTTTGCAAATTTAATGACAGGCCTTTAAATTAGCTCGTGTTGTGGAGGAGCGAAGTGAGTAATGTGGAAAAAAGATGCCAGCAATTATGTTTTAAATAAACACCCACCGTGTTATTAGAAACTACCTGAAAAGAGACTTCAGCAGTGTAAAATTCATCTTTCAAACATGTTATCCCAGCTGTCCTGTGTGAGAAACTGTGAATCAGAGGGTTTGTGAAGTGTGGGAATCACTGAGTAATTCCATGCAGGCAGTACCAACCTCTCAGCTGCTTTCCCAGACTCCTAATGAAACTCATATTCAGGTCCTGGTTTTGTTGTTACTTTGCCTCAATGTGCTGAGAGTCTTCTGCCTATGCAAGACCCCACATGCTGAACAAGACAAGGCAAATGGGAAGGTGGGCAAGGGGGGAACAAAAAATGATTGAGAGATACAGCAGACTATCACTCTGCTATCTACTGATTCTGGACTGAGCTGAGAGTAAATATCTTTCATAGTCAGGGTACTTTACTTGCATAAGCAATGCTATTGCCATCTTTCAATCACTGCTCTTGGAGAACTGCTCAGACTCTCCAGCTGTTCTCTACTCCCTCAGAGATACCATGAGAAAGTAGTTGCTTACACTGAGATTACTTTAGTGATATCAAAGGGTGTGGAGGAAGGTTGCTAATTAGTAGACCCTCAAGGTATGAAGAAATAAATAGTCCTGGAGCAGTGAGAACAGATCCAAACCTGCAGACTAATATTATCTTGGGATGAAAGCATTATGTTTAGGCTGATTCCACTAGAGGAGAGTGATTGAACATTCCTGTTGAGGGCTTGTTTTGATTGATAAAGCTCCTTGTTGGATTGTGCAGCATATTATCAATTAATTATTATTTATTATTATTAATATTATTTATTATTATTATTTATGATACTGTTATCATTATTAATGATAGAATTATCTTTATTATCAGCCACCTGCCAAGGCTGAGCCAGGAGCTGCAGTAGCAAAAACTTAGTCTGGGATGAGCTATCATCAGGGAAATTTGTGGCTTGTACTTTTACTTATTCAAATAAAGAAAGAAAGAAAGAAAGAAAGACCTATCTCAATACCCTTTGCCAAAAGCCAAAAATACTTTGCAGGTCGAGCCAAAAGGCAAAAAAATTGTGATAAACAGCTGACATTCATCAGCTGAGCGTTTGCTAAAAAAGTGAGCTTATCCTACCCAATTTGGTCATGGCAGAGGGGAAATGTCAGGCCTGGGAGAGATGGAAACCACAGAATTGCCCGTTCTTGATCTCTTTGCATACTCAGGAGCCACATCCCTCATCTCACAGCCCTGGTGACAGTTCGTTCTCTCTTCATTCCAGCACAACTACAACCAGCAAACCAGTCAGCTGCTCTTAAATGGCTCTCCTGCATTTTGACATAATTTATGGCACTCCTCCACACTTTCTGTAGGGATTACTTAAGGGGGGTTTTTAGTCTTCTCCACTGAGCGTCTTGAACATTACACAAAGCAGCCACTTGGAGTGGCTTGACAGCACTGTCCCCCTGTGCTAAACATAGAGATCTTGGGTTTAAAGTGAAGGCTGTCTTAAGGGAAAAGGAGGAAAAACATGTAAACCAAGCTTCCTTTCAAAATACCAGCCCAGCCATAAGTGTGGTCTTACACAGCTGTTCCCAGGAGCAGGATCGGATCACGGTGCATCAGGAGCACTTCTGCAGTCCTGAAGTTTACTGCTGTTCTTAAATCCCAGCCTCACAACTGGTAAATTCCTGCCAAGCTGTTTGAGATGGTGGTACCTGTGAAGTATTAGATGAGTCTGCCTTGCATCATAAGAACACAATTTGTACTTAATTATGCATATCCCTCCCCCTGAGACAGATGCTGCTGCATCCACAAAGTGAAAAAGAAACACAGATTTCAAGTGGAATCTGACAGCCAGAAGCGTAAGAGCAGGCTTCACACAATCCCAGCAATGGAGATCCTCACAGTATTGCACAGTTCAGACCAGTGGATGTTGGTTTTCTCTGTAGCAACAATTCCCATCTATCCCGGTCCAGCTAACATCCTAATTCAAACAGGTTCTCTTGCGCTTTTGCCTCTTTGTGCTGGAATGTTGGTGGAGAGGTCTCGACCTCTCTTTGCTCCCTTGGGCCCTCTCTGTGAGTCCGTCTTTCAGCCAAAAGTCTGGATGTTATCTCCTGCCAGGTGTTCTGGATGGTGCTGATAATAACAGCATTACCCAAAGCATGTTAAGATCCCTTGCCAGGATTACCCTGCCTCTGTGTCCGAGGCAGTAGTTTAATAGGCACCAACTGGGCTAATTAATCTTCTAAAGCTGACTGGTCTTCCAGGGATGGACGATGGACAGGCAAGAAAGCCTCCCATCAGTTTTGCTGGCCCACAGTGCAAACTGCAGCATCACCCTGCTGTGTTTGAACTGAGCAGATGCCCTGTAAACAGACATAGCTGGTAGGTGGACACAGATCCATCAGCAGCCAGCACCTGCCTGAATTAAATTCCAGTCTGTTTATTCCTTGGAATGACAAGGTATTTCTCTTTCATAGGGCAATCCCAGGGCGTACTTAGGACAAACGTGCAAACCAGTCTTTTTTAAGCAATTCATTGAAAGTGTGAGTCTCCAGTGGCATTTCTAACTTGGGCTCATTACTCACAGGCCTGCTCTTCTGTGTACTTAGAGGCTTTACCCTTTCATCCTCCCCTCATTTACAGGTCAAATCCCCCATCCCTTGCCGTGTGGTCCAAGACAGGAAATTTCTTTTCTGTTTACATCAGGCCATGGTAATGCAGACACTAATCTGGCACGAGCCTGGGCTGCTGTATGGGGGTGATGCTTTTCTCACCATCTCGCTCACACTGGCTGTACAATTCATGAGTTTGGGCTTTAATTCTGTAGGTACTTTAAAGAAGTCCCAGAAGGTATGATGGAAAAGTATGTTTATCAGACATGATATAGCTGAGTGAATAAAGTGAATGGTCCTCTACTCATGAAATGCAAATTCATCAAGGAAACTTTTGGTTTACCTTGTTCAACGGTTTTGCAGATAGTGATTATTGCCTTAGTGAGGAGTTCCTCCATATTTTGTCCTGACTGTTCATCTGCTTGGAGCCCCTTGGCACAAAGTTTAAGTTCCTGCAGCTGCCTCATCCCTACTTCTCTGCAGGATGGCTTTCTGTACAAAACAGGGTCTCTGCTGCCATTTCACTTTAAAACTTAGTCTGACTAAATCTGTCACTTATTTAGGTACATTCTGGATTTATAAACAGGAGAAGGAAAATACATGTGAGCAAAGTGATGCTTTGACACTCTTCAAAATTTCAAGTGTCTTTCCAGGTGGGTGTGTGAATTCATTCTGTAGATGAATCAACACTTTTCCATATATTTTCATTTTAATATGTATTAGGGCTCCAATAAAATATTGGGATGCTTAAAAATTACCAACAAAACACCACAACAAACACACCCCAACCAAGAGTTTAGCTTTCCTGTTTACTTTGGCATGTGGTTTAAACACGTTCTTCTCAATACACCAAGGTTACTTGGTGTCTTGCTTATTTGACACATTCAGAAAATATACATGTCTAGCTTTGCAGCTGAAATGCGAGATATTATTACAATTAACTGTTTATAAGCTGAGAAACACAGTGTCTTTATACAACACAAAGCACTGTGTACAATGCGTATTAAATACTATATATTATAATAAATACTATATATTCAATGCATATTGAATAATACTAGGTGAAAAAAATGTTTCTTTTGCTGTGATCGTAATTATTTTCTTTATAGTTCTAGGAAGTTACCCCACACTCTCAGTTTTAAATGTGTTTCCAATTTTAATGAAGTGTCTGGTTTAATGATGTGTCTGTTTTATGGTGTAGGAATCCCGGTCAGAAAGCTTCATTATGTGAAGATGAGAAGAGGAGGGATTTCATCCCAAATCCTGTTCCCCTGTGAGGCAACAGCTCAGGTTTCCTTCTGTTCTGGAAAAAGTACCATGAAGATGATCTCATGGATATCACAGCTTTTCAGCTTTCTCCAGAATATGGTAAACTGGACAGTAGGTGGAAGTTTTCATTATTAAATTCCTTTCAGAACTGGGAAACTGATATTTGTTCACATTCAAGGCTTTTGAATCTGGTTGTGAGTCATCTGGCCATTTAATTATTCAATAAGCAGTGCTGGCCAAGGAATGTAAAGTGAAATTGCTGTAAAATAGCTGTGGTATGAGACATCCCTATAATTGATGTTGATTTTGCACAAACTTTCTCACAGCTTTTTGGCATTGAATTCATTCTGTTTTTCACATTAGTAGCCAGGTAATATTTAGCAGTGCAAGATCTCTTACCTGTATTATGGATACTTTTCGTTGTGAGGAGGAGGACCTGCAGAACTTCAAAGTGAGTTTAATTCAGCTGCTACATGGGCAGGGACTTGCCAGAATGAAAGCTGTTGCGGTGACTTGAACAAAAGAAAAGCAATTGAGATTTCTTGGAAAACTGTTTGGATCCTGCTGCAGCTGGGAGGCTGAAAGTGTCTGTCTCTGCAGGACTCTAATGGATGTCCCTTCTGGTTACACATGTGCCTAAGTATTCTGTGGAACTGGGCCCTCATGCAAGCAGAAACACCCACACGCTTCCACAGACTATCCAGGGACACAAACATTTTCCAATCTTCCCCCAGAAAAACTCGCCTTGTCCTCACCTCACTGAGAAGCTCAACCTCAGCAGCAAAGACAGCTCTGCCCAGATCACCCAGCCCTGCTGGTGTGGGAGGAATAGACCTCTGTGCTTCTGTCAGGGAGCATCTGAGGTGCTGGGTTTTCCTCTGGCTGCAGAATATGCTTCCTGATGCAACTGAAGGATTTCTGGATTCTTGTTTTATTAGTGTTATTCCAGCCAGAATCTGCAGACATCTCATCCCAAACCAGCTGCATACAGCCAGAGCAATGCAAGGATACACTTAGAGGGTATAATCTTTTCTTAAAGCAAGAACAAATGTTAGTCTTCTTTGAGCTAGGAGAAATATTTATTAGATGTCCTTGAGCATGTGTGTTGCTCTAGGATCAGGCAAGAAAATGAGCTGTGACTCTTAACTCATGTTGTAGGTATGAGGAAGGATGAACAGCAGCTGACTCCTGCCTGGATACTCTGACTAAACAACAAAATTAGTCAGGTCAGGGTTTTCCTCACTCACGCTCTTTTTGGGTCACTCGGTCAGAGCTGGCCTGCAGCCCTGCTCTCTCCACTGCAGCATCGAGGATGGAAGTGGAGGTTTTGCTACTCTGTGAGGCTCAGTAAGCTGGGGATGTTCTGCCTGGCCAGCAGGACAGGAAGTCTTCCATCGCATAGAGCTGTAGAGCTGCCTGCTGAAAACCTCATCACGAAGCAAAAAGCTTAAAAGATCTTATTAAATTTGTTCTCTCTATTGTGTCAGACAGACGGACTTTGCCTGCAGGCATGAGGAGATGCCTGGAAGGATGTGCCTCTGACTGCCTAAAGCCCAGGTTTTCTCCATGTGCATGTTCATTTCTGTGTGGCACTGAATTGATGCTGCACTTCCAGCCTGGCCTGGAGCCCCTGGTCTCCACTGCTGGGTATGTTGTGAGTGTAGTTCTGCTGAAGCAGATTGGAAGTCTCCCTGAGTGCCAGGCCAGTGGTGCTGCTCCACAGCTGCAGTGCAGGTGCAGCAAAGGCACCACGTTGTGCCAGCCCCAACATTGGTCTCACCGAGCCAGGACAACCTGGACTGGCCAAAAAACTACCTGGCTTTGAGCATTTCCAGGGAGGATTCTGTGCATCCACTGAGTTTCTGCCTGCCTGCTGGCCATTGTAACTTGAAGGTTGATGAATCCAGCCTACATTGACTTGAATAGGCTTTTTGTCTAAAGTTTGTCAATTTTTTGAGAATACCTGGGTGAAATTTCCTTTTTCCATTTGAAAGAAAAGAAAAATGTGCACATTGAAAGATGCAAAAGGCATTCAAGAAATGCACAGATCATCAATTCAGGCGTTCTGAGCATTGGGATTGAGTGAAATCATTTATAGCATCTGTTTTGATATTTGGGTGGTTTTAAATTGTAGAGTTTCACTAAACAATTTTGAGTAAATAAATCTTTCCTAGGTAACTTTTAATCTGTTCCATTGTTTTCTCAGTCAGTATTGCTATCTCTGGTAAATATCAGTGCAGTTTTGTGACTACAGCAAGACACTTTTAGCTAGATAAACCAATGCTTTCTCATAACACTGCAAAAAATGTATACAAATAAATAGATTCAGGGACAATTTGTCCAACAAGAATCTATAGCACAGAGGGGATTCTGCAGTAATCTTCAAAGTATATGTTGATATTCTTAAAATGACCTATGAACATCTCTCTAGTCTGTAAGGAGTCCAGAGGGTTTTTTGATATAATAGATTTGAGTTACTAAATTACTGGTGGAAATGTGGAGCTGACCTCCAGTGGCAAATATTTCTGTGAAAACATTGGCAAACATTTAATTTGGTGAATTTTCCTCTAGTGTTTCTTTTCTAAAATCAAAATAAACACAAATATATTGGATGGGGCAAGAAAACACAATAAACCTATTTTCTTGTGTTTTCTGATATGCAATACTGTCTAACTGCTAATAAATACTGGACTACTTTTAGCAGATACACCAAGTCCAAGATGCCTTTGAGCTTGCACATAAAATGTGATGAAATTACCATCCCTTTTGTGCTGATTTAGCCTAGAGTTGGTGAGAAACCTCAGCTCTTCATTGCTCAATGCTGACCGACAGGAATGTGCCGAGTTCGACAGTGCTGGGATGGGAAGGAATCCCTGGGGACAGATTTTTGGCTCAGAGAGGCAGTGAACAGCAGGGGGTGATATGGCAGATGAGCACTCAGACCCATGACACTTCCCTGAAATGAGCCTGGTTTGGAAACCTGCAGGGGCATTTCCATCTCACAGCTGTCACGCCAACAACCAGATTATACTGGCAGGAGCTCTAATCTGGTGAATGCTTCACTTTTTATACAAATTAAGCAATTCCAGCAGGAGGGAGCCAAAAAAATCCCCTGTAATGAGCAGAAAAAGGACTTGAACCTGAGCCTCTTGCACAGAGATGAGTATTTGCATGTGTATTTTTTAAATTAAAAAAACTGTTTTATTTTGATGATTAATAAGCCCAGCTCAAAGAGTTCAGGTGATGGATTTCTTGATGCTTTCAGGCTCTTCACAGAGAATTTTGATTAAGTCCTTTAGCAGTGGCCTGAAAAATTAAGGCATTTTCCTTATGACATTTTAAACTTCCAGACTCAGTGTGCTATAGTAAAATCTTTGCAGAATCTGTTGCCCTACTCTATGTGACACTTGTTTGACATGAATACCCCATGAGCAGTTTCCCATCTGACAAGCTGAGTTTCTCCAGCATTGCCCAGCTTCTCCAGCAGCTTGTGCTGGAGAAACCCAGTCTGGTAACTGATGCTGTTACCATCTCTGGATCCCCTGGGTACCCTTTAAGGTAAAATCCTGTATTTGGCATTTTTCCTGGTCAGAAGGGCCCCAAGGCCTAGTTCCTTAAACCCGAAACTTCATGCTAGAGTAGTTACGTGCCTCCAGGCATTTTGTGAGAGCTCATTAACTAGAAAAAAAGAAAAAGAAAAAAGAGTGATAAAAAACCATGGCACACAGGAATAGCAGAGATATGTTTTAAGCACAGGAAATGTTATTTTTAAACAGCTTGAGAGGGTTAAATCAACAAAATCCTAAACTATTCCCAGCAGACCCCATTCCCATCTCCTCAAAAGCACAAGCTCTGGACAGTATCCCCAGGCCAGATCTCAAATCCTGCTTTCGGAGTCCTGGCTCCTCAGCCATGCCTGTGGAGGGGCTGTTGGCAGACTGGCCCCTTTTCACACTCTGTTTGTGGTGTTCAGGCCCAGTCCAAGTCATCCAGCAGTAGTCATAGAATAGAACCATATTATCATTAAGGCTGGAACAGACCTGTAAGATTGCTGAGTTCAACCATAATTCTTATGCTGTAGTTTGCTATAGTCTTTCCAGTAGGTATCAAACTCTTCAGAAAAAAAAATCCTTGATATTTCATGTCAGCACAGTGCAACAAAGCCAGAAATATTAATTATAATGCAAAATAATGATATAAAATAAAAGGGAGGGACATAAAAGTCTACAAAGCAAAGCTAAGATTACTGTTATTTGTACTGTGTTTCCTAGTAATGGGAAATGTTGAGATAATTCTAAAAAAATAGCACATGACCCAGGTCAGATCCCAGAATCCTGATGTTCCTGATGTGTGGGAAATAGAACTACATGTCTGCCATGCACTCCAGAGTCCTTGTTTTTACAGCAAGGTAATCAGCAGTTCTGTGGTCATGAATTAAAGCACTACTGCAGATGTAAGCACAATGTATCGACACGTCTGTGCGCCATGTTTTACAGTCACTTCACTGCTTTCTGCTCACCTCAGGAAAACATGTAATTCGCTCATTGTTTAGCCATGTGCTCCACAGCATTAAGAGGAGTGATCATTGATAAAATGGTAATAACTAGGCAGGGAATGCAACTCCACTTTCTCGCTTCAGCTTGCCAAGACTGGGGAGCTGACTAAGCACTGTCCAGGCTGGGAGTGGACAGAGAGCAGATCTGGTTATCTTGTTTACTGAGTGGAAACACCCCGGAGGGAACTGCAACCTGAAACTAGCTCGAGTGGTTTGGCACACAATGTGATAGAACCTTCACATCAATAGCATCATCCATGAGATGCAAGACAAAGGCCATGCTATTGTATGGAGTCTTTCTTCCCCCCGGGCAGAAATGGATCCTGCCTCCTCGCTGCTTGCCAGCTACCCAAGTTGTTTAGTAATTGTTTAACTTCATGCTGATGAATGAATGATAAAACTGAACCAGAGCTGCAGAACACAGTTCAAACAGCAAGATGAAAAGGATGGATAATTTATGAGTAGCAGTGTCCAGAAGTGAAATATGAAAACACTGATAAATGAGAACTGAGTTTCTAAGTTTCAAGAAAGGAACACATGGAATGGATAAAAATTGAAGTGAAGCATAAGGCATTAGCACTGCATGGCCTTGCTTGTCACATCATGCTGATCTCCTGGACATTTGCAGGGAAATTTTTGGGTTTGCCATTCTGCACCGCTGGTACAAGCATTACCCTTTTTGCTCCAGAGCCTGACTAGAGCTCTGACTTTTCAAAAGAATAAGCCATGCAAGGCCCCTCTTTTCTGTATCATCCTTCTGGAGGTGCATGACATGCAGTCCCCGCCCCTACCTGTCTGCATTGGGTTTGACCATGGAATAACCCATTTTATCTCACCAAAGCAAACAATCCATGTGTCAGGAGTTCCATGCCTACCATGCTGTGAATTCTCACTGTGTACCCAGATGTTGTTAGTGATACGTTTTACCTCTAATCAGAAGTTTCTAATCAGCTTCCTTACATTTTTTACTCTTTTTAACCAGGGGCTGCAGCAAAACAATATGCTCTTGTGAGTCTGTGTTCTAAAAATATTTTTTTAGTAACAGGAAAGAACTTGAAAACCTCAAGCCAAGAGAGTTCTTTGTATTATTTCTTTTAGTTTTTCCCTTATTTTGACAGTTACATCTCTATCTGCTCCATAGGCTGCTGCAAAGGGAGCAGCTCCACCCCGATCCAGACGCGGTCCTGAGGTTATGAAAATTTACTCACCTATTCACTCCATGCACCGTGGCCCTTGTGACATGGATTCATTTAGAAGTTTAATTACTGGAGATTAAATATATGACAGTAGAGGTAGACTGGAACATAGTACTGATGCTCAGCCAACCTTGAACCTGCACATTTGACTTGCTCAGCAAAACCGCATCAGATTTGTCAAACCATCAGATTTACCTTCATGCATTTTCAGACTGGTGTTTGCAGGGGCTGGCATTTTCTTCTGTGATTTACATGATGCTGGAGAATTATGCTAAAAGTACTGAAGTCTGCATCTCCTTTCTCAGCTTTGAAAAAGTGCTCAGCTGTGGATTAAAGAAAGTTTGAACTATATACATGGTGGCCCTTTATACAATCTTTTTGAAAGAGGCTTTTCCAGTTTTATTTTGCTAACAAAGGCATGACACACATGGGTCAAAGCCCAATTTCAGCTTTACTGTGTCGTTAAAAAAAATGTGATAGTTGATGAAGAAGGACAGAAATATGTAATGAAAATAATAAAAAAAAGAGAGCTGAGCCAACAAAACCCAAGGAGGCGGAAATGGGAGCTGTAAAATGGAAAAAAAAAAAGAGTTTAAAACTATTTTAATTAAATTTTGCAATAAGCTCCAGAAATGATGCAGTTTGACTGTGAGGAAGCAATCTGTGACAACCCAGGCACTTCTCTTTTTTTTCCCTGGACTGCTAGTGACTGTGGATGGATCTCACCCATCCACTTGCTTGACCACTTGCTTGCTCTGGGAGCAGATTATGTCCAAATCCCTGGCCCGTTCCCACCTGAGAATATTTTGTACAGATTATCCTTCTCCCTTGGGATGTGCATTGGGTGCATGAGTGGATTTACAAACCAATATCCACCTGCATCTGCTGCAGAGGCTGGGAAGTGTGAGTCTGACTAACACTTCTCCCCTGGGGCACAGAAGGGAGAGACAGCTCCTTGCCCCTGTGCATCTCTTGCACCCCGGGGAGCTAGAAGGGCTCCAAAGGCACATTTGGAAACACCTCCTCCCTGGGATCATAGAGTGACACTGAGACAGGACCTTGTTCATTCTCAACGAAAGACCAGCTGGGTCTAGGCTGCTCCCTACAGATTACTATCCAAGTTGAACCCAATTACTGAGATGTCTCACCTGCCCAAAGAGTATAAATTACTGCAGGGGAGAAACTCAGAGCTCTCCTGTGTGGGGTGAAGCATTAGGAGTATGATCTGGCTACATGAAGCTCCTTAAAAACACCCATAGTTCAGCCTCTGCTGTTTGTTGACTGAGCAGACTTCTTGGAGGCAGCATGGGCTGCAGAGATACCATCCTCTCATTCTGTCTGTGATGTTCCACAGGGAGCCCCGCAGGTAAGTGGGCGCTCTGTGAGTGCCAGCATGGCCACTCATGGAAAGGGAGAGGAAGGAAGTAAAGTTTGGGTGAGCTGTGCTGATTGTTTCCCTGCTGTCAGTGTGGGCTTGTCCTGGCTCTCCTTGGCATGAATGGTTTGTTACCCTCTCAGACCAAAGCTGGCTGTTTTAACAGCTCCCAGCCATGCAATGCTGTGCTCTGGTACTGACACTGCTCAGGGCAAATGTTAAGCAGGTAGGAGGGTTGCAGAGTGTATTTAGCTGTTCCTCTATTTCCTAACATAGTTTTAGCTGGCTGGCTGTGCCATTCTTTCTTGCTTCATCTGAAAATATGGATCTGGCAGTTGGTGCAGACACATGTTGTTACACCCTCAACAATTTTGTTACCATGCACTGATTTAAATCAATACAGGAAGGGCTTAAAAAAGAAAAAAGACCAGAATAGACTTAGCAGGCTGCGGAAAGTACTGTGCTGTGCCACACATCAGTGCTGGTATTGGGTTGGATCAGGAGTAGAAAGGACTGTCAGGCCCTTCTTCTTAAAGCTGGTTCATGTGCCACCACCACGGGGACACAGATGTGCCTTGTCCTCTGCTTGTGTATTATGTACCCCCTGAACACTAATGCATGGTTTTCTGGGTATGTAATTACAAAATCATAATTTCTTTTGATGTTTTCCATTAGTCAAACTAGCAGCAAATTTTGAGAAATGTGGAGTCAACTGCTGTACCTCTAGATCCCAGAACATAGCTCTGGGATGCACTTCTGGAGTAAGCAACACACCACAGCCATAATTTTGTACAGAATAACAGTAGGACCCTACTCATGCATCAGGGAGAGCTCTTTCATGTGGTGAGGTTGGCACCAACCCCAGTGGTCAACAGGAGATGGCACATCAGTTATGAAGCACAAAATGTGTGAAAAGAAATGGGTGCTTTTTCCTACCCAGCTCATCAGGTCTGGGCAGGCAAGAGAGTCTCCAGCCCCCTGGTTGGAGGCCTCCCAGCAAGCTGAACCCCAACTGTAGACATGAGTCTTAGGGTTATTTTTAATGTATTTCAGCTTCTCGCTGTAGGTTTTGGCACACATACCTCCTTAAGGCTCCTGCATGCTGCTTGGTGCAGCACAGTTTGCTGGTTTGTGACCTCTTGCTGGGGTGACCCCTCCCTGCTCACACACAGAGCCTGTGGAAAGGATGCAGGATCACACTGGCACTCATCATGGTTAAGAAGAGCATGAACTTGAGGCATATTAAGGACAGCTGAAAATAATTAATTGTTAACTGAGCTGGTGGAGACTAGCCCTTAAAAACTATTTGATTTGTGTGATTAAGTTTCCTAGGAATTACACTCAAAAGTTGATGTGATGAAAAATAACACTCCTTTCCATAGTTCTGTGGTTTTTATGTTGGCATATTTAGAGCCAATTTTTTAAATTCACATCGATATGCCAAGGAAAACTTCCTCAATAAACAGAGTTCTTGCATCTGTGCAGTAGTTGGTTTTCAAAGTTAAACATACCTGCTGTTTCACTTTTTTTTTTAGCTGCCAGCAGTGATTAGACATTACCATGGGCTAATTGCTTGTACAATTTCAGTTTTTACCTTGCAGCCGCCTTGAAATTTCCAGCTGCAACAACAGGAACAAGCCACATGCTCTCAGCAAATACAAATTAGTCAAAAACAAAACAAAACTGGTTTTTCTTGTGTTTTTGTTGCAGCTGTTTATCCAAAAATGGAAGAGCTGCTTACCTCCCCCCCATCTGAACTTTATAAACAGACATTACCCTGGTCTGAGGCAACACATATTCAATGTCAGGCAGAGCTCAGCAAAGGCACCTTCTCTACTCAGCTAGAAATATTCACATTTTTGATTAATATGGTGGATCTTGAGGATTTTCTTTTAATGCAAGGGATGCTGAACTCTCTGGTTAAAGGATTTGTGGAATTTGTCTTTTCTCATGTCTTAGATACTGTTGTTCAAACTAGATGTAGGCAAACAGGACTCTGCTCCTGCTGTAATTACTACATGTGTGCCTGGGCATTGACAGACAGAATTGCAAACATGTCAATGGGGAGCAGCAGAATCCTAAAGCTCATCATGCTGCAAGCACTGCTCCTCAGTCCCTAACTAGGGCGTGTAAACCGCTGTTTGGAAATTTTATATATTTTGTTTTGAATTTCATGTGCAGTGTTTAAAAAAAAAAAGCCCCCAAAACAAAAAAGGCGTCCAGACACCCAGAATGATGCCTCTTTGGGGCAGCATTGCTCAGGATCAATGGCTTTCTCCCCAGAATGGATTTCTGTATTAAGGAACATGCCTGTCCTAAGGGTAGGGATGCCTGAACAGCAGGATGTGTGATGTCCCTTTAGCAGCTGTAGCTGACACAACAAGTGTTTCTAGCCTGCCCTGGCTTCAAACAGCTCTCCTGACCCAGGAGACACCTGAAAGAGCAAGGAATCACTTTACTACCTTTCCCAATTCTGGCATCCCATTATTAGTTTCAGATGCCGGAACATGTGCTGATGCTGGAGAGCCTACATCGTGCCTACGGATGTGTGCTGATCCCAAATTTCAGTGCCTTCCTGGTCTTGCCAGAGCATCAAATCATGGTGGAATGTTGCAGCACGGATGAGGAAATTACAGCGG
This sequence comes from Corvus hawaiiensis, assembly GCF_020740725.1. Classification (NCBI taxonomy): domain Eukaryota; kingdom Metazoa; phylum Chordata; class Aves; order Passeriformes; family Corvidae; genus Corvus; species Corvus hawaiiensis. The sequence continues at coordinate 9,362,237 of NC_063223.1, forward strand.
GGCATTACATGGCAGGTAATGATTAGGGGCTTTTACAGGAGCGAATGTTTGGCCCAGGAAAATGATAGGTAATTATGAACAGTGTAGGAGTTGAGATGGTTCTAGGATTAATTTATATCTAGCTGCTTACTCTCTTGTCAGCATTTCCTCTGCCCGTCCCCTGTATTCCTTACAGGCAGCAGTACAAGAGGGCGAGTGGCTGTCCTGGGGGAAACCTGCCTCCTATCTCCTCTTCCTCCCATTCTGCCCCTGGGATCTGCCAGGCTCAGACCCCACTCTGGCTCCAGAGGTTGTCTGCTCTGTTGTTAGCAATTCTTCTTCTTGTCCGTTACAAAAACATATGGCAAATCCGTCCTTCTGCCTGGTTTTATGGGGTTGAATCCCCAAGCAGGAGCTCAGATACACACATACTCCCACAAATGCTGGTGAATGCCAAAACAAAAGTAGGAGTAAGTAATGTAACCTGAAGCCACCCTAGTAAACTGTTTTCAAAGCATTTATTTGAGTAATTGTAAAACAATGTTTAAAGAACTTGGGCTAGTTTCAATTCCTAATTCTAGGAATGGCCTTGAAACAAAATACTAAGCTCCAATTTACTGGGCATGGACAAACTGAGGGCAGCTTGGTGAGGAAGGGACATGGGTGGTTAGACTGTGTGTTTTGGGGGGACTAGAACTTGGCCTTTCTCTCTCCAGCCATATCCAGAGACAACAATATACCACTCAAAAGCTGTTTGAAGTGCCTGAGTGCTGGTGAAAGCAGGGTGGGTCTGTAGTGAGGACTTTCTTTGCCTCCTGTCTCTGCAGGTGTGTTTTGGGCCACTCAGGGGCAAAAGTACTTGCAAGCAGAAGGTCATCCTTGCAGTGTACAAACCTGCAATGGCTGTTGATCCCAGGGCAGTCTCTGGGCTGTTGGAGTTAAGGCACAATGTGATATTTATTGCTGCATTTTCCATCTAGCATGACTTCTAACAACCACTAAAGTAGCCCTGCTACTTTCTGCTCTCTTATCCCCACTTGCCTTAAGCAACCTCTGCTCCCATCTCTCCAAAACACCTTGTCCTTTGTGGACTCCTAAGAATTAACAGGGCCTTCAAAGCCATGGAATTTACCTACGAACACCTTCAGCAGAGATTCTTCCCCCTGGTCCTGGGATGTGACATAAGTACTGTAAATGCTAAGTGGAAGGCTCCAACCTACTTCCCCGTGGGAATTCCTTGGCTCTGTAAAGATTTAGGATTTGCTGTGTAGTCCAGGTGCCTTTTGATTTCTGTTGTGGCTGTGTTAGTCTCACGGGAAAGGAGGTAACGTGTCTCACTGGAGCTGCTAGGAATAGACTGTGGTCAGGAAATGAGAAAATATGGCCTCACCTGCATTTTCATTGCTTTTCTCCCTTCATGCTCCACTGTCTCCTAACACATCAGGCGGCACTTGGCAGCTTTGGGAAAGCATTTGTCTATGTGCTGTGCTCTCACTGGAGTCTGGGTAATACCTCACTACTGTTATTAGCAAGTAAATTTATTTCTTTAGAAAAAATGGGAAGGCTCATAGTGCCGTACTGATGGCTCTAAAGCTTTGACCGGTAGGTCATTCCATTATCTGCACCCCACAGAATCAGCTACACTGTTTATTGCTTTTCTTCCTCTCTTTTTTTCATGAGCAATAAATAAGAAACTGTCCTTTTCCCTACTTACCTCATTAGGACTTTATTAACAGAAAGCACATTTTTGGCAGTTAGATTTAGCAGTCATCAGCGTTTCTTTTTTTTTTACTTTAAACAAGTCTGAACGTTTGCAGGAGCCTCAACCACAAAAAAAAAAAAAAAAAAAAAAAGAAGAAGAGGGTTTCCCCCTTGCTTTTTTTTTTTTTTTTTTGGAACTTTAAAAGAAGAAAGTCTGTGCCTCTGTGTAATGTTCTTTAGTGGAACAACTAACTTTCTATGCATTTAGCAAAATTAAGGAGTTTACAGTTTTTCCAGCTGTTCTGTGATAGGACATAAACAAGTAAGAGTGATAGCCTGCCTTGGAAATGTTCTGTGCAAGCCATACAATTGGATTCCAGCATGATTGGTTAGGTTATGCTGTCTGCTGCTTCTTGTTGTTCTTCTCAAGTTTCTGAGTCAGCAAAAGCAGTGAGGAGAAAACATGCAGATATCTTGCCACTACCCATTTTCCTTCCTTCCCCATGCCAGGAAGAATGCAATAAAATTGATGTAAGGACACAGGGAGTTACTGAGGAGGTTTTTGTGGTTTCTGGAGGAGAAGCTTCTTTTGATTGTGGAAAAAAAACCAAAACAGTCTTGTGGCATTTTCAAAAATAAAAACTTGCTTTATTAAGGGAGCTTTCATGACTGTGTGTAAGGTAAGCTGTGCAAAGCAGAGTCATATACATTAGCACAGTGGTGCTCTGCCCATGCTGTGGTCAGACATCAGGCAGCCCTGGTCTCAGCTGAGGCTGGGTTTTATCAATCTGCATAAATCATTCTGTGCAGAAGACAAAAAGCATGTGATTCCCTCCCCATCATGTAGGAGCAGGATGGGCAGTGAGCTTGAAGCAGGCATGAGGTGAGAGAAGGCTGTGTCCCACCAGGGCTGGTTTGATGCTGCTGACCCTCTGGCCCAAGAGCCAGGCTGGCTGGAGAAAATCTCAGTAGATCTAAGGGCAGGGGGTAGGAGTTGAGCTGGAGCAAGTACAGCAGCATAAAGCCAAATATAATCCAGAAATAGTACTCAAATGGTAACAAAACACCAGATTTGGGTGGTAAGCAAAAGATTTGAGTATCTGAGCAAATACCTGCTCAGAGACTGATACATGCTCTCTGTGTGGAAGTCAGCCATCAGAAAGCTCAATCAATCACATCTGTGAGTGCTGTGATTGCACATGCTGATAAAGCATGAATGCAGCCAAGGACTTGAGCTGAAACACCCTCTGAAAATGGATAAACCCTTTTCGAGCTCAGAATCCACTTGATTTGAGAGCATGCTGCCTGGGGAAAATCAACAAAGTGAATTATCTTTTGTCCCAGGGCTGAGCTTTCTAAAATGACCATGGCCCTTCATTAAAACCAAGGGGAAAACATGGATACTCTGTACCTTCAGTTCCCTTGGCAACCTACAGGCCCAGTATGTCTTTACAGGTCTAGACATCACATACCTCCAGACACTGCAGCTGGAAAGGCACATTTCTTGTGAACACTATTTTATGATTGTGCTTCAAGTGGAAAAATCAAGAGAAAAATGGCAAACCTGCAAGCATCTGAATCCATTTCTGGGTTACACCTTTTCCTTCCAAGATTTCATCAACTGGTGAGAAATAACAGGGTCTGATGCTGTTATTGTGCCATGGAAAATCATCTGAGTCTGTACACAGCCTTCCAAAGAGATTTTAGTGAGTTACAAAGCTGGTTTTTTTTCCCCTCTGTTGTGGAACAAGACCTCTCCTGCCTTCCCCACACCTGTCTCTTTCTATGGCTGCAAGGTCTGGTCATGCCCTGCTCCACGGAGAAGCAGCCAGGCATGTCAGGAGTGTTTGTAGCTCTCGTTGCAAGATACAGGGGGAGGCTCACCGTCCCTTTGCCAAGCTATGAGCTACTGAGAACACCGTGTGAGTGGCTGCAAATGTGCAGACTGACTGGTTCCTTGCTAATGAGAGGGCTGATGCCAACAAGCAGTATTTTCTGAGAAATTTTGAGTCAATCCTTTAGGCAGACTAAACTGGAAGACAAAGTAATCTGATATTGGTGATGGGTAACTGAGCAGCTGAGAACAGAGCAATTTCTCCAGTGCTTTGATCTACTTGGGATACTGGCATTGACTGATGTTCTCAAACAAATTGTGAGGAGGAGGATTCAGCAATGATGTTCTTTGCAGTCTTTCCCTCAGAAATCTCCAATTCTTGTTGAATCAATAACTTCAGGAAAAAGAGCTGGGGGAGAAACAGGCTTCTCATGCCTGAAGATTTTTTTAAATTTCAGAGATTTTTTTTCTGTTTTGCATCAACACGAACTCAAGGCCTCCCAAAAATTTCTGTAGGAAAAAAGATTTAAAGAGCCTATTCAGAAGTAATAGCAAGCCTGAGGGCAAGGCCAGTTGCATGGTCTTTGGGAGGTGCCTCTTGCTCTGAGTCACCACACAGGCTCTTAAATTTGATTGTCCTTAGGTCCTGAGGAGGTGCCCAGGAAGCAGGCAATTCCTTAGTCCACAGTACGTGTCTCTTGGCCTTTGCTGAGGAAACCTTTCCTGATGAAAGTCTCATCAGCATCAATACATTCTCACAAAGTCTTTTGATGAGCTGACATCTTGCAGTGTAGAGGATCCACTGGCAGAGTCCCAACCTCTCCTAAATACAATACTCTAACAGGCTTAGCAGCAGGATAAACACCAATTTCAGTGAAAGATGTTGAAACAAATATTCTAATATTCTCTCTCACACTTTAATGGTAATTTCATGGCATCGTCCGTAAGGCAATACAGCAGTTTTCTGCTAGACTGCTCAAGGTGTCCAGCACCTACAGCTACTGCCCAGAGCACTGAGTTTTGTAGCTAATTGAGAGGTGCATTCAGACAGAAACTCCCTGATTGCTCAAATACCTTTATTCACCTCAGCATCACATCCCTGCTCCATGCAAAATGCATCAGATACCTTTATTTAGCCTGGTAACAGGTATACAGGGGAAACTCCTGTAGAAAAGTTTCTTAGAGAATCTTCTGGAGCCCTTTCAAAAATGGATAGCTGTAGGTGCTCTCTCACTGAACCTTTTCAAGTAAGTATGAAATAAACTCCATTATAAATTAATGATTCCTGTAGTGTTACTGGAACAGTGTTGTTAACACTCCACTTTATTGCTGTTCTGCTCATAACTTCAAGCTTCTTGAAGTGTTCATGCTTGCTTAGAAAACCTCAGCATCTCTTTTTCAATATACAATTTTTAATCTTCATGGTTGGCTTAATCCTGGGTTTAAACATGACCTTCAAGGCTCTAAATCCAAAAAGCTAAATAGAAAAATCCCTGATACATTTTGTTCAGTCTCTTGAGTTATTTTATTCTTGAAGAAAATCAGTTGATCCTAAATGCCAGACTGTTATGAAAGACTAATAGTGACCAAGGTTGCACTGCCTGTATCACCTTTCTATCAAAAAGAAGCATGTACTACATTAAAAACCATAGTGTTTAAAATGATACTTAATATTGTTACCATGGGAAATAGAAAGGGAAGCATTCTTGCAAATACAGTTCACCAGGAGAGATCCCTGACATTTGAAGTCTCCCATCATACTGCTGCACAGGTTGATAATAGAATGATTAATACAGAGATAAAAGAAAGTGTGGAGCATTAGATGGGATGCAAAAAAAATGAAATCTTCAAGCTAAAAAGCAGTTAATAGTTTTGAGCATATTGTTCAGGGACAATGTAAGAGAACCTAAGAATGGAAAACGTCACCCATTGATGCTTTGACTAGACATGTGCAGAGGAAATAGAAATTACCAGTGTTGGTATATTCTTAGGAGCCATTAAGGGGACACATCATTGGTGTGGCACCCTGGGACTGTGAGCCAGGGCCCTGCCCCACAGGGGACAGTGGCAGGTCTCTCTGTGGATGAGAGCAGGGTCATACTCTGGCAGAGCAAGTTTTGGCAATTGAACTGTTCCTTTTTCCTTTCTGAATTATTTTTTGTTAGTCTTCTTCCTGCCGAAGCCCCTGGACTTTGGCTCAGCTGGCAAAGGGTGGGTTTGTACATCAATTCCTTTATTAAGCAGAACCTGGGACCTCTTTGCTGTTGCTGCCATAAAGTCTTGCACAAACTGGTACCAACTCTCCTGCTAACTAAAGTCTGATCTCTCGCTCCAGCAAGGAGTAGCCGAGCTTTGAGTCCATTTGTTAGCTTTGGCAAGCTTAAATTCCTTTAATCTTCCAATAAGTACTTTTTCCCACTCCAAGGACTCTGGATCCTTTACTAGAAGGATGTTGTAAATCATTCCAGAAGCTGAGGGGAAGGAAGCAAAGACACTCATCCAACTGCTCAGCATGTATCTGAAATACTTCGTTTGCATAACCAAAATCAAGGATGTTTTTACAAATTGCATTCCATGTTTTTAGGAAATGGACATGGATTTAATAGCTTCCTTAATACTACTTTGTTTTATTCCCTCACACTGGTGCATGTGTTCCTCCACTCTATATGTGGTGTGGCAGCTCAGAGTTGACTGTAACTGTGTGGACACCTGTAGAAACTTGGCCTTGAATGTATTTGGAACCTCTTGGCAGCCCTTCTCCTGTTTATCTGGGATTGAAACAGCAGTAATTGACTTTCAGGAAAGGAGCAGTAATTCCCCTTTCCAAACCTAGTGCCAGATTCTGACAGGACACAAATGCCTGTGCTGGAAGGAGAGCAAGGCTCAAACTTCTCTGTCATCTAGAGTTGCACTGTGAGAGAGATATGTGGGACAGGATGTTTCTGTGTCCCTGGTTCCTGGTGGAGTGCTATCTAAAATTTTGCCCTTTTCTCTGCCTAGAGCATGCTAGTCCAGGCTCCATTTGCTCCAAAAGTGGAACACAAGGGCTGAAGCTCTGGCAGCAGTGCTTGCACCTCAGGACCAAAGGCAGCATCAGCCCTTAGTGCTGGCCAATGCCTGACTCCACAGAATAGATGGGCCTGGCACCACGTCATGAGAGAGCAGGAGAGGATTAGGCTGCTCAGCTGTAAAATACTCTCCAGTGTCTGCTCTAGCTGCAGGTGGTGGTGACAAGCAGCTCCCTAGCTGTGCATTAAACCCAGCACCCCTGTTTGTGCTATTAAGTGTATTCTTGTGGGCTGAGTAAATTACCACTGGACATCTGTAAAATACATTTATGTGTCTAGAAGGTTTCTGTAGACAAGGATGGGTTAGCTCTAGCTACCCTCCCAGTTTAGCCCCATAGCAGGTTTCTTCTGCGGATGTCTCCAGTGAGGAACAACAATTGCTAACAAAAGGCAAGAGAAGCACTTTTGGTCTGTGTTATCCATTAGTGTCTGGGAGCTTGTGCCAAACCAATTCTTACTGTTACAGTTGATTTGTGTGTAGATATCAATGGATATACCTCTAAGAGCAAGGGAATTCTGTATGTAGGAACCCGTCTCCAATGGCTCACGTTTTTACGGCTTTCCATGCACTGCACTGGGTACTGCACATTATTAATACACGTGCTCTCTGAGTGCTAAAACCCGGGGGAATACATTTGCTTTTCCTCATTCCTCTGACTTGCAAAAGTACATTGATATGTTCCAATTTTTGCTTAGTTACTGTCTTTATTGACTTCATTGGACTAATCACAACATTGCATTAGACATACATGTTTTATGGAAGGATCAGAATCTTATTTTGACCTTTTAAAAAAAAAAAAAAGAGGTAAGCTGTTAACTTTGAGACAGATACAATTCTTTTGTTCTATGTCCCTACAGTGCCTTGTTGTGGATTCCTCAGCCACAATTCCTGTACCTGTGTACTGCAATTATTTAAGGAACATCTACAAAAGAGCTGTATGCCAAGGCAGTGGAGCAGCGAGGGACACACTCTCTCTGCACACACATATAGACTAAGAGCTCCTCTAGACAGGTGACATTGCTTACTGCACGGAAGTCGTGAGTCACTTACACCTAAATGAATACATTGGAAAAATTGATAACCATTAATAAATTTCACAAGTTCTTCAAGGTGTGAGCATTTTTTCTAATTTTTCAAGGTAATTCAAAGAAAATCAAGCATCAAACCCTGTTCTCTTGGCATGGGCCCCTTAACTCTGGGAATCAAAATTACCTTCTAGCAACAGCTAATACTTGGCAAGCAAATGTCTATTGAGCCCATTTGCTGGAACTTTTTATGCCTTGCTCTCAGTCCATATGGGAAGTATATTGCTAGCATAGCATTAATCTGATTTAAAGCTGGGAGTGAAGCCACTGCGTAGAGCAGAAGGTACGAGTGGGGAAATCCAAGGATATTATTTTCCAGGCCATATTTGTTTTTAAATCCGAGTCATGTTGCAATGTAGTTATTCCAAAGGAGGACAGGAAAAGGGAAATTTCTCCAGAAGTATTTTTATGAACCATGAAAATAAATAAGCTTTTCAGAGCTGAGTTAGCAGTAGTCAAAGAAGCCATAGTTCTTGAGCAGGGAAGGAACTCGATGTAACCCCAGTTCTCCGTGTGCTGCACCCACAGAGTGCTTGTTTAATAGCCCAGTTGCTCCAAAACCCAGGGGAATCCTCGTGAAAGAGAGCTCTAAAGATATCTGAAGTTTCTAACTGCTATTAAAAGCAAGCCTGCAGTTTAAAGTTGACAGTGCATTAATCTTTTCTGATTAGAGGAAGAGCAGCAGATAACAAGATAAAGATATCTACCAGAGCTGGCTCAGAATATTTGCACAACATGGAGAAAAAAATGGGGAAGAGTGCTGCTGTGAAAAACCCTCATTTCATCTGCCCCCTAACATTGCTACTGAGTGATGCCCCTGCTTTACATATGCAATTTAGCCACCAAAAGGCCAAGCAGAAGCTGTGCTCACCTCTGTGCATCTAGCTGGGGTTGAATTTGATGCCTGTAGGAGCCAAATGAAAGCAGCCCTCTGAGAGCAACTTCCAGAGACATCTTAGACTGCAAGTGTTGTTTGCTCCTAATGCCTCAGTGCTCCAAAACTCCAGGAAGAGGCTGATCCTTTGGGAGGGGATGGTATCACTGCATGAGGGTCTATGCCTCTCCCAGTCCTCGCACCCACCCCAGTCTGTGTTCCTGCTGTGGGACAGCCTTTGAATGGACACATTATCTTTTACAACTGAGCAAAGGGGCCCCTCTCCTGGAAGGGGTTTCCTGGGGAGGTATTTCATCTGCCATCCAATCCCTTCCTGCTGGCTAAGCTCAGTCAAAAGGCACTGTGGGATTAACCCTTGGAGGTCTGATTCTGTGACTTTGGTCAGGGATGGCTCGCAGATTTTAGGCATATGCAAGCACAAGATCATGTCTTTGATTTTGGTCTCTGGTGTCCGCAGCTGAAAATGGGATTTAAAGTGCCAAGAAAATCAGACCAAAAATAGAGAACAAAAATGTGCAACTCATCTAAGGTACTAGACAGTGACAGACTATATAAAATGTTATTGTTCAACAAACACTGTCTCTAATAAACTTCATTTACAAGTGTTAGCAGCTTGGCAACTTGGAAACCCCAAACTCCAGTTAAGTAAGGAAACAAAAAGAAGAGCCATATGATGATACCCATAAACTACACAGCTGGTTTCTGTTTTAAAAGATATTCTACTTTCCATATTAAATAAAGCTGCTTAGAGAGCAAAAAAAACCCCATATGGCCTTCTGGAAAATGAGAACCAAGTTCCAAACTAAAAATCCTGGCCATGAAGAGCCATTAAAAATAAAAGTGTGCTTTTTCTCTAACTAGCTACTGTAGCACCAGAGATGAACCCACCTGGGTGGAGTAGGAGTGGGAGAAACGGCTGCTTCTCATCTCAGGAGACACTTGGACCTCAGGAGACACTGCAGTGGAGCAGCAGAGACTGTGATGCTCAGTATCACTGTGGTATTCATGTAAGACCGGGTCCTGCAACCCTACCTGGCACAGGTTTCAGTAGGAATTGAAAGATCTCTGGGGCTTGCATGAAAAATCTAAGTTCTTTATAAGAAGCTGACCTTCTCTACCATCCTTATTGGTGCAGTTTGACCTCATATACTCGTTTCTGGTTATACCCTAAGGTTTCTGACTAAAGATGATTTACCAAGCCATAAAAATATTGCTTTACTTTATAAATCTTGGATACATCTGTGAAATGAAGATATATGAAGTATTGCTAATTTATTTGAAAATATTTAAAACACCCCCTAATTAAATCTTCAGTTCAGCTACTCATGGCAGCGAAAGAGATGGCTGCTAATTTTGCCTTTGGTTTGGCCAGTCTCCTCGAGTATTTCGCTTGCAGTGCTTGTCTGCTTTTTGAGAATTCTGTTACGTGTTAAGTCCTGGAAAGCACCCAGTTCTCTGTCTTGCAATCAACAGACTAGACAGCCTCTGACAAAATAAAACTGTGGCATTGTCCGCTCACCACTGCCATGAGTTGGTTCTACCTGTGCATACTGATTATTTGTACCTGTGGCCAGGTAAAAGTAGTTTAAGTCCTATTTGCATGGCTTTTTAAAAGTATATATTTATAAGTGTATTTAGAACTCTGCCATGGGCTGGTAAAGTTCTCCTTCTCCTGTGCTGAATTGTGTACAGACACAAGTCATGGACCCAGGGACACTTACAGGGGTGGTATTCCAGTGTCGTCGGCAGTAGTCCAGTGTCGTATTCTCAGATAGAATGGAGAGGTCACGTGGAAATATTTGTCTAAATCCGCAGATGTCTCATTCATCTGTAGAAGCTCAAAGAATCATCTGAAAAATTCTCACCCAAGTTTAGTTTGGATTTTGAACATTTCTAATCTTCCTATGCTGTTTTCATCTGAAATTTCAGGTTTGAAATCACCTTTCCTGATAGTACCAGGGCTCACAAAGGACATATGATGTGGTACACCCCAGTCATCACTTTCCTAGTGGGGAATTTGTCTATAAACAGCTGTTCCTTTGAAATCTGTCAGCAATTTTAAAAACATCCAAATGATGTTTTACTGAGGGTTTTATAAAAGAATTTTTAACATAGAGCATAATTTTCTTCTATCATACAATTTCATAAATAGCCTTTGAAGAATAACAAAATAATTTAAGCTGCAGCACTTAAATTTGGCAGACTGAATAAATTTAGGAAGCAAATCTTTCCATAGGCAAGCATGTAAGTAATAACATATTCATACACATGTGGATTAATATTGCAGAGGTTAAAAAAAAAAAGTCAGAGGAAGTTATTGATGTTGCTCATCAGAGTTGTGGACTTCGGGTGAACTGATGCTCCTTCCATGCAACTCTGCCCTCTGCTTCGGACAAAACATCTCTTCAGAGCGCTTGCACAACTGTGGCATCATTCAGATTGTGCTTCCAAAATGTGAGGGGTGAACAAAACTGTAGAGAAGGTGGTGAGGAGACTGTGGCTGCAGGATTCAGCCCATGGATGGCCCAGCTGAATGCTGAAGGGTGGCTGAAGCAAATCTGTGGATGGTTTCCTGGGTGAAGGGTTGGTTTGGATTAATAGACCTGACACGCCATCCCCCCCAGTACATGGGCTACGGTGGAAAACACAGAGCAGCATCTGGAGGGCTGGAAAGCAGAAAAGGTAGGATGGAAAGAGGAGCAGCCTGCAGGGATTCAGCCTCTCAGGACAACTGGATAAAAAGCCTTACACAAACTTTGTAGTAAGAGGCAAGTCTGGTTTCAGAACCAGCAACATAGTTGAGGGAGATAAAGATGAAACATCATTTCTTTCTATCTCATAGTGAGGAGATAAGGACAAGGTGAGCAAGCTGCTATTTTCAGGAGGAGAGCCCCATTTTCTGGATCTGCTGCCCAGGCGTCACACAAGTACATCAGTCTCAAAGAGGAGATGAATGATGTTTTCAGCTTCAGTAAAGAAGAAATGAGGAGGGACTCACGGGAGTGTGCAGGACTAGAACTGCAAGTCTGGAGACAGAAAATCTTGATAATTACAGATCAGGTTATTTATGAAATGTGGGACTGCATCTTGAAGGAGTCTGTGGTGAGACAGGCAGCTCTAATCCTAAAGAAATGCCTCCAGAGAGCCAGCAGCCTGGGAGATAAGCAGAGGGAGATTCCAAGAAAGGAAGACCATGAGTTAAACAGAGGAACTAAAAGGCAAACAGAAGCTGTCTGGGGGCATGGGCATCCTGGGTGTCAGTATGTCCTCGTCCATCTCTGAGCTATGGGGCAAAGGCTGAGAGAGGCAAAGCTTCAGTGACTTCAAGAACTAGAAGAAGAGAAGTGAAAAGGAAGAGACTTGCAGTGTGAAGTTTTCAGATCCAGACTCAATAAATCCATGAGACAGGAGAGGACTGCCAACAGCTTTGGCCCCATTTGCATGTACATTATTGAATCAGCAACCTTTTCCCTGCCAACTGGACTGTCACCTGTTAAGCAGAAGAAATTAGGCTGCAGAAATATAATAAAACCATTCTGAGGGCAGTGGGGAAATGCAGGCTAGTGATAAGAAACCTCCAGAGCAGGAATGTTACCTTTTGGGTACAGGAGAGCTGCCGGCACCAAGCAGTGCAGGAGGAGGCATGGATATGGCTGCAACACAACAATGTGATACCCCCAGCTAAAGCACAGGACAATATCCCTGTGCAGCTTATCTGGGGCACAAGGCTTTGTCAGGCCTTATTCTGCAGAGATGGATGGATTTAGAGTGAATTCTGTTTAGTCTTGATGGAGCGCTTAAATAATGATCTGGCAAACTTTCACAGCAGACTCATTGTCTTGGTTTGAAAGACGGGTGTCTGCTAAGGAAGGCAGAAGCCTCCCTTGGAATGGCAGATGCAACCCCCCTTCCCTCTGAGTTATTATAATTTTGAAATCAAGGAGCTTTTAGGCAAAGATGTGGAAAATAGGAATAACAGTTCTTTACTATTATGTATATGTGTGTGTATAACCAGTCAAACAAACAGCAATAACTCTGGCAGTAACAGCGAACAATCACAAACCCAGTCCCAGCCTTCTCGGCTGCCGGGCCCTTTCCCCTCGGGTGCAGTTCCGCTCGCAGCCGGCAGGGGCGCTGGCGGCTCCCGGTGAGCAGGGCAGGTGCGATGGTTCCCCCGCGGCTGCAGGGGGCGCTCCGGAGCGAGCTCGGGGAGCACGCGGCACTGGCGGCCTGGGATCCCGGGGAGGGATGGAACAAAGGCCTCACAAACCCCTGGGCAGCCGATCCCGGTGTCCGGCCGGACCCTCGGGAACAGCAGGCTGGAACGGCAGGGACGAGCACAAATCCCGGGTGGCAGACGAGATGTATCCAAACGGGGAACCCCCCGGAGGTCTGGGCAGGCAGGACGTGCGGGGCTACAGCGTAGAGAAGGCTCGAAGCAGCGACAGGCGCAGGGCGGCCACAGTCCAGCTCCCAGCGGGGCAGGGAAAGGTGGGCTTGGGATCCTGGGGCTTCTCCGGCAGAAGGAAAAGCAGCTGAAGAAAGCAGCCTCCCTCTCTGTCCAAATGCCAGAGACCGGAGACCGACTGCCCACACACCCAGGTGAAACAAAAGAGTAGCCAGATGTGCCCCACTCCGTGGCCAGCTCTTTTGTTTTACTGAAGTACCCAGACATTTGTCCCCCTAGCAACACGTATGGGGAACATTCCTTTAACAGAAAAAAAAAAACCCAAGAGAGCTCCTAAAATCCCAACACTCATTAAGGCACCCATAAAAGCCAACATAGTCTGGATCACCAACCACATAAAGGAAAGAAAAACCTTGAGGAAAAGTAAAGAGCAGCTTATCTAAATGGAGGAACCACTCAGCCAGAGCTTTTCACCACTATCAGTGCTTCAGGACAGCCTAGTTCATCTGCCTGGAGCAAAGCATTCTGCACCTGGGAGACCAAGAGCAGCTGCTGACACTCTCAGCCAGGCAGGAGCAACATCACCAACCATTTCAGGGGAGCTGGCTTTCTGAAAGATGAGCAGGGAAGAGCTCTGCCCAAAAGCCTAAAGACAAATTTTCCACAGATTCAGAACCTTTCATCAGCTTCCTGCATTAATTGTTGGGATGGATGTATGAACCAACTTCAGGTGAAGAGAGGCTGAAAGATACATAAAATACCTGGGAGTATTAAGTCTATAACAAATCAAAATGGACTAAAGCAGGGAGCTGCTGGGTGCAACACAGACTGCTGCACTGCTAATTCACAGATTAATTCTGCTCTGATTCAGCCCTGCGCTTGCCCTGTCCCTGGCAACCCCTGTGTCTCTTGGCTTCCCTCTGACATCCAGGTCTCTCCTGCAAGTCCGTTGAAGATCCTGGCACATCCCACATATTCTCCTCAAGCAAGTTGTTTCAACAGCCTCTCAAGAAGACCCTCTGAGGAATATGAAATGTGTCTCTTCAGGTCCCTCTGTTCCTCCCTCCTCAAGAATGACACATGATATTTACACTTTGGACAAGCCCCTTTTTCTCTGATGCTGCCTCTAAATGTAACTGAAGAAAAAAGTTCTTCTTCTGCCCTCCCAACAGGTAAGGAACAACTGCTATCCACAGTGTGGTGGTACAGTACATCTCAGATATTAGCCAGTCCAAAAGCTGATGTCTTTATGGTGGAGACCTACAAAAACATGCATGAGTTGCAGCTCATTTTCAAAGGAATAAATGTTAGAGGTATGACTTACGCTTTTAAAGAAAACTGTATGTTCCCTGGCAAAGAGAGAACCTGATCAGAAAGGAAATGGGAAGTGACTCCCAGGGTTCACACAGGCCCATACCCAAAATTGCGTATGTAACCCAGCAGAGATGTCTCCTGAACTCCACTTTAAAAAAGAATGTGGATGTTGTCTTTGAACCTCCCAAATTCAGCAGTTTCTCTCAGCCCAGGGAAAGGGTGATATGTTTGATACACAGCTTATTCAGAGAAGCCCTAGAGATTGTGAGCCTTGGGAACAACATAGCAGGAAAAGGACCAGACCTTTGGAGACAGCCAAGTGTGGCATAATCCCATGGAACAGCACTGCCAGGTACCAGGGAGTTTGACAGGGAAGAATTTTGCAAGGGGGAAAAGTAGGCAAGTAATGAATATACAGGTCTTGTAGGAAGGAAAGGAGCAGATTGAACTGAGAGGTTTCAGTGGATATTGGGTAACAGGAGAGCTTTGGGGAAAGCTCAGTGCATATTGGAAGGGTTGTCACAGACTGAGTGACCCTGTAAGGAAGCTGGCATCTTTGGTAGGATCCAATGGTAATGTTCTTTGAAAAGAAAAGAGCAGTGGCCAAGTTTCAGAGGCATGGGTCCACAGAGTGCCTGCACCTGCAGCCTGCTATATTACACATGCTGCCCCTGCAAGTGCATCAGCAGATTAAATGCAGACCTTAGGTGTACTCTTGGCTCGTGCACTTCCAGGCAAATGCTCAGCACTTCTTTAAAGACATTGCAATGTGTTGTAACTACACAGCTTTGCTTTCATCATGTCTTCAACCACATCTTTTCCATAAAGAGTTTATTTCACTACTTGACTGACATCTAACACAATCCTTGTGACAGAAGGGGTGCAGGTTATAAATGACTGTATTGACCATAATGACTTTGCTCCATTACCCCTCATTTGCACAGCCCTTCCTGTGGCAGCTGTGATATGACTGGGCTAGGACTTCACAATCTCAGTTTTCACAGTGAGCATGCCAAGATGGTTTTTCAATACTGTGCTTTAGTCACTTTGCATCCTTTAGCATGAGTGGAACCATGGCTTTAAGACCCTGGCCCAGTATACTTCAGGATTAAGGGACCGCTTCACCATTATTCAGCTAAAATATGTTCATTCTGAACATATACAAATGTTGGAGATCTCACTTCTGGAAAGCACATCTGAGCATCTGAGTTGTACCAGATACTGTTCATCCTTTATATCCTTGCTTACTTATTCTGTTTGCTCTTTCCAGCATGCATTCCCTGCTGCATTAATGCTATGATGCTGGTTAAAATTGCTTCATCATTTGTCTATTAAATTAAAAGATCATCAAGGCATTAAAGTGTTACTTAGTAGCTGCTGTTCATACTGATTGGTCATTAAAGATTCCAAGCTCCATTTAGCTCAGAGCTTACTAAGCAACTCATTAAGCTAAGGTTGCAAGGCCCCCATTCAGCAAAACAACTACCATGTGCTCACATACCATTAAATTCAGTGAGTTTTAGGCTTGTCATTTTGACTTTTGCCATTCTGTTCCTTGGACATTGCAACCGTTCCCAGTGGTTATCTGAAATTATACCTTTTCCAATGCCACAAAATACCCTTAAAATATCATCAGAGTGTTGAAGGCTATTTTAGAAACCAAAGTCCCTCCAGCTGAACCATGAAAATTTACTTCTAGTAGTTGTATGTACAAGCTTTATACTTGAGAGTGGAACTCAGAGCATGGTCTGTGTGTTGCCATTGGAGAGGAGACAGCCAAGAGACAATGACTGGGAGACACCTTAACCAAGGTGACTCAAGTGTTAACTTTCTGCAAGGCTGAAAAAATTAAACCCAGTCATAGAACACCTGCATCACTCATTTATTATGTTATTCAATAGAGCTTTTTTGTGTCAGCTTCGTTTCTCTGTCTCCATTGATGCTATCGTAGATTAATTGGCACCACTGCAAATGTTCACAGCTGTCTACAAGATGTTGGTAAGTGCATCGTGTCAGTCAAACATGCTATCACCAAAGAGATGAATTTATTTCATTCTTCAGGAAGACAGTTCTGTAATGTGACCTAATAAAATAAAATCTTTCAGCAAGTGTTGGGAGAATATCCATCAGTCTTCAGGTTAAACCAAAAAAGCTAAGCTTGTGCTGATGCTTTGTCATTTTAACAGTTAGGCACTGAAAATTTAATAAAGTGCTCATGAGACAAATCTTGTTAGATGGTATAAGCAAGTTTCCTGTTTAACTTGGGATGTACAGAGCATGTCTCCAATCTGCCCAAAAAGGGGATGAGCTTGTGTTTTATCTATGTATGCACACAAACATAGGTGTGATTCTTAAGGATTATAAAGTAGCATTGTGTCTGGCAGGTAAGGTGATGATTATTCACTTAAATATTTCAGCCAAAGTGACACCATGTTGTGCTTGAGTTTACTGCTGTGCTTTTGTACCTTGTACAGGCTGCAGCAGTTGCTTACTGTCACTTGACATTCAGACCTTTAATATATTTATATACTGCTTCAGTAAAACTACAACTCAAACTGGCATTGCCCCTGCTCATAGAGCAGCATTGCTGGGGAGAGGCATCAGTGCCAGCAGACAATGCCACCCACCTGTAGCCCCTCAGTGCCCTTTACTAACCAACTCTAACAAGCAAGACTGAAAGGCAGATGAAGGTGCTTTCACTCTGTGATTAACATGAGTCCAGCTGTTTCCTCTGAGAGGAGAGATTAAGGAAACTAGCTGATAGGTGTGTTGACTCCTTTTGGTTGGAAGGTGCTCTGTGGTACGCTAGATGGGGGTGAAAGAGGTACTCCTACATTCCCAGGAGAAAGTTCAGCACCTAGGCTATCTCATGTTCTTTTTTGCATGAAGACAGAAGATTCTGCATGTGTGTTCTTCCTAGGTAATAAATTTGTGTGTATATTTTAACCTAGAATGTTGGTGGAATTGGACTACTCAGCCTTATTTTGCTTTTCTAAGGAGTCTTTGCAGAAAGTCTTGGGCTATGCTTTCTGAAAAATTATGTTTCTGTCTTTTTGCTATTGGCTTTTCATAACAAAGGCAGTATAATATATCCTGTTTAACATTATATTGACTTACCATAACAGACTGCCTGTTAAGTGCAGCTCGAATGGAGTCATTACACCCTCTATCAAGTTTCATAAAGTAGTAACCTTCAATTATGTCTACAGAGACTTGTTTTTCAGATGACAGAATAGTTTACCTAAGAATACTAACCAGGTTCATTTTGATTTAGTTCTACTAGCAGATAGAGCTAAGCTACCCAGAGCAAAAGCATTTGATCAGCTATGAGATTTTTACTTTAAAAAGTCCAGCCTAAAATGCCGTTATAGCATTTGTTCTATGAGACCCCTGCTTAAAAGCATATTACATGGTGATTGTTGTAGTATTTCTCTTGGATGATGAGCATTATTTGAAATGACAGTGTATCTGTGTCAAGTGCTGGTATGCTCTCAGCATTTCTAAATTTTTAGGGAAATAAAGTAATAGAAAACCTAGGCAATATGTGTATGTTGGGGATGTATGAAAGGGGAAAAGGAAATTGGCTCATCAAAACCATTTTACATTACAAGTCTGAAGAATGACTCCTTCAAAATAGTGGTTTCCTGAAGGCCATAAACCTTTCTGCTTTGGTAGCCTATTGTAATTGTTCCTAGCCCTGAGCCAGTCATTCAAAATATGTGCTCTTAATTACATGCCGTTGTGATTTTTAGCACCCACAAGAGAGAGGTGTGCAGTTGTGTCAGCAGCCTGTGCTCAGCAGAGGTGACCACGTGCATTACTTTAGTGGTAGCCACAATTCACAAACCCAGGGCTGTTTCACAGCCCTCTGGAGCAAGCTGTGCTCGTGCACTGTGTTACTGGAAGTTGAGTGTGCACTGGAGATGGAGAAAGAGGTTTATGACACAGTTTCCAGAGGTGGTCTTCAAAATAAATTAGATGATCTGGAAGTATGCCCTTCTCATTGAAACAGTGACTGTTGCAAAAGCAATTGAGTCCCAATACCTTGTGTAGATGTTTTTGCGCTTTGCACAGGAAAAGCGCTGCAGAGAGATGCTCTGATGGTTCCACTAGAGTAGCAGCAGAACTTGTGCTACAAAAGGCCCTTGGGAACAGGATAGCAGGGCTGTGTTTGTACTGCAACGGGCAGCACAGTTGTCCCAAAAATGTGTCAAGGTATTTCAGGAATCGCACAATTCCTTGGTTGTAAGGAAGAAGTAATTTCTCTGCCTGCTTGGGCTCTCTTCTCCTGCAATTACTGGTGTGGCAATGGTGTGTGTGGTGGCATAGGCCTTTCCTTCTCTTTTGAAGTGATTGTTTCATCCTGTGGATAGGGAAGCAGCTGAACACCTAACTCAAGCCAAGGCTGTGGCATCAGCAAGGTGGACAGACAGGTCCCATCCCTTGGGTGATGCTCTTCCCTGTGCTGTTCTGCTCTTGCAGCTGTCTGCTCTGCCCAGGCAGAAGGCCTGGAAGTACCACTTGGATCAGGTCAGCTGCCCCTTGTTCATGCACTTCCATCCTTTTAAGCTCTCTTGAGAGTATGCAATCTACTGTCTTATTTTTTGATGTGTGAGAAGTGCTGAAATCAGGTATAGGTTCTGTAATGCCCAAGTCAAGTCAGGAGTGTTTTTTTGTGGTGTAATAGTTAAGGCAATGGGCTCAGCAGGAGTCAAAGAAAAGTTAAAAATGAGCAAAACCAAATAAAGATATTTGACTATTCCAACTTTAGGGTGCAAACTACATATAGTATACAAATATATGAGGTGAGAAAAGAATATTCCTCAGCACAGCTGATGAATCAATTAGGAGTGTTATAATTTACACAGTAATGGTAGGGAAGTATTTCACTAGAAGGGACATAAATTCCCTGGCAGAGCAATGGTTTTGTTTCTTGTCTTCTGCAGTAGAAATAAAATTGAGCAAATGGCTTAATACACACTAAACAACCATATTTCAAGTTCAGACATTTGTACAGCTATCACATGTAATTATTGCTTATGGTACTGACTTTTTTTGAAGGTCTTTTAGTGAGAGTTAACAGTCCTCTAGTATTGACCTACTTAAAATCTTTGGTTTAGATTCTCAGCTGCCATGCAGCAGCTGGTGTGCCATCTGAAATTCTACCTGCTTTCTTCACAGACCCTATAGACTAATGGCAGAAAAGTCCCTAATTCTCAATTATGTTGGCACTCCTTCTCGTGGTTTAAAGAGAAAGGGGTGAGGAAGGCAGGGTATTCAGTGTTCTGAGCCTGTCTTCTTTTATCATTGAAAACAGAGGGGAGTTTGAGTCCCCACCCCCTTGGGACTTCATTAATACTTCTCCCAGGTGGACTTAGCCCGACACAAAAGGGTCCTTTGTATTTTGTCTAACCAGCTCTTTGTTTGGGTAGATATGCAGGCCAGTAGAAAAAAAAAAGTCAATATTCTCTATTGAATCAGTGGCTTTTCCCTGCTATGTTTCAAAAGAGCATTTCAGAGACAAATCGGTTATAAATTGCCCATAGAAATAAATTCATGGGTGTATGTGTGGATATATTTATATATATATATAAAACACACACAGAGAAGGAAAAAAATACACTACTTACACTGAAAAATTTTCCTTGAAGAGGAAAACTAGATATTAGGGTCATTCTTTCATTTCAAAAACCAAGCAAAAAACACCCACAGCACACCAAAAAAGCCACAAGGGCTTTGCCCAAATGGATATGGGCCTTGCACAGCTGAGCAATTGCAATTCTTATTTACAGGACCTAGTATGATGAAAATAGCCAGAAGTTGCCCTCGTGCCCCCTGACTTGACACCAGCATTTTTGCTGTGTGTATGTGGCTATGGATGAAGGGAGAAATGCAGAACTCTCTTAATCCAGGCTCATTTTCCAGAGGACAAACATTAATGGTGCATTTGGGAGCATCTATACCTGTGAAGTGCTGCTGGCAGAATTCACGCTGCTTGTTCTGCAGGATGCCTGGTACTGCCCACAGCAGCTCTGTGTGCAGCAGGAGCTTTCCTGCTCCCCAGAACCACTGTGTGGAGGTTGTGTATTAAAGCCTTAGGTGGCTCAACTCTGTTCATTTTTCTTCTTACTGATAATTAATATCCCAAAGAGCCTTGTAGTGGTAATAACTTCTGGAGAGACACTGAAAGCAGATGGCTTTAGTATGAGCTTCTCTTAAGGCTTGCAAACACAGGTACTCTACCACACAAAGCTGTCTGATGCCAACTCATGTCTCCTGTCACCATGAGATGTGATCATCTGTGGGTTCACTATAGTTATTCTCCCAACATAGAAGGTGGAGAAGTATCTCTGTCCTCATTCTAACAGTGTGGCATTCAAGTGTGGGAGTTGCATCCAGTTTCATCAAAATATTTCAATGCCTAATTAAGGACAGAAAAATAATATGTTTTTGGGTTGGAAGGAATCTTAAAGATTGTCTAGATTCAACTCCCCTGCAGTGGACAGGGACACCTTCCACTGGACCAGGTCTCTCAAAATCTTGTACAGCTTGGCCTTGGGCACTCCCAGGGATGGGATCCACAGCTTCTGAGGCAACATATATGACAGGTTGCCATTGTCTACGTGGCAACCTGTATGACAATGAATACAGCAGTTATGAGACTAGCATCCTACCTGACAGACCAGATTTCTTTCTCTAAACCAGTTCATAAGTAATTGTTTCGCCATATGAGTGTTGCAATGAGGTTCTTCTTCCTCAATGCAGAAGTTTTTCTAAATAAATTTGTTTTCCCCAGGTAAACTTGTGTCATCTGAAGTTAAGAAAGTGGAAGGACGAAAAAAGCATCATTGCTAGGCTAATTTTAATTTCTGAGTTCAAATAGACTAAACTCCTTCTGAGAAGACCCTCTACACCTGATGATGGGAAATTTTAAAAATATTTTTTCCTTCCCCCCATGGAGAGAACATGGAACAACCTTCATAGACAACCATCACAATTTACTGTGCTAATCCAGCATGTAACTGAGACTCCTCAGTGGCATGTCCTTTTCCAAAGAAAGAAGAGGAGGAAAAATAAATTTTAAAAAGACCCAAACATTTTGCTTTTACATCATCTCACCAGAATGTAAACTAAAGTGAATCTTTGATGTTATATGCACAGATGTTGTAGCTGACACTTCTCAAGGCAGGCACCAAGCGAGAAGTGATGGAATGGCAGGAAGTTGAGGAGACCTCAAACATCCAACGCTACAGGGATGGCCTGGAGCAGCAACCTACACAAACACAACAGTCGAACTCCATTGTTAAGTAAAGCAGTGTTTTCCAACGTACAACAGAAAACTGGTGCTGTACTTGGGATTCTGATTTTCAGGGGTGGTTATTGACACTAAAGAAAGATTTGGGAACAGCAGTTAAAGTGTAGGCACCTACCAAAAGAAAGATGCATTTATTGCAGTCTGTCTGCATGCAGTATGTTGTGATATCTGGGTGCTCATTAAAGAGTTACAGATTTTTGGATAATCAGAGAGTTAGCATATGACAGTTGTTTGCCCATGGATTAAACCACATTTTATCAGCTAGACAGATACACCTATTTCATAAATTATTATGCTTCCTTTTTGGAGCATCAGTGAGCAGGGAGGTAGGTATTCCTCTTGTCACACAAATACACTCTTGCAAAAATTATTTCAGAGGATATTTAAACTTAGTCATGGACTTCTGACTCCACATTTTTTGCTCAGTCTTAACATGGAGATCAAATCAGTTTAGTCAGTTCTCATCAGTTATATTCATATTTCAGGTCTGGGATTTGAATGTGCAGTGTTGTAGAATCAGCTGCATCATAAAGGGGTCAAAGTACAAAACTACATAGAAATTCAAAGGGCAGCATTGCATGAGAAATAAAAGAAACTGTTAATGTCTGTATTGAGTAAAATGCACCAAAACCAGCATTTCTTGTTGGTTTATTAAACCAGCGATACTCAACATCACTCCTTTATGGGCTAGTAGAGCTTGGTTTTTCTCTTGCTGCAAAATGACTGTATGTGTTTGCACAGTCATCACATGAAAATGTGTTTCACCTTCATTTTGTTCATTTAGTTCCCTTTTTGAATCCTGAGTGGCTTTGGGAGCAGCAGCTTGTACCATGTTAGCAGCAGTGATCCATCCTGTGTGGCTTCTGGGGGCAATGTTTGAGCTTACCAGCTTAAAATTCTTTATTGCATTCACTGATGCAGCAAACAGCAGTGGAAAAGCCTGGCTGGAACAAACTTATTTCAAATGCAATAATTATTCTCACAGGTGATTTTTATTTTTCTCGTGGTCTTCTCTCTATTGCCTCTTTGCTTCCCTGTGTACTGCTGTGATGAATAAGGAAAATTCAGTGCTGGAGCCATGCAAGAAGAAGTTCTATATGATGTATGTAGTAGGGCTCTATTGAGATCATCCATAACACTCCTGTCATTGTCCTGATTCTGCTCCTTTAGCTTTTGATGGGTTTGGTGTTGACAGTGGATTGTTCTGATTTCTCTGGACTTTAAATAAAAAGTTCAAGATGGTAGGAGAATGCCCAATGTATTTGGACCTAAATATTACAAAAATGCACAGATCTTTTTCTACACAGTCTGTCAAGAAATGTAGCACAATAGCTGTTAAACTGGTAACATTTATCACCAATATTAGTATCCATGTGTAGGAGAATATGTTTTATATCTGTACAACTAGGAGTGTTCTCAGTGGGAAGTTGGAGGGGATGTTCTTAGGACAATGCACTGTTTCTAATCAGCTATGCAAGTGTTGGTGAATGGCAGCAGATTTATCATCTGAAAGTATTCTCTTCAAGTAGCTTTTTATTGTAATACCAGGAAACTAGTCTCTTTTTTTTTAAGTGCTTTATTGAAATCATCTGGCTATACTCTACCTAATAAAATGTAGTCTATGGCTGCTGGACTTCCTGCAGGAAAGAAGAATTAATCAGATATGCACAGACATTATAAAGGGGAATGGCAGTTCTATCAGTTGCTGTAGCATAATGGAAAATATGTAGGATCCAGGCTCAGTGGGTCTTACAGGGTTTAAGCACAGGGCAGGTCACTGGAGCCATATCCATTTTCCCCAGCTGAAGGTGGTGTGTTTGTGTTGCAGTTGTGCATGTGCTTGAGACAAACCAAGCAGGACCACTAGTGCAAATGTTTTAGGAGTTATTTTACTTCCCTTTCAGTTAGCAAAAGCAATGTTTGGAAGCAGTTCTGGGTGGAAATCATTCCATGTGAGAGACTTGTACATGAACAGCCCATTGTCTGCTGTTTACCCAGAGCCTCCAGCAAAGAAAAACTTGGTGCATCAATGGGCTCCTCAGTGATGTGCACGTTGAGCCATCTGTGATGGTGGTGAAAGGTCTCTTTCTAGAGCCACTCATAAAATGTAGGTCTGTATTAGGAAAAACCTTGCTTCTTGTTTGCTCTGCATATGCTGTTGCAGTTGTCTCATTGCTGTAATGTTTAACAGCTCACTAATCACGCACTAAGTGACACGGCTAATACAGACCCTGTGTGCTTATCCAAGGGCAAATCTCTACTGTTCTGATTCTAGAAAGGGGTTTTTTACCTCTTAAATTTGTTCCTCTGTCTCTTTCAGAAAAGAGACCTGGTTAAAAATGCCCTTATTTTCCCCGAGAGAATTTCTTTTCCATGAATAAGTAGGAGAGTCAGTAAAATACATTTGTCAGTGTTTTTATGCAGATTATTTCTTTCTTTACCCCCTGAAGAGGGCTGGGGAAAAACTATTTTGTTTTTCCCAGAGCCAGCAAGTTAATTTTAAAAAATGTGGGCTTGGTCTGTCTGAACATTCTCCTCTCCCTGTTACTTGGTGGATCAAGTGAAAATGCTTGCAAGAAAGGAAGAAATTAACAGAAGACCGAAATGATGAAGACGGTGAGACCATGAGGAGACCAGGCTGCAAGGCAGACTGATATGGGAAAATGTAGTGTCTGGCAGCAAGATAACAGGACTTGTGGTGTCTGTGGCTAGATTGGTTTTGATGAATGACAAGCTTAGTTGTGTTGCTTCTGTGACTCACTTCTTAGTTATCTGAGAAGTCTGAGGTCCTAGCTAAACTGGGCTTGCTATTTTACACTCAATAGTTTTCTCTCTCCCACTGTGAATTCATGGCTGGAAAGAGCTTGAATTATCTCTGTCCAGGGTAAAATTTTGGTTTGTAAGACTTGTTTTATATCAAAAACATATTTTTCTTGTTTGAAAGAAAATAATTTCCAAAAGTCTTCTGGAAAAAAAAGGAAACATTTCTCACCATGCATTGTTTGGAGTATGATTGATATACTATGTCCTAATTCTACACTAGAATCCTTATGTCAGTCCCTTTTTCATGGATTGAGAGTACGTGAATTCTGGGCACATCCTTGTAGATTTCGTGATGCAGTTGACTTGTAGCATGTAGGATCATATAGGATTTGAGCTGTTAAGTGGCTAATCTGGGAAGTGGCGTGGCAGAGGAGGGAAGCTGGTCCCTCAGGCAGGAGAGATATCCTTTCTTATCTCTATTTATTGAAGGTGGGTCTGACTTGAAACACGCAGAAGTCTAGTGAGCCCTCAGGATGAGGATGTGAAATGACTTGTAGCTGAGCCTTTTCTTTCCCCAGTTTTTGTTCATTAGTTCCAGCTCCCACATTGTTTTTTGCCTGAAAAGCTCCCGGTACACTACTGTAAAATTCAATGTGGGTGGCTTCAGGAAGCAATGCCTGTCTGGTCCCAAGTTAGACAGGGATGTGGGGAAGTAGTAGTAGTAATGTTTGAGATCCTAGGTATAATTGCTATCCTTGCTATTCTTTTAAGTGTTGGTGAACACAATCCAACAAAAATGTGTCATACAATGAAGGAATATCCTGCAATATGCTGTCAGCCATTGATTCCAATACTTGAAAACTGCTGGTATTTCACTGTTTCTCTTGGGAATTATACAACAAAGTGTTCTCCACTGGAATACCTTGAATAAGCTGGTGAATAGAATTGGTCTTAGGAGGCAGTCACCATCCTTAGAATGAGCTGCCCTCCAGAGTGGTGGAGCTGCTGCCTGGGGTGCAACAACCAGAAGGCTGGGCTGGCCTCCATACAGCTGGCTCTGCTGCAGTCCCCTCTCTTTCCCCTTCAAGGGAAAGGGGACTTTTAGGGGCATGTCATGTATGTGGCAGGATCAGCTGGCAGTGAACAGATCCCGTCCCCCTGTTGCCCTGGGAACCTGTGTTACATAAAGGTGGTGAAGAGGCACCTTTGCTTCCTCTACCCGAGTTTTGCACCACCCTGACCTTTACCTCTGCCCTGGCTTTACTTCATGAGCTCTTTTTGCTCTGACATTTTCCCAAGTACATATTAATTGATTCTGCCACCTTCTCTTCTTCAGTCTCCTGGCTACTGTTCATCTATTCTTCATGTACAAACAGAAATTAATAGTGGAAAAGTGGTACAACTCCAGGTCAGAGCTCAATTAATGCCTTCATCTTCAAAGGCTTCAGCTGTCTGGACAAGGGGCTGCTAGTCATGCTTACCTTGAGATGCCTTTGGCACACATTTTTGTCTACTGGCCAGGATTCTAGGTTTTCACCCTTGGGTTCAAAGGAAGGGATGTTACCTCCAGAGACACTCATCACTTGGAAATTTTTTAAGGTGAATCATTTTCCCTCCGTGCAAGATCTTTGTTGCTAGAATTAAATAATCAATTTTGTCTGGGTTTTTTCTGTCTTCCAAGAAGAGGGTAGTTGTCTGGGTGTTGTATGCACATTTGGAGGGAGGCCATTCTCTTTGTTGTTTCAAAGGGGTAATTACAATCATAGCTTATAAATCATTGGGGAGGTATAGGACTGTCCCCTCCTAATGCAGGTTTTTGCAAATGAGTGATGATTATTTGCTTCCTGATGGTGTAGTTGTATCTGGTCTGAACTTACCATTTGGATTGCATACTGCTCTGGTTCTGGATTTGCCTCTCTGAGGCTGCCTGACACATCCAGGGAAGCATGTATGAGCTGACCTCTAGTAGAGGACCTGCGATTGTTGTTTCTTACCCCTTAATCCCATTCCCAAACTGTGGTATTGTTAAGGCAAAGTTTACCACCTGAACTACCTCAGCAGGACAGAGGACAGTTGTGCTAGGGTGAAATTTATCCTGGGGAAGGATATTTCAGTCAGTTTGTTTAAGTAACAGTGACATTGTGAGCGGAGTCACAAGGTTGTAGCTTAAGGGGTGTATTATAGACCTATAATTACTAATGACATTTCAAGGATTAGACACAATATCACTCAAGTTTGAACTTGAGAGCAGTGAGCAAGCCAGCAGAGATTGGTTCTAGTTGTGTGATATCTGCAACTGTTAGAGTATCTTAAAAGGAGTTGACTCTGCAATGCTAAATGATGGTTACTTACAAAGGAGGTAACACCAAGGGAAAAGCTGAATTGTTTCGTTTGCGATACTTCCTCCCTTTACAAACAGAGGAAGCAGTGCCTTTGGAATTAAAAAACTTAGTGCAACAACAATGCTATCTACATTTTTGGCTGTGAAAATAATTTATTGATCCCTGTGAAATTGGTGGAGAAGGCAACCTTGAGCCAGGTCTTGTTAAACCCACCAGCTCCAGGACTGGGGAAGTCCTCCCTCTGGCTGGTGGGTCCCCCCTGAGCAGTTGCCACCTCTGCCCATTAGGCTCATGTTCCCATCCCTGTTGTAAGGTATTTGAAACTTGATAGTGTGCCTCAGCCAAGCCATCTTTAGCTATTCTTATCAGAGCCCTCAGAGTGGGACCAGGCTGGAATTACCCTCACCAGCTTCACTTGGCCTTCCACCTTCAGCTGCAGCACATCAGCCCCAAGAGGGTTTTTAAGCTCCAGTCTGAAGGCTTGAGAGGAGAAGTGGGACAGACTTACATCTGTTCCCTGCCGTCTTCTTGTTTGGATTTCTGGGACTAACTTGGCTGCTGATCACTGGATGGGTTTTGTTGCTGTCATCATCTCAATGCTGCTTGCCTGGATCAGGAGCCCAACCTGTCAGATCCCTCAGGAATTCATCAAGGACTGAAAGGTAAACTGTGCTGAATTGGGAAAGAAGAAGCTAAAAAACTAAATACCAAGACAGCAAGGAATAGATAAAAAGGGACTGTGCCACACTGGATTAAAACCAATCGTGTTACCAGAAAAGTGTGTGTGGAGCTCATGGACAAAATAGAAAAGCCAATCAAGCAATGTGAGAACTCATGCACAGCAGTTGCAAAATGTGTATGTACTGTATTATGGATAAGTTGTAAAATGTATAAGCAAGTAAGAAAACGTATAAGTAGAGTAATATGTATAAGTAGTATAAGATAAGTAGGTAGAATGTATAACTAAGCAAGGTGTATTAGTAGGATATGATGTCAAAGTTGTGAAATGTGTGAGTGGAGTGTATTTTCAACAATAAGAAGCTTCTGTGAAATCATTGATTCGTTGATCAGAAGACATGAGTTCCCGACATCCCATGTTCATAATCTATTTGTCTATGAAGGTCTCTTCAGCTAAAATTGTCCTGAATTTCACCAAATAATTAAAAAAACAATGGAAAGAATCCAGGAGTGTCTTGGTTAGGATAGTCACCTGGAAGTGGTGATACTGGGATCCAGGCCAGTAGAAATTATATGGTATTGTTTAAATACAGAATAAATATGAAGTTTAGGCTGTAGGTTAGATCCTGTTGTGATATCAAGGTAACCAAGTACTTTGGTATGTTTATGTATCTAAATCGATGTTTATCTATCTAAACTTGGTATGGTCCTAGCAAGATTCTTCCAAAGTATCCAGGACACTTGAAACACTAGCTGTACGTGGAAATTTTGAGATATTTTCTTTACCTTTGCACATCTGTATTTTTCTTGCAGTTGTGTGTAATCCAGGAACGAAACATTCCCATGGGGAGAGGTAGTACAGGCAGCCTTACCTATGTTAAAAAAAAAAAAAAAGAACCTCAAAAAAATCTGCTATAGAGCAGAAAAATTTTGCATGTTTCTAGGTGTCAGGAAGAGAGCAGGGGAGTATACACCCTAAAAACACCTGCATTTGTTAGGTACACATTACAGTGAGAATGAAATGTTCAAACAATTTCAGTAGTTTTGTTGTGCATTCAACTATCCTGGCTCATCAGAAATTGTTGCAAATTAAAGTGAGCTGGTAATTATCCTCCACGTATCCCTCAGTGCTCCAAGTAGCACTGGAATAGATGTTGATGGCTCATACACACCCTGTGCCTCTCAACATGACACCATGAGCTGGGCTTTGCTGTTGTCATGGTCTATCTCCATGTGTCAGTAAGTATTGGAAACTGGAGACAGATAAATCTTTCCTTTAAAAAACTAGTAAGCATGAGAGAAATGGAGCTGGAGAAGCAATTTGTAAGCTGTTATTGTAACTTTTCATGTTCACTGAGTTAGAGGATGGAAAAAAGAAAATGTGTTTCGGGGTACATTAAGATCACGGTTATGTTGTAGTCCATCAGCTAGTTCTGATCTATCAAGTAATGCTGTTCATCACAAAATCACACTCTTTTTACTCTTTTTCTTCTCCAATTTTGTCACTTTACCAAGGGGGATCCTTGCTTTTGTGCCCCATATGCCTCCTGCCAATGGCCCAGGTCTGCTACCACAGCCTTCTGGTTTGGGGTGAAGGTTTCTCTTAAGCTGGGCTCCTGCAGAGTCAGACATAGATACCTCATCTCCTGTCCCCTGGCTTGGGGTAATATTCTTGTGGCTAGATTTGAAAATTCACTAGTGTGCCTAATGGTGCCTAAAAGAGAGCTTTTGAGACACACTGCATCTTTCAAAATTGGTTTATTTGCATGTGTGAATGGAAGGGAACCAAGTTCCTCTCAAAAAAGCAGAGCGAAACAAAATCCTACTTAACCTCCTATGAAAGATTTAGCCTCCTTGACTTTAAACAGAAAAAAAGAAATGTTTTATATAAATACATTCTGAACTTCACTCAAACTTGTTTACCACTAAAACTTATCTCTAAGCTTGCAATTGCAGGATTTGGTGTTGTAAGCATAGTAGAGCCATATAGCACATACTTCAAAGCAATTTACAGTAGTGAGAATCTAATAAAGGTAGCTGACAAGATAATTGCCAAATTATTTGAATGCATTGCCACCACTCACACAGACGTGCTCTTTAATTACTTTTTGGCATCTGAGGAAAGAAAGAGGAATGCTGAGTTAACAGGCAACTGTTAACTCAGTAACAATGTAATCCATCTGTGTTTGTTTTGGTGCATCCTGGATTTGTGGAAGACACTGAAATGAGATGTTGCCTGGGGTACAATGACCTTTGTGTGCAGGAAAAAGATTGCTACTCTCTAGACTAATAGTGTAAAACAAGAGAGTTGCTTGTCTTTGGATTATGACCTGGTCACCTAAAGCATGTGGGAAAAATGTGTTCAGATAAGGCTACAAAATTGTTAACACTTTTAATTATGTTTAGATTACAGAGCTTTATACATCTAGCAGTGTCCGTGCAATTGAAAACCTTATCAGCTGACAGTCAGTGAATGCGCCCACTAATAAAGTGCTTCATGGAATTTCTGCATGTATTTGTGCCTGGTGTTTGTCCAGCTACATCTTGGGGATTTCCTTCTGAGGCATCCATCTGATTCTAATCCCAGCCAACAATAGCCATTTTACTCCATTATAGTCTGTGACACAGTAATTAAAGAAATTATTTCCATGCTATCATTATTATTGTCTGTGCATACATCACAGATGAAAATAGGAAAAATATTTCTTGTTAAGACAGTCATCTGTGGTATTATTCAGCCACTTGTCTGTTCCATTTAGAAAATGACCTCAAATTACAATGATATGGAACTCTCTAATAGCATCATTGTCTGATTTCATTCTTTCAATTTTTTTTTTTTTAATTAAGTCAAGAGACTATTTTACGAGGGGTGAAGATGAAATGATCTTCATTTATAATACCCCATTCAAAGCTTGCTTCTTCAGATGGTAGAAACAAAAGGCTTAATGAAAACTGACATAAACTAGAATAGAAAATCTTGGTCAGGCATTTCTTATGGATAGGACAGATAAACAGTTCTTCTTGTGAAAGACAGCTCACTGGCAGCACAGAATACCAGGATTATGTGAGCATATACCTCTCCCTGATTGTGTTCAGCATCCCCAAAGTACTCTGTGGAAGCAAATGTGAAACCCTGATTTGGAGGTTTGGTTTTGCAGAAGCCCTGGATAGGCTGGGGGTCAGTGTCAGGATTCAGCATTGTCACTTTAGTGTGCTGGGGAAGGAAATGCAGCAATCACAATGAGAAGGAGAGGAGCCTGGAGGAGAGGGAGTTAATGTTGTGACTGTGCCATGGCCTCACACAGAGCACGTTTTCCTTATCTGTAAGGAAAAGCTGAGAGCCTGTACACAGGGGGCTGGAGATACCTGGCACAGCCTTGTTGGATATTTTCTCATACCAGACCCAACCAAGTTCTTGGGGAGAATAAAAAGAGGAAACCCTCTCTAATAGGTGCACAGAGCAGAGAACTGATGACAGATAGTAGATATCAGCTCACTGAGAGTTGGTTGGAAATCCTTTCCTTTCAGAATCCAAAAGCTTGGACTGTTTCACGGCCCAAATCTATTAGTCTAGATTTCCGAATGAAATCTTCCAAGAAAAATAAAGGCTTGTCCTGGGGTGTTATTTGAAAGCCCTGATTTTGCCATGTGGGAATGGAAATATGCTTGGAAAAACTTTGGGTGAAGATTATTGTTCAATACCAGTCAAGAGGCTGCACCTCTTTTTTATTTTTTCCCCACCTTCAGGGGTTTTTTATTTGTTTTTTTTTTTTTCTCTTCAGAACTTCTTTGTCTTTTCCAGCAGTGCAAGGGAATCGCTTCTTTAGTCACCAGAGTCATGCTCTTTGGAGACATGTAGAATTTGAGACAGAAAAAAAGAATGGTAGGATTTCATGTAGCTGCAATACCTGGAAGAAAATTAA
Source organism: Corvus hawaiiensis (assembly GCF_020740725.1). Classification (NCBI taxonomy): domain Eukaryota; kingdom Metazoa; phylum Chordata; class Aves; order Passeriformes; family Corvidae; genus Corvus; species Corvus hawaiiensis. Next base: position 9,393,543 of record NC_063223.1, read on the forward strand.
AACCTGTTCAGTGGATTTGTGTTCACCACCCCTGCAGCTGGTAACCCCTGGAGCCAGCACAGCCTTCAAGCATGTCTGCTACCAACCTGCTCTCCCTGGGACAAGCTCTAAGCAGTTGCCCTCACTGGGCATGCAGATCCACTGCTTTTGCCTGGGCTACCTGAGTGCAGATGTTCCTAGCCCACAGAAGTTGTCTGACTTGGTGTGGGTACAACAGCAGCAGCAAAACAGGTGGATCACCTTAGAGTGCTCAGGGACAGGGTAGCACTCAGCCTTGTCCCAGGTGAGGTTACCACAACCATCAGACTCCATACAATGAAGTTCTCAATGACAATGTAGTTGTTTTGGCTAAAAATAATTCTTTTTGAAACTATGGAATTTCCAAGCAGGTCTTCTCTTTGTTCTCTGAGTCAGGCCTATGGTTACAGCTGCAGACATCACAGCTGTTCTCATTAATTACTTGTGCTCAGCCCTGTCTCTGATCTCACCTCCCTGGTTCAAGTACATGGTGCAATTGCAAGTTAATTATCTACCAAGGTGCTTTTCCTGCACAGGAATTTTGAGACCATCTTCCTACTTGGTTTTGCTATTTCCTATTCAAATCCAATTTCCACTGCCATTGTTGGCATTAATGGGAAATCTTCCTCCATGTGTTTGTCAATATCAGAGCAAAGCTTACAGCTCTAGAAGAAGTATACATCTTTTGGGTGATGGTGACAGGATGTTTTCAAAAACATCCTATTAGCATCATCTCCAGCACAGAGTAGTTCATCCTTACATCAACTTCTTATGCTCAAAAATGCATGTCTGAGGTATATAAGCTAGTTTTCCAACAGTATTGATCCTTTAGGGTACTTAAGCATGTGCATTCCATGGGCAGCAATATATAATGAATAATATAACTGCAGAAACTTTACCAGAACATAGGTACTGAAGTGGTCTTGTCTTCTGTGATCAATCTGGTTTGCAGGTTCATCAGGCTGAGCTGTGCTTTGGTTAAGGGGGAGCATTAAAAGTATGTTATCACCCTTAAAAAGAACTCAATCCTATTCATTTTCTTTATTTCTCTGTATTTTTAGTCAATCGAAAACTGGGGAAGGCAAACATGTCCTCAGTGGACAAAAATCTCTGGAGGGTGGCAAAATACAAAAAATCTTCAGTTGCATTAAATATCTCTTATTTCTCCCCACACAGGATTTCTGCTTTCAGAAATCCACCAAGTAAGTTTTCACTCATGCTTTGAATAATCCATATTTGAAACCAAATTTTGTTTGAATTTTTCTTTCTCTTTTTAAATAAGAAATAGGGTAAGATCAACAGGCCATGTTTGCACTCAGCAATTTTGTCTATTGCTAGTTTTAAACAACTTTCAAATTACTAGTTATTTCTCATTATGTTTCTCTTATCTAATGGCATCTCTGAATTAGGTTTCACCTCTATGCAGTAGAGAATTTTAAAACAGTTTATAAAGACCTAAATAGGTGCTTAAAACTAAGAGTGTAAGCAAATGTTTCTCTCAGATGTAAACAAATGGAAGTTCACGCTGCTGTTGTTTTCTGAAGGGTTGTGTCTGAGTTACTTTATTCGAGCACTGCAGTGGTCCTGAGGTCTGTAAAATCTCTAGTGCACGTAAAGTTAACCTTGGATAAGTGGTTGTGGCATTTGGACTTGTGTTTCAAGAATATACTTTGTAAATGTAAATATTGTCTCTCATTAGTATGCTCCAATATTTGCTTACAATGTTGTTTGTGTGAATTTCCTAGCAGAGAGATTTGCTAACAAATAGCTGGAGAGCAGCAAAACTGAAGCAAACTCATTTGCAGGATAGAAAAATAGAGGTACACAAGGTACTACAGGCAGCAGCCACTTAGTTTTTAATGACAGCATTTGCATTTCAACAGATCTGTGATTTAAAAAAACCCATCACAGGTGCACAGCAAGAGCTGGGCTAGGGTCTCTCTTTGTCTTCAAGAAAAGAGCAAATATGAAGATTCCCTTACTCTCAACATTTATTTTTCTATTTACCATTCATGATACTTTTAGTAGTTACACTGCTACCAGGTAGTGTAATAACTGATTAAAGCTGTTTCTTAACTATTTCTGGTTTTCTGTAACTAATTGACATAAATATTTATGCTGTAGTTATCAGTAAAAGATATTTTTCTGTAAGTACCCATAAAAAAACCAATCCTTTAATTATGATATAAAACAGCTGGTGGCATTCACAGAAACATTTCCCTTTGACAGATAACTCTGAGAACAGGGAACAGTGCTATTTTCACTTGGACCCTTGCAAAGAAACAGAAAAATAGGAAGGGAGTTTTAATACTGTATTCTACATGCACATTAACTCCCACATTGTTTTCTGTCTAAGACTATAAACAATGTTCATTTGAGAGGCTTTAGATTGATTCCTATTTTAAATACTGTAGGGAATGATTAAAGATACTGAGCATTAATTTTGTGATGGTACATCAGAGGCATTTCTAGCTTGCACCCCACAAGCTAAACTCTGTGCAGGCACCAAAGTCTGTAACTTTTCTGCTGCTCCCAGATCATCCGGTAAAATTTTTGTCAAATACTCAGCTCCTTTTGTTGTTGGCCTATGTGATACTTGTCAAGAGCTGGAAAGACAGACTGGTGCTGGATAGCTACTGTTTGGACCCAAAAGGCATTTAATTGCTGCGTTACAATCCCTAGATCCTGCTCAGGGATTCTTTACCAGTAACTAATGAATGTGGTTTAGTGATGAGAACGAAATAAAGTCAGAGTGAGCTGAGCTCTATCAAATAGTTCGTAAATTCTAAATACAAGACGGATCCTGCTCTCAACTTCATCCAGTAGTTTATAAGTTGATATGAGAATAAGGGTGATAGGAAGATATGGCTTAAGGTCAGCTGGTGTCTCATGGTTTTTGAGAACCAGCAGATTCAAATTCAAAGCATCTGTTGCAAAACTAAATGAATTCTAGTTGAAATTTATTTCTAGAAAAGTTGTCCATTGGGACATTCCTAAGTAAGTTGAATATTTATTTCTGCTGTGAGACATAATTGCATCTACTGGGTGGTTTTGATTTCTGAACGTCTGGGGGCCAAATCTCAGTTGCTCTAAATGGGTAAAGCTGTTCTCCCTGCTTTTTGCTATGGAAAATTCTGCTTGAGATATCAAGCTGTGGGAAAGTTGGGTTGGTTGGGTTTTTTTTTTTTTTGTGAAGAGATGACTTTGGATGGGTTCATTTTTTGGTGGCTTTTGGGTTTTTTTCCTTGTGGACATAGGGTCAAACTACAAGTAGAATACTTACAGAAATTATGTTCTCCTGTGTCTGGTAAAAAGCCTAATTTAAATAGTTTCCTTAATTTAAAAAAAAAATGGACTATTCTAGTAAAAGTTATTCTTTTGTTTTGCTCAAGTTTTTATTTCCTATGGGCACAATAATGTCATTAACAACCTAAATGTTTTCATTCAAGATGGTGCCACCGCTCCTCCTTGGGAGTATGAGACTTCATCCTTTCATCCTTCACCGTGGGCCAGGCTCCCTGACTGAACTGACATCCATTATGGGGAGGAACATAAATTCTCCCTCTGGCTGGTTTCCAGTGACAGAGATTTGGGACTAGGGAGATCTTCTGAGGGTGTTTTGGAGTTTTGCATTGTTGGGTTTGTGGGTTTTTTGGTTGGTTGGTTTTTTTAGTAAGAAAATATTTGATTTTTAATATCTCTAGCTTTGATGTGTTCTTAAACAAATTCCACAGCAAGGTTTTTTTGCTCAGTAATCATTTTGCTCTTAAGAAAGGTTTATATATGATGTCCCAAAACATCTCCCCAGAGCTTCTCCAGTGTCAGTAATTGCATGTTGAAGAAGGTTTTTGTGGAAACAGGGGCATGCAGGCAGAGTAGGTACATATCCCTTTATGTACCCCATTGCTGATGTCCCATGCTCTGTGGATCTCAATGTGAGAATCATGAGATACCTTTATAATGTTATCATTTCAATACAGAGGTTTGGGGCTTTTTTCAGGATTTTCAGCTGTTGTTTCTTAGCTCTTTGTCTAGCTACTTTGTGCATGAAATAATTCATATGGTTCGGACGTCTATTCAGGAGAAGGCTTAAACTTCAACTTTTAAACTGTTTAGTTTGTGTATGAGAAATTTTTTCCCACTAGCTTTACTTTGGACTATTAGCTATAGCTGTATCTGAGCCAAGATTTTTCATGAAGCATCAAGAATTTCCTGAATACATATGTTCATTTTGTTTTTCCCCCTTGAGACTACCTTTCTCCTGCAATCCAGCCTGGAAAAGAAACTTACAACAGCCTTGACACTTTGCATAACACTTCCTATCCTCCATGTACTGCTCCTCGTGGGTTTTTCAGGAAACCGCTGGGGCAGCATACAAAACTGCAAATAAAATGCAAGTTTACAGTTATACCACTCATGGATAAAAATCACAATTTAAACAAATAAGTGTAAATATTGGACATGTGCCAGAAGACAGAACAGATTAGCAAATTAGTTGATATGCAGAAATCTTTCCTGCTTTGTTAGCGTTGATACCATGTGCTACTCAGTGCTTTAGGAACTTGAAAACAAATTTCTATTCACAGAGGGTCGAAACTGGGAGCAGGGTGCTCAAATCTCTTGCTATGGACCTGCCTCATGTTGATTTTTTTTTTTTTTAACCGGACAAACTCAACAAGTTCTGACTTTCAACAGAACATGGGTGACCCAGGAAGAATAGTCCTCAGTCCCCTGATTTTTCTGACTTCGTCCTCCAAAATCTTGTCCTTTCCTACTAAGTTTCCCAGGAAATGTAGCTTTGCAACAGACCCAGTTTTATTATTTACACTATTTAAGATTGCCCAGCTTGAAGCAGATTTTCCAGCAAGGGTGAAGGGCTCCAGCTGCTTAGGTCTTTTAAGAAGCCTTAAACTTGACAACAAAAAAATCATGCAAGCAACTTATACATAACACCTGAAACTCTGGGCTGTTGTTTGTATGAATTCTCACCAGATTCTTCTTTCTGTTCAGGCTGTGCATGGCTACAGCAGAGGGACAGAAACTCTGCTTATGTTCCTGCATAGCCATTCTTTTGGGTCCTCACACTGTGGGGTTTGCACTTGGTTGTCATTTGCTCTCTCTTTCCTAAGTAAAAAATGTACAAGTTTCTCTGCCTGTTTTATGTTAGTGTTAGCAGAAAAGAGGTTGCTGTACAATGTGGATGTGAAGAAAGTTTTCATGGATTTGGGTTTTATCTTAGTTGGCTAGAGGTTTTGGACAGAAACCTTGGTAGAAGTGAACTTTAAAATAAACTATCACTCTTTCTATAGCTGTTGTCTGTATACTCTTTGCCCTGGATCTCCAGGGGCTCTTGTGTTTTGATTCCCAGTCACCAAGTGTGATTGGCCAAGGACTGAGATCGACAGGTCAGAATCACCATAGTAGTTTTACCTTCTCCGCTGACTGATTGCCAGGCAGGACACAGATGTTTTCAGGTTCTCCTACTTATTGATATCAGGACATCAGTTTGTAGTTTATTGCCTGTGTCAAATTCTCCTCATGTGCTCAAAGTTTCTGGTCTAATTTTTTAGGAATATCAGCATAGTATTGCTGGAGTTTGAAAACAGTAACTTTCCTTGTTTTGTTCTAGGAGGCTAAAAATCCTATCTATAGACTAAGAAACAAAACCAAAAAAAAAAAAATCACCCAAAATTGCTTTGATTGCAAATGTTACATAAGCATTACGTATGATATAATGTAAGAATGTGATAGGTGAAGCAGAATAAGTAACTGCAATTTGCAGAGTTCATATTTGGTATTCAGCTTGCAGCAAGAATAAGAAATTGGATGTTTTAGCCCACTATTTTTTTCAGGACTATCACTAACAGCGATAAAAACAGCAAGATGACTAGACCACATGTGTACTTGAGGCAGAAAAAATAAAAGCACGGGATAATTCAATCCATAGATTTAATTTCCGTGCTATTGCAGTCTCTAAGGACTTGCATGACTGACAACTTTAATAGCAAAAATCTGGACCTGAGGGTCTTCCTTCACTGACCCAGTAAACCTTTGCCAAGTCACGATGGCTGCCTGATGCACAGCCTGAGTGTCAGCTGAAGAAACACCTGGGTTTCAAGAACTGAAAAAGACATTTTAAAAAGAAATAGAAGATGAAGTGGAAGAAGGTCACAGGCAAAGAGCAAAGACTGGAGTAGATAAAACTAATGGTATAGACATTGCTGGAGATGAGATTGTTCCCGCTTTATGGATCATACGGATTTCTAGTCTGGGTTTTGTCACTGGCAATACCATGCTGTTGTGATATTACTGATTTGGGAGCGGGTCTTCTCTAAATGTCCATCATGTGGCAATGTTCTGGGCAATGGGCAGTTCTCTTCCTCTGAAAAGAGTATCAGCTACACCTGTGTGTAAGAGCCAGGTGAAGGATGCACCAGGGAGCAGTGGGATGCAAGGAGAGGCTCTGCTGCCAACTGGGAATGCCACAGAGCTCATCTGCAGGTGTGAGCTCCTATTTAATGTGATTTCCAGCAAGTCAAGCTCATGACCAGCATTCTTATGTCACTTCTATCTGGATCTCTCTTGTCTCACCCCATAAAAAGTGGGTTTTATGAAGATGTGGAGTAGCCTACTGCACAAGTGACACATCACCTTCTGAAATCTAATAGAGCTGTCATCTTCATGCTGCTGTTGTATCTGTTAAAGCCATCAGCTGAACATCTGTCCCTCTGTATTTTATCCATTACAAACCACTTTGCCAACTGCCTCCACCCAGCCAGGTTGCCAGAAACATTGCATTTTAAATGCTTTTAGAGTGGGAGGAAAGAGGGAGTGTTTTTTTCATTTTTCAGTCAGCTGCATCTGATAAAACAATACTTTGTAGTGCTGGGTAACCCCAAACATGTAAAAACTGTTTTGCAAGCCATGCTGCAGTTTTATAAAAAGGACTGGAGCTCTTCAAAACTCATTCGACTGGAATCACATTGGACCCAAATTTGGCAAGAGAACCACCTAATTTCAGTGCTGAAATCTGTAACAAACTGGAAGTAATTCTCCATTAGCATGGAGTTCATATAAATCAAGGCTTCTGCTTCCAAAACTGAATTACCCACAACAGCACAAGCTATTGTTGCTTTTATGAGCAGACATCTAAACCCAAGCATGTCCAGTTCCAGGTGTTCAATGCTGTAATGGGGGCCAGGGTTTTTTGAGATACTTGAATAAGTTAAACAGCATGTTGAGCTTTCCTGAAAAAACTGGTCCACTTTTGGAAGGGATTTTAACCCTTTAAAAAAAAAAAAAAAACCAACAAAAAAAAAAGTGACCTGTTTTTTTTCTGATTCTGAATATTTTTAGAAATATTCTAGATTTCTATAGAAATATTCTAATTTTCTGGCAGGATCTTTGTATTCGGCTTGATAAAGCCCACAGGAAAGACCTGCAAAGAGCTCATGAGCCTGGACCAGCAGCAGAAGGCTGGAGAAAGTGGTGATAAAACAGACGGAACAGGAGCAGACTGCAAGACATGGCCACAGGAGTTTCTGTGGCAAGTCCCTCTTCCCCACACACAGTTGGGTAACACAATTCATCACATGCACCTCAAACAGAATTTGATCTCCTTGTAAAGAGTGAGGAGCTGAGCAGATTGCTATTAAAATCAACCAGATTTTGTAGAATTAGCTGTAGGCTGCCAAACATGAAAAAACCAACTGCATTACCCTTGCAATTAAAGCATTACCCTTGTTTTAATGCTTTTTTTGCCTAAACAGCAGCAGGTGTTCTGGGCTGCCCTGTCAGCATTTCCACAAGGGTCAGAAACTGTATCAGCTACCAAATTCAGATGAAAAGTAATTAATTACTCCTGCAGTACTTCTCTCTCTTTGCTGATATTGCATTTCTTTTCATTTTTGGGCTGTACCTGCCTGTGTGGCTGTTACCAAGGTCTGACTTTGTTTGGAACTTGGTGTGGTAAAAAGAACATCCTTTCCTATCCCTAATTCTAAATGTTACTAGTGTGTTGTGGGGTTTTTTTACCTGACATCCTTTTGCTTAGACAATGCTACAGAGTCAAACCATATGTAAAGGTGCTGTAGGTTTAATGCACTGTGATTGTGATTGATATGGAATGTGGTGTATTTGAGAGTTCAACTTGAGGGAAAAGTCACAGTACAACTAGTTTATTAGCCATGATGGTTCTGGGTATCTTGAGAAGCTCACCCTGTTGCACCTGCCAAGAAGGGCTGTCTCCTGGAAAAGCTAAGGCAGTTTATCTCAATAAATACTTGGATACAGCATAAAGGACACTTGCTGGCTGTGTACCTGCATTCAAAATGGTTTAAGACTAAACTGTGTCTGTCTACAGCCTGAGTATGTGCTACTGATAAACTCATAATCAAAGAAGTGAAACCCTTTTGAAAATCAAAGGAAGAGTTGTTCATGTGTATCTGGTTACAAGCAATGGTCTACAGTGTCTTGTCACAGCAAATACCATCAGTGACACAAACAGGAGTGGTTTGGATGGACTGATGGAAAGATGGGGCTTTACAACTCTGACCCAGTTAGGACCATAATACACATCCTTGCTGCCACATACTTCTGGTTTCTCTTAGAAGATGAGTTTTCAGTCCTCTGGAGAGACATGGGAGGAGCAATGAAACTGTCAGATGTATTTTGTCATGGAAAGATATCCTGACTTTTGGAGAGAAAGGAAAGCTGTACTTTCTCCCCCGCTTCTCCTTTTCCATATCAGACACTTCCAAGAATGAAGGAAAAAAAATTGCACTTAGCTATGACATGTCTCATCCTTACATTTTCCAGTGTTATGAATTCATGTTGCATGGTTTAGGCTTTGTTCTAGTCCTAAAATACTTTCAAGAGTAGTAATATTAAAAACTGAGAGCCCTCAGTGGTGTCTCCTCTTCCTCCAACAGTCTCTCAGCATCTCCCTCCAGGACCATAACCTTGTCTGTCTCCTGAGGTTTGAGGGATGGGGGGAATTTTTGTAGACTCAGGGTGCACAGCTCAAGGAGTCCCTGAGATAAAAGTAATCGTGCACCAAGATCGGTGCTGATGGGCTGTGGAGGAGTTTGATTAATATGCTGAAACTTAAGCTGTGTCTGCCAGAGGCAGGTACTAAAACACCAAAAAAAAAAAAAAAAATTCTAACAAGATAGATGTTTGAGAAATGCTGTAGATGCCTCATGTTGTCTGGGGCACAGGGAGGAGAAACCTTGCCTTCTTGTACTTCTGCACAGGCCAGGTATTTTTTTTTTTGGTAGGTATTGAAAGCATGTGAGAAAGGATAAATGGAATATCTGGCGACAGGGATTTCCACCAAAGCCACCTCAATGGCAGCCCCAGAGCAGGTTTTTCAGTCTGAAGCAGGACAGATGCGCTGACATGCACTGTAATCAGTCCTTCCCTCCTGCATCCTCCATTCTAGGCAAAATGATCTGTGCCTGTCAATGCTTGTAGGAGTTGTGGTGTAAAGGAGTCTGTACAGTGACTCCAGTCTCATCCAGGGTATAAAGTGATCATGCTCTCTTCCTCTCACTTCCTCCTCCTTCCATATATCCCAGCAATGGATTTCCCAGAGCACTTCTGTCCCATAAATCAGGCATGGTGTCACTCTTGTTTGCCTGCCAGAGAAACTGGGTAACACCTGAAAATCTGAAGAGGAAGGAAAGAAATATTTCATTATAAGTGATTTCTAAATGAAAAATTTTAGAACAAGTGAGTCAAAAGTGTATCTTGAGGAGGAGGGAGATTCAGTAAGGCACTGTATGTTGGAAATTTCAGCTGTTTATGAGAAATGCTGCATAGAATCATAGCACAGCCCAGGTTGGAAGGGATCTGGAAAGATCATCTGGTCCAACCTTGTCATGGAGAAAAAATGTGATTAAGAAAATATCCTGGTCTTACTATTTCCCAGGCATGTTGGATTGTGCCTTGCTTTTGCCAAAGTCAGATGGTGTCACTCTGATAAAGCAGAGTGGGAAATGGGGCCGGTAGGCCACTTCTATTGTTTTCACATGCTCTATGTAACCAAAAACTGAAGCATAATCTGTAGGCACAAGATTGTCTGTATAGCCTTAGCTCAGTCAAAGAACTTTTTTGAATACTTGACATTTCAGTCTCAATCATGGTTTACATCTGAAGTAATTTGAAGGTTTATTTTTATTAGAATCTGAATAGTCATTTTTGATTAGCAGTCTGCATAGATCAGAAATGATATTGCAAATCTGAAGCCCTGCTGATTGCCAAAGATAACACATTCTCTGTGCTTACTCAGGTTTTCAGTGCTGAACGTTTTTGAAGCTGAGCTGAACTATGGAATATTTGTTTGCTTTGCAACTGTTGTCTAGCCATCTGCTTTAGGTTCTGCTTGATTTCAAGAAAGGTTAGATTGTTTTGGCTTTTTGTTTTTTATTAAAGATGCTGGGTGCATTAATCCTCTGAAAAATCAAAACGCCCTCAAGATTAATTACAGATATGGGTCGGCTATTTGTTGCATTCTACCCATATGAAACAGGTGTTTGGGTTGGCAAGCCATCCAGAGGCAAAGTAAGGGCTTCATAGATTTTTTTTTTTTCCCCTTTGAGTTTATGGTGAAACTGAGCTTTACACATTCTCCAGGAGTCAATTAATTCAAATGCCATGTTCTGCAAACAATTCTTACTGGAATGGTTTCATAGAATCACAGAACAACTGCGTTTGGAAAGAAAATTTACAGGTCATTTAGACCAATCCCTACACAAAGCAAGACCATTTGCCTTTGCCTTCATCATAGCCACTCATGAGATAGCAGGAAAAAGCAATTACATGCACCTATACTCAGTTCTTTCCCCTCCAGGCTGAAAAAATGCCATTCTTGGCCTGTCCTGCGCTCCAGTCCTTGCCTGACTTGGTTATTCATGTCTTTCTTGACTGAAGTACTTCCTATGGGAATACAGGGCAATCTCTTCCCTTTACCTGGTGTCTCCACGTGTAGCCTGAAAGGTTGGCTTGTGTTAGAGAACAGTGCAGGCAAGGTCTGGGAAAATAAAATGGGAAGGTAGTAAATTCATAGCTAAGACAGGCACCTTTGGCTGGTGGCTTTCAGTGGGAGGTGGTGAGCTCACGGTGTTTTCCTGGGGGAATTCTTCAGTAGCATATTTCAATGGTTTTGAGACTTGGAACCCAGGTTTGTTTTCCTCAGATCTTTTTGGCATATGAATAGTGCTTCCAGCAGCCAACAGCACTTCAAATTTGATCCAGCAGGGAGCCCTCTCATTAGGCAGAAGGGATTCAGACTACAGAGGTTAAATCTAAATGCTGGAGTCCCAGTTCAGCACCCCACTCATAAGAGCTTGCTTTGCCATTTGCTGACAGATGACTGTCTTTTCCTCAACAACTAAACTCTTGTTTAGCTTTATTTCAAATGTTTACTCTTCTGCTGGGATTTCAATAAAAGCCCCTTGTCCTGCAGCAGCAGCAAGTCATCCAGGACAAGAATAGGATCTGTAAAACTGTCCTGGTTTTGTGCTTGTAAAGCTCTGAGAGTACACTACCCGTCCTGTGTTTTGCTTTTGGAAGGAAGTTAAACATACATTATTTAAGTTATTTGTGTTATTGTTAGATCATGGACAAAGGGGCTGACTGGTAGCAAGCATAAAATAGTTGAAATATATGCCCCTATGATTCTTTTTCTAAAAAATGAAACAAAACAAACTCCCAAAACAGGAAGGGGGGGGGGGGGGGGGGGGGGGGGGTGGGAGTGAGGATCAGTCGTTATATTTTGAATTGCTTTGGTTTATGGGTTGTATTTTTTGCTTTTGAGCTCCTATTAGCCTACTGCATTTCGAGCTATCTCTTGTCCCCAGAAATAAAGCTACTTATTCAGTTTCTCCTACAGCAGATTTGCCTTTGAAAATCAAATTCTGCAGCTACATCACTGGTATATTGGTCCACTGAGGAGGAGTGCAACCAGCACAGTAGTGTGCACTTGCCCCTTTTTCCTGGTGGCTCTTCCCCACTGTTACTGCACAGTGATCATCTCCCTATCACAGAACAAATGCTACAGCAGCTCTGGACAGGAGCAGAAAGGTGTATTTTAAATTTCTCTTTGCCTTTTTTGTTTCAAGCTTTACATGGTGTGGAGTAGTGGAAAAAACAAGCCTTAAGGCTAGAGCAGGAGCAGATCTTGAGCCCATGGGTGCTGCAGCTGCAGCCTCCAGTCCCTTTGGATGTGCTTAGTGTTGACCGTTTCTGCAGCTCCCCGAGCATCCAGCCTGAGTGCAGAGCTGGATTCAGCCCTCTTCCCCAACTTCTGAAGAGGAGGGAGCCACCGAGGCAAAACCTTCCAGTCCTTCTCCCCCACTGGTGTTGACTAAATCATGTGAGAGGGATTAAGGAGAGCAGTGAAGCATTTTAACCCTGCTCTCACCGAAAGAGCACTGGGGAACTGGAGTGTTCTCTTAACAACTGGGCATGTGTATCAAAGGGGCTCGGACATGAGAGGGGGAGTGAGGCGGAGTTTGACAAACAGCTCCTAATCCAGTTAGCTCTTGATGCTGCTGATGGGGCCACAACATGAAACTAAGGAGTGTTTGCTTCAGGATTTCCTCCCTCTGGATGTTGAGCACTAAGGATCTTTTGCTGTTTCAGGAAGGCAGCAGTTGCCACAGCAGATTTGTGTGGTGCTTCCACAGCCATTCCCACTTCTCCCTGGAGCTTTCTGAAACTACTCTGCCTTTTGATAGTGGCCCAGCTCCCCAGTTCAGTGCCTCCTCTTTGTGCAGGCACCATGGAGTCCAGGCTGGAGGGAGATAATACTTCCTGAAATGCTCATTTATCCCAGCGGGAGAGAGGCGGCTCACAGCATCCACACGGGTTATTAAGCTGCACTGGAAAGAAAGAGCAAACTGCAGAGTTGTATTAGTTTATGTATTATCAGCATTTGTAAGGTACCTGTTGCCCTAGTAACGAGGAACAATGTATATAGCTTAGACCAGGAAAAATCACCCTCTGGTCAGGGAAATAAAAAATTCATGGCCTTTCCTCTGGAGCCACTCCTCTGGTGCTCGGGGAGGAGGGCTTAGGAGACAGAAGAAACTGAGCTGGTTGTTATGATCATACAATCCTAGTTTCTGTTCATTCACTGCTCCTGGGAACCCTGCAGAGCTGCTAACAAGCTGTGTGTATATTGAGAACACGTAGGGATATGCTGGAGGCAGGGGGGACAGAGGGGTGGGCAAGCTCACTTAATCCAAAGCCTGCACAGTGCCTTCGAGTGCTTGGGGATACCCTGAGCTGTCCTTTAGGTGTCCCTCCTGCCCTCATCTGCAAAGGACTGGCTGGGGCACTCACGAGTGGGGCTTCTCCTGATCCCATTCACATTGGGAACTAGGCTGTCTTGGCATGAGAGGAGTGACAGGTTCTGCTGTTTGTGTGACAATTGCATGTGCCCTGTCCTCACTTCTCAAGGCTTAGTGTTTTATCACTAAATGGGAATCACAGCATTGCCCAACCTGAAAAGCTACCACAGGTCTCATAGTATCAATTATTCTTCTAATGAGGCCTGAATGAGTGAATGAATATGATGCTGCCGCTGTTTGTGTCACGGGATGGTCTGAAGACCATCATGCTGGGCACTGGAAGCTCAGCACTGGCACTGTGTTCGCACTGGTAGCCCCATCTCTGGAGCAGGAAGCCTGGCTGAGTACATGGTCCTCTAGACTTTCAAGTGCTTGACACTTGACATTTTCCTTATGGAAAAATAGTCTGCTCTTTATAAATAATATAACAAGAAAAACATTGTGCTCAATATGACAACCAAGAAAAATATTGCAAGGATACCTTAAAGGTTGAGATGGGTTCAGAAGACAATGTTGACTTTGTGTCAAAGTCAGGGGGAGAGTCATTTCTCAGGTCCTGGCAGTTGTAGGAGATAAAACAGCACTTCCTATTACATGTGGATCAGCTAGTGTGGGCTTGTTCCTAGCATTGATTCTATATGCTGGATAGTGACAATACAGTTATTGTTCTTACACCTTTTTGCAAAGGGAAATGAGTTGACGACAGAATTTTAGTGCCTCTCCATGAGGCAAATGGGTCAGGTTTCTTTATTTTTGCCATTTAGTGCAGTACATCTGATCTCACAAATCTGAGCTGCAACCCAAAATATATATAGGCAATTCAGACCCTTGTTTTATCATCTTCTAAAAGACTATGAAGTAAGTCATTAAAATCTCCACCAGAGTGGAATAGGAAGTGAGATTCTGATAGTTGTAAACTAGGCAGCTAGCTAAGGGGAATCCAATTATTTGCGGCACTGCAGGGTTTTGCTGCAGGATCACGTCACAAGTGGTAGCCTGCAGCACAAAACTTACTTCACTTTGGTTTGACACTTGTTACAGTTGCTACACAAGCAGTAATAATTCATCATCTGTTACTATTCCATGCTCCTATCATTTTGTCTTTGTTGCATCAGAAGAGATTTGTCTTCACTCTCTGTCAGCCACCACAGTGATTGCTTCACTGTGACTTTGACTATAATTTTAATTGTCTATAGATGCTGCACTGATCTTTCTGACACTGAAAGATTAAAGAGTAGAGTTAAACTCCAGAATTGATGTTAAGAAGTCTTTACTTTGGACCCCTATTTAATAAACTCTCATAGCGTCTAGTGGTGATTTACAAAAGTGACCTTCACTGACTGTCTGGAAAACCAGAAAATCAGTAAATACATTTCTTCAGAAAGTAATGGATTCTTCCTTATTGGGAATCACCATGGCACCTGAGTCATGGCCACAACTTTACATGCCCCAAAGCATTACCTCTAACTTTTGAGTAGATGATTTATTGCCCTGCAAAGGGTGGAATAACCCCAAACTTCTTGTTCAGTGCACATTAAGATGTTGTTGCAGCAGAAGTAAAAGTAGCTGATTACTTGCAGTACAGAGCCTCTTCCCACGTCTAGCAGAACTGACAGTGTAGTTTTAAATGGTCCAAGTTATGGGAGTCTGAATCAAATGTTGTAAAAGTTATGGTACAAAACAGCCGGGCTTTGATGAAGACATGGATGACTAACCTAACAGGCATTCCTTTGTTGCAACCCTGCAACAAAGTCCAATGAGTTGTGTGGCTTTGAGTTCAATATGAAGGTTTCTGCTTTAAAAAGTAAAGGGGGAAAAAAAGTAACTGCGTCAGCATTCGGTCCCGGCAGATAATGTGCCACTGGGACCATGCTCCCCAGTGAAAATGCCATGGAGAAAATCTGCTCCTACCCATCACATCGCTTTCCAAGCCAGTGGCTGACAGGGCACTTCAATCTGTACATAAAATCCAGGCTGCTGGCTGCAGTGGTATTTGCAAAGCTGAAATCATGCAACTGTTACTGAAGCCTGCTCATTCCTGATCAGAAAAGTCAATAAACACTTTACAGATGATGGGTTTGTGCAGCGGTTCTGAAGTGACTCTGCTCTGCTTCCTTTTGCCCTCTGATTTGACTGCTGGATATGCTGTGTGTACTTCATAGCAAATGAGTAATAAAGGGTTATTAAGTGATTCAAGTGTGTTAAGAAGTGCTATCCACAAATCAGTATAAAATATTCCAGGCTTTTATAAGGCCCTATTACAAGAAAATGGAAGCATTTTGCATCAGTTGATTAACCAGTTATGAAACTGTGCCTCTCATTAAACTGTCATATGACGTATTAAATGTACAGTTGTAAATTAAAGGCAACTAGACTGTTTATTGCAAAACAAATGGATTGATATGATAAAAAGGGGGCTGTGCTTTTGTGTGGGGTTACTGTCAAGAGGAATAGGAAGAGCACTGCCAAAAATGAGAATGCCATGATGTGCTTTTACTTCAAAACAGAGTCCTGAATCTGCCCTGTTAGAAAAATCTATCACTGGGACTTGAGTGAAGTATTATCTTACCATCTGAGACACAGCCCTATAATTCATGGGTCATTGACACAGTAGAGAAGATCAGTTCTGGCTATTGTAGCAGCAGAGGAACTCTTAATCCATGGATTATTAACGTGGAAAATTGAAGGGGCTGTTACAGGCTTGTGGTTTATTAGACTATTGTGGATTTAGTGAGCTTTAATTTGAAGATTATGGACACAATGGAGTGCAACAGATCCCTTGACAATGTCAGTGGCAAGGCTTTTGTAGAGGAGAAAACTTCTGCCTGAATTCTGCCCTTCCCCATCTCACAGGATACTGCTTAGGAAAATACTTATGGGGCTGCAATCACCTTTGAAGCTCATTTGATCAAAGCAACTCTGAAACCCACTTCTCTGAAGATAATGTTCCCTCAGCTCTCCAGTCTGGAAATTATTTTGTTCTAGCAAGGCTTTTCTTGCCAGCACTTGATTTTCATCCCCTGTTGCTGTTTTGTCTTGCAAAAATTTGATGCTGCATCATGTTTGTATAACATTATTAGGTCCATGGGATGCTTTGTAGGACAAGTGAGCGGAATGTGTTATGTGTTGGAGAAGGACTAAGGAGTGAAACCTTGGACCTTCACTAGCAACAGCTTTATGAAATACCCTCCTGCCCCTGATCACAATCTCAAAAGCACTGAGCGAGCTTACCTCTGCTCCCCATCCACCTTGAAGGACTAATAGAAATGTGAGGAGTTTGTGGGTATGGAGAGGCACAGTGAGGCTTGAACACAGCTATAGTTCCAAAGACAACTCTGAAAGCCCACCAGAGAGAGTTTCTTCCCTGCCCAAGAATGTTGTATGTTCTCCTTTTACCCTCCTCTGTCCCAGAAGAAGGGAAGGAAAATGGAAATTGTTACAGAAAACACTGCAGGAAGGGTTGGGGTTGCGGGAGACTCAGAACTGGCATTGGGGTAAGCTCTGTAACTGTGGTGGTTGCACGGCACCGCATGGGCATGAACTGGACAACCTTCCATCCCCATTCTCTGATTTATGTTTGCAATACAAGAGGAGGAGCTATGAGCAGACCAGCACGGAGTGGCTGTTTGCATCAAGGCTCTTGGCATGTCTTCTGTGCATGTGCTCAGCTCGAGGTGTCTGTGCCTGCACAGGTTGCTTTGTGTCTCTTCCATGACTGTCTGCGAACTGAGGCGAGAGGGGAGAAAAGCCAAAACGCCATCTGTGTAGGCATTGTTTGGTTTGTTGTGCTCTTGTCCAGAAAAAGCACGATTTGTTCATGGAGCTTCTTGCTGCTGGAAGCTGAAGAAGCCAAAGCACGAATGGGATCAAAAGGAACTACATAAGCCCATGGCTGGTGGCTCATGAATGGCTTTGAATGATGTTTCAGACACATCAACACCAAGATTTCTAGCAATAGGGAGGACAACAGGAAGAACAGCCATGCTTGTCCTCTTGTCCGTGTTATTTCCCAAAGTTGGGTAATTCCTACTTCTTATATTAGGTTTCATTTTAGGGCCAAACAAAACCTTAAAAGCTTTTCCAGTAGCAGAAGGAGGAAGGCAGCTCTACAAAATAAACTTGTGTGTGTGAAGGGGAATGGGAAGCAAAATGAGGCAGGGAGTTCTCCCAGGCCGAGACAGGTGAACTGAATGCTCCAGTTTCCTAGCCCAACGTCAGTGGGATAGAGTCACTCTCAGTATGTGGCAGAGAAAGCATGTGCAGGACTTCAGAAGGCAACTCAAGAATTTCTAGAAACAGCCCTGGGCTGTCCCTACTCACTGATGCTCCAGTGTGTGCCCAAAGGCTTGGTATACACAAAGCCCCAGCAGTCATGCAGAGCCTTGATTAAATTGTAAAATTAGTTGAGTGATTATTTCAATTGAAAAATATGTATTTACTTGAAATAAACTCCCGTTTCTCAACTATGCTTATGTTACACAGATAGTTTGGTTTATATTTGAATAGAAAATGTTTAATATTCAGCCTGGGAATAGTTATTTAGCACAAATAACTATTTCTTCAATATTAATTTCCACTTCAAGTATTTACATTTTCTTGCTTTCCATTCCTTGCCCTCTTCCATTTCTCTCTCCATCAAAATTTACTTATATTTCCCAGGGATTATATGTGGTTTAGAGTAATGCAAAACAAATGATGGATTGAGTATATTTGCAATGTCCTTTGAAAACTATCCCAGTGTTCAAATACTGCTCAGTTTTATTCCTCTAAGTATTCTGTGCTTATTACTGTAACATGTCATCTACAGAGTCAGGAAGTTGTACAAGATACCCAGGATTCAAGCCAACAGGATAAAATCCAAGTGAAGTTTTAGGCAGCTTTTGAAATTAATAGAATTTTGTGACCCAGAACTCCAGAAATTTATATTATCTCAGTGGTCAGACACGGATGGTCTGTCCACATGAAGTTTTCTGTGTAACTTCTAGTTTGACGTGTGAAACATTTTATATAATTTTAAAATATGCTGTGATTCTGAGCCCTTTGCTATTTAATAAAGCACATATTGTTGCAAAGGAATAAAGACCTGAGAAGTGTTTGGTTCAGGAACAGGTTTAAGCAGCTTTCAGAATTTGTGTAGCCAAATATGCCTGATTTTTCGCAAGCACTGTACATGCAAGTCCATGAAATGGGAGCATACCTTTTAATGGTGATGTGCTGGACACCTGCAAGGAGTTCTGAGAAGTTCAATTGGTCTGACACACTGAACGCTAAAATAGTGGGAAACTTTCCTTTGATTTCAGCAGATGTCTCCCACAAGTATGCAAGAAAATATTTGTCTTAATATTATCAGCAGTTTTTAGATTACAAAATACCCAAAGGTCAGAATTTCATTTTCTCTCAGGCATGGTACTGAATGAACAATAGCTGAATAATTGTATTTGGATTCAGTCACTGATTACACTCCCTCAAGATATTCTCACAGTCACTTATTCTTCTGTTTCTGCCCAATAAAGTGGTTGGAGTTTTGTAAAGAGCTGGAGTCAAAGGGGTGTGGGAGGTAAAAATACAACTGAGGTAGGTGAGAGGTTATACCGGTGAGAACATGAAGGAAGGAAAGGCACTGAGTTTCCAGAGCTCCAGGCATCACCCACCCTGTGAGAGGATTGGGAAACAATGCATATTTTGCTCATTTGGTTGCTAATGTTCAGAGCAGAAATATGTCCTAATTTCAAGTGTTTTGCTAGCAGATGAAGCTTTTCCACTGAAGCCTAGAAAACAGAATGGTCCTGTTTGACAGCCATGTTCAGAGGGGATACCTGGGGCTGCTGTGTGTGGTGACTAGGGGCTCCCATTGCCATTGCCATTGCCATGTGAAACACTGTGACTTGCCCCCAAGGGTGCAGGGGAATAATGCTGTCTGGGCAACAACATGGAATTACTCCTACTCAGGCTACTGCGCTCCTCTGTCTCGAGGCCTTCGTGTACAGCAAGGTCCCATGGGGGAGCCATCAGGAGACTGCTGACACTGACTCAGAACAAGCCTGGCCACTTTCCCTCCGCAGCTTTGCCAAGATAACCATCTCTGCTGGGAAGAGCCAAGGTGAGGATTTCTTTCTTTACTTGATCAAAGCAATTGAATTACCTCCTTTCAGAGCTTTATATATTAGCATCGCATAACATCTCTTTTCATTTAACTACTCCAGCTATTCGTTATCCATTCAAATGGAACCTGGCAGAGCTTCCTGTATTCAAGTTTTTTTGGATCAGTAGTTAGATCTGTTACTGGTCTAGAAAACATCAACTTTCATCTGACCTCTCCCTTGCATGGAGCTTTTCCGTTCAAGCCAAAATTTTTGTTTAAATATTTAAACATTTATTTATTTAAGTAGCAAACCCATGCCTCCTCTATTCTTGTCAAATTTCACTAGACTGCATTTCTCTGGCTTTGCTTGTTGTCTTATGGCTCAGCAGATAATGTATTAATGATCTGTACAAAGGCCCAGCAGGATGTATCCTAGGAAGAAATGGACAATGTCTGGATTTCTCAGTAGTCCTTCATTTGGAAATGTTACTCAGAAGGATGTTATGACTCCAGTGAAACAAATTCAGCTGCTCCTTTGCAGGTAGTACATCCACAAGAAAAGATCTTCCATGTTCACTTGCCTTGTATCAAAAGTTGCTGGTGTTTCCTATAGGAACACTCAGCTCTGTGTTTATTAGTCCAATAAATGGTTCACTTAATGCTCCAATCAATCCTCCCAGCAATTACAATCAGCAGGGTTCCCATGCTGTGCATCAGTGATGGTTCGTGAACTTGCTTCAGTAACTTCCCATGAGTTAACACAGCTGAAGTAGACAAGTCAAACTACAATTACTTAGTTTCGTTGGGGGTTTTTAAGCCTGGTTTCCTAAAGAGATTTCCACCATCACACTGTAAGTCAGACTCTACACCTGAATACTTTGTTAAGTTCCATCCAAATGTGACAGACAGCTAGGTATGTCAGCAATAGCAAGATAAGCCATTGAGGAAAGATTAAATCTATGCCCCTCAATCAGGAACAGAAGTTGACCTGTAATCTCAAGTAAATCTCCAAATCCCTCAGACTACCCACAGGAAAAGTGTTCCTGCGACAGGAGGTGTTCTGACTTGGATTTTGTGTGTTATTATCCAGAGACTGGCTCAGCCCTGAGCCAGGGAGCCAAAGGAAACAAGGCTTTGCAAGCTTCTGTGCTCACAGATTGGCTTCTTGTTAAACTCCTTCCTAACTTCACTGTCAGAGATGTGTGTCAACTTTTGGGCTTTTGTTTTAAATACACAAAGGTGTTTTTTCCATTCAATATTGTGCAACTGTGCTGGGAGGTGCATTTTCAGTACTTACTTTAGTAATAATTCTTGAGCATGGATGGGAAACAGAACGTGAGGGCAGGGAGCACAGAAAGCTTTATTGCATTAGAGAGGATGGCAACCTGAAAACATCTCTGTGTGGGACCACAGCTTGTAGAAAATCAAAATATAAATGTGCCAGATTCATATTATGTGGCGCAGTGACTCCATGATCCCAGAACTCTGCATGGGACATTTACATTTGGACCACAGTGTCCAAATTGTAAATTGGTCCAGCGATGAATGCTGATAGAACAGTGAGTTCCTGACAGATCTCAGGTCTGTTGTGTGGTGGGGGCTGGTTTTCAGCTCTGTGTGTTTAGTAGATCCTCATGACCAACTGTATACCCTGTCACTGCTGAGGAAAGGTGTTGGAGCTGAGCCCTGCCTTCATGTGTGAAGCTTTCCTCTCCTCCACATCTGCAGAAGCATTTCCTGCTCAGTGGAAAAGAAGGAAAGCAGCGATGCTGTCTAGGCTCTGGGTAGCATCGCCCATCCAAGGACAGTGGTTCTGACAATAAATATTTCATAGGTCATTCACATCTGATAAAGGTGAGCAGCAATACATTAAACTTTTCATACTCCTTCATCTATCTCCTTTTTTAAATTACTTGTTTGCTGGCATGCCTCACTCTCCTGATCCTTCCTGGTGAGGAAGGAAATCACTGGTTTTGACGTTTTCTAAATAGGAAGAGCCAAGGCAGAGAAAACTCCATCTGTTGAAGCAAATTAGGAGAGAAAGAGGCACATAGAGCAATTCTCAAAATTCCCCCAAGATGTCTAGCTCGCCTGAGCACCAGGTATTAAAGAAATTGCTATAAGTTTTCTATTTACATCTTTGCAAACCTAAATCCCTCTGAATGTGTGGTACTAATTCATCTACCCATAGTTACAGAAGGAATTTGACATATCACAGGAAACTGATCCTTTTCTAATAACAAAACCAGTGTTCAGTTGCTGCCCTTTCCATTTCATGTTACATTCTGAAGAGCTTTCCAGCTTGAACTGGACACTTTATTTGTGGAGGGAAACTCTCAAACTGCTTTGCATCAGGAAGAATTTATATGTATGCATGTATATTAGTATACAGAAGTGTATATATGTAAATATACATAGTGTGTGTATGCGCATGTGTGTGTACAAAATACATTTACAGTACTAAGAAAATAAGAAATGAGAGAGAGGTTCCAAGAATCCAAATTCTCATCCAGGGGAGAAATATGCCTGCTGCCAGTGGCTTATGAAAACCTTTGAGGTATAAATGCTACATTGCACTACATTCCTCACAAAACTTAAGGATGGTAAACAAACACTAGTAAGTTCTGGATAGCTTTTTTCTTTTTTAACTTAATTTTCCCAATAAACTCCCTCCTACCAGAAGTTCAGCTGGGATTGCTTACTTAAATTTATTTTGCTTAAAACTGGAACTGAGATTTAAAACGATTATTATTAAACAGTTTATTTTTTACTGTGAGGCATCCAATGTAAGTCATAAATTATTGTCCACTTGATTAAAGACACTCACCTTTCCAGCTGTTTTTCTAATCACCTCCATCTAAAGCAAATAAATTCAGTGCTTTGCCAGTTCTGTCAGGGACTTTGGTGCAGGCACAAGGAGTGTCATGGTTCCTTTCCTCACCACTCCAGGTGTCACTGGGTCCTGTTGGAGCTGATTTTCAGAGGCCCTGAGACATCCTTGAACTTCTGGGAACTCTCACTCTTCACCAGCAGATTGTCTAAGGTGTGGACTTACATGCCTGACCAAGAGAGTGAGCTTACCCCTCGTCTTTATTTTTTTCTTATTTTCCTTGAATCCAAGAGTGGACCTGTGAGAAATTAAAGTAACTTTGCCACAGCTATCCTGGAAGATCAAGTCTGCCATTCATGTAGCCAGCAACTTGCTCAATGACCCTTCAAGTTAACCCATATACCAGATCATTTTCTGTGAAATGCAGAGGGATGTTTCAGGCAGCTGGTTGGAGAGAGGAGCATGTCTGTGACTACTATTCATAGCAAAAAAAAATTTCTCATTTTCAGTTGTTTCTACAGCTGACTCTGTAAAACTCCTGAGTTCAGGAGTAACCAAATGAGTTCATGGAAAACAATTGTACTGAAAGGTAAGAAATACAAATAGAAAGATATCACCCTGACCCCAGAAATCACCCATGATGTTTGTTAGAGAGGCTTCAGGAGAAATGAGATGGGAAACAGATGATATAGGTAGCTGGAAATGTCTGGGTTGGTAAAATTCACCCCACTGTTGGGCTAACCTGCAAAAGAGGGGACAGTGGGTTAACCTTTGTTTATGGAGATGTGTCAAAGGTGTGCATTCTTCTTCTCTGCATCTCACCCTCAATTGACTTCTGTTCCCAGTGCTGGTATGCTCCAATGGCATCTGATTCAAAGAGGGATGAGAGAGAGCCTGTGATGTCTGCAGATAGGAGAAACCAAAACATGGCAATAATTACAGGTAGGTAGGCATTATTCTGAAATTACACAGAACTTGATCAGTCAACTCTTTGTCATCTATTCTGTCAGGCCCTAGAAAGCTGCCTTGATCTTCAGTGTTTGTGTGTGAGGGCAGACAGAAAAGGGATGGAAGTGGTCCTTTTGCAAAGTCTTTTCAAGCATCTGAGCAATCTCTGCTGGCCAAGTAACTGCACTTTAGTGACTGTATCATCTGCCCAGTAACATCACCACTGGTTTGCCATTAGGTAACACTTCTCAGAAAGGGAAATTTAATCTATTGGATTACTTTTTCTGAGTAACTGGGGCAAAACATACAAATGGGGAAATTTTGCAAGGCCAGAGTTTGTTTTTACTTATGACATCCTTTAAAACAAAGGTTAACCTGCTGTTCAGAGAACTACTTGTAGGGCTAAGGTTCAAAACTGAAAGTAGCAGCCCAGAAGTGTGTAGTAGTAGATGTGACTGGGAATTGTGAAGCAAGCTAGGGGCTGTGATAAATTTGAATTCTTATGAGAATATGTGAGGGCTGGGGTGCTGCTATTTTGGGTTAGTTTCTCACTTTATGAGTTTTTAATATTACTTACTATTTCAGTTGAATGGTTTCCAGTTTATTCTTCAACAAAAAAATCTTTTTAGGTTGGAGAGACATGTAAGAGAACGATGAATGCAGCCTGGGAGTCTGCCCCCAACTCCTCCCTTCTCAGAGGTAGATGTCCTCTGAACCACTTGAGCTGGTTTGGGATTTTTCCCCTTGGCAGCTCCGCCCAGGATCTGTTCCCATGAAGCAGGACCATTACTAAAGCCTGAGTGACCATGTTGGACCATGGGCATTCTCTGCAGAATGGCCCCTTCATGCACTGCAGCAAAACAGGAGTTGCAGTGCCACTTGACTGTATCGGGTCGTGTGTTTGTGGATTTAACCTCATTTTCTGCTAGAGGCCTCCTGGTATGTAAGAAAGCAAATTCAAGCTTGTCGCTGTGTTCGCTGTGTTCGGTGAGGCAGCAAACTTTGGCAGGGGGAAGGGGGAGGGTGGAACTTCCCCTCCTTCTGCAGTTCATGGTGTTCTTCTAAACTATTTATAAATAGGTCTGCTGCAGCCACTGTTTGCATTTGGACAGCTTCACTGTTCTCATTTTCAAGGCTACTCTCAGATCTGAAAGTAAAGGTCAGGTTGACTCCCCTCATTTGAAACAGAGAGAAAGAAAGTTAACCCTGTAAGCAGGTGGCTCTAACGCAGTAATTCCCAGGAAAATGAGTACATCTTCCTCTCCCTTTGGCTCCATTTTCATTTCTCTGCCCTCTTCATTAGCTGATGATAGTTCTAACTTCCTGCATCCTTTTAAAGCGATCCCCCTGCAAATCATCATCTGGGATTCATGAAATGTAGAGATCTGGTAAGCAGCACAAATCACATGCTTCTGGCCTGCACTTGCCAGAAGCCCTGGATAAGTTTTCAGCTGAGTTTATGCTTTACCTTCCTCCACTCTACAGAACAGTAACATATGGGTCCATCTCCCCCAGAAAAGCTTGCACCAAAACCCAACAATCCACTTCATGAAGGATTATTTTTTTGCTGATTGAGAGGTGTTTGGAGACGACAGGCATCTGATCTCATCTTAAGCCTTAAATTGCTGTAAGTCCTGTATTGGTTTACTTTTTACTTCAACCAAATAGGATATTATTCTGCCTCAGAGTTAACACTTTCCAAGCTTTCCTCAGCTGAGTGTTGCACACCAAAGGCATTATTATCTGCCGTCAGTGGACAAGGCACTGCACAGAGCCACCAAGTCATGTATGACACAGCTAAAACACTAAATAGGATTACGTGGCTTGTAAGGCACAGAAAAGGATAACCAGCCTGTTAAGCAGCCCTTAAGTTGTACTACATATATGCAACAACTATTTTGCTTCTGCATGGGGCACTTGAAGGGCAGGTAAAATATGGAAACAGCCTGAGATACTGTGTTGTGTGTACGGGCAAAGGATGCAAGGTCTTGTCATCTTCCAGATGTTGCTATACAAAGGCTGCAGTAAGCAGGGTCTCAGTGAATATTTACTTGAGGTCACAGCCTATGTCTGAATTAAGAAAAAATTACTTTGAAATGGAAAACTCTTCTTTTTCATTTTTTTCGTGTTAAATATTCAAGAGCACCTTACCCTCCTTTATCCCCAGGAGCTGTCTAGCAGTCTCCTTCAGAATAGATTATCTTTGACCCAAGTGGTACATTTATTTTGGGATGGATTGCTAAAAAATAGAGATTCCTAGGTGTTCTGAATGCAGGGAATGTAATTCGTAGGCAGGTACATTATAAACCTAACCAAAGAAGACTTACAAGACTAAATATTGTTTTATTGCCTATTTAAGACTTTGAAATGAAATGTTTGTATAAAAGAAGGTGCATTATCCCAGTGGTTTTAATTGTGCTATTACTTAACACAGTGTTACAAACACCCAAGAGGTCTCTGTAAACTCTCTAGCTGAGCTGTGAATTGAGGCCAAGATTAATTCCTCCCAGTAAGTCCCAATCACTGGGTCAAGATGTTCCTCTTAAGGAGGTGTCCTGGGCAAAATGGCTAGAAGTGTTCTGATCAATAACAGAGCTACTCCATATGCACTTTTACAGATGTGTGAGTTTTTACCCATCAGTAACATGCGCAGGTGTAATTTCTTTTAGCACAGAAGCACTAAATAATTAACTCTTTACCACCATTCTCCTTGGGTACGTTCAGCTGCTGCTTGTTGTGAACGTCCCATGGCCTCTGAGGGGTGGTTTCTGTGCAGGCAGTAGCTAATACCCGGGTAAGCAAATGTTCACCCACTGTTTAGAAATCTAATTTTCTTCGCTGGTGTGGGAAAAATTGCGTGGCATTCTTGTCACAAAATTCCTTTTCTAGTTTTCATGTGTTTTGTGCTTTCACAATTATCACAGCAATTCTTATTCACAGTTTCGTGCACAGCAATTATTATTGTACCAGCCGTAACGTTTGCGAAAGGTGATCATAACAAAACCTTGGTAGTGTCTTGTGAAATTCCAGCACTGGAATTTCACAGTATGGACTCCACCAGAGCTTTTATTATAGATGTTGCTAATTTGTTTGGGTATGCAGGTGAAGGCTTTGATGTCATTTACCTCACATGCTATATCCAAGTGAATTGCCATAATTATTTACCTATGAACCATGATTTTTTATCTAGAAAAGTGCAGTTTATGGCTTGTGTTTTGGGATGAATTTCTGCACAGTGTGTTCTTTGAACTGCATGGCACCTCAGTTGAATGACATGGGTTTTAGTTTTGTACATCACTGAAAAAAAGCAAACTTATAAAACACTGTTAATGAAAACTAGCACTGTATTTCAACAACTGTTTTAATTATTACCAAATTATTTGTTTTACTATATTGTCATTTCAAATTTAATTTTTTATAGCTCTATTTCAAGTATAGAGACTGGTCATATTTAAATATATTTACATTTTTTATATATTTTTATATATATATTTATTCATGGAGACCTTAAAAATTGAATTTGCTTCTGTATTTCTTCCATTAACATTGATAAAATATCATATACTAAGTAATTCCCATACCCATTAACATATGATTTGCCCAGTAGTAATTATTTTGTCATCCTTACTTCCTCAGGCTATTTTCAACTTTAAGCCACTGCTAATCCATGACCTTAGTGCTTTTGTCTCCAGGTCTGAATTATATAAGTATTATGGAACAAGGATTGAAATGAACTACTCTTGGCTTTATTGCACAGTAACAGTCAGCTGATTGGCTTTTCTATTTCCACTAACTAGGATAATAGAGCAAATTTAATTACTTCATGGAAGGATCATAAGAATTTTTTTTTTCAGTGTGGGAAGGCTATATAAGAAATATTTCTAAAGGGAAAGTGAAAATGGAGGAAAATAGCAACTGTCTGCTTTTCTGGGTGTCCAGAATTGCTGCCAGGAGGACACAAAGACAACTGGAGCAGGAATATACCCTGCACTCTGCAGTGACCACTGCAATGGTAATTGAATAAAATCTGCTGAGGCAAAAAAAAGAAAAAACAAAAAAGCACTTTGGTCATGAAGCTGAAATGAAAAAGCAGCAGCTGTTAAGATGAACTTTTTGTAGTGTGTCTCCTCAAACTCTGTCTCCTTCCATGAGACTACCCAAAAAGCAGAACACCAGTAGAATGTCAGGTTTCCTTTTGGATGCAGGAGAGCAGCATCGCATGGCAGGGCCATGTCTCCAACAGGCTGGGCAGTTTGCTACTGCTCCTGTTCCAGTCAAGCTGACTGATTCTCATTTGAAATGCTATCTCTAAGCTGCTTTTGTTCAATTGCTTACTTTCCTGAAAGGTTAAAATCAAAAAGCCAGACCTTCAAGAATAATTTGGCTCCCTAGTATGATACTGGTTTCCAAGCAGCATGTAAATAAGGGGTCACATTTTCCAAAGAGAGCACTACCCCACCATCAGTGCTGTGAGAAATCTGCTTTGCAGCTCCATGGCTGAATTTAGGGGGAAGCATTGCTGACAGGCTGAGTCAGTGGCCCAAATTCTTCTCCCTTTATCTATATAACCACATGAAAATTGTGCTTCCTATCCACAGAATGTGCATGGATAATTTGCTTGGCATGGGACTGGAGCTTGCTAGCACAATAGCTATGCTTTTGTAAGCTCCATATGCCTTGGAGCTTTTCAGATTATACAAAACTCTGGTACTGTGACTAAAATGAGAAAAGCCTGGGCAATGACTTCAGAAGCAATTGGGAGTGACTTAAAGCTCATAAAGGATTCTTGGCTTCAATGACGTTGACTCAGGTCCATCAGACCTACAGGTTACATCCAGACCTTATGGAGATCCTGGAATGACCCCTGCAGTCTGCAGAGATGGGGTTTTAAACCCTGTAAGGAAGTCCCAATTTCCAAGCACTTTGGAAACACCAGACTCTTCAGCTGTACTTTTTGAAAGAAGCTCAAGAAATGAGTGCACGCACATTGCCTATCCCTCTCCTCCTCTCTGCACTCAACATTTTTGATGCAGGAGAGTTCAGTAACGGAAGTGTAAACCTTCTGTTTACATCTATAAACAAGATAAGGTACAAACTGCTGCAATACAAACTTCCTTGCTCTGGCCCTCTGCTGACCTCAGCTATAAATGACAAGGACCCTTCTTTCTCACAGTTCCTGGAGTCTCCAATCTCTAGGACAAAGTTTAAACCAGCAAATGTGCTTGAAAAATCTTGTGTGAATTTTTCTGACGGCTGTGCTATTCACACACTGCTCAGGGCCTGGGGGCCCATGCCTGTGACATGAGGGACAGATGCAGCTGGACCTACACTTGGAGGATGCCCCAGACACCTCCAGCTGCAGGGTGAGCCTGGGCGCATTTGCACCCATTTCCCAAAATCAAGGAGCAAGCTACAAGCACTTTTGCTGAAGGGCTTGGATAGAGAAGGGCATGTTTTAAACTGACAGGAGACATCTGGGTCACTGTATCTCATGCTCAAGTCTTCTCCTGGAAGCTGTATGCTGGGTCAAATAAATCGGTTGCAAAATATCCAAGATTATGCCAAGTAAACACAAGAATAATTAGATTTAAAAGCTACTCACGCATTGTCTTATTTTTATAGATTTCAATGGGTGCAGAAAGAAGAGGTGCCAATAACACAAAAGTGGTTCTAGGCATGGGAATCCAATTCCTTGTTGACCAGGACAGGTGACACATGGCCTGAGGGAACAACACAAGGAGAGGGCTGGTGCATGAGAAAAATCTTAGGGAGTGGGGCAGAAAAGTAAAAGGGAACTTCTGTCCTTGACAGCTGTAATTGTATCTCCATGCCCTGAGAGATCTCACAGCCACTAGCAGTCACATACACATGTCATTGAGACTATGGTGGGTATTCCAAATCAGAATTGTTCATCTGGGGTTTCCACAGCCATGTCTGTTCTGTATGGTGGAAGTGGAAACTAAGCCACCATATTTGGTACCAACATCAGAACGTAGGGCAGTGCGAGGTTGAGCTTTTAAACACCAGCACTGCCTTTGAACAAGGGCGAGAGTTACAGTGACGTTTGTGTCTCCCCAGGCAGGACTTGTGTCCCTCTCCTCCTGGAGCACCTCAGCAGAGGGGCACAAGGACATCACCTCTGGCATGGGTCACCCAACTGCAGATCCCTGGAAGATGGACTGGTGTTCAGGCATGGCCCTGTCAACTTTCCTTGTTCCTGCCCTGTCACCATTGAACACTCACCATTGGTGTGCCCTGGAGAAAGTGTGAAATGGCTCTAAGAGGGCTGGGTCAGTCGTTCTTGTGTGCTTAAGCAATGCAGAAACTCCTCTTTTTTCCCTTGTGCTGTGCAGTGTGTTGCAGAAGAGTGACTCAGGGATGGTTCTTGGTCACAACTGTTAATGATGCTGCAGAGAGGTGGTAACACTGGATCCTCACAAGGCTTTCAGTAGAAGTATGTCAGCTCCTGAAAAGTGCCAGCTCCTGGCCCAGAGGCCTCTTTTCTATACATAATGGTGTTCAAAAAAATTTCATGCAATTAGATACTGCTGCCCTAAACCACATGGTTTAATGTATGTATAAACAGGGCTACAAAGTTCCATTCTCACTGTTCAGAGGAGTTGATGCACAGAATCAAGCAGGATAACATGTGTTTGTTTTAATGTGCCCAGTTCTACTCATGTTTGGGGGAAGTTGCTCTTTTGGCTCTCCACGTGTTTCACAAGCTATCACAGATCTAGGAGTCTCAGCCATGGGCCAGCATCTCCCTGTCCTGCTGTTGTAGGAACACAAACATCCACTTTGTTGGTAGATGGAATGGCTCAGATTTGGACAATTTTCTGTTTTTACTATGGGCTTTGACTTACAAAGAACCATGTGCAGGAACCTCCTATGAAAACAGCAGAGAGAAAGAATGCTGCTGGTGTGTATGAGATTTCTCCTCCCCTGCAACAAACGCTACTCTTAGCTGGCTGGCTGGTGTGGAGTAATGCCTTAACTGAGTGTGATAAGGCAGGGGAACTCCGATACTGGCCCCATTTTCAGCCCTGTGTTTGCTCTGCAGTTAGACAATGCGGTCTTGATCCCTTAGTAGGACCTGATATGTCAAAACAATGTGAATTAATTCAACAAATCTCATGCTACAGTCATTTCCAAATTGTGCTTTGTCCCTTTAAAAATTCTGAATGGAAAGGTTAGGGATATTTAAGAATTAAGATGATAAAACCTGGGGAGACAACATGGAAACAGCTGGCTTACAAACATGAGCCTGATTCCCATCACCAGCATTTGTTAATGTTATTTATGCTGTAATGTATATGAGAAAGTTGAAAGGTCTGAAAAAGATGACATGTATATCTCAACATCCATGCACTGTAGGGCAGGAAATTACCCCCTTAGCAGAGCTGCCACACCTCCAGACATACAAGGTGTGCTGCCCACATGCACACCTCCTTGGGTCTGCCACGCACCTCCAGGTGATGAGGAGTTCCAGCAGGGCCATGGCTCTCAGGAAGGTCCAAATGGTCCAAATACTTTAGATAATTTTGGGTAACACCTCTGGCTGGGAAAGAAATGTCATGCCCTCACACTGGGTATATGGGAGCTCTATTCCTGGTGTCATTGAATTCAGCCTGATATTGTGGGTAATAGTGCTATAATCCTTACTGCAAACTGATCACACCTGGATTTAGAAGTAAATTGCGTGT
The DNA here is from genome assembly GCF_020740725.1 of Corvus hawaiiensis. Classification (NCBI taxonomy): domain Eukaryota; kingdom Metazoa; phylum Chordata; class Aves; order Passeriformes; family Corvidae; genus Corvus; species Corvus hawaiiensis. Next base: position 9,424,482 of record NC_063223.1, read on the forward strand.
ATGAAAGCACCATTGAGATTACTGACAGGCTGCTTATCCCTACTGGCATCCTTATGGCTTTTGTCCCAGTTCATCCCTCTTTGCATGCAAAACACAAAGTAAGGCTCAGTTGAAAAGTCTTGGGAATTTTGAGGGCTGACCCATGTTCTTGTGCGCTTAGAGTTGACAAAATTAGCCGCTTACTTCATTGGCTGAAAACAGATGAAAAGAAATACCTACTTGTGCTATGAATAATTCATCAGTGAAAGAAGGTGCTGCAGGATAGTATTTGGGATGAAAACTCTGTAACAGTACTCTCATGAGTCAATTTGCTGCCCATAAGGGAAGAGATTTCTGTTGGCTGTCCTCTCTTCAGGAAAAGAAACAAACTTCTCTTAACACTCTCTGCATTTGGAAACAGCCCACATTTTAAGTAATTAAAACTGATGTTGCTGACAAACATTCACCTCCAAAGAAATGGTCTACTGTAAACGTAAACTCCCAAGATCCTTCCAGGCATACCAGCATGACGGTCTCCTAAAAATTCTTCCCAAGCCATCTGGTGCCTTATCTTTGTAGCCAAGCCATACAATAACTTTAAAAGAGGATTGTTGCTCAAAGGGTTTAGTCTCAGGACTACAGATTCCCTTGGAAGTATCACAGCTCACTCTGAACCCATCAGCCAGGCAGCTCTGGCTGTGTGAATTCTCCACTACTTTCTATCACGACCCAAAATGTGCAACTGTGGTTCTCTGCGGGAGATCCCTTCCTCCTGTGGTTTGCAAAGGGAATGAAGGAGTTACAGGGAGAAGCTGGAGATTTCCAAACAGGGATTTACACTCCATTAATTCTCTCTCCAGCATCCCAGCCGAAGTGGCATGACATGAATGTGGTTAGGAAGGCTGCAGCCAATTCACATCATTCTTGTAGCTCTCCCCACACCTGCAAGGGGAATGTATGGATTCCAGGTTTGCTCCTAGACAGCCTTTGTCATCAAAAAAAAGGTATTTAGTGAGTGAGAAGGCATGAAGGCATAGAGCAGAGGTGGCTGTTGGAAACAGCTGGAAAGAAAAGACAATTTTTTTTTAGCTTCACAGATCATCCAGAATTTGCTCTCCCTTGGTTGCATCCTGCTACTTTTGTGCCTACTCTTTAACATCTCATCTAAACTCCATCTTCTAAGAAACTGAATTCTTACTGTTAAGTCCCCTATTTTGGTCGCAAAAGCAGAGCCTGACACTGAAGTTAAGTAGCAAAGCCAAGGCTCCAGGCACCTGACAGCAAAGCAGTAGTTCAGACACAAACCAGAGTGAGGGATCCTGTGTTAGATGTGCCCAGCTTCTCAGGCAGCGACAGCCATCGTGAGAACCAGCGCAGGGTGTGTGGCTGAAAACAGAACTTTTTCACCACTCCTTCATCCAGGGCAAATACAGCATAGCTGGGGAGAAACCAAATCCCTTTTTGGATTTTTGACCTGTGTTTATACGCTGAATCTTCCACACTAAGCATTTCTAGTCTGTTCCTTATAAATGCTGCTTTCAGAGGAAAGGAGGAAACTGGGCGCAAAAATGTAGGATCACCTATAGGAAGAGAGCTGCTTCCTCAACATATCCTGCAAGTTGGAGACTGCAGACAAGTCTGAAGCATCACATTTAAGCAGCACCTCTTACTCATTTAGCATGGGGGGGGGGAGTGGGCAATGGCTCTAGTCTGCTGCACCTTCTGGCTGTGGTAATGATATGGTACCAGCAGCGCTACAAAGTGATGGGCTGCCATTAGATTATCTCCTCCCTCCCTGTGCCCATCTGTTCTGGGAATCCTCAGCTACCTGAGAAGAATTTTAAAACATCTTAGTTTTGGATACTGCAACTTAGGGAGCACAGACATTTTTCTAAGTTAGAAAGAAATGGGTTTTTTTTCAAGCTGTTGCATCTTGGTAAGGAAATACTGGATGTTATATATGCTTGTCAGGTGGATATTAATAAGCAAGATGTGATGCTGTAAAACAGCTCCTGGAAACAACAGAGATTCTGCACTTTTCCAAGTCAGTGGAGGTTTTGATGATGAGTTTTGACAGACACTGGATTAGGCCTAAAGTATTCTCACTCTTTGGCCATTGACAATTTTTTTGAGTTTTATAACCGGCACAGACTTCCTACCACAATACAAATAACTTCCCCCAGGGAGATGTCCTTGCTTTTAGCTAGGTATCTTGTTACACCCCAAGGGAAATCAAACAGTGTAGGGAAAAAGAACTTGATATCTGTAAAGTAGCTTAGCTTTCTCCCTGCTCTAATGGATATTTGTATGTTGTTATCTCTGGAGACAATCTACTATTTGGGAAAAGAATTAAAACAACACTCCTAAAATAGAGTTTTACAGTTTAATGATCCCTGTTCTGAAATATTACATTATACACTTAGGCTGCATACAAGATAGAGAGGGAGGGTGGAACTACCATGAGGTCAGAACTCCATGACCCCATGCTCCTTGCCAAATCAACCATCTCAGCCTCCTCTTCATAAGATGATGGTGACACCTCAGAGAGCTGTTACAATAATTCGTTTATATAATAAAAGTACATGGCTCAAGGGATAAAACTTTTTGTACCTGCATAATTTCCAACACTCCCAAGTTGCCTTTTGGTGTGGGATTACAGAACATCTGCTCCGTTTAGTCCTCCTAGTATTACTGTTAATATTTTGGCAAAGGCACCTGGAACACAGCATAGATGCATATATACATAATATCAAGTAATGAGGACGGTATTCAGGTCCTGTTTGACTTACAGCATGTCAAACAAAAGGTAAACCAATATGTTTAGCTTGACATGGCTTAGTTTGCACAAAAATGGGAAGATTCAGAATTGTTTCTCAGCTACTTTAGGACCTGTCCCAGGTTTACCTGTAGTAAAAAGGGGGATGGGATCTATAACAGCTTATCAGGCCAAAGGAACTGCCCGACTGCACCAAGATGCAGAAGCTGGGCTACTCTGAGCATTTTCCATTTGGCAGATAAGAGGTGTAAGGAAAGGAGCAGTGTGTGGTCAGCAGCAACGCTGGGAGCAGGGGAGGGGTGAATTGGAACCAGCAGTTTCAAGCGGAGAGCCTCAAGGGATCATTATGTCCATCCGTGCTGACCTGAAGATGAAAATCTCACACATTTGCAGCATCTACGTGGGCTGTGTTGCACAGTTTGACCCAGGACCCAGATGAAGGATGTTTGGGTATTATTTCCCTGGATAACTTCAGTGTGCGCATCTCAGTATTCAGGGGAGTGGGATGGCACCAATGGCTCTGAAGCATCCTGGCACATCATTTCACATCTCCCTCAGCCACTGGCCCTGAAATGGGGACCAGGATATGGGCCCACAGACAGCTAGGTGTGACAGCAGTGATAGCACTGCCGTGCTGGTACTGCTGGGAATGGCAGGGAGCACTTCTCACCCTCCTATAGGTCCGAGGAGCAAATCCCCAAACAACCCAGTGATTCACACCTTGATGGCAGCAGCACAATACATGGGGTAAGAAGAGAACACCAGGGAGGAAGCAGGAGCTTAAAGGGCTACAGTAGATGAGTCAAACTGTATATTTAAATCCTTTTAATGAGGACAAAAAAGAGTTGGCTTGGCACAGATAGCAAGTTTGAAAATTAAGTATACACCAAAAATTTGCAAGTCTCAGTCCCTCCAAACAAATGTGAAAGGCTTACAACAATGTAAAAGTCCAGCTTTGACACAACTGCTGAAAATGTCTTTTAAAGAGAAGCCTTTATGAGAGCTTCCAAAATGAAGAGGAAGGCAGCCCAGAGTGGTATCCTTGTTACCAGCATCAGCAGATGAATGAGAGAGGCAGGAGAGGGTGGTCAGCTGTTTGAAGGGAATGCAATCTTTCACTTTCTGACCACACAGATTAGACAGGAGGAGAAAACATTGGCTGTCTTCAGATATCTTGTGGCATTGAGGAGCAACCATCAAAGGGAAACCATCTTCCTTCTGGGATAATCATTGGGCAAGCAAGAGGAGGCAGCAGATAAAGGAAGATGATGCTTACCCAGAGCGGCTGAGCCACAAAGAACAAAGATTAGTACTGGGGATGGCCTCACCTATAGGGAAAAGGAAATGGTAACAAGGGGGAAAGCAGTGCAAAAACCTCAGGAAATCTGGGTTCCTCGAGTGTATTCTTGCAGCAGTGTGCACTGCCTTAAATTTCTTACTGAAGTTTTGCTTTTGTGATCAAGTTCTGATTTTGTAGTTTATAAAAGAGGCATTTGCAGCTCAGGTTCTGCAGTATTTATCTAGGCAAAATTCCCAGTGTTTTAAGGAGATTTTTCTATGTGTAGGTATGGGCTCTTATGACTTACTTTTGACTGGGTGAGGACTTGGAGCCAGCACAATTACCATACCGTAAGTATTAATAGATCCTTCCTAATAGGAAAGTTATTTGAATTTAAGATTGCAGCTTAGTTTCTCTAAACTCCCCATAATCTATCTATTTACACTACAGCTTTCATTCTGCACCTCCTAATCTCCAGGTGTAAAGATTCAAAATGCCACACAACATACAACTTGTACATATTGATGGAAATGGCTCTGGAAGTCATGCCATGCTGCATGGCGTGCATAAATGTATGTTTAGTGACATTGCAAAACCAGGATTTAGCCCTGAGAGCCTTCAGTCCACTCCCAACTCTGCCCCATAAAGGAGTGCCATGCGTTGGATCCCCTCTTCTAAATGATGGAGCCGTGTTTCTTGCCTTCCCTCAGGAAGGGGGTTTCAGATCACTGGGTGGGCCTGTGAGGATGCTCCACAAAACAACCTTGCTCCATTCAGCTCAGTGCCAAAAAGGAAAGGGTCCTACCCAACCAAGTCACACGTATGTGCTGTCACTTTTCACTCCATGCCAGCTCCTGAGCTCCTTCAAACCTCACCCCAGAGCCAAATTAACTGGTTACCTTGTAGAAAACTAAGGAGAAAAAAAAAATCCAAAGCTTTGATAGATTTTCCTGTGACAGTGAGCTGAACAGAAGCAAAGCAGCTCTCACCAGCACCTGGTGTGGCATCGGGGGGGATGCTGAGGCTGAGTGGTGGGATGTCTGTGAAATGGGGATGCCCTGGGGCACTCTGCAGCCCAGATAAACCAGACCTGTTCCCCAACACCATGCTGATCTGAGGACTGAAGACTGCACCCCTCTTCCCCAGGATACCAGCAGGACCAGCTCCATGTAAGCCTCCTCCCCTCCCCGCTGACTCAGCCCTAATGCTATGCTCAGCTTTTCATCTCTCCTTCCTCAGGCAACTCGGTTCACTTTTCCTCACTCCCCCTTTCCTGACCGGCTGCTCGATATTGCTCCACACGCCCAACTGGCAGCACAGGCTCCCCCTGGCACTCCTGGGAAATGTGTCCACACCCACCTTGAGTTCAAGATACAGCTTACCCTTCCTTCTCTCGCCATGATTTCTGGAGCATTATCCCAAGCCCAAGCACCGTGTATCTCTCTCTGTGAAATCTGAAAGCTTTGAGGTACATACGGACATTGTAGGAAGGCGCTGGAAGATGGTCAGGGTTCAGGGTGCTCTGCAAGCACTGCAGCTCAGAGAACAGTCCTGCTATGAGTCATTTATTTGACAAGACAAAGAATCAGGGTGAGAAAACACACCTAAAAGAAAGTCTTGGCTGCTATGCAGTGATGGTATGATGTATGGTATTTTGTTGATCCAGCAGCCCAAAGACCTTGGTGGCTTTTCCAACTCCATCGGGACACAAAAGGTGTGGGATGGATGGGGATTCCACAATCGTTCATACTGACACAGGAAAGGCCATACTTTTAGAAAAGTTTGGGTTTGCTCCTCTTCTGAGGATCTCTTTCTCAATGTGTGTGGATGAGCAATCAGCTGCAAGGACAGGACAATGTTACTATGCAGGCCCTTTGCAGCACTGTAAACAAATCTGGTTCAGGTTCATTCATCAACAAGGTGAGCGCATGGCGATACAACCTTGTTTGTTTTTAGGAAGGCCTGCTCTTGGCAGTAGATGACACATACCAGAATGGGCGTGTCAGTGCACCTACACACTCACAGGGAAGCAGGGAGACAACTGCTCCCCAGAAGTGGGCAGCCATCAGGCAGCCACAGCTATGCTCACACCAGCCCTAAGGATGGACACAGCGAGAAGAACCAACACCACTGTCAGAACTGACTGCATGCAGGGCAACTCTGTTCTGGAAGCACCCCAGCCAATATGGGTGAGTCATCTCACTGTAAGCATCCAAGACTTTAATTAAACCTGGCTTATAAACGTGGGCACAAGGCCACGCAGGGAGGTTATGTGCCATTACACCTTGTCCTAAGGGTGTCCTGACTTGGGTCTCCACAATCCTGGAGATTCCTCTGCCTCCCAGCCCTCCAACCCTGGCCAGCCAGTCACAGGGTTGAAGATGCATGGCTTTGCAGGTGATGCTTTACTTAACTCTTTTTTATATTCATCATACAAAATAAATAATTGACTTGTAATAGTTGAGGTTTGTAGGACTTCACCAGTTGAAGAGTCAGAAGGTGCCATTTTGCCCAGAAGTGGATTCTGAATTGATTTTTATTTTAAAACTTTCCCTTTCTGCAGCAAATACCGATTCTGTGCTTTGTCCCAAAGTTGAGTGACAAATGTAAAGAACTTTGACATTTTCTATGGAAGTGCAAGTTGAACTTCCAAACTTCTCTTTTGCCTTGCTTACAGGAGTTAAAGGTTTAAAAAACTTTTAAACCAAGGTTTTGGGTTTTCATTTGAGGAAGGGGTAGAAGACAACGATTAATTACATTTAGCTCTAAAGGATGTCTTAAATTTTTACAGAGACCTTTCAAACTGTAAAACAAAAACTCAGAAAAGGATATCATCTTCCTTTTCCCTCAGGGTGCCTGAAAACTGCACAACACAAATCTAACCCTGAACAAAAGTTGCTTGAATTGCCTATTATCTTAGAAATGCAGAAAAAAACAACTGCTGTAAGAAATGTCACACAGGGGATTGTTCAATTGCTGGTCCACTTCTTCAAGCTGCCTTGAAAAAAAAAAAAAAAAAATGGAAAACGTTAATTACGTAAGAAAACTCAACTCTCCTCCCGGTGAGTGACAAAGTGACTCTTCCCCGCTGGGAGGACCTGGCAGAGCAGGCAGCTGCCAGTGCCGCTCTGCCCGGGCCACTCGGGGATTTCACAGCCTTTTGGAAGGAGCCGGCAAGGAGCGGGCGCCGGACCCGGGTGTGCGGAGCCGTAGCTCGGGCTCCCCCCGCCCGCCTAGTCCAGCCCCAGCGAGGCTTTTCTTAACCAAAACCTGCGACTTCGGCGCTCGCCGGGAATGAAAGTGACATGTTAGAAGGACTGGAATGGGGGTAAGCGGAGGAAGGGCTGCTCCTAGGGCGGGCTCTTTTCTCCTGCTTGATCTATGGAGCACGCCCCTTTTAAATTGAGTCCCGGCAGCTCTCGTCCACCAGCCCGACGGGGGGAGAGGCGGAAAGCGAGGGAGAGCAGGCAGGCGGGCGGCTCCCCCGTCCCGGCCCCGTCGGTCCCGACCCCGGCCCGTCCGCCCCCGCGCACCATGCGCGGCCCCCGGCGCCCCGCGCGCCGCCGGCCCGCCCGCCCCTAACGCCGCCCGGCTCCTGCGCCTTCCTTCGGCAGCGCTCCGGGGGCGGGGAGGGGGGACACAGGGGCGAAAGGAGAAGAGAAAAAAAAATTAAAAGAGGGAAAGGGAGGAAAAAGGAGGAGAAGAAGCGGAGGCGGGGAAAGCTTCTCCTCCGAGGACAGCGCGCAGCACCATGCAGCTGGCGCCGCTGGCGCTGGCACTCACCACGCTCTTCATCGACGGCTTGACGACAGGAGCGAGGAGGCACAAGCTGCACCCCAGGCAAGGTAAGGGGGTGCTCGAGGAGGGGCGCGGGGAGTGCTGCGCTGCCGCCCCCCGGGGCCGCGGGGCTTGGCCACCTCACTCAGAGGCATGTGCGTCTGTCCCCTCGCAGCCCAGCTGCTGGAGAAGCTCAGCGAGTACGAGATCGTGACTCCTACCCGAGTGAATGAGTTCGGTGAGCCCTTCCCCACCGATGTCCACTTCAGGCGGCGCCGGCGGAGCACCAGTGCTGCCCCCGACGCCTGGACGGCGGCCGCCGCCGCCTCCCCCAAGGCGCACTACAGGCTGTCCGCCTTCGGGCAGCAGTTCCTCTTCAACCTGACGGCCAGCTCGGCCTTCATCGCCCCGCTCTTCACCGTCAGCCTCCTGGGAGAGCCAGCCGCAGACCAGCAGCGCCTCTACGCCGAGGCGGCCGACGCCGACGTGAAGCACTGCTTCTACCGGGGGCACGTCAACGCCCGCCCTCGGCTCACCGCCGTTATCAGTCTCTGCTCCGGGATGGTGAGACCCGCCGTCCCGGCCCCACCCCGCTGAAGGCCAGGGGCGGAAGCGCGGAGGAGGAGGAGCGGGGCGGGGGAGGGTGGGCAGAGCGATGAGGCCCGCCCCTTCCCCTCACCGCGACTGGTGGCTCCGACCCGCCGCGGCTGGGCGTTTCTCCCGGGCTGCTCTTTAGTCCGCTGGGTTTCGGGGTGCGGTGCTGCTGCTGCGCGGGTTTTGGGAGGAAAAATGCCACCCAGCGACACCCTGGGGGGCGATCCGCGGGCCAGACCCGGGCATGGACCCCCGCCTGCCCCCGGGGTGCCGATGAGGGCTGACTGCGAGCTTACCACCAACGCTGGCCGCGGAGCCACCCAGCACCCGGACCAGGGGCATGTCCCCGTCCTTGGTACCCCAGCTGGGTGCCCTTCGGTGCGGGGATGTTGGCAGCGGGATGAGCAGAAGCTCCTAAAAGGGCTGACTCTTCTGTGTGTCCTGGTGTCCTTCAGTCCCACGGGGTGCCAATCCCAGGGGCTCCCCGGAGGTTTGTGCTGACTTCATTCAGTCCAGGAGTTCCTCTGAGTGCATGTGTTCACCTAGGCTCGGGCACATGTGTGTGTGGCTTCCCTCCCAGCTACTGGCCATGGATCGCAGTATGGGATGGCTGCAGAATGTTTTGTCTTGGATATTTTTTTATTTACTTGCTAAATATCTGCATTCAGAGTTGTATGCAGCTAGGAGTGTTGATGTCTTCTCATAAGCAGGGATTTCACTAGCTGGACACCTCCCTCTGGTCCTTACATGAGGTTAAAAGCCTGTCTCAGGGAGAGGTGCTTGTATGAAACCAGCACGTGATGGGATTGCACTGGGGCCTCCAGCACATGGCAGCACCATCACCCTTCGGGCAGGTTTGGCTTGGTAAACATCACTGGCATAGGGACAGGGTCTGGCAGATGTGACCCTCTCATGCTCCCTTCCTGTGGGTTAGTAATTAGCCCTCTGTAAGCTCCAGTGGGATGGCTGCAGGGAACAGTGCAGCCCAGGATGGGTGCAAGCAGCGTGACCAAAGCTGTAGCTTCAGCCGGTGCCTTCACAGGGGTTGCCACAGAACTGAGCACACCTCCCATGTTAACCGCTCACTTTGTGGGGTAGTGCTGCTAGGTGGTTTGTCATCGTGCAAAGCTGACCTCCTGTTCCTCTTTCTGGTCCCTCTCAGCTAGGCACATTCAAGTCTGATGATGGGGACTATTTTGTAGAGCCGCTGCTATCGCTTGAGGAACAGGAGTATGAAGAAGAGCACAATAAACCACATCTTGTCTACCGACACCGGACACCTCCAACCAACTCTTCAGGGGACAGGCAGACTTGCAATACTCCAGGTACTCATTTTGTTACTGCCTTGGATGACTTGATACTTGTGCTATTTGCAGTTAAAAGGCAAAGTTGAGTGGGAAATAAGGGATGTGGAGTTGAGGGACTCCTCTAGAAATGGTGCTGTGGGTGCTAGGACTGGGCTTGTGGCAGTGATGCTGAGCTGGAGAGATGTGGTGCACCCGTGCTTTCTAGGAATTTGTTATAAGAAAGTTGCGGTCAGAAAAATGTTGCAGTTTCCCTTTGATTCCTGCTGTAAAGCTGGCAAGAGAGCTTTTGGTCTGTCTTGCCTTAAGTATCCTATGAGCCCTTAAACTAGTTTTCTGTTCTCTCCTACATGTAATTCCCAACCATCCTAATCTGATATACTCTCTGTCTGGTACTCTGTCCTTTAAATGACATCCTTCTGTCTTGGTATTGCTGTGCTCCTTCCCTCCCCAAATCTGGCTGTAAGTTGCAATGTCTTACTTCTTTCTAGTGGAAATGAGGAGGTCCTAACACCAACCCTGACAGTTCTTCCCTTATTAATCACTTCTCCATGGTTAATTTTCAAAGACTTTTTTTTCTTCATGGCCCTTTCTCCAGCAGCACCATCTCCCTGACTTCTTCATTCCCTCTCTCTAGTCCTTGCTTATATGAAAGAGCACAAGCCTTTTTATCTCCCCCTTCATGTGCCTTGATGAGCAGTAGCCTTGCTCCTACTGTCCCTATTATCTACAGTGGCCTCCTGCTGCTCTCTGCTTCCTTGACTTCCTGATGTTCACAACTAATCCTCTCCTTTGGCAGCAAATACCTAAATTTTCTCAGAAGAAGCTTATTCCTTCGGTCTCCTGTTTCACCTGCTATTTTGCCCTCTTCCTTTGGCCTGCAGCTAGATCTACAGGAGCTTTAAAGCCTAAACAGAGTAGACCTTGACTGGGTTCCCTTGTGGGCTGCAAGCTGGTCATATGCTGCAAAGTAGGTGGAGTTGCTCAGGGAGTAAAGGTACCACTGGAGGAGAAGTGTGGTGCCCAAATTAGGCTGCACTTAGCACGCATGACTTGTTTGGCACCCATGACTGTGGGTCGTGGCTGTGCTCTTGAGCTGTCAGTCTGCTCAGCTTGCACTGATCATGCCAAGTCCAGAGATGCTCTGATGCTCTGTGACCAGCCAGAGCAACACATGTTTCTTCTAGAAGACATGTGGATCCATGTCCACATGCAAACGTATGTGCCGAGGGTACAATGGCACCTCTCACAAGGCTGTCGTTGTTTGTTCTTCCAAGGGTTGCTGCTGGAATATGCCATTCTGGTTTCTCTCTTCCAGCTGTTTCTGCTCCCTTCTTTGAGATCAGATGCAGGAGACTCAGAACAGTTGGAAAGAAACATGGAATCTGGCACATTGCATCAGTAACCCTTGGAGGAATGGAGCAGCAGATCACAGGACTCATTAAATCAAAGGTAGCTGGGAGGGCTGTGAATTTTGCTTGTGGACTTGACTCTGTGCTGCTGTAACAGACTGCTGTATTTCACCCCACTGTATCGGAGTTCCCATTTAGGATATTATTCTTCTGTATTATAGTTCACAAGAATAATACTTCATCTGTGATTTTACCAATGTGGTGTATATCTCTTCCTCCTTTGTTCCAATATGCTTTGCTTCTTGCTTGTCCTTGTTTTCTTGCTCTTCTCAGTTGCTTCATGTAGTGGAGGGAGGAGTTCTCACCTCTCAAATACAAGCTTAAGTGTTCCAGGTATGCATGAGAGTCTTATTTGTCCTCCTGTCTTCTTTCCCTCCATCTCTCCCTCTTTATCATCTCTTCTTTTTGTCATTGTCCAAGCTTTTGAAAGGGAATGATGCTATGGTCATACGTGTATGATGAACAAGTCTTGGTTATTTCATTCAAGGAGCAAGTTCAGAGCCACTTGGGCAGTGCTGAACCTTGGCATCCTACCTGAGGTTATGTCTGGTGAGAGAAGGTGTCTCACATGTCTTTGCAGTAGAGGTGAGCAGGCAAAATCTAGCAGCACTCAACTGTTTTAGACAAGGTGTATCTCTCACTCCTGCCAGAGAAGAATGGTTTCATGAGAGTTTGGGAGTTAGTCATAGTTGTAGGGTGTTGTGTGAATCCAGTCTTTTTTAAGAAGAACATGTGAAATTGTGCATTTGCATTGCAGGCTTCTGACAGGAGTGGAAATTTGGTCAAAGAGGAAATTCATGTGAGGGAAATCTAAAGTACCCACCCTGCAGTGAGCAAGGGACCCCATGTTGCCAGGCAGTGGTGCTATTAAGAATGACTTTCTGATAGTCATCTTCCTGGAAATGATTAATAAGCAACTTACTGATGTGCCCTTGCCATAATGATGTAATTTTAGACTTGAGATATTCCGGAAAGTTTCCCTTGTGAATTGACTAACAGACTGAGTAAAAGCTTTCATTTGCAGCCGTCTCCGTGGTCTTACTTTTAGTTTTCAGCATCCTCAGGTCAGCTTAAAAAAACAGATATTTGCTTTTGTTAAGTTTTAATTAGCCGTTTCTGATAACAGTTTTAGGTACTCTGACATAAAAGATACTCTGCAGGTGTTCTGGGAAAAGATCTTTTTCCTCTCAACGCTAATGGATATCAAATGGGAGCTGTGCTCTGCAGATGAACTTTCATAGCACAGCACAGGGGTCTCTGGCAATGCATTTCAGCCGTCTGGCATGCAGCTCAGCCGCCGCAAGAAAATCTTTGGCTAGAGTTTTCCTTGGGGTAACAGGTTAATGTAGTTTCAGTTGTAGGAAATGGTGCACTTCCCTCTCCTTCTTTTCTTTTAGTTAGTGCCATGAATCAGTTTTGTCATCTGGCCAGGGATCTGGCAGAATAATTAGTTGTGTTTTACTGAATAGCCCTGACGGATGAGGACTTGGCCAGGCTGACAGCATGATGTCACTATAGGTGCAGCACCACTACCACCCATCGCTTCAGGATAGCAAGTTCTTCCGATCCCAATTATTAAATATCCGCTTTTTTGAGGTGGAGGAGGAAGAGAAAAGAAATTTCAATCCTAAAAAAAGAAAAAAAGGAAGTGGCTCATTGCAAGGCTGGAGAGCGAAGCTTTCCTGCGCCCCACGGAGGAACAATCTGACTCCAGTGATAACGGTGCAGAGCTGCATCCTGTGTCCCTGTGCTAGCCGCCTTCATGAGGCCAGCAGCACCTCCCCAAGCCCCCATCCAGTGGGACCTTCTGCCAGGAGCAGACCTGTGAGCCCTTTCCATGTGAAACCCTCAAGGTTTGGTCTTACAGAGAGATGTCCAGCTCCAGTTGCCAATAGGACACTGCCTTTGGTCATCACTTAAATAAACTGCTTCAGGCCACCTCTTGCTCTGGGTCTTATGTCCATTTCTGCTGCTTCTCCTTTCTATCATATTTCCCACGTTTTTAGTCACTGATGTACGTGTATATGTATTTGTATGTATATTTTGGTTGTTGACTTCTCTGGAGCTCTTCTCTCCCAGTTTTGTTGGGGTCTGTGATAGCTTTAGCCTTTTACTGAACCTTCCCAATCATTCTGCCTGTTGGCCACTCCTTGTTCTGAGACAGATGTGGCCTCCACCTGCCTGGTGGCACTGAGCCACAATTCCCCTGTATCTGTGAGTATAACTGCAAGTATTGTGCCCTTTTGCCACCCCACTTCTGTTGCCTGCCCAGCTCTTGCTCCAAACTTAGCAAATTCCATGCACCTTTTACTGTGACTCTAATGCAGGACTCCTGACTAAACTTCTTGGGGCAGCTCCTTCTTTGTACCCACTGCCTTCATTTGGCTGATATGTGCTTCCAATTTCCATCCCAGCTTCATTAGTTAAATACCTCTCTGTTCTTGTCTCATTTTTCATAATTCTTTTATATTCAAGAGCTACCTGGGGCTGAGATGAATAAACCAAGGACTGAATATGTAGTGAATGTGAGCTGCTCCCATGACTTGCTGCTGGTCAGCTGTGCCCATCCCAAGGCTGGCATTGGACCTGGGCTCTGGGGCTGCGTGTGAGGATCTTGCACAAAGTCCTCACTCCTTAATGAGAGCATTTAAAGCAGGAATATCCACCATGGGCAAAACTCCTCATGCAGAAGCAGCAATAACACTCTGATGGTGCCAAACCAGTAGGAAGACAATTAGAGCTGTTTCTGTTTCTGGAGGGGAGCCAAGGGGCTGTAGCCAGCAAAGAGGCCTTCCAGCAGTTCGTGTTGAGATGGTGAGGTTTTGGGAGCAGGCTCAGATGAGGGCAGGACAGAGCAGGTCTTACCTGCACCACACTGGCTGTGCCCCCACCCACTGCTGGCAGAGGTGGGAAAGCCCAGTGACTTACCTGCTGAGGCTGCTTTCCAAAATCCACCAAGTATTATCAGCACAGATGGCTGTGGGACACAACCTACATGCTTAGCGCATCCCAGTACCTGCCAGAAATGGATGCAAAAGGGTCTCAAATTTGCAGCTGGTATTTCGTTGGGTCTTACAGCAGTTTGATTACTGGAGAGTACATGTGTGGCCAGGCATAGCAGCTCCACAGAGGGAAGCCCTGTGTGGTCCAGATGAAGAGGAGAGAAGCTCTGTGTGTAAGTTGTGCTGAGAAGGGTCCTGTGAAAAGCAAAGGAGAAGCCAGCAGCATGAACCAAGTTTTGCCGCTGAGCTAGCATGACACAGGCGTACTCAGTACTATGTCACTGATTTCTCACTTGCATTAATGAGTAATTTGTAATAGATTACCCTTTCATAGTAACTGTAACAACCTTTCCCACTGAACGTGACACTGGGGAATCACCAGAGCAGAGGAATGCTGCCCTGTGTCTTGAGCAAGCAGATGCCTGGTGCTGCCAGCTCAATGACTGTGATCTTGTTTCTGCATGATAATTAGCACCAGCCTGCTCTCCTAATGCCACCCAGCTGCATGGGAAGTCACTGGTGAACCCGTGGCACAAGCAGGAGGTGGTCCTGTCACCATGTTCCCATGTGTTTGGAAGGGGTGGTCAGGTTGAGGTTGCCAGAATGTGGGTTTATTAGTGTGTTATCAGTGCCATGACCAGGGAGGAGACCTGGGGAAGGATGTATTGGGGATCTGGTACTGTAGCTAAAGTCTGACCTTCTAGTGTGGTCTTACATTGGTGCAGGGAGGGGATGAGTTTTTGCTCCTGCTCAAGCTGTGGTTCAAGGTGTGTTCACAGTGTTAGAATTGGCAATGGAGTGGAATGGGGCCAGTGATGGAAAATTTCCTGCTCCTTCTACAGACCCTTTGTGTGTGTTATGTTCTTATTTTATAGCAGTTTTGAGGCAGAAACTTTGAATTCCTTTTCCACAGAACTCAATGTTTGTACTCTTGTTGAGTGGTCCATGGTGAAATCCCAGATCCTTTGCACTTGGATTGTTGGTCTAGAGCCCTTTAGTATTTTTGCTGATTCTTTTGGATTCTGCATTGCTTCCAACTGTGTCCCTTTTTTTGTCTTCAATTCATTCATCCAGCAGAATTTTGCATTCTATGTGTCTGGTTTCCAGGCAGGTCTTCAGGCAAATTCTGTACTGCTGAGTGTCACGTAACCTCAGGGTTGCAGGAGATCTGCAGGGAGGTTTTCTTAAGCCTTTACTTCCAGGTTGAGCAATCCTTGAGCTCTTTCAAGAGTCTGTTTAAGCTGTCAGCTTTGCTTTTGGCCTCGGGGTAAAACACTGACTTTATTCTTTTCCTCGGAAAAGTTTCTTATCTTAAAGAAGTGGATCGTAATGTTTAGTCAGATAGTAATTAATTCAGGTTTCCATCCCTCCCAGAATCAGCAAAGAAGAGACTTACATCACAAGTCCCATATGCTAATGTAATTAATTCTATTTCTGCCTCCCTGTTAAGGTAACAGCACAGTAAGAGCCAACTGGTATTTGGTCAGATGGGTCTAGGAGGTCAAGCACAAGCTTTTCCCATGCTGAGTTGGGAAAGGGATCAGTCTGTAATGTTTGAGGTATCTTGTGATGTTGGCAAGTAAAATAAGGCAATAGACTTCAGTTAAAAAAAAATTGATCACAGTCAATGATACAGATCCCATAACTAGTTTTGGTTTAAGATTTCTCCATGTGAGTTATAAGCAAGGTACATGCATTTTGTTGTTACTCTTAGTATTGAAAATGTATCAAGCATCCATCTGGCACCCTAGAGGTATAAGACTTAAGATTGTGACTAAACAAATTATTGTTGATTGGTTATTGTTTTGCGATTTGAACATGATAAGTGGACAGAGTTAAATTATTCTCCTGGAATCCAAATGGACATACTTGCAATTTTACATCTACTTTTACCTCATTTGTGTGGACATCCACTGAAGGAGGACAGGTGGGAGAAGCAGGGGAGGATCACTTTGGTGCTTTCTGTCTGCTTCCTATGGCATATACTACTGAAAATAAACAGGCTGACTATTCTGTGACTTCTTTTCCCATGTGCCTGTAATGGCATTATCAACATCCCTGTGGCCAATTGCTGGACAATTACTTTTTTTTTTTCTAATGGGATATTTTGTCTTATCTTTTACTGAGTGTCACTACAAAGTTGTGGTGGTCTCAGTGTTGTTCTTGTTGGAATGGTACCTCATAGGTGTTACTAGACACAAGTGTGGAACACAGGTTGGTGTACTCATGATTGTTTTGCATTGGAAGTTGCCTGAAGAGCATGTGTGGGAGTCCTGTAAGGTGATCTTGAATCATTTTCTGCCACATGCTCAGCTCATGTGTTTGTATCTCCTTTCTTAAAGAGGAAATTTATTGTTTTCTTCATTAATCTACTTTCTGTCTACTGTGCAAAATTGATAGCTTTCACATACAACTTCTTACCTTAGGCAGAAAAATAATCTTTTAGGCTGGAATGCATTCTGATATTCATCACCAGGAAAGAAAACATCTAGAGTATGTGTGGTCTTTAATGTTTGCATGGTATAAACCAGAGAACGTTTTATTACTAAGGGAAGTTGATTGCTGCTCACTGCAAGTCCATGGTTCTCAGTGTTCTGGTTCAAGCAGCAAGAAGAAAGGCAGGGGTCACCCTGACAGACATCAGGGTTCAGCATCACCTTGAGCTTTGGCACCTCCAAGTCTCTACAGTCACAGACACATGTGAGTGAATTGGAGTGGAACTGTTGGTTTTTGCATCAGTGATGCTTCATACCAGTCTGAGCTGCTTATGCCTTTATAGCTTTGCTTTCAGGCCTTAATATTTTCACGTATTGCAAACACAAATTACAGGCTCTGGGCTTGACACATGGGGCTGACTTCAGCAGCAGGAGCTCCTGGACGTAGACCTGTCTGTGGATCCGAACATTGATCCAGTTGGACATTTAGAAAACCACTTTAGTTAAATGTGTGTGCAAAGTTCAAAGCAGAGGAAGGCGAGAAAATTAACAGGCAGGTGTATCTTTGTCCTGAGGGCTTATGATCCATCCATGCAAGTATTTTTCTTAGTAGCAAAGAAAAGTTCTTTGTAGAGGCCCAAGATTTTGATCCTCCTGTAACAGTTTGGGAGGGAACTGTCCTGAGCCCAGACTGTTTCCTAACTCAAAGGGAAGTATGAACAACATGAGCAAATCAAAGCTTCCCTCCTTTATATTGCTCTAAGAGTGGCATTTGTGAAAGTGCTGATATTTTATTGCATTTTCAGTGGTTCCAACTATGAAAGTTCAATCTATGCAGTTTTGTCCAGCTCTTGCTGCTGAAGGTTGAAACCCCAGTTGATTTCAGTTGAGTGGGCTCAGATTAATTTGCAGTTGAACACTTTCTCATTTACAGGTTTGAAAAATCAAGCAAACTTTCATTTCCACTCTTAGTGCAGAATATCTTTCTCTTTGGATCCCGGCTGGCCCAGATCTTTCATTTCCCTTCCAGTGTAGCTGATTGATCTCACCTCTATCAATAAAACCTCTTTTTCCTTCCCAGCTATAGCAGCAGCTCTGGTTGCACAGTCAAGGAGCTATTCAGAGGGAAGGCAGGATTAGTCCTGCTCATAGGACTGATCATCTCAGTATGGTACAGGGCAAGGCAGGGGCTGGTCCCCCATTATGTTTTCATCCCTGGCTATTGTACGAGCAGGGCAAGAAGCTGCTGGCAGAGAAGGTGCTCTGGGTTACGCTGACCACAATAGCACCCCACAGTAACAGAGGTGAGAATTTTGCCTCATGCAAATCCATCTGAGATACATCTGTAGATGGATAGATAGATAAAACATCTTGATGTAGAATTAAGACAGACTCAGGGCTAGAAAAATCCTTTGGTCCAGCTTAGGACCTGTTTGTGGCCTAAAGAGGCGCCAGTTTCCATTCCGTTTCTTGGCAAGAAGAGGCTAAAAATGTGGTTTGATTTCAGCCAGTCTGATCTCTGCATGAAGGCAAATCCATTTTGCCTCTCCCCTCTGTTTCCCAAGTGATGGCAGATCCTTAGGCGGCTGCTGTTGTACCAGCTACAGGCAGCAAATCCAGTCAGGCAGCTATAGCTGGAGCTTGTACTGAAGCTTTTGGCCAGGGTTTGCTCCTGTGGAGTTGAGGGAGACGGGTCACACACTGACTGACTGCCTGAGGGGAGCTCAGCTGAATTCTGTTTTATTGAGGTGTGCAATAAATAATTAACTTCCAAATGATAGTTTTAGTATCTGTGCAGCTGGATCAGAGCAGGGCTAGAAGTGATGTGAGCCAACCGCTGAGCGGCAAACTTCGTTAAAAATTCTAGGTCACACATTCCAAAAAGTTATTATAGTAAGTTGGTTTGAAAGGATCACACTTTTTTTCTAGCAAGGAGATGTTGTTAGCTCAAGAAAGAGATTTTTTTTTTTTTTTCCCCTTCTCTTGCTCTCTCTCTCTCTGTGTTGTACATTTTTTTTCACTGCTATGTGCAGCTCTTATGAACTTGGAGCTGAAATGGAATTGCTTGAATTGTTACATGTCTTACTTAATTATGCAAATTGCTTTCTATTCCAAGGACTAGTTAATGTAGAAATGGAAAGGATTAGGACTGCTGGGATAAGTGATCATTCCTTCTCTTAGTTTTTGGGTTTAGTATAACAATAGCTACTATGTCAAAAGCAGATCCTAACTCTGCCCTGTCACCCTTTCATGCAGGCAAACTACTCACATAGGGCCTGAGTCTTCCCTGCCCTCTTTCTTGTGATAGATCATTACATTAACCATTAGTACATTAACCATCAGGAAACACCCATAAATCAGCTGAATGGGTTCTGGGCTGAGGCTTCTTGCCCAAGCAAAAATAAATGGCATTAGTGGGTTGATGCCATCAGGAAGCGATATCCTTTTACAGGATTGGGTGTCCTTTGGAAGTCCCACATTACAACGAAGAAACCAAACAGAAAAAGAATTAAGATAAACTTCCAGGTCTGTATAAAGACAGTGAAAACAGCATAGATTGTCTTAGTAAAGTATGCAGTAAAATTGACATTATTCTAGCCTTTATCTGCCTCTCAAATGAATATGAACGGTTGAATCAGTGCATGGGCTGGCCTGATACTTGAATTATTGAACTGTAGTTTGCATGGTTTTAAAGGGTTTGTCTACTCACTGGGGTTTGTTTTTTCTACAAAGCAGAAATAAAATGTTTTGTTTCTTAAACCCATCTAACTACTGCCATGTGTAAGTACATGTGTTTCAGGTCATTGCAAAGATTCAGGACTTGCCAAGCAAACCATTTTTCTACCTGATTTCTGTTACTATGTTAACACAATAGAAAAAAAAAGTATCACAGCCTTTTCTGGTGTTAAGTATGGCAGTAGGAAGCTGATGCTGCAAAATTGCAGGTTTTTTGTGTAATGTGAGAGAATTTCCCTTCTGCTTGATGGAAGGGCAGCACGTTGCACCATTCAATGAGAGCACTGCTGTTGTGACCATTGTAATGGAGCAGGATATCAACAGAATCAGGCACATACAGTTCCTGGCAGAGCCTGTGTGCAGCTCCCATTAACATGGTTAGGGTTTTACGGATGGGTTGAGAGCAGTGCACAGCCACTAGCATTTAAGTTTTTACAGGTGAGTGCACACTACCTACATGCAAGAAAGATGGATGAAGATAACAGTTCACTACGACCAAAGTCTAGGAGTGGATTTCCATGCAGTGCATCCCCATCACTGGTGCCTGGTTTTCCAGTAACCGGGCTGACAAACACCCAATATGTGACCCGTCCAAATACCACGCTGCAAGTGTTGGAGTGACTTTGTGTGTGGAAATGATTTGGTTATTTTTGAAGGGATGATGTGTCTGACTTCATTTGTGTGCTGGATGGGGAAAGAACACTGATACTGTACCAACACTTGGCAGCATTAGGTTCATGACTGGATTTGATGATCTTAAGTGTATTTTCCAACCTAAATGGTTCTGGGATTGTGTGACCCTGTGCCAAATCTCTGCAACAAAAAGGAAAGTCGTTTTTCCTCTGTGCTGGGCATACCTGGCTGTGTTGGGCTCTGATTCCCCTCCATGTTCAGGGGCAGGTCAGAGCTCTCAGAAGGAGACATGGCATTTCATATGGTACTCTCTGGGTTTTGGGTGGGTTTGTGTGGGTTTTTTTTAGCATATGACACCAGCTGCCAGATTTCAGTGCAAGCGCAGTGAATATCAGTTAATTTCTTTTATACACCTCCTGTGTGATAGGTGTCTTCAAAGAATCCTCGGCAATTCCCTCTTCTTTTGCCATCTAACTTCCCTCTGCCTGGATGGTTGGAGGAGAAGGCACCTGAACCTCATGGTCCCACATGGGGCCCTGCAGAGCTCTGCCTTTGCTCCGCAGCCTTGTCTTCAGCCTCGCTCAAGCCCTGTTGAGCATTGCCCCATCCTTAACACATTTTTCCTTGAGCACCTGCTCCTTTTGGAAGTTAGTTATTTTAAAGGGGAATTTGAGTGGCGGGCTGAGGGTACAGAGAGGAGAGGAGCTGGCTGAAGGGCTGGGGCTAGCACTTTCTCCTCAGTCTGGTCCTCTCCTCACCTTTAAGTTATTTGTATGCATAGTTGGCTCCCCAAGCTGATTGGCACTGAGTGAGTTGGGATAATGTCATGGTTGCCCATGAATCGGTGCCAGCATGAGAGCACAACCTTGCCAACACAAGGGCATTGATTAGAGCAGAGGAGCTAGGGCAATCCAATTATAACCACAAATGCCATTGGCTTTCTCGAATTCTTACTCAAATAACCGCAGACTCTCTGCTGTATTAAGGTGGTCTGGACTATATCAAGAAAGGGGAATTTATAGGACTTAGGTAGTGCAGAGTAGACAGGATTTAATTCTTAGCTACTCTATTGCCTGTTTACACATAGGGCAAATGGATAGTATTTTTCAGATGGGTAGAAGCTGTCTGATACCTTTTGCCTTCCAAGATATTGCAGAACGTATTTCTTTTTTTGGAAATTATTGCAAATATTCCTAAAAGGAAAGTACATAGGAAAAATAACTAAGAAGTTTCATATCATTTCAGTCTTGTTTGAGCATTGAATATTCCTTTGTCCCCTAATATTATGCTTCCTCTAACCTACTCAATGGGTCAGATAAGGAAATGTGATATTTTTCACTACCATGACGAAATTAAACTAAAGCTACAAAGACCATGAGGGCTGTAGCCTGGAGTCATAGATGAGTAGTTCAGATCTGTCTTTATATTAAATGCAGAAGTGAACAGTCTTTCGTGGATGAATCACATTCAATTAGCTACTTCCTATGATGAACTGATTAAAAATTAAGTGGCATCAAATAAGACTGATTTTGCTCTTACATTCAAATAATGCTATAATTACATACTAATCAGATGGTAAATCTTAATTGTACACGTTCCATATGTTTTATATGCCTGTTCTCCCTCTTCACTTTGTCGTCTTTGTGTCAGCATGGAGTGTATTTTCAGGCTGCTTTTATGTTTGGCCTAATTGAATATCAAAAGCAGTATATGTGAAACTTCCTGAATTCTATTCTTTTGCCAGTGGCAGCTGTGCTATTAGATGACCTTTACCATTCCTGTAGCACAGAATAATAAAGGGAGGGGGGGAAACTGAAGCCCAGCCGTTTTATTGTTAGAGACAGAAATAAATCATATATAATTGCTTTGCTATGAAGGCCAAATCCTGCTGTCCTTCATGCCTGAGTTAGAAATACAGGATTTGGACCTTTGTTTCCTATGGTTTCCTGGCCACCTTGGACGTGCCCAGAATCCTCACACTGCCGCTGCAAGTGGCTAATTACCATTGCAGGGCTCCATCCCTTCTGCACGGGCCAGGAGCTGGTTCTGCTGCAGGGAATGTCCACCTCTTAAGTGCCACTGGCCTCCCCAAGATAGCTTTAAAAATGAAGCCTTAGATGTTGGATTACATGGTGGGCTTCCACAGAGTGCTTCTGTTTCAGTTCCCTGCTTATTTAGAGCAAGCCCACACAACTTTGTTGAGGTAATAAGTATTTTGACTTAACATACACATGGTATTAATTTTATTCACTCCAGAATGTACTTTATGGTTTTTTCTGCCTTTTGTCCATAGATCATGACCACAGTCACAAAAAGAACAAGCGGAAACACTGGAGAAGGCAGTGGGCAGAGAGCAGCATATTATCTGACGTGGAGATGTTGAAACATAGCCTGGAAGTGAATGCTTTTTCTGGGGACAGCAACAAGGCAGGGACCATCGGTGAAAAGAAGAGCCACAAGCGAACTAAGCGGTTCTTGTCCTACCCACGTTTTGTGGAGGTGATGGTGGTGGCTGACAGCAGAATGGTTGCCTACCACGGAGCCAACCTACAGCACTATGTCTTAACCCTGATGTCAATAGTGAGTGTTCAACCAGGGCAAGTAGATTCACACACTAATCATTTTCTAGTGGTCACAGAGCCCCTCTCTGCTGCGTTCATATGCAGCATCACTTTGCCTTGCCTAGGCATGGAAATAATGCTGGGGTTACATTAAAAATTGGTAAAACTTGGCTGGAAAATGCTGGCTAGAGTCTTCTTTCCCAGACCCCTCATGCTTCCTGGTTTTTCTCACACCTCTCTCTTCCAGCTTTCTGAACATCAGACCCCATGAGCAGTATCACTGGTTGTTTAGTCCCCATGCTGTACTCCTCTTATTGTTTAAGCCCACGTGAAATAACAGCTGAGTTAAAAAGGTACTTTGAACTGATGCTGATAGGTTATGCAGTTGCCTGACTTCATTGCTGTTGCAAGAAGGAGCCTGTGGTCACCTTGATCCTTAGCATATTTCTCAAGTTGGCTTTCCAGGCTGAGGACAAGCACTTTAGTAGCTGCAGGTACTAAGATGCAGTAGTGCAGTCTCCAGACAGGCAGTTCTGTAGATTCACAGTGACTGGAAGGGAGTATCCAGCATATTTGTGTCTCTGGAGGGATGTTCATCCTGTTGAAGGACAGAAGTACAATGAATATGTGGTCTGAAACTGTCCATGTCAAAATCAGGCACTTGGAAGACTTAAGTTGCTTTTGACAGTCTTGGTTGGTGGTCTTTATGTCTCAGAGCAGAATGATCCTTTAATTTGGTAAAATGTGTGCTAAAGCAAAAGGAAATGTTGGGTTTCTGTGATACCAACGGGTTTTCTCCATTCCAAAATTGTGCTTCTGCCAGGAGGTCTCACCAAGTAGCGTCAGAGCACTGAGCAGGGCAGAAGAACAGCCCAGCCCAGGAGAAAAAACAGTTGCAAAATGGAGAATATGTGTGTTGTCTTAATTGTTTGTTTCCTTGAATGTTAACAGTAATTCCAAATATTGCTTTTTGAAACAGGTGGCTTCTATCTACAAAGACCCAAGCATTGGAAATTTAATTAATATTGTTATTGTGAAATTGATCGTGATACATAATGAGCAGGTAATGGAAATTATTTTCTTCACCTTCTACTTGACAATGGCATTTGTAGTGAGCATTGTCATGAGTAATTAAAATACCTGCTTTCTGTGTGTTGCTTATCAGGATGGCCCTGCAATATCTTACAATGCCCAGACAACATTAAAAAACTTCTGCCAATGGCAGCAATCCCAAAACCACCCAGAGGGAAGTCACCTTCGGCATGATACAGCTGTGCTTGTTACCAGGTGTGGTGAATATTCTCATGAAAACTGTAGCCAGTTGTGTGTCAGGGGCCATGAGCATGTAATATATGGCAAATGTTCAGGTTTTGATGTGGTTGTAATGCTATTTGCAGTTGTGGGAGCATGTGTCCACCATAACAAGAGATGACTTTGAGAGGTTCAAGACTGTCTAAGGTCTGCCCATGGGTTTAACGTAAGATGAAAAACTCTGACTGTGGTGGGGAGTTAGTTTGGACTCTGGATGATGTGGCAAACCAGCATGAGAAGGTCCATTGGAGGACCAAGAGTTGTTTCTGCTATTGTTACTGTGCTTGTACCTTAACTCACTGCTGCATTGAGAATTAATGTGTCAGGTCTGTTCTGCTTTCAGACAGGATATTTGTAGAGCACACGACAAATGTGATACTCTGGGTAAGGAAAACCTTTTCTTTGTCTTTTAATAACTTTTTTTGTAGTGACAATATTAGTTGCCTGTGCTGAACTGTGAGTGACATTTCTTTTTCTATCATAAACCTCTCTGTTCTCTCCTAGGTCTGGCAGAGCTGGGCACAGTCTGTGACCCATACAGAAGCTGTTCAATTAGTGAAGATAATGGACTGAGCACTGCTTTCACAATAGCACATGAACTTGGCCATGTGTATGTTTTATGTAAATACATTTACATTTAAATAGCCCAAGATTTATGCTAACTAGGGCTTGCCAGCCAGGCTGGGAATTGGTACTGCTGAGCCTAATTATTTGTGGGGGAGATCAATGTACTTGGCTAGAAGATGCACCACTGAGGTGGATGAAACTGTGGGGTGCTCTAGAGCCTACCTGAGAGCAGCAAAACCAGCACAGTCATGTTTTGGGGAGGATGAATGACAGAGTACCACAAGCAGCACCTAAGCAATGGTGTATTAGCCAAACCATTGGAACTAGCCAGGATTTTGGGCAGAGTTGAGAGGTGCTGGGTGCCTTGGGGAGGACCAGGGCAAGAGATGCTGGCACATCTCAACTATCTTTTGGGACTGAAGTCTTCTCTGAGGGCAGGTCCTCAGAGACCTGCCACAACTTGTCCCACACCTCTGTGTGGTGCAGGTGAAGGCAGTGCAGCAGCTGTGTGAAGGTGGAACTTACCCAGGGCATCTGGGAGGTGATGAGGTGTATAAGTGAGCCTGACCCACCTCTTGAACTGTTTCATCATGGAAAATCTTGTGCTGCTGAACATCCCCAGAAGAGACGCTGCCATTCAAGATGCAGCTCCTCCAGCGGAAATTTCTTTCAAATGATTTTTGCTTTTTCTCACTACTAAACGGTCATGAAAAAAATCATCTGAGATCACATAGTCCTTTACCCCTGGATACAATCTGAGACAAAACCTAAGTCCCAAACCACCACACGCCTGCTTTGCAGTGGAGGTCTGTAGGTGTGGGATGGATGAGTACTTGGGAACAGATCTCTCATTGTTCTAAACTCTGTTTTTCTTCATGGAGAGCTGGCTGAGACAGTCTATTTTTAACCACAGTAGTATTTATTTAAAGGGACTTCCTGACAGAAAGTCCCTGAAGTTTTGGTGTTACCCGCACCTAACCTGTGGCTAATTCCTTTGCTGATGCTGCCCCAGAGCTGCTGAGGGGGTTAGCAGTGCTCCCGAGCAGGAAGTGCCTCTGTGCTCTTTTTTTCAGAGAGCAGAGTAAAACGGTGGTTTGTTGGAGGTAATCTTAATGAAATACAAACTCCCCAGCCTTGGAACACAGGATCACACCAGGTCACTTCCCCTTCTCCACTTCAAACAGCACAGCACTTTAAGCCACTTTGTCTCCATTAGCGAATTTACCACATTCTTCAAAGTGTCATGTGCTGCAAACTTCATGTTGGTTTCTGCTGATACCAATGCTTGATGGCATTTTGTAAACCTGCCACATAAAGTATAAGAGCCAAGTCTATCCCTGGTGCAACCCCACTTAGGCAGCAGTGTGGCCCAGGATAGAAAATATTTTGCATCCAACATGGTATTGCCTGTGTGCATGAGGGTCTGCAGTCAGTGGGCTCAAATCACTAATCTCCTTCATAATTCCCTCAGATCAACTCTTGAATCTGTGGTCAGTTCCAAAGTATTTGCCATTTTTATGAGGGTGGGGCCAGACTCCAGCCTGTCTGCAGGATAGCAGCCATCAGCTGAAAAGGAAACTGCAGCTGGATTTGCATCTTCCTCCAGGCTCCCTGGAGGACTTCTCTGGCTAAATATACGCAGGCACAGAGTAGAGAGCTTAGCAGGGTGCTGCACAGCTTTTTCCAGATGAGTGCTAGAAACCCTGTTAGTTAACACTTCTGAATTTGTTATGAATATGTGTGTATTAGTACTTTTATTCTGTAATATCTGTCAGCAGCATATTTAGGAAAAAGTCTTGGGTTTGCTTGCATTTTGTTCACACTGTTGCCCTTGCTATGCTGGATACCTGATGTTTGCCTGTTAACTGACTCTTCTTTTCGCTGCTCCTTTTCTCTTAGATTTAACATGCCACATGATGACAATCACAAGTGCAAGGAAGATGGAGGTAAAAATCAACAGCATGTCATGGCACCAACACTGAACTTCTACACCAATCCCTGGATGTGGTCAAAATGCAGTAGGAAGTACATCACTGAATTTCTGGAGTAAGGCCTTGCATATGCATGTGTTGGGCTGTTTTCACATGTGCATGTGTCCCATAGAGTTCTTTGGTTAATTTGGAGTCCTAGTGTGCAGCGTTTGGAGGAAATCAGAGGGATTTGTGTGTGCACACATCCTTTACATAGAGCTGGAATGCACCCCTGCCAGTTCAACCTCATGATAAGCTGGCAAGGACCAGCCTCTCAATGGGGAAGAACAAGTCTTCCCCCATGGATATTGCTTTTAAGGAATGTGTGTTCTCCTCAAACCTGAAGAATGACTTTTCCAAGCCCTGTGGCCCAGATACGGAGCTGTGTTTTAGAAGGCAAATTTGAATCTGCCTTTCTGCTCCACAGGTCAAGATAAAGCCCTGGCACTAATCCATGGTGGGAACACCGTTCCAGGAGCCCACGGTTCAGTTTGATGCACAGCGATTCGCCCATTTTGCTGTGATGCCTTCCCATGTGTTGTGATGTGGAACAGAATGAGAACCATGATGGTGTTCTGGCAAATCCAGGAGCTCAGACCCTTGGGCAGTTCTGTGCCAGTTTGGTCAAATTTAGAAATATATTCTCTGAGAGAAGGCATAAGCAACCAGGTTCAGGAAAAATAAATTTTCCTCAAAGGAAAGTGAAAGAGATAAAAACTATTTATTTAACAAACACACAGGAAAAGGATAATAATGCTAAATAATAAAACCCCTCGCCCTGCTGAGAGAAACCTGGGAAAATTCCAGAGTCCTTCCGTAGATCTCTCTCTCCCCCTCCTTGGAGCTGGGACAGGGTGGTGGGCCCACTTCCACGGCCAAGGCCTTGGTGGAAGGTCCTCCCAATGTATTCTGATGTTGAAATGGTCCAGCAGAGAGAAAAGGGGAAAGAAACGAAGTCCCAGGAAAACAAAAGTTCAACTCCCCAAAGGAAAAAAAAAAAGCTGAGGAAAAAAACTGCCGAAAGCTGGCTGGAGAGAAAAGCAAGCCGGGTGCTTCCCTTCCCTCTCGCTCTCCTGCCGCAGCTGAAAAAAAGTCTCTATCTCTGTGTGACCTTGAACAAGCTGCAAACTGCTTTGAAAAAGTTTTGCTCAGTTTTTCCTTCCCCCTCTCAGGCTCAGTTTAAAAGCATTGAAAGGGTCAAAAATTAATTTCTGGGCATAGGGCAATGGTAGAGGATACACATCATAAAGTCACCCCAAGACACTAATCAATTATTTTTCTTTCTGAATTCTTTATAAAAATGTACCAGCACTTGCTCAGCAACTAAATGCACACTCAGAAATGTTTTTGCCAGGGTAGCTGACTGTGCTGTGGTGGATGGTTGTTGTCACAGTACAAGGGTGGTGGTGGTGGATGGGTAACACATCCTCCTGTGCGTGAGTTTGCAGTAGCTCTTGTAGTGCTTGTTAAATGTGGCAAATGTGGTGTACAACTGCCCAAAGGCTAATTCAGGCAAACACAAGTGGTTTCTGATCTCATCGCCTCCTGTTTAACACCATTGTTCTGATTTGTGTTGTAGCACTGGTTATGGGGAGTGTTTGCTTGATGAACCTTCATCAAGAACTTACACATTGCCTCAGCAGCTCCCAGGGCTGATTTATGACGTCAACAAACAATGTGAGTTAATTTTTGGACCCGGATCCCAAGTGTGCCCCTATATGGTAAGTGAAATTTCACACCTTATTTTTCCTGGTTTTGCCAGAGCAAAATAAGGTCTCCTGGGTTTGGATGAATGGCAGACCCACAATCCATCAACTTACTGTCAAGCTTGTGAGTTAATGATACATCCTAGGGGGATAATTTCATAAAGGATTGTCTGTCTGGTAAGGCATATGGCACTTATTTAATGTTTCGATCTCTGCAATCACTTAAGCAGATGCAGTGTCGACGACTTTGGTGTATCAACGTCGATGGTGCTCACAAGGGATGTCGAACCCAACACACACCTTGGGCTGATGGGACAGAATGTGAGCCTGGAAAGGTCTGTAATACCTGGTGGTTTGAGCCTTCGTGGCTCTATTTCCTTGGGTTCAGGCTGAGGATATCAGTCAAAATCATCCTACCCTAATGCCAGTTGTGTGGGGCATGGCTCTGACTGCAGTGGTGGAAGCCCAAAGCAGCTCGATGTGTTTCAAGCCCGGTGGTGCCTGGGCCATCTCTAGCCCAGATAACGTGATTGAAGTTGGCTGCTTAGCATAACATTGTTTAAATTCCTTCTGGAGTGCTTATCTTTTTAAATTCATGCCCTTGAGTGAACTTTTGAGCAAAACTTCTGCAAAGCTTCCCTAAGCTTTTGTTAGAAATCGCCTATGTGATGTGAGCAATTAGTAATTCTGTGTAACGTAAACTTGTCAGCTGGCTTTTCATCTTGACAACTTCAGAGTAAAATATAGAATTGGTTGACATTTTCTGTATGGAACATTTTTGGCAGTAATTCATAGAAACTTTCAATTTCCACATGCAATGTTAATTTCCAGCTAGCATTGTGGTTTCTAGGATAAGTGTTTAATTTTTAGTTGTTCGTATCTGCAGAAAAATAGTTGAGAGGATTTTTCTTTTATTGAGATACTGAAGCTTTTGAATAAAAATGCTAACTGGTTCTTACCATTTGTGTCTGAACAAAAGTATTGTCCATCTGTGTCTAGTAAAAATAGTGTGATGTTATTCTACATGGTATAGCTTAAAATTTTGCTTTTCCAGCTCTTAAGAGCAATATTATTACTATTATTATATAATTAGTATTAATAATAATAATAATAATAATGGGATTTTTTTGGAAGAGTCAAAGCTTTAAATCATATTCTCTCAAATGTATTTTTAAAAAAATTCTGGATGCTCTTTTAAATATAGTTTTCCATACAGGCTGTGGAACTCTTTGGTAATTTATCTTTTGTTCCATGTGTCTGAAAACTCGATTGTTCAATGATGCTTGACTGATTTCCTTCAGGACAATGAGCATCATGTATCAATTTGCCTTCCTTTCTTAGGGAAAAGTGCAGTTGCAGATTTGTTTTTATGGTTGAGAATGTGCATTAGAGATATGGTTGGAATGTCTATTTAATGTTTTTGTGTAAAATCCCCGTTTTGATACATACACTAAAGTGTAGGTATCTGTGGAGTCCCTGACTTGAGACCTTGTGCCCTCAGCTTCTCTGTTGGTGAGCTTGGGATCTGCTCACTGCTGAAAGATCAGCAATAACCTTGAAATTTTCTTGGAATTCCAAAAATCTGGGCTGCAACAAACCTGCACTTACCTTTGGGTATGACCAGAGTGATGTGCAAAGAGCAGCAGCTGAGTAGATCAGCACCCCTTCAGAGCTGCCTCGTGTCATGCAGTGTCCAGCTGCATGGCTGTTAATAAAGACCATGTGAGCAAAAAACATTTCAGGCCACAAATTTAGACAATTTGACAAGTTTAGACAAATTAGACAAGTGTGATCTCAACTTCTCAGCTGAGTGCAGATGGGCTCTTGAGAAAAGCTAATGCAGCCCACTCATGTTCAGGCATTTAAATGTGTTCTCACAAAAGGGCTTTACAGAGTAATTTTCTGTCTGTGTGTTCGTCTAACTCAAGCTTAAAGTTTGGATCATCATAAACTCTGTCCTGCTTAGTATTTACTTGGGCTTGTAAAGTGCTGAGGTGCGAGTCTGAAGTGCTTTCCCTTGGAATAAATTGCTATTTTGGTACTCTGCTGTGGCCAGGAGCTCTGTCAAACTGCTACTTGCTGACTAATGGCTCGAGTCTGCATGTTTAAAGCCTGTGCTGTATGGGTTGGCAGATGGAGAAAATACCATACCATTTTTTTATGGAGATATCTTTGGAAATAAGAGAGCCTGAATAGCTAAAAAAAGAGATCTAGCTAAAACTACTGGATGTAGATTTAACTGGGCTCTACATTTACTCTTAAATCAAGGGCATTAAAACAACATGGGAGTATTAACTTATGCATATTTTGCATGTGAGGACCCTGAATCTGATAGTGCTAAATCAAACCATAAGCCCAGCCCAGAGTCTGGCTTTGCTGGGTGGTGGTTTTATCGTGTTCCACAGAACCAGCTCGTTGTTGGGTGGAGATAAATCTCTGAAAGAAAATAAAGAGGACTGTAAATTTGGGCCGCTCTCCCTTGTGGTTTTCAGGGCTGTTTAAAGAATGGTAACAGAAGAGTAGCTGAATAGTAATGATTTGTGTCTGCTGCCCTGTGGCAGCAGGTAGTGTATCTCTTATGCACGCATGGAGCTGCACACCCCATTCTGTCCCCTGCTACTCCATTCAGCCAGCCAGCCCAAGGATGGGAACTGGATTTGGTGAATTATCTGGAACTCCAGTGGCAAGACAAAGGAAAGGAAATTCTGCTGTAATATCTTCCATCCCTGCCAGTGCTCTCCAGCTCCACTGTGTGTCTAAGATACTCTGAATTTGCTCCAGACAACCCCCCTTTTATTCTCTTCATTCTGTGAGCTGTAAGGTTATAGGAAAGAGGACCTGGCAAGCTTTTTAGTTTTTCTTGCTGTATCTCAACATAGAAATTATTTTTAAAATACGAAAGGCACAAAGGTTGCATAGCCAGACTGTTCGCAGTGTGGTTCCAGGAAACACCATTTCGTTTTCATAAGGTAATCTTGCAATTTATTTAAAACAGCTGCTCTTTTCCCCCGCTTTGCTTTACCATCAACTCCAAACCCTAAATTTTTAATAAAATCAATGGATGTAGATGACTTCCTGGTTAATACTCAACCATAGGATAGGAGACATATAGGTCATGTCACGGTCTGTTAGCTGTGTTCATTCACTAGTTAGCTATTCAGTCATCTTCCCTGGGTCAGTGGTGCCAAGCATGTCTCTAGTTAGATATTTAGCTGTGAGCATCAACATTGCTGCAAGAAGTTCTCCACTGGGACAGCACTGTTGGATTGGTGTCATGTATTTTTGTTATTTAATGATAGCTGTCAGACCTCTTTGGACCTGTATAGGGACCCCAACCTTCAGGTTTTCAACCTCTAAATGCCAGGAGGAGTTGTACTTCATAAGTGTTCATCCTGCAGCAAAGAAACAGGCATTTCAGCTGATTTTATTGCTGTCCTTTACTGTAGCAGATGGGTTGTAGTCAATTTCATCTGGGGAATCAGATCTTCGGATGAAAGCAAATCTCGGGCATGTTGCATCCTAGAGACCATGCTTGTCTCTGAGCAAACACCACACGCAGAACTCAAATTATGAGTTCTTCAGCTGTCCTGCAAACCATGTCCATGGGTAAATGCACCTGAGATCAGCTTTCTTCATCAGCAAAGCAATGTGACAAGTCAGCCTTCATGGGCAAAAGGTGTCTGTGTGCTGCAGAGCTGGTGTCCTGTGGGATGCACAGCCCCATGACAGCTTGATTCTGCTCTGTTTTCCTAGATAGCTTTATCCAATGTGGTTCATAAGGGTGTCTAAAAAAGCGGGATGAGCTTGTGGTGTGTCTTGACACAACGTTGTGCTATTAGTGAAAGGGGTGGAAAAACATGATGCATCAGCGAATTTGACCCTGTTTCCATAAAGATCATCAGATCTGAACAGCACCTGGTGCACAGAAATACTGCAAGGGAATATTTTAGTGATGCTCTCTACCTATAATCTGTAGTCTGTAGCCTCTTGAAATCTGTGAGCAATCAGCAATGTTTGGGCTTCCCATAATTACAAAGATTTAGGCATCTGCATATCTCTGGGTTTAAATCAACTGTAGCAAGCACTGTTCACTGAGAGGGGACATCTTTTCATCCACTCTGGTGAGGCCAGAAGGTGACTCTTCTCTAGAGCTCACTTCTGCAGAAGTCTGTTTAGTACATCTGGTAAACATACCCCAAAGAACACAATTTATACCATGAAAATGGGGATGGGGGGCTTGCCAAAATAACTTAATCTGGTTTTCCAAACAAAAGAAAGCAAGAGTCATAGCTGGAAAATGGAAGTGTAGACCAGGTCTTGGCAAGTCCCATGTTATGTCTGAGTGTAAAAAAAAAAACACTTTGGGTTGAGGAATTCATTTTTCTATTTTATTTGCCTTTTGGATTTGGAAGTTTGCTGCTGGGTAGCTGTGGGGAGGTTTGAGTTTTCCCTGGTGTTTCTCCTCATTGCCTGTCTCCTCCCCTGGCACGGCACAGTTTCTGCAGCTCTCCAGGAAATCAGATAAAGCAGCTTTTTGAAAAGCCAGTGCTGTGAGCTTTGCTGTGCTGCTCAGCACCAGTAAGTAGGGAATATTCAGTGATTGCTATTCTCCTCAGTCTTCATCCCATAAATCATTCCACGAACTCAGCACCTTGCCTTCACTTTGTCATTTAAGGGTACAGAGAAAGAAAAATATGGGGGTGACAGGCAAAATATAAAGTAGTTCAGTTTTATTTGATTGCAAAATCATCGTGTGTGGCTGAGAAATAAGTGAGGCTGAGTCTTGTTGCCCAGGCTTGTCACTGTTAGTCGCTCATAATGCAAAGCAACACAGTCCCACCTTTGCCATGTCTCTCCTTCATACACAGCACTGCAGGTTTGGGATGTGCGTGCCCAAGGAGCGAGAGGCGCCGGTGACAGACGGAGCATGGGGCACCTGGAGCCCCTTTGGGGCCTGCTCGAGGACCTGTGGTGGCGGCATAAAGACAGCGATTCGAGAATGCAACAGGCCTGAGTGAGTGCACAGAGGGGAAGTGCCAGAGGGTGGGATGGGGAAAAGCAGTTTGGGTTGCCCAGATGGGCTGAAGTCAACTTTGGCTGTCCCCAGTCCTTGTGGGCGCCAAGGACAGATGGCTCTGCCTTGGGGATGGGTGGCTTTGCCTGGCACGGGTGAGGCAGGATCCAGTCATTGATTTGTGGGCAAAGTGGTCTAAAAAGGGATCCATTCACCAACGAGGGAAGGAAAAGGGTGGTACTTGCATGGGTTTATTACCTTCTGTTTTCTTGTGGAAGCACAGCTGGGGTCCCACTTCCAGAGGTGTTTTTCTTCCTCCAAAGTTGTGATTCAGAAAGAAGGGAGAAAGGAAGGAGTCTTCCTTTTTCACCATTTTACCCCTGCTTTGGTTGCTTTTGCAGCTGTTCCTACAGGCCTTTATAATAAAGTTTTTTGCCATTTTATTCCTGCTTCGTCTGGTTTTGCAGCTTTTGGCTGCTTTTGCTGCTGATCCTTTATACAGTTACATTTCAGCTGGTGCAGACTAGCCAAACCTCAGCAGAAATCTGTGCCCCATTAAAAAGTGGGTCTCAAAAATGTTTGCTGTCAGCCTGGAATGTAAAATCCTGCACCCTTTGAAATGGCAGGGAATTTTGCTGTGGGCTTCAAGAAGACAAATATGTAGCTGGTATGATAGTAATAGCTTGAGCAACCGGTATGAAAGCAGCCTATTTACCTAAATTGTGAATTGTGCTGCTTTCTGTTTAACTGCCTTCTTGCAGAAGGAGTGGGCCGGAGGCTTTCTGGGCTTTTATTTGTGACTGAGATACAGAGAGGAGAGGGGTCTATGGGGCTGGTTGCACTGAGGGGTCTTAAA
This sequence comes from Corvus hawaiiensis, assembly GCF_020740725.1. Taxonomy (NCBI): domain Eukaryota; kingdom Metazoa; phylum Chordata; class Aves; order Passeriformes; family Corvidae; genus Corvus; species Corvus hawaiiensis. The sequence continues at coordinate 9,458,394 of NC_063223.1, forward strand.
AAGATTCCTGTTTCTCATCATTGGTGTTGGATGGTTTATTGCCAAGGAAATTGCCACTCGGGATGTGCCAGTGATAGTTTTGTCACTGCTAATGGGAGAAAGGAGAGCTTATACCTATGGCACTGGTGGTATAGTAACAGGAGAGGCTGCTCAGCACAGCTGGAAAAGTGTCAAAAGTTGAGGCTGAGAGAGAAGGACATCAGCACGTTAATTAAAACGATGCTAAGAAAAACACAAGTGCAAAGAGCTCTCATCTGGCTGTGCTGAGACAGCACACTCCGTATGGTCTTCAGTAGCCATGGAAAGACAAAAACAAAGCATGTTTCCAGCTCTGCTGCTGAAACTTTGGATGCTGTCAGCGAGATATATTCCTGTCTTCTGAGAGGCATCTGTTTGGACTGATAGTTTTTTGTGATAGAAAATCTCCTTTATCCTAAAGGCTAGCCAAGGGATTTGAAATTCCATCTTCCCTGATAGCTTGTGGTTTGTATCCTGGTGCTTCAGAAGGTGTATTGCTGTGGCTGGGATTTGCAAAAGCTCCTAAACACACTTGGCACCAAGCGGCCCAAGAAATCCTTATGATTGATAGTGGTTATTTTCCAGGCCCCCTTTCCTGAACTTTGTGCTGACACTGGCCTCTCTTCTCCAGCCCCTCATGAGGTCTCCATGAGGAGTCATCTGTCCTGGCACCATCCACAGAACTTTACACTGATTGTTGGTTTGTGCCTGTGATTTGACACCACAGTGTGAGCTCCCACCACCTGTGTCCCCGTTATCATGGGGCTGCTGAGATGATGAAAATAGATGAGACCCCACTGGATGCTCTCTTGCCTTTCCCCCTTCTCAAAGTACTTCAAAAATAGACAGTTTCTCCTCTGTTGTAGAAGGCAGAAAACTCAACCCAGATACCTCAAGTAAGGTCTGAAATAATTCTCAGTAAATCTTTTCTAGTCAAAGATGGTTTAGCTTTTTAAAGTTTTTTCTGTGCATGAGGATCTGGGGTGGGATCTTGCATCCAGTAAAAATTGTGTTAAATCTGGCATTGAAAATTACATCCATTCCCTCCATGGTACAGAAGGTAAGGCTGCAACTCCTGCCTCTCTTTGTAGAGTGCTCTGACACCTACATGGATGAGTATCCTGTAGGGATGCAGGAAGAGCTGTAAGCCTCTGAAATGCCAGCATGTTTTGACATACCCTGAAGGAATGTATTTGCTAACCAGACCAGACCCTTCCCACTGAGATTGCCCACATGGGAATTTGAGCTTGACTGGTGGAAAAAGCCTATGGCTGCAGTGCATGATCAGAGGGTCTGTGGTGCAAGCCGTGGTTTTCAAAGAAAGACATGTTGCAGAATTACGGGAAAGGGCATATTTGATAAGATGTCAATACCAGAAGCCTTGTTTTCAGGAATGGCTTTTTGGATGGGGGAGTGTTATCTCTGGATGCGAGTCAGATCACGTTTGCATTTTAGTCCATCACAGAAATATCCACCTGTGCTGAAAACTGTCTGAGCCTGACATGTAAACACATGTATAGGTTAGTGTGCTAGCCACCAACCAATTCCCAATCCTCGGGCTTCCTGGAATGCAGGGAAGGCTATCTCAAACTGATCTGTGTACGCTGGAACTTCACAGATTTTTCTGCTCTCACACATGAGCACAGGTACATGGGCAAATGTGCAGATGAACATGTGTACGTTGCAGTTAATTCTCCTGGGGCTTTTCATTGTGATAATCTGAGTGTTCCCAGGCAGAGCTGCTGCCCATGGGGCTCAGCAGGTGCAAAGCACCCCCAGAACATCACTTCTTGGCAGGGTGTCTGTACCTGGTGCTCTTGGACTGCTGGGAGCTGGGTGCTGTCTCAAAATCTGCAAGTGAAAATGCTCAAGGTGATGGATTATGCATAGTTTATTTCAGACCTGTTGGGGTGGTAATGGGGATGAGACCGCATCATTTCCTGGGCCTGAGAGTTTCTAGGCTGCTGGGAGGAGTGCAGTGGTTCTGGGGTGTGTGCAGGAGCTTGTAAGGGGAATGATACTGGATTGAAAGTGGGTCCACGCTGGCTGTTAATTCAGAGAGAGAAAGGAAGTGGAAACAAAACAAGAAGATTTCTATGCATGTGCTGCTTTCCCTTCTGTCTCTGTGGTACATTGTTGATGATCCATAAAAATATTACACAGAGTGAAGTATGCTGTATTTATTCATGACACTGAAAATCAATGTTATGAGGGTGACTTATTTTTCAGAGTCAGCTTTTTCTGTCCCTCAGATTCTGTGAAAAGCAATGCTGCTTAAAAACACTCTGTACTAGTTTGAAAGCAAACCAGTGAGAGATTCCAAGTCAGAACTACAATTTAATAGGAAAATTCAAATAAATGCAGTAGTACAGAAACACTGACAGAGTCAGAATACAACCTGACAGCCTGTCAGGCAGGGTGGTGGTAGCAGTCCAATTAAATAGTGGCTACCGTCCTTGTTGGAGTGACAGATGTGGTGCTGGCAAAGCGGTGATCCTGTAGAAGGGTCTGGTCCTTCTCCAGTGGTGGTTGTCAAGCTCGTATCCTCTGGGAATCCAGTGGTAGATGCTCCCGTGGTGTTCCAGGCCTCAGATTATAGCCAGGTAGGAATGCTTGGTTCCTCCCCCTGGGCGGAGCATTTCACAATGGGATGATGTAATTTTATGGGTCATGCAGTGAGACCTTGATGGCCCATTAACCCCCGGAGGGAGTCAGGAGGGAGGAAACATGATCAGGAGCACTTCGCCACCTGTTTTTAGCGGCTTATGAAGATGGTAATAGAATACATAGTTTTGGTTACATCTTACATTGTAACCTAAGACACACTCTGAAACCATCCGGGGAGTTTGGAGCTGCTTTTAAATGTCAGAAGTGTGAGTGTGTTTCGGCCCCCAGCACTGTCTGCACGGAGATTTACTGCCAGGATTACCAAATTGACAGTTTGCAACAAGATGGCAAGCTGTAGCATCCTTTAGTTTGTGGTGTATCCATGTGTTAGTGTTATCTCAATCTCAGGGGTCATGTCTAGAGAAGAGAAAACTAGATAATTGCTTGGGACTTTGGATTTTATCAGACACACCTTAAAAAAAAAAAAGAGGCTCCTGCATGTTCTCCTTATCTAAATAGTTAAGAGTTTCATTTTAGTTAAATTGATTTATATTGGAAGCAATGTGGTTACCGTAAAAATGTTGTAATTGCAATTTTTTTTTTTAAAGAAATACCCTCTTAAAGGTTTGTATACCTCAGAGGCTTTGTCAAACTGCAACAGTCCTGCAGAGGTACAAATGCTTTTGAAGTGAAAATGATGAATCCTGTTAACTCCTCCATGAAAGACTCACCCAGGTCTGGAGTGTGCTGCTGCCATGATTAAGAAGTGTGCTGTGTAGTGAGACGGTTGAGATGTCCCTTTGTAGCTAGAGGTAGCTCATGTGCAGGCATGGGATGGGCTCTGGTATTGGGAAACCCCCAGCAATTGCCATTGTGCCTGCAAGGCAAGGAGGAGTTTGGGCTATGTCTAAAGGGGCTGCTGTGCTGATAGCCTTAGAGCTGTCCCAAGTGTAATCAAGTAAGTTATTTGAAGTTGTTTGTCACAACAAGGTGAACAACAGACTAAATCGGTAAAAACCAGATTTAGACTTATTCTGCCACTAGGAAGTGGTGTAAAATCTTCAATGGGCACTGTGCAGTTGCTTGGGCTTTTTATCACTGGTACTTGCTTAATTGCAAACACCAAAAACATTTGTAAGTGACAGGAATTTCATTTCTAGATGGCATGTGAGAACTGCCCTCAGAGCAGGTAGAGCTGGTGTTAGTAGCTATTGCTCAGGCTGTTCATACTCCGTGGCATTTAGGATAGGACTAGAGGGGTCCGCACCACAGCAGTGAGGATCTCAGTGACTGGAGGATGCTGGCAGGAAAAATCCCATGTGTGTAACTAGTGGTGCTACAGCGTCTCACCTGCAGCTGCTCAAGGAGGCAACTCCTTCTGCCAGACCTGTGAGCATCCCTAGTGGTGCTGATGGGGTGGTGGGGAGTCTGCCTGCCTTTTCCTGCTTTGCAGGCAATCTTTTGGCAAGGGCGAGCTGTTCTATGCTTCTGTCTCTCCATTTGTTTCACAGGAACTCTGCTACTTGAGTCACAATGAGTTCTTGAGCGTAAGAGTGAAGAATTGTTATTTGTGGGAGAAAAGGCACTGCTGGGCTTCCTGGGTGGTGGAGGTGCAGAGATGCCAAAAAAGTTCTGTTCAGCTGCAGGAACTTGTTGACTCACAGTGTGTAGAGACCATTGTGCATGTGCAGAGGGGTGCTGTCCCTTCTGTTAGAGGTGTTGGCTGCATGCAACGTGGAGATCTCACGGTGAGCATCTCTGTTCTGAGGGCAGGGGTGGTTCCCATTTATCACTCATTCATCTGCGTCTTGAAGGGTCTTCAAGTGTTCAAACCTTTGTGTGTTCCTTCCCAACCAGGCTCCAAGGGAAGGAGCATTCTGCCAGCATCCCTGGGGCACTCATGAGTGCCTGGTCCCCAGGCAAGACAGAGCTGATCCTGAAGAACAGTCCTGGAAGGCAGGAGTTGTGGGTGCCAGGATGTTGGAGCCTGGCACGTAACTCTTCTGATTGCACTGCTCTTCTGATTGCACTGCTAGTGCAGTCACTCATTTTACAGGGGGTGGGTAGAAGATGTAGGTTTGGTGGTTATTTTGATGTGCAGCTCATTCTTGCACCACTGCTGGCATTTGGAGAGGCTCTTTCAATCCTCACAGTGATGTTCTCTGGCAAAGGCTCCATCTACATGTGAGAAAAATAGTTTTATGACTACAGCCCTGAATCTGTGAGTCAGGAAATTTAAAACGATAGCTTCTCCTAGGCTTATCCACTTTTTATGTGGCTTGGGTGGGATCTCTCTCCCCACTTTAAACCAGTGTCATCCTGCTATAAAATGGGGGTAAGTTATTTATTGGCTGTCTTTGGTGCTTTCTGGAATATGTGGAAGTTATTTCAAAGTGCTCAGCATTAACATTTCTAACATTTGGGGCTAGAAATCCTGAAGGACTAAGTGCTGCCTCTGCAGGGAAGGAAGCCTTTTCTCCTGTGATGTTTAGTTATTTGCAACCCACTAAATCAAAGGCAAATTTTCAGCCACAAAATCCATAGGACTGATGGGGTTGTAAGGAGACAAGGGCCTGAGTGGGATCCCTCAGGTGAAAATAAATCCTCAGGTGGGGAAGAAGATGTTGCTCTTCCTCTCTGGCTTCTCTCACTGCCATGGCATCCATCAGAAAGCACATATTCTCTTTTTCATCCCTTTTTATTGCATATGTGATCTTTTTTGTTAGACACCGGCATAACATTTCCTGCTTGTCAGCCTGGGATACTAGTTAAAGATACGCACAAAGACAGAACCCACAAAATGCTGTTGCAAATCCTGACTGTACTGAACAGGTTGCAGAATTGCAATTCCACCTCATTGCCAGCCTGGTGTTGTCTCTGCAGACCCAAAAACGGTGGGAAATACTGCGTGGGTCGTCGCATGAAGTTTAAATCCTGCAACACAGAACCATGCTCAAAGCTGAAGAAGGATTTCCGGGATGAGCAGTGTGCCGACTTTGATGGGAAACACTTCAACATCAATGGGCTTCCCACAAATGTGCGCTGGGTTCCCAAATACAGCGGCAGTAAGTGGCTGGGGGGGATGTAGGTCCTGCCTCCTGCATTGCTGCTTTGGGATGACAGTGTTCAGATAGCGTGCTTCTGGTTTCTCTCGCCACAGTCCTGATGAAGGATCGGTGCAAGCTGTTCTGCCGGGTGGCAGGGAACACGGCCTATTACCAGCTGCGGGACCGGGTCATCGACGGGACGCCCTGCGGCCCCGACACCAATGACATCTGCGTGCAGGGCCTCTGCCGGGTAATCATTTTCCTTCCTCTTCACCAAAGGGGGATGGCAGTTTTGTAGGGCAGGCTGGCACTTCTGCACCATGATCCAGGCAGTTGTTGGCATGTCCTCTTCGCTCAGGGGCTGCCAGCAGCATCTGCAGACTCCGTAAGCCCTAAATGGTCTGACATTTGTGCCAACCTCCAGATTTGCCAAAGAGCCACACATGGAATCATAGGATCATTTAGGTTGGAAAAGACCTTTGAGATCAAGTCCAGCCATTAACCCAGCACTGCCAAGTCCACCACTAAACCATGTCCCCAAGTGCCATATCCACATGTCCTTTAATACCACCGGGGAGGGTGACTCCCACCACTGCCCTGAGCAGCCTGTTCCAGTGTTTGACAACCCTTTTGGTGAAGAATTATTTCCTAATATCAAACCTAAACCTCCCCTGTTGAACATAAGGCTGTTTTCTCTTGTCCTATTGCTTGTTACCTGTGAAGAGCCTGACCCCCACCTGGCTACAACTTCCTTTGAGGTAGTTGTAGAGAGTGAGAAAGTCTCCCCTGAGCCTTCTTTTCTTCAGGCTGAGCTCCCCAGCCCCCTCAGCCACTCCTCATCAGACTTACTCTAGACCATTCACCAGCTCTTCTTGGGACACACTCAAGTGAAAGATGTTTGCACATCTGCCCTAAGTTATTGAGGGGTGTGGAGGTCTCAGCCTAAATCCCAGTGTTGCTTCCTTCTGTGCTTTGCCCCAGTTCTTCCTGATCAGACTCCAGATTTCTGTTCACAATCATTCTTCGCACTTTTCTCTATGGGAACAATTGATGCAAGAATTTTTCTCTACTGAAGGCATTGCCTAGTGCAAACAGCCATTTTGATTCTTGCTTTGTTAAAAAGCCTTTTGTTGTAAAACCTTGTGGGATGCCCACACTGTAAGTCAGTGGAAAAATGTGGGTAAGCAAACCGCTTTATCTCACGGCAGCCTTTTGCATAAACAGCTTTTGTGTGCCTTAATTAGGAGATTTGTCAATGCTGTTCTAGTCTGTATTTGCTCAATCTATTTTTTTCAATTTTTCTCTTAAAGCAAGCTGGATGTGATCATGTGCTGAATTCAAAAGCAAGAAGAGATAAATGTGGTGTTTGTGGTGGGGATAATTCTTCATGCAAAACTGTTGCAGGCACATTTAACACGGTGCATTATGGTAAGAATCTGTTGCTAAAAACTTCATAGTGAAAAATGTGGGTCTGTAAAAGCCATTACAACACTTAATCTACAAAAACACTGATGTAAACCACAAAATCCTTCTAGCTATAGTATATTCCATTTTATAACTATGCTATCCCTAGCTGAAACGTATCAGCTTGTGTAATGTGAGGTAACTTTGCTCATTTCCCTTCCCCTGTACAAAGCAAATGAAATGCCTGTGTAATAGCCTTGACTTTCTGTTAAATCTTTCCTAGGTTATAACATTGTGGTTCGCATCCCAGCTGGTGCCACTAATATTGATGTGCGTCAGCACAGTTACTCAGGGAAACCAGAGGATGACAACTACCTGGGTGAGTTGTACTCCTTATTTCACTCCAGAAATCTGCTAGGTTGCCTGGTTGTGGTGATATATCTACTGGCAGCTCTCTGCTAGGGAGGATGAAGAATTCATTTAAGGGAGATGTTTTCTTGGTGGGAATTTTTATATGTCTGCCAAACATCCAGCCTTATCTTCTTCCTTTTATTTTTGTTCATGCTGTCCTAGATGCAACATTTGGGAACTTCACCAATTATAAGAAATATTCCCTTAGGGTTTGTCTAGGGCTGTGAAGGACTGTTGAGCCTGGGTGGGAACTGAGGGATAAAGCTGGGAACCAAACAGGATTCTGAGTTCTGCTGGAGTCTCCTCACTGCAACTGCTGTCACCATGCTTTGGCTGGTGCCATGTCCTGAAAGATGTTTGTGCAAACACATACAAAGAGAAATTGTCTTCTATTCTTCTGAGAATAATAATTCTGATTTCACTTAGACTGAGGCCTGATAGTGACACGTAACTGTAAAGAAATAGCCTGCACCAAAGTTGTTGGTTTGATTTAAACCTAACAGTAACTTGGCCTTTGGCTGAGGGACTTTCATAGTCACTGTTTTCTCTAACCTGTGGCTGTGTCTTCAGAGGCAGATGAAAATGCTTCTGTTAGACCACTCTGCTACATGCACATATATGTTGTTAGCATGGCCATGAGTGTCTTTTCCATCATGATCACTAACTCACCCCATGGATAGTTCTGTTTGTGTTCAATAGCAGAGATAATACAAATGAACATCACGACTGATGTTACACCTGCTAGTTGAAGGCTGATCTTGCCATTAAGTCCTGTTTGGGGTCTCTCAGAGTCTCTGGTCCTCCTCTTCTGCACACCCTGTGCCTTGCACTACCAGTTGTGTTGCAGTAGCACAGGGTCCTGTATTTACGTCTCTCAACAGGGCACTTCATTTTGTTTTATCTCACCAAATTCCTGTAACTGGGTATGTTAAAAAGAGGAGTTGGCTGATGGCCCCTAGCCCATCAAAGGTAAAGGGAGTCACTTGAGAAACAATACCAGAGTCTACCATGCACCAAAGGGAGGCAATGCTGACAGCCTTGGCTGTCTGAAATGCCATCCATGTGGCTGGACTCTTCATTGAGGCAAAAAGATGAGGTGGTGCAGCATGAATGCACATCAGCACCAAAAAAACCTTACTGAGGTCTCAGAGTTCTCTGTCTTGGAGGAGGGAGGCAAGTTTTATTATTCCTCTTTCCTGGAAAAAACAATCCTCGCTATGCTGTGCCTACTCAAACTGGTTCACCCCAGAAGGAGCCCCAAACTTCTCAGCTCTTCTTGGAGGGCCTTTAATCTTCTTGGGAAACAATGAAGTCAAATCTTCTTTAACGTTGCTTTAATATTGCTGGGAAAGCATCTCTTCACGTTAGGCCTGACTAGAAGCAAATGAGAAGTATGCATGTGTCCACTTATTTTGCAGCTCTCTGAGTGTGAAATCTTGGGCCCTCAGTTACTGTGAACCCTGTAGTTGCTTAACAATTTAGGAGGGATTTGATGTCATCATCAAGTCCAAGATGTACCTGCTGTTACAGGAGATACAGTAAAAGAGAAGGAATCCTTTAATGAGTTTTACTACTGCCTAATAACATTAAAGCTTCCAAAGTGTGGCACTTGTTAGAGTGTAGCCTCTGCTTTGTGAGGTTTTCTCCATCTACGTCTGTTTGCTACTGAGCAGTGTTTTGCTTCATTATCGCTCCTCATTTGATGGAAAAACCTTCCCTTTGGTGTTTTGGTGTCTAGATTTTTGAGTACAGGGGCTTTTTAGTAGCAGAGCTGTGATGGGTGAAATGGTGGGGAAACTAACTTAGGAAATTAGCTACATAATCGCATTAGTGTGAAGTTGTGCAGCAGACTGCTGTTTTCAGGAAACTGTTCCTTTTATAAAGCATTTAGGCTTTAAGCCTCCAGTACTCTCACATAGCTTAAGATTTGGAATAATAAAATGTACGGGGGGAGGAGGGAGAGGAAAAGAAAGGGAGAGATACTGACCAAACTCCCTGTAATTATATACTAGAAAATCATGTTTAGGTAATTAGGGTGTGTGCATTTACCCTAAGAACACACCTGGAAGCACCAGGGAAGCCACCCTATCCACACAGCTAATGGAAAGGTTTGGGCAGGATTATTTCTGTGGTATGTGTGGGGATACAGCCTATGCGTGCTCCTTGCAGCAGCCAGCCCAGAATGCCTTTTAGATATCTCTGCATTGGCTTATGGATGAACTGTTTAGCAACAACTTCAGGCATTCAGCCTTCATTTTTAAGAGGCTTTCCAGTGGAAAAAGGAGAAGGCACAATGTCTGCAAGAGCTCTGCTGTTGTCTTTACATCTTTTCTGTTTGAGAGTGCCAGTGGGCTTTTCCCCCCACCCCCAAGGGAAAGGAGCACTGAGACCGCATGACCCACATTGTTATGTACGTATGAGTTAATTCTGCCTCTTTAGTTCTTGTTTTTTGCACCTATGCAGCCTTATCTAACAGTCAAGGAGACTTTATATTAAATGGAGACTTTGTCGTCAGTATGTTTAAAAGGGAAATCAAAGTTGGGAATGCTGTGATCGAATACAGTGGCTCCGATAATACTATTGAAAGAATTAATTCTACAGATCGGATTGAGCAAGAAATAACGCTGCAGGTGAAGTATATGTTGTGTGTATGGACAAGTCTGCCCGGCATTGTTGGACTGAAAATAGTGGGCAGTGATATCTGTTGGTTTACTCTGCTTCATTTTTCTTCTTCTCAGGTTTTATCAGTGGGCAACTTGTACAATCCTGACGTTCGTTACACGTTCAATATCCCTATTGAGGACAAACCTCAGCAGTTTTACTGGAATGAGCATGGCCCATGGCAGCCCTGCAGTAAGCTTTGCCAAGGTGGGTGCTTGGGAAGGCTTAGTTTTGTCCTGGATTCATTTGGGGTTTGGGCATTGCTGTCAGATCTCTCTCTGATTTCTTCGAGATTCTTACCTTGTGGGTGTGATTGTTTCCCTGGACTGCAGTGGTAGGTAACATCCTACAAGGTGCTTCTGGATTTCAGAGCAGGACACCTTACAGCCCCTCCCAGCCAGGTGAGCCTCACAACCTGGTCTGCAAGTGAGGAAGCTGAAGCACAGAAAAGGTCATGAGGCATCTCCTAAGGCTGCAAAATGCACCAGTGTCTGGTTTTGGGTCTGACATCCGATCGTTGCCAGTGCCCACCCTGCTAAACACTCAGAGCCCATCCCTGTGGGGGTGCTGCAGCTCTCTGCTTGTGTCCATCCTGTCTGTGATAAAGCCCTTCTACTCCGCTTAGTCTTAAACTCCCTCTCTGTTTCTGATAGAGGTAGGAAAGCACACCTAAACATCTCTTAAATGCTGCTACAAAAGGTGTAAGAGAAATAACTGAATTGATCACTTCGCTGCATGACTCAAACCAAGTGCTGGTTTTCTCTGTGCAGGAGAACGAAAAAGGAAACCTGTGTGTAAGAGAGAGTCGGATCAGCTCACGGTGTCAGACCAGCGATGCGATCGAGTTCCCCAGCCTGACCCCACCACTGAGCCTTGTAACACTGAATGTGAATTAAGGTGCACTGTGCTTAGCTGTGTATATAAATAACATTGTGTACTCATTATTTACTCTTCTTTCCATGCACTTCTCACCATAATTCCCTTTCTCACCAGCCTGTATTAGATTTTGAAAAAGAAAAGGATTGGTAGTTGCCTCTTTGTCAACCAAGAGGGATTGTCATCCACCAGTGGTGTTTTGAGAGGCACTTTTTGATGTTTTTTACATTTCTCTTGCTTGATTCAATTAGGGCTAACTATAACAAAAATTCTCTAATGTTGAAAAATCTCTCTGTGCAATACAGGGTCTGAAATTTGCATCTGCCTGGATCAGAAATGCTCAGAGCCGTTCTACATACAGCCTGCAAAGAGGGGAAAACATACTTAAAGCAAAAACGTAGCTGAGACTTGGATTTATCATTGTTTATTTAAAGCAAAGAATAGGTTTAAGTGTAGAATGGGTTTGGGGCTGTCCCCAGAGAATTCCTGGCAAGCTGGAATTGATGGAGCACAGCCTAAATCATCACAACCCATTTTCCTTTAAAAAGCAATCTGTTTTCTTTTCTGGGGCTTAAATATGGTAGCCTTAAGCGGCTGCTGGTGAAGCAATTCAGATGGCCGAGTTTCCCGAGGGGTTTCTCAGCCCTGTTAAACCGGGGCTGTGCAGGCCCGGGTTGTCGCGGTAACAGCTGTTGCCATTGCAACAGGTTGGAAACTTGAGAAGGGCAAACGCAGGAGTCTGAAGGCATGCAGGGATGTGAGGCTCCCACCAGTCAGGAGCTATTGACTCCAAATCCCCTTGATCTTATTCTCCGGGCTGTGCTGGAGTTTGCTCCCTTGCCTTGGGAGCGGGGCTCTGTGCTCCCTGTACAGGCACAGGCAGCAGCCTGAGGGTCTCCAGGACCCCCAGAGGATGTCACTGCCTCCTCCCCCAGAAGCCACCCCTGTCAGGTGTGAGGGTCATGGGCTCCTGTTGGTTTCAGGGTCTCCAGCACCTCCCTGGATCAGGCCTCATATCCAGCATATCTTTCCAGAGCTGGGCTGATGTGAAGCAGGGCTGTATCCCCAGGTGGGTCCTTGAGGGCCTCTAGCACCATCCTTGTTGCCTATCTCACAGCGGAGGCAGCAGAGTGGAAATCTGTCTGTCAAGAGAACACCTCTAATCCCTGCTGACACAGCTAGGGCTTGAGTGTCTTGTAGCAAGCCATTTGCTTGTCCTTTGGAGTGCTGAAACTGCTCTGTGGGTATCCTGCAATGTGGAACACCTCTCAAACCTGTGCAGGTCATTTTCTGGTGCTGTATTTTCCAGCTTTTATTTTTTAGAGACAGGTGTGGGGGAGCATGGGCTAGAAAGCTTTCAGAAGCTTTCAGAGCATTGTTCCTTGCTTGGCCATGAACTCCCATTGCCACGTTGGTCCCACAAGGTTACAGTGTGGCTTTGCTGTCTTTGTTTTGCTCAAGAGAGACCTGCTGACAGTTTCTTCCCTTCAAGGAGCAATGCCAGGGTTAGCTGAAAGTCCCAAAGCATTGGGAAGCGTGACACAGAGCCAAAACTTCCTGTTCAAGAGCATATATTCCTTATTTCCGTCAAACACTCTTGAGCACGTTGTCTGCAGAGCTCAGGGCTGATGTTTGCTGTCCTCGGCCCAGGTGGCACATTGCAAGGAAGAGCGAGTGCACGGCGCAGTGTGGGCTGGGCTACCGTACCCTGGATATCTACTGCTCCAAGTACAGCCGGCTGGAGGGCAAGATAGAGAAGGTGGATGATCGCTTCTGCAACAGCCAGGCCAAGCCCAGCACGAGGGAGAAGTGCACTGGAGACTGTAACGTGGGAGGGTGGCGGTACTCGGCCTGGACTGAGGTAAGGGATGCTTCATGGCACAGCGAATGCTGCTCCTTGCACAGGAGTACATTGGGCTGTGTAGGTTGCTAACAGAATATATATAAAATATGGGCACAGTGGTTCTGCTTTCATTGCTTCCTCTGGAGTACGCTCTAGTCTGAATCAGCCTGGTACTCCTTACCTTCCACTGCAATTAATATATACTTTAAGTATCTGTCTTCATTACATGAGGCCCTGCTAGCTGTCTTCTGCCATCAAAGCTGTCACCACTGCCAGGAGCTGGGGACGACGTTGCCATCATCTGAAATTTGTTTCCTTTCCACATCTTAGCTTTTGCATGACAAGAAAATTCCTGAATGCAGGCACAGAGAGATTGATGAGCCTGGGGATTTCCAGGGAGGGGCGCGATGAAGGAGGGTTGGCTGGTCAGAGAGAGTAAATCTCTCCTAAAATGAGAACGAGCAGCAGCCATTTAGGAGAACTGAAAGGCAACACTTGTAAAAGTAGTAATGGGGTTATAACCTGAAATGAATTTGTAAAACACATTGCCACGACATTTTATTAAGCTTAGTGAGATGGGCTTTTTAAAAGAATACATAAAGTAAAAACCTGTTACTTAAAGTATAAATTGTTCTTCCGGAGGTCTCCTGCAGTCACTCTACAGTGACTGCAAAGAGAGAGGAGGCAATAGGAGTAGAGTGGCAGGAAATATTTACTGGGTGTGTGTCCCTCGCAGTGCTCCAAGAGCTGCGGTGGGGGCACACGGCGGCGGCGAGCCATGTGTGTGAACACCTACAACGATGTCCTGGATGACAGCAAGTGCAGCCAGCAGGAGAAGCTGACAGTGCAGCGATGCAGTGACTTCTCGTGCCCACAGTGGAAAACCGGTGACTGGTCCGAGGTAGGTGCTGGTCATCAAGGTGGGCTCACCCTGCTGGTCCTCCACCCTGAGGGGCTGGTACCTGCAAAGAGGTGTCTCCCTCCCTGCTTGGCTGTCATGATTTGTTTGTGCCTGCTGCAGAAGGTCTCCCCAGGCCTGTGTACAGGGAGGTTTCAGCCAGGCAGCAAAGTCATTGGCCTTGGTAGCCCTGGTCAGGTGGCCACTTTCCTCCCTGCTAAGCCACAGGGGGTTAATGTCTCTCCAATCCTGCAGTAATTTCTCCCCAGTTTTTCCATAGTTCTGCTGTACATTTGGGAAGAAAAATACCTTCTGCCCTCATTTTCCCTAGAGATTATCCTCAAGAGCCCTGGCAGCTCTGGCTGTCACTGGAGGGCAGGATTTCACCCTGCTGATGTTTTGTTCAGCCTCTCTCTGCTGTTTATTACCTCTTCCACTGCTGCTCGTGTGTTTTGCAATGCAACAAAACTATCTTGATAGGTTCGTCTCTGCAGCAAGACTGGGGGTGCTGGAGAACAGTATTCAAAGGATGCTCGTCACCATTGTGGCCAAATTTCTCGTTTCTGTGAATCATGTTCTTTTAGTGCATAATGAAAGCAATTAAATGGGAACAGGGATTGTTCTCTACAAAACGTGTCTTCTGATTCAAGCTAGTAGCAGTCCAAGCCATGCCAGGGCAGTGGAAGAGGTGCTCACAGCCTGCAGAAGCCAAGACCCTTAAAGTGCACGCTCAGAAAGAACAAGTTTTTTAGAAGCACCCTGTTGTGCACAGCTAAAACCCCGCAGGGCAGTGCTGTGCATTCGCACCATGTCTCACACCTGCTGGAAATCAAGACCCTTTGTGATCTCACTTTGCCCGTGCTGAAGGATTCTGGCCCAGCTGTGCTCTCCATGGTCCAGCTCCTGCTCTAGACGAGCTCCTGATAGCAATCTTCTTGTTGACAAGACACTCTCCTGTCTTCCAGGACTTGTTGTTGTTAGCTAAAGAGCTGCATTTCAGCACCAGGTTTTTTTAAGCTGTGGTTGCAGTAGGTCTCCAGGTTTATTTTCCAGTGCCAGGGCAGGTGCTGAGCTGGCAGCGCATCCCTGGCACCACCTGAACTCTCACTTTTCTCCTTGCAGTGCTTGGTCACCTGTGGAAAAGGACACAAGCACCGCCAGACATGGTGCCACTTTGGAGAAGATAGATTGAATGACAGGTTTTGCGACCCCGAGACAAAGCCAGAGTCAGTGCAGATGTGCCAGCAGCAGGAGTGTGCCTCGTGGCAAGTGGGGCCCTGGGGCCAGGTACCACGGAGCCCCACAGGGCTCCCAGCTGGGGGGGACCTGGATGAGGGTGGTGGGAGCTGGGTGCTGCCCTTTCATCCAAATTCATCAGCATAACTGTGTTAATTGATTTGCACACCAAAGCAGCCCTCTGTTTGCTTGGGTTCAGCGGATAGGCAGCAATAACAGTACCTGCCTTTTGTGCTAAATTTAATCTCTGTCATACTAAATTTGCCATGATTTTCAAAAAAAGGGGATTCCAAGGTTACGTTCCTAAATCCATATTTAGGCACATAAATATATGGCCTAATTTTCAGAGAAAAGCTGCTCACATTGAATAACTTTTGTTGCTTTTAATGTTTTCCAGTTTCTGGGTTAGTGAGGATTTTTTTTCTGTTAAAATACAAGTTACTCATTTCTTCCAGAGTGTTCTGGCATCTGCTTTTTCACAAAGCTGTTAGCTCTTGACTTAAAAAAGCAGCAACAAACCCAGACCAGTTGTCCTAGTCAGACGTATTTCCCATCAGTAAAATTATTCATTAGCTGCTCATGCAACCATGGGGCTGAACAACCAGTTTTAAAGAAGGGTATCATGCAGGTTCTACCAGATTCTGATTCTAATGTGTGCAGCAAAGTAAATCATTTCAGTGCTCGCACTTTGCTTTCCGAAGAATCAAGTGAAGCGTGCAAGGCACTGGTGGCCGCAGTGAGTTAAAACTTTGACCTAATTTAAAGCTGAAATGCATGAAGTGGAGAGAAACCAGAAGGGAAACTGTCTTTTATTTTTGCTGCTCTTGCTACGTGCCTAAACACAGGCTGGGCTGATTAATACTTTCTAAGCAAAGCAGTTACTCAGACCCAGTGCTCTTTTCTCCCATCTGTCTTGTCCCAGTGCACTGTTACTTGTGGCCAAGGCTACCAGATGAGAGCAGTGAAGTGTGTTGTGGGCACCTACGTGTCAGTGGTGGATGATAACGACTGTAATGCTGCAACCAGGCCTACAGATACCCAGGTAAATCCTGCTGCCTTGTCTCCATTTTTTCACTGTGTGTGTATGGAGGCATCCAGGCTACAGGTTCAGGGGATATCTTGCTGCAGAAAGGCTTTGCTCTGAATGCCAGCCCTGCAGAGCAGTACCTTGGGCTGCTCCATGGTTGTTGGAAGGATGCAGCACAGCACCCTGCTTTGGTAGAAATGGTACAGATGAGCTGTGTTCAGGGAGTGCCCATCTGTGGCACCATCCCATCCTCTCCATGTGGTTCACCTTACACTCTGAAGCACCAGATTGCCAGAAAGGCAACAGACAACCTATGAGGGTATCAGGACTTTGTGGGTGAAGATTAATTACTTTTGCTTATGGTTTATATCCATGGAGCTCTAGTCATACAGTGGGATGTGAGGGTATGTTCAGATGCAGCACTAAAGCTGAATTCTTAAGAGCTTATGAGCTAAAGAAGCTGCAGGGGATGAATATGGGATAACAACCAGAGACCAGAAGGTTGAGACAGTATTTATTGGCCTTAGAGGTCTTGATACCTCCTTTGGCTTACATGGAGTCGAGGATACCTGGTTGCAGTCTGGGCTCATGTGGCTGCAGAACTGTTGCTGTGTCCTGACAAATGATGGTGAAGGGCCATAATTTCTTGTATGCTGCATGTGACAATGTAGTGTTTGTGACAGCTACAGTTCCAGACACTTCCTCCCTGGCCAGATAAATTGAGAAATGTTGCACACTTTGCAGATTTGCTGAAGAGGCTTTCCATGCTTGGAAGCAAACATGTAAAGTCCCATTTCAAGCAGGAGATATGCCCAGGGTGTCTGAAGGAGCTGAATAAAACAGAACATTACCATCTATCTGTCATCTAGGAGAGTTGTAGTGCTCATGCCCTGCCCAGCTTCAGTCTTGCATGATCTCAGAGAGTTTATCTAAGGCTACAATATTTGGGAAAGCACTGTTTTTCCCATGTATGGAGACCAGTTGCATTACAGTCAAGGGGTAACAAACCCACTTGTCATCAGCCCTCATTTGGCATGCATGCCTCCAGCATAAGTGAAATCACAGCAGAACAGAAATCAGGATTGCCATTTGTCAGAAGCTGCTCTCCCCCTCACAAGGACAATCACTATTAATTTCCTTTTTGGCAAGGACCACTCGATGGAGTAAGTCATGGATGTTCATAATTTCTGTCACCAGACCTCCCAGAAGGTCTGGACAGAACCCTCCTGTGAGTCACTGTATGAAGACTGAGAAGAATTACATGCCTGTCCTCAAAACCTCACATTGCTTGGTGTGTGGTGGAGATTAGCACATGGATATAGGTGGTCTGGTGGGCTGCAAGGATTCAGAGGGCTGTAATCAGCAGCATAACCTTTATTGTGTGGGCAGCAGGTCTTGCGCTGAAGGAAGGGAGCTTTGAAGGGAGATATAGTTGCTGCTTTACAGATGTGTGTTCATGTCAGAACTCTTAATGAACTTTCATCTTTTGTCTCAAAAAATCTGGTTTTAATGCATAGAGATGGCACATGGTTATGGGGATCCCTATTGTAGAGTTCCTAATAAGTCAAAAGTCCAGATAGGGTTCTGCAGATGAAGGCCTTGGAATATAGATATCGAATTTTGCTGATTCAGGAAGAGGATGCAGGGAGGAAGCCTGCCTGCACAGCACATGCAGGTCATAGAGTTTCAAGATGTTGCATGTTGTTCATAATTTCATTGAAGAGGAGGTGGTTTAACCAAAAACTCTGCAAATTCTTTATTTCTTGTTTTTCCCCATTGTATTTCCTGTACAGGACTGTGAAATAGCTGTATGTCCTCCCCATCCAAATAGTCCTGAAGCCAAGAGAGCCATATCAGGCATTCACAGGACGCAGTGGAGATTTGGATCCTGGACACCGGTAAGCACACATCATAATACTTTCAGGATTATTTTACAGTAGACAGTGTGATATTTTTAAGTGCATATGCCCAACTTTTCATTACAAAGTCCTTGCAATGTATGTCAGGCAACTTCCTAGTAGAGTGCTCTTTGCTGTTCCCTAGTGCTCTGCAACGTGCGGGAAGGGAACCCGAATGAGATATGTCAGCTGCCGGGATGACCAGGGCTCTGTGGCTGATGAGTCAGCTTGTTTCCACCTTCCAAAGCCATCAGCCACAGAAATGTGCACCGTGACACCGTGCGGGCAGTGGAAAGCCTTGGAGTGGAGCTCTGTAAGCATAACACTGTCTATTGCAAGAGACCTCATTGCTGGAAACGTGTTTCATTAATCTGTTGCACTTGCCCTTTTATAAGTGAGGTTATTTGGGTTTTCTGCTGTTCATTATTAGCAAGAGCTGGTTTTCAAAACTGGAAATGTGACTGTGTCTCCTTTTCCCACTGTAATGCAGTGCTCGGTGACTTGTGGTCAAGGTAAGGCAACGCGACAAGTGATCTGCATCAATTACAGTGACCAGCTGGTGGATAGGAGCGAGTGTGACCCAGACGACCTCCCTGCCACCGAGCAAGACTGCTCCATGTCTCCATGTCATCCAAACAGCCATGACTACGGCAGGTCCATCCACCCTTTCCTCTATCCTGATCATCGCCTCAAACTGCACCCTGGAGGCAGCCCAAACCGAAACCGTGCACATATACCGGGAGGCAATCAGTGGAGGATTGGCCCCTGGGGTGCTGTAAGTGCCCCGATTCTCTTATTCCTGGGTTTTGTTGGGTTTTGTTTCTTTCCCAGGCTAATTCAGTCTTTTCTTGAAGTCAGAAGTCAGCACACAGTGAAAAGAGAGAGGGACGTTTCTCCCCACTGTCTGCTCTCTGCTCACACAAGCAAGTGTTGCAGAAGGGCTCAGGCATTGCTTATCAGCCTCTCATACCTTGTATCTCCAAGGTACTCTAGGCAGAAAGCTGACAGCATCATTTTCCCTGAGGCAAAGGCCGGCCTCTGCTTCTTGGCTGTCTCCTGGGACATTTACAACAGAGTTGTTGCCAAAGCACAGTGGAGCCTCAATGCCAGCTACTCTCACTGCAAACAGTATGCAATGCTTTATCGTGGAAGTCTGTAAAGGGAATTAGGTGCAAATGGGATATCAAACACTGCAGCAGGGATTATTCACCTGCTTAAAACTAGGCTAGCATTTACTTTCTTTGCTTAGTCAGCTCCTAAGTCATTGCACTGCTATTGGTAATAGCTGGGTTTTGAAGTTTAATAATGCCTGTTAGCTGCATTAAACTTCTAGTGGTATATTCCCATGGTGCAAGACACTGGGAAGGAGCTGGGAATACAAACTTATTCCTGGACTCAATGAAACCATGGGCAATTGTGTCTTCCAGTGCTCTAGCACATGTGCGGGGGGGTTCCAGCGGCGGGTCGTGGTGTGCCAGGATGAAAACGGATACACCGCAAATAACTGCGATGAGAAAAGCAAACCCATGGAGCAGAGATCATGCGAATCTGGCCCCTGCCCTCAGTGGGTCTATGGCAACTGGGGAGAGGTGAGTGTACCATCCATCCTGGGCTCCGTGCCCAGGGCAAGACTTTCATTAGCGAGTGGCTGAAAAATGGGAGAAGAGAGGGGTATTGTGGTGTCATTTATTAGAAAGATTGGAACTTGAAGGGCAGCCTCTGATAAATGAATGAACCTGAGCAACTGCTGGGTGGTGTTTTTGTTTCCATTTGTCTTGCAAAAACTTTCTTCCCCAGCAAAAGTAAGTTTTACAAAAAAGAAGATTTTTTTTTTTTAAGCCAGGTTTAACTGAAGGCCTTTTTTTTTAAATGAAAGCACTGCTCCATTTTGAAAATTAATCTGAGATAAGCAGTTGGAGATGTAAACCTCCAGTATCACATTGAATCGGGCAATATCATGGTGGAGCAGCATGAACAGCTTTAGGAGAGAAGCTGAAGCAGCTGAAGGTCCATCTGAGGCTCACAAGGGGGATTTGGCTGGAGTGGATTAGTTGGGAACAGAAACCACCATTGGTTTTTAGAGGTGCTAGTGCTTTGGGCAGCCAGTGGGCAGTATTTTTGCTGTCCCAACGGTGACTGCTCTGTCCTATGCTGACTTGCAGTGCACGAAGCCATGCGGGGCAGGGACAAGGACACGGCTAGTGGTGTGCCAGCGCCCTAATGGAGAAAGGTTTACGGATCTGAGCTGTGAAATCCTTGACAAGCCACCAGACAGAGAGCAGTGCAATGTGCAGGACTGTCCTAGAGATGCTGACTGGAGTGCTGGTCCTTGGAGCTCGGTACGACCATAAACTCTTTCTCTTTGTGAACCGTTTTGTAGATATCCCCTAACAACAGATTTAATTTGCTTCAAACCAAGGTGCTAATGCTTCATGTCTTAAAACTGCACTTACAGAGGATTATTTACCATATATTCAGAATAACACCTGTTCAGGAAGGTCTTACATTAGGGGAGCTCGAGTCCTTTAATTTAAAAGGCACTTTCTGCCACCTTTGTCCATTTCATTACACTGTGCAAGTGCTGTGCATTATGAATCTTGGTTCTGACTGAGTTTTTGCATGTGGATTTACACCTGGCATTTAAGCAGTACATTTCCATTGAAGCTAAATTGTTCTGCTCTTTAATGGTAATACTGCACTGTGCACCTACTGGTTTACCAGTCGCATGTTCTCTGCCAAAAGCAAAATTACTGGGGAGAATGTGCTAAATGGCACCAATTTCCAGGCATGTATAAGTATGTATAGATGTGTTTGCATGTCCCTACCTGCCCACACACAGACCTACATGGAAACACATGTGCATTCACACCTGTGCTCTATTTCTGTTCCTGTGCATATAATATGACTGTGATGTACAGTGCAAAGGCACCTGTAAGCTATTCTCATGCATCTCTCTGGTTCTGGAGAGTGATTGTCTAGCCTGATCTCCAACTGCTGCTCTATCACTAAGCCAGCAAATGATCAGCAAGGTGCTGGAAGGCTTAAAACCCTGGGAGTTTCCCAATAACAAAATAGTGTTTGGAGCAGAGGTGTTTTACATTGCCCTTTTGCCGCTGGAGGAGTCTGCTACAGAGATGCCCTTGTGAGGGAAGAGCAGCCCTGAACCACAGGGTTGGGGTGCTATTTTGGGTGCCACATCTTTGCAATTCTCCCTGCCTAGAGCAGCAACCTCTGCTCTGAATCCTGCACCAAAGCACGTGCCACCCGAGGCGCTTCCGGAGCCCTGGAAAACCACGGACCTGTCTGTTTTGGAGTGGCCTTCAAATAGATGTCAACCTTTATTGTGTATTTTGTTATAAAAGCATTTGAAGAATTTTTTTTTTTTAAATCTGATTCAAAAGCACTTTATAGGAAAAGAAAAAAGAGGCCTGTTTTTTAATGTACTGGACTTCCTTAATTGTCATAGTTTGAAAAGTCATCTTGCCAAAACTTGCTCTCCTTCTGTGGGTGCTTTCAGTAACATGGATGCCTTAAGTAACACTCCTCAATATTTTTATCATACCTCAGTGAGTTCTGCAATAGCCATAAAACTGCTGAACGGGTGTTTATCCGGTGCTTCACCAGAACAAGAGACAGTGCTATGAAATATTTCATTTGAGGTGCTAATGTACCCCTTGTCCATCAACCTGGCTGGTGCTAAGGATGAGCGAGGTGAGGTAAGCAGAGGTAGCAATGCATGTGCTGACTGCCTGGCAGGATTTGCCAGCTGGGAGGTGCTGCCAACCATAGTTTACCTGTGCTGGACCATTTGCAAGAGCCAAAGGTGTGGACAGAGTTGTGTTTCATTCTGGTGTTGCTCAGCCTCTTTGTGGCTGTTCAGGAGCAGGCTGCAGGGCTGCGCCTGCTTCTCAGTCTTGGAAACACAGGGTGCAGTCTTCTAGTCTAATTTTCGGTTGTTTTCTTTTCACCCAGGAAAAATTCCCTTGGCTCCACTCTGTTGTATTAGTCTCAATGGGTTGTCCTTGCTCTCCTGGGAGCAGGTGGGATGTCTGGCAGACAGGTGGAGGGCAGGGACACCCTGTCCTGCCTGCAGTGTCTCCTCCCAGCTGGCACAGGGTCACAGCCCTGTGGAAGGGACTGCAGGGCTGAGCCCCAGTCGTTGCCATGAACTGATTTGATTTTTCAGTCTCATTTACTGAGGTGTCCTTGGGCTCTGACACAGGGGACCCAGAGCTGTTTGAAGACTGAGAAGTATCTATGGGGTCCCCAGGGCTTTGTGTCCCTCCAGCAAAACACTCCATGTGTATGTCTACCTCGTGCTACTACTGTAGGTAGTAACGGCCAAATTTTTCTCCTTCAATGTGGTATCACCTGGATTTGCTTTAGCTCTGTCATCTGTTGCAAACATCATTCTGCAGCTGTACATACTTCATCTGTTGTGATGGAGTGTCACTACCATATTTTTTTGGTCACTTTTGAAACAAGAGTATAGTATTGGCTGAAACTTTTCAGCAGTATGGATTTATGTATTTATGTAAAAGTGTATTTATTTTTCCAATATTGTTATTTAATTTTATATAAACATTGCATACATTTACAATGTTTAATGTTAATGTTGAACAGTGAAAATTAAACGCAAGTAGAATGTAATCATAAATGAATTTGTATAATGATTTCTTGAGTCTTTTGCTAAATTCAGATAATTTATTAGATTTGGTAACTTCCTAAATTTTCTGAAACGGTTCTGCAATGTTCCATCTTTTAACTGGCATTTCTTTTACTTGCTTTGTTCTCCAACAGAAATTGTTATTCTCAATGATTGAACAAACACAGTTAAAAGTGTATGAATTACAAAGTTTGGATAACTAATTTCTTGCAATCATCTGACTGGCTTAGCCTTACTCAAGTTTCGGTGAACTTAGTATTATAAAATTAAATTTATAGTAAAAAAATTAAAGCAGAGAGAGTCCGAAGCATCCAACCCACAGTCCTCGGGCAAAATTCCACTGGGATTTTACACAGTAAACAAGTGATCTTTATCTGGCTGGTTAAATCCAGGTTTGGAAGAGATAATTAAATGGATAAACAGATTGTATGTGTAAATGATAATTTTACAACAGGAGACTGGTGAGATATCTTGTCATTATAATGTATGTTCAAAGAGGACTAAGAGGAGGTGACATTTTTATTTCCTTGCTTATTTAAGAACATGTATTTACCCATTGCAGAATTGTACACCATGTGATAGACCTGACCTTCTTATTAAAACCATGCTTTAGAAGATGTGCACAGACTGTCACAGAATACAGAGAGTGTTTTTTCTCCTCTGAATGCTTTATGGTATGAATGCAGATCTCCATACACACTCTTGAATATCGAGGGGAAATCTTGTCATGTTCTCGTGTCATGTTCATGAGGGAGATGTTCACAGCAAGAATTACCCATTGCTTCATTTAAAACCTGAGGTTTGGTTTTAATTAATACACCCATATATATACCATATATATAAAATATATGCATAACCTCCCTTAAAACACCCGCCTTGGAGCAGATTTGCTCCTTGCAATAATCTCTGATTTTTGAGTTTGCCTTAATGATCCAACTGTGTCCTGATACAATGTATGAACAGTGCTGAATGAACTTGTTGTGGGCTTCTCATTCTTTCCGAGTTAGGAAATGGGCACAGATAAGGTAAAACAATTATATCTCACAGTACCCTGGTTCAGTTGGGTGAGTCATTTGGGCTTCACTGCACAGGGCAGTGATCATTTGACTTTGAACTCTGGAAAATGGGTAGGTGAGGTTTAGATTTATTTGGGTTTTGTTTGGTTTTTTCCCAAAAAAGTATTACAATTTTAAAAGTAGTCTGCCTTGTCAAGTACTTGTCAGACTTGGGTATCTGAAGTTCAGGCTGCTGGTGCAGTGGTTGTGCAGCTCTCAGTGCTTCCCAGCTCTGTATCCTGTAGGCAGAGATGCTGATATCAGAGTCTTTGAGGGCCTTTTGCTCTAAAGAAGAATCAGAAGATTACTGTCAAATAATTAGAATATTAACCAGCTAAGCTCCAAACTCTGTTCTTGTGGATGTGAGTTGAGGTCTGGGCTAGGACAGCATTGGCAAGAAGCTGGTGGCATTGATGGCTTTGGAGGGCTCTTTGGCTGCACACAGGGACAGAGCAGCAAAGGGGCTCTGAACTGGGTGGGAAGTGTAAGAACTGCCTGGCCAACATCTGTGTCAGGCAGCTGGCACTCCAGAATTCTAATCTTAAAATTGGTGTCAGTGGAAACTTTAGGTTATTTTTATTTAATTCTGTCAAAGCCCCAGCATGTTGTTTGCAAAATGCCTTCCCCATGCGGCTGGCTGAAAATAGGCTGTTGAACAGCAATATTCTCTGTGTCGTTGTTCTGAAAATGTTCTTAGCAGGCAGGATGTCAGGTGTTGCTAAGGCAGAAGTGATAACCAGGGACAGATTTGGTTGCAAGTGTATATAACTCTGCTCCCTTCTTCTCCTCTGCAGAAAATGAATTTGCTGTGGCAGCAGCATTACTGAACTGCTGTTGGGGGGTTGTTTGAAGTGTTTCAGCCTATTGCTCCTCTGAGGCAGTGGTGATGGATGTTAATGCATCTCTCTCCTCACCTCAGTGCCCACAGCTAGTGGCTCCAAGGCAATCACAGGTGGGCAAAGCCAGTGATACCCAGCTGCCCAGTAGAGGAACATAATTTTTTTCATCTCTTTTTACCCTAAAATCTCCAATTTTTGTTTTCCTTTCCATTTTTATTTTTTGTCTACTATCACCATCTATCATTGCTCTTTCTGTTTCTACTTAAATAAGGAGAACTATATGGGTATACTTTTGTTATCAGTTCTCTCTCTCCTCTTTGCTAGTATTGATGCTACATTAGCAGGAAAACAACTGTGGAAGCCCATCAGCTACACCCTGCAGGTGAGGGACCACCCTGGGCCACTGTGTGCTTAACACTGAGCCAGTACTTCAGTGATTCCTGGATCAACTCCTCACAGGATTGATTTCCTGCAACTTACAGCTCAGCTGTTGCAGAGCCCCATTGGTCTTTACACCACTCATGACCTTTTTGTCTGAAGAAGTAAAAAGACTGGTCAGCAATGTCCCTTCTGACCTCCCTAGTCCAGTGACTAAATGCTGGGGAAAGACCAGAGAATGGAGCTGCAGAGAATCTCATCTGCTGTCCTTCAACAGCCTGTCCTGTTGCCATTGCCAGGACAGACAGGAGCTGAACCAGTGGTTAGACTCAGGAATGAGCTGGACCAGTGGTTAGACTCACAAATGTTATTTTCAGGTATCTTTAAAATATTCTCGTCCCTTTGCCCCCAGACAGTGCATCTTTTCCCCAATTCCTCAGTGCACTTTCTCACTCAGAGCAGGTAACTCCATTGGTATTCGCTGATATTTCTAACAGTGAATACAGCAATATAGCCCAACCCATGCTTCTGTCCCAACGTACTGCAACATGCCTCTCTCCTCCCATAGTGCAATGTCTGTTTGGCTGCATTTGGCATGTGGTTGCCATTTTACACCTCCTCTCTTACACATTTTCTCAATGGAATGGTCATTTTCTAGGCCTGAACTCAAACAAGAAGTGGTGAGGCTGCTGTTCAGCAATGACTGGATTCAGTCCTCATGTTATGGGTGGCCCATCCCTGGCTGCTGGTCCTGTAATGCCTGCAGACCTCCTGCACATCTGCACATGCCCATACAGGAGAAATAAAGCAATAAATAAAAGAGTAGTTGCTGAGAGTAGTTGTCTCCCAAAGCACTGGCTCAGAGTACAGGAATGCATTAGACTGCAAGGGTCGCATTGGAGCAGTAACACACTTTCAAGGATGAGCTGTGAAATGCAGCATCTTCAGGCAGATCCCTGAGCTGGGTTTTGGGAGGTCTGCCTGCGGTTTTGCCCATTTTCCAGAGTCACACTGTATACCCCACACTGCAATCATTGCTGTTGCTCAGATCCTAGGGATTTAGAAACAAGGATGTATAACAATGAGGGACACTAAGCACAAAGAGATTTACTGTGTTTCTAACTTTCCCAGTGACTGATCTGTGCAGTTATTAAGAAAAAATGATGTAGTCAGTCCTGTTCCAAAGGCACTTAATGCTCTATTCACATTTTAATTTTACTAGCTTACAGGGGAGGTGAGTGAGTCAGCAGCATGGATGAAAATCTGTCTGATGCCCAAGACCGTATGCAGGTTGACAGTATTTATCCCTAGGGCATTAAGCCAAGATTTTCCTTTATAAAATGGGGGAGCAAGCAGCAGCCCAGTGCTCCTACAACCCCCCAGTGTGATGCACACCTGTGAAACAGGGCTGCTGTTCCTGTGAGAGCTCTTTACTTTGTGTTTTACCCCATCCAACACAGAGAAATCCTATTCTGGAATGGAATGTCTAAATGGCATTGTAATACCACCGTTCACTAAAAATATGAGGTGTCAGTTAGCTGGCACCTTGCTGCTTCAGTTGGTACTCTCCTAAAAGTGCCACAGTATGGAAAATAGGCTTCATGAGTACCTTCCACATCCCACTGTATTGGTGTCCTTGGGTAACTCACACATCTCCTAATTTGAGGAAATGCCATCTAATGCCTCCCTCCCTGGAGAGACCTGCAGTGGCTAAATGGGGCTTTTGCTTGTTTGTTGTTCAAGGTAAATAGTGTTGAGCAGGGCAGGGACACAGCTTTTAGGAGAGCTTTGTGTGCTCACAGCCCTGATGATTTCTGTGCCTTTGTATGTGGTGTAACACAGGGCAGGGAAAAGAGGGGGAGAAGGTGCTACTTACTGAGTGGATGCTGCAGAAGAGGAGATGCATGGTTTCTCCTGTTGCAGTTGCCTCTTTCTGCCCATAGATCTTGTGAGGTTTCCCAGCTTGGGGAAATTATTGTATTGACTTTAGCGCTCAGGGCCTTAAATCTTGCAGGAGTTAAAGAATCCAAGAGCATCCTTTCCTCTGGGCAATTTGTGCTGGAGTAATGGACTCCAGACACACCAGCTCTTTCTTCTGCTGCAGTAACACATCAAATTGGACCCTTTTCTCTGAGAAATTTTCCTCTTTTTTTCTGGTCTCACCAGTCCCTCCAGCTGAGTTTGGTGGTGGGAAGGTGAAGATTTAGTGGATCGTTTCATTTCTCCCTTTTGCAATAATGACTTAGGAAGCTCTGTGCCTCTGCTCCGAGCCAAGACCAGAGGATGGAGCATCTGGAAGATGGAGACCCTGTGGGCACTGCAGAGACAGGGTAGGCCAGCATGGATGGCCCGGGACCAGGAGAGCTCCTTGGCAACACTCGGGCAAAGCCTGCTCTTGTTCACACTGGGGGCTGTCCTCCAGCTCCAAGAGGGCTCCTCAGAACACTTCCACAGGGGCTCTGGACAGTGCTCACAAACATCCTCAGACTCATATATTCCAAAATCCTTAATGTTCATGCCTTTTTTTTCAATCACCCCATTTCTCTGAGGAGTCAATTTGCATTAAACATTTCTAAAGCCTCTTCCAAAAGTGCAGTGCAGTGCTTTGGTGTGTTTTGCTCAGGTCTCTGGTCCATTTGCCCTCCCTTGAATGTAGAGACCCCTCTTCCTTTTTAAATGTACAAGAATCACATGTATTTTCTGGCCATGCACCAGCTAAAATCACCATGACCATACACACTCAGCACCCATGTGCCTTAAGTCATGGCTCCTTAGTTTGTCAGGAAAGGAAGGCCAAGCTGGGTGACTCCTGCCGTGCATGTGTCCCCACCAATGCAGATGGGCACAAGACCATGCTACAACACATCAGTGGGAGAAACAGGGCTTCAGAGCAGCAATAAATATTTCCTAAACATCTCCTAAAGTGCTGCAGCCTTACTTTCAGTCTCACTGAAGCCAAGGGAATTACCTGCTGAAATACCTTGCTGTTGTGAAGCTAACTTGGTTGGGATGCCACAGAGCCTCTGTTGCTGGACAACACACAAAGGTTCCAGCATTAGGACTCCTGGTAAAGGTTCAGCTGGTGAGGAAGGATCCATGCTTTCCTTGGTGATGTGTCTGTTGATGTCCTTTGTGTTCAAGAGACTTCAGAGGTACAGAAGTCACAGTATATGACAGCAGCAGTGTTAGTGGTAGTAAAAGGTGACATAGATCTGCTGCTGAAAGGCAGCTATGAGAGTACATTGTTGGGTTTGCTTGTAGTTGGAAAAATTTGCTGGCGTCCAGGAGCACAGCCCTCTCAGAAAACGGGTGTAAAGCATTGGAGGGCTCTGTTGCTTTTCTCTTTATTTCATCCAGCATGTTTTGTCTCAGATTGCTGGGAAGAATGAACCAGGGCTTACTTACGGCTGCTGACTTTCCATAATATCCTTAATGTGGGGAAGTCTAAATCTACAAGGATTGATTTTAATTTCCTCCAAAAAGTTGCTCCTGGCAGAATCTGATAATGCCATTTTTAATCTAATCCTTCCCAGCCCTGCCCTTGGTGAGCTATCGGAGCATACCGATCTTTGGGAATTCATTTGGTGATCACCGCAGCTTGCATTCATTATCTTAAATACCTCCGAAATCGTCGGCTGATGCACAGTGGGTCTGAAAAGTGGTCTGACAGCATTTTCTGCAACTTTTCATTTCTGGGGGAGAGTGTTCCCGGGTTCTTGCTTGGCATATGCCCTTCTGCCCTTTGTGGAATTGCCCCTTCAATGCACTAAGTTTACAAGGAGCAGTCATTCCATTTCTTCTTGACTGCTCCATGGTGCCTTTTTCTTCTCGCCAAGATTTGTTCATTTGTGCCCAGGACTGTTGAGTCGTCCTGGTGCTGGACTGACCCCGCTCCCAGAAATTCACCAGAAATTTTGTACAAATTTTTAAGACAATTTTTGAACATATTCTGGCTTTTTTCCTGCTGCCAACCATGTGAATCAAGTAGCAGCCTTTCTGTTTTAGAGAGGTCTTATTGAACAAGATGTACCCTCATCTTCCAAATGATCAGACCAGGAAATGCAGAAAAGGTTATTTTAAAGCAATTTGCATGCACTTGGTAAAACAGAATTATCATCTCCTGAACTCTGAAACAGAAAACAATTTTTTTCGTGGAAACAAAAGCACAAGCAGAGCAGCGCAAGGCATTGCAGGAGATGTTTAGCATCGTGTTCTGACCTTTATGGAAACAGTTGATATGGAAATATTTCTGGCATATTTACTTAAACTTTTTCCTTGCATTTATTTAAACTAGGCAGTGTATTTATTTGAAAACATCAGCAGCATGCCAATTTCCAGTTCTTGGCATATTAACAACACTAATCATGCAATAAACATAAAGCCCTTAAATCTGTGCTAAGTGCTTTGATCCTAATGCTCTTAGGAAAGTCCTTTTGTTTTTGTTCTCCGTGTAAAGTACCAGGTGCGACTTAGGTGGGTTTAGGAGATAATAAAGATAAATAACAAGGGGAAGATTTGCTAGAGTTTTAGAGTGATGGCTATAGCTGATTTTTTGAAATACTATTTCTCTCTTATTTTATGTGCCACAAACTTTTTGGTGTGTTTTTTATAGAAACATCACAGTGTGTTGTTTTCACGCTCTCCTCCATGCCTGGCTGTCCTCCCAGGTTCATCCAGGGGTGCTGTTTGCTGTGGTGCCTCAATCACAAGCTGCAAACAGCCTTTCAGAGCAACTTAAGTGGAGGCAGAGGCAAGTTGACCACGGGTATATCCAAGTGCATGTGATTCTTGACTCTAGGAAGCTGGTTAGTGAAAAAATTCCATACAGTACCTGGCTACACCATCAGGGCTGGCTCAGAGATGATATAAAGCAATAGAGGCTTTTCTGTTGACTCAGAGAGCCTTGGATAAGGTGAGGCTGTTATTCCAGAGACCTACCGTCTGTCCGCAGTACTTGGAAGCATTTTCGGGGGGGGGGTGTGGGAAAGGAAAGAAGTCAAGAAAAAGAGGAATGTGAAGACAGTGATTTTATCAAATGTTTTGAGGAGGGCAATGTCAAAGCTTACCTCATTGTGGTACTGTTATTGGTAGGTACTATAAGCAAGCAGCATTTGCAGCCATGAAGAATCCTTTTAATGGAATGCAAAGTTTCTCCAGGGTCCAAAATAAATGATGAGACTGATGGTGGTAGTTGGGTGTGGCAGTTCCCTGACACATGGCATTGAGATGCAGCCCACTATTGAATTATGCTTTGCATGTGGCTCACATATGCTTAAAATCTATGTGCCAGATAAAAGTTGAATACCTGAAATGAATTAGAAGGCAGTTATTAAGTAGACTCTTTGCAAAGGAATTTTCAGTCTCTGATACTTAGTTACATTAGATTATCCAACCTTTCTTCTCTGTCAGTGCAAATGAGATCATAACTCAAATGTGCACGAAAGCAAATGGGTGGTTTAGATCTGCAAATGCAGAGCTGCCTAACTTTGATTTATATTAAAGGCAGACATCGAAATGATTAATTCCAGCATCTTGGGAATTACATTTAAGTATTAACAAAATTAAGCAAATTATGCCTCAACCTCTGAGTGCACCGAGGTTTGCACACAGACTTGTTTGATCATGGGATCACAAGATAAATGTCAGAATCAGGCTCCATGCCAAAGTTAAGCATTTTGTAGAAGGGGAATAATAATTTTGGAAATAACTAGTACCAAATTGTTTGTGAGATCAAGTATTTATCAACTACCCTCAGGTCCCCAGAAAGGTGCTTGCATTGTTGCACAGTGTGGTTAGTCTTACTTTTGGATAAGTAGTGGGATCCAATGTATTTTTTTTAATTAAGGATTGTCTGAGCTGTACCAGCTCGGGATGTGGGGCATGAGAGAGTCCTGATCAATTTACTCTTTAGCTGTCACAGTACAGTAGCATAACCTGCATGGAGAGCATTTAGCAAGGAACACTTGAATTTTTGCTTAAATATCAGTATTGGTGTTTAGTCCAAAACAATAAATGGATGAAAATATTAGAAGTTTACAACTGGGTTTTGTAGGATGTAACATTTCTGTCTTCCTGCTGACGTTTGTTGCCTGGGGAGAGAAGTAGACAGAATGAAAAAATTAACTTCTGATGAAATTTGAAGGCTTATAAAATAGGATAACATTAGCTTGGTCTTTCTTCTGTTGATACTAAAGAAAAGACGTGACATTTATGGATCTGGGTAACTCGTGAAAGTTCTGTTTTATTGCGAGGGACAGCATTTCCTCCGTTTTTCAGTGCAAGGTTGCATGTTGCTTGTTGGGTTCTTTGGCCTATCTTCAAATTGGATGTGGGCTCAGGAGAACTCAGAGGCAGCTGTCCCTGCTCAGCCTCTCAGAGGAGCATCATTAATGGCTCGTAAACCTGTTGGTCACACAGGACCTCAGTGATCTTTTTTCAATCTGTAACACTCTTGCAGCGGGAAAACAACCTTTTCCAGGGCATCATTTATACAGGCTTTTAAGCATCAATGTCTGATTTTAGAAGCTACATCCATTTCTCTCCACATTGGTCTGAACTTTTCTATTTAGAAACAAGTTACTGCTCTCTCGCTGGTTCTTTGTGGGCTGAATGAGCTCTAAGGAGGGCTGTAATATAAAATAATCACAGGTGTCAATACTGGAGGCCAATTTCTATTCTAGTGAATCTTCCAGAGCTGCTATATATATATAAATTTTTCAGGTTTCAGATGTATTTATAGGTTGGGAAGAGCTTGAGCTGTAATATATTTCTTGGGAAATATACTGATGGAGTGGATTCAAAATGAAAGTGAAAGCCTCATTTCTGCATGTTTTCTCTATTCTGAAAAGAAAGCAGAACATTTTATATGGAGAGATGGTTAAAACAGTGTGTTTGCACTCAAGGATTAAAGCAGTATGTTTATGACGTAGCATGTAATGAAGAAATAGAAGTTGAGTCTCTGGGTGCATCATGCTGAGTAAGAGGCTTGTTCTACACGAAACTGTCATATTAAATTCATGTCGTGATTCCAGACCCCTTTCATTCCTAAATCTTTGGAGGAGACTAATCTGAAATCAAAGTGAAGTTGCTTGGGGTTTGCATGCCAGAAGTGGTCACATTTGAAAAAGTTCAGTGAACCTGCAGAGGGAGGTTGAAATTAGTTGCTTCACTACAAAGCTTGCAGCTAACATACCTGCTGGTTTGCTTTTTGCTTTGATTCTCCAGGCTCTGCCGCCTTGCCACCTTCTGAGTTGTTTTCAAAATGCATAAATCTTAAGGATGAGCATGTCCTGGTTTCAGTCTGTTTAGTGAGGAAAAAAAAAAAAGAAAAGTCAGACTACACTGATGAAACAAACACAAGCCTTTGTACCAAGGACATGGAAATACTGCACTTTTCTGCCTTGTCCTTTGTTCACTTATTTCCCTCTGTGAAGGTGCAGAGCACACTTTACCCTCCTGATTTACCAATATGTGACATCCCTTTGTACCAAGGTAAATGGAAATGGCTCCTTTCAAGTTCTTCTAAGTAGATACTGAGGGCTCCTGCCTTGATCCCTTTAAGATGACTCTGCTCCTTTGAAACCACTACAGCAATGGCAGGAATCCAGCCTTGTTATCCCTGCTGAATGTCAGCTGTTTTCTCTATTTTGATACTGGCATTTTGGGGGCTTTGACCAAGAATATCATGCACTATTAAGTGTCTGCACTCACCTCAAGCTTTGTGTAGCCTCCCAGGGACCTGGGGAGGTGCTTTTGGTCCAGCTGAAAGAAACTGCCCTGGGTACCCATGGCCCCTGTATGAGTGTGAAAGCTGATCTGTTGTTACTTCATTTTTACAGTGTTCTGTCTCCTGTGGAAGAGGCCAAAAGCACCGCAGTGTGTACTGTTTGTCAGAGGAAGGGAGGCATGTAGAAGAAGAGTATTGTAAACACCTTGCTAAGCCCAACGTGCAAAAGAAATGCAGAGGGGGCA
Source organism: Corvus hawaiiensis (assembly GCF_020740725.1). NCBI lineage: Eukaryota > Metazoa > Chordata > Aves > Passeriformes > Corvidae > Corvus > Corvus hawaiiensis. The sequence continues at coordinate 9,491,229 of NC_063223.1, forward strand.
GATGTCCGAAGTGGAAAGCAGGAGACTGGGGACAGGTGAGACATGCTGTGTACCTTTTTGCACCTTTTGCTATTCTTCCTCCGTCAAATTGGTTAAAGCCTGGTTTTCCAATCACTTCTTTCCTCAGGAATTATTCAGGGATAAAAGTTTTTGGGCCAGATCCTGGTGTAAAACAGTGTAGCTTCATGGACAGCAGTAGAGCAACACAGAATTGTACCAGCTGAAAACATGGCAGCTTGCTTTTAGTGTCTATCTGGAAGTAAATTCCTTGTGGTATATTTTAAGTTTCTACCAGAAACATCATTAGTATACAATATTAAAGAGAATGTACTACTTATTCATGTTTTTAATATAATTTAAATATCATATCTCAAGTAGAAGCTTCCTTAGTTTTGGGAAATCTGAAACTAAATTTATTATCATCTTCCTGGGAAAACCTAAAAAATAATCAGAATTGTTCATTAAAACTGTTTTTCACTCCCTTTCTTTCTTAACAAACTCATTGCTTGATTTTCGCTCATTAAAAAGTCAGACAGTGATGCAGAGAGCAGAGGCTGCTGGAAATGAGAAAGGACTTAAACTTCTTGCTTTCTGAAAGCATACCTTGAATCCTTGTTTTCCTGAAAATAATGTCTTTGTCATCACCTTGAATCTGTTTCATCACATTTTTAACTCTGAACCTTGCTTTTCCCTCTACCTCATTAGCATAGACTAATTATCCCAGACTAAATGAACTGTTAACTTGTAAAACACCATGTTCCCATGCACTCTATCTTTCAAATTTAGGTACAAAACACCCATTCTTGCTGTATTCGAGTTCCCTGAAAGACAAACCATTAACATTGCTACAGGCACACATGCAAATGGTAGGACTAGGACAGCATGCTGTTGATTAATGTCCACTAATAAAAAGGACAATAAACCCATTAATGTTCTATGATTATTTTCAGACTTGTATTAGTTGGGTTTTCTTAATCCTTACTGGATTCACAGGATAGGAGTATTTGCCATTATGTGGGTAAAGAACTTAGTGTTCATTCACCATGGAGGTTCAGTTACTGAGGTCTGGGTTCTTTACTTGAGGATGGGAGCATCCAGCCTGTGAAATCCACAGTACTGCTCCCATATTGGAAATTAAGTCAATATTATTACTTTTATTACCTTCAGGACTGAAACTGAAATTTTATACAGGAGCCAGACTGAAATGAAACACCAGGCCATTAGACAGTCTTGTGATATCCAGTTTGCACCTTATTTTAAATGACTGCTCCCAAAAGCAGTTTTTTACAGCTAATAATTGTAAACATGATGGTCTGTCAGCTGTATTAAAATACACTAATATTAATTGATGAAAGTAAGTGGTTTAAAATTCCCAGCTTTCCACTGCATAAGGGGTGTTGATTTTATGATTATATTTAGAGAAAGGAACCCGAGTTAATAGGAGGATGAGGTGATTTATGGTCTGAAGTAATCTCTTATTACTGGGCAATTAAGAAATATTTGTATGCTAATGGTAATGCTAAGAATAGGCTTTTCCAGGAGTAGCTGCTCAGCCCAGGTTCCTGATGCTGGATGTGCTCAGCCAGCCAGCATCTTGCTTAGAGAAGAGAAAGGGGTAGAAACACATGCTACAATATCAAATTAAAGCCCTGTGAAATGCTGTGACATGGATCTCTGAGCCTCACTGGTGCTGGCAGCATTTTTTTGCCTGTGACAGATGAAGAGTTGGGGCTGTCAAAACGTTTGGAGTTCTGGCCCTGAATCCCTTGTAAGGGGTGTTCAGGGCTTTGCCAGAGATTTAATGCCTTGGAGCCAAGCTGGATTTAGGTGCTGAACTTCTCATTAAGAGCATGAAACAGACAGGAGTTTGGTGCTCTGAATACACAGTAGATCAGGGTATAAATTGGGCACAGAAACTCTGTGTGACTTTCCCTATCACCAGTGCCACTGTTGCAAATAGGAACCATGATCCGTTTCCACTTAGATATTATCCAAAAAAACCCAAACTTTCTGAAGGCCTAATTGCCTCAGAAAGTTAATACCAAGGCTGAGCTGCTGTGAGCTGGCTACTTTTTTTCCTGAATAAACCAGCAAAAGTCTGCATGAGAAATAAGGCGAAGTTTTCCCATAAAAGTGCATGTTGGTGTCACTATATATGCACAGGACCCATTGCATACACCTTTAGGTGTTGGGGGTTTTTGCCTCCTGGAAAAGGAATTACTCAAAAAATTAAGATTAAAGAACACAGGAATGGTTTAAAACCAGTCTCAGTTGGACACTGGCTGTGCTCGTGCTCCACTCCTAGGTTTTTTCTCTTTGGATATTTTGTATTCAGAGGGTGATGAATTCTTTTCTAGGTTGTTATGAACCCACTTCCCTGCAGCAAAGCATTTTTGAGATATCTGTAATAATCAAAAGGGAAGAAAAAAGACTTTTTCTCCAAGTTTTAAATGCGCTTATGTCTGCACTAAATGTCAGATTTAATGTGTTTGCTTCTCCTAAGTGGTGTCAATTATGGCCATTTACCTTTCATTTAACAAAAATACCAATATTTGTTCTGCTGTCTGGTATTTGCATACTTCAACTGCAGGCTGAAACGCAGCCCTATCTAAAAAAACAAGTGGAGCATCAGGTAGAGCTTCTGGTACAGCCCAGGGACCATCCTCTCCCCAAACCCATGTGTCACACACAGTGCAGCCCCCCATGAAAAAGCCATGGTGTCACTTGTGCTCTTTTATCCATACCCGGGCTCTTTATGTTGGTGATAAATGGAACCTAAAAGATATCTTAGAGCATGGTAGGCATCCTGGTGTATATGTTTCTCCAAGTTTGTGCCTTTATGCAATTTAAGAGTCCTCTATGGAATGTGTAGGACAAAGAGCACTGTTAATCCCAGGGAAGCAGCAGCACATGGGAAGCATTTGCAGCACCAGTGACAGAAATCTCACTGCTGCTTTCAAAAGCTACACAAAAATGCTCCCACCCTCTTAATATCTGAAGCCAGTTGAGTATTCACAGTCAGCTTTTCTCTGGTTCTCTTGGCTTTATGGGGCATTTGGATAGTAAAGCAAAGAGCATTATGGAGGAATACTCTACAGAAGAGGGAATTGCTTCCCCATTAGGCACCACAATTCCCTGCCATAAGAAGGCTCGTTTTAATGGGTGTTGCAATAACAGACTGTGAACTTATTTTCTTAGTTTCTGATATATTAATAAGTAATATTAGTTGTTAAAAATAACTAATATTAGTTGTTAATTCAGGTGGGTTTTCAATACATGCCTTTAATTTTTATGCACTTTCTTCTATAAATGCAGATTCTCTTAATTCCAAATCTGTATAGTATACTTTAAGGTCTAGCCAGAAGGAATCTGTACCAGAGAAATATTAAGTACTGCTAAACATATTTGTGTGTAATCACCACACTAAGAAATGTTGCATGAAAGAAAAAATAAGCTGTTAAGAGTTTTGCAGTACAGATAATAATTTAAAGATGTATGAGAAACAGAGAAATTCAGGCATTTGTTGCTGCGCCTTGAAGTTGGGAGAAATGTGCCCACAGTGTAATGAAGGAAATGTGAAATGCAGTTAATTTTAAAAAGACATTTGTTTTCACAAACTAACTGTATTCCCTCCCTTGGTGCATGTGCACATTTAAATGCATGCTGAAAGAAATCCCAGCTATATCACACCTTTCTCTCTCTACAGCTACATACTTTCTTCTACACAATCCAAGTTTGCTTTTCATTAAAGCCCATTCTATGGCATTTGATGTATTTTGAACTATGATTTTTCTGAACCTGTGCCTTAGAAGCAATACTCAGAGCAATGCTCAGAGCCCAGCCACCTCTGGGGTGTCAGGGTGGTTTAGCAGTGCCGCTATTTGGCAATAAAAGGAGATTTTGCAATAAAAATCCTGTCTGGGAAGTCCTGACCTCACTGAAGCCAACGGCAAAAATTCCCGCTGGCTTCAGATTCATCGTTTTCCCTTGCACAATGAAAAGCCACACCTGGAAGTTTGATAGAGCATCGCTATCGATGCCACGGAGCTCAGAGCAGAGAGTGAACCCCCTGAACTTACCTTGGTGAGTGTCACGGGGAGCTCCACTCACCCTCTGTCCCTTCCTGCAGTGCTCTGTGTCCTGCGGCCGGGGCGTCCAGCGCCGCTCTGTGCAGTGCCACAGCGGCACCCCGAAGGCAGCCGAGGAGGCCGAGTGTGACCCGGCCAGCCGGCCAGCTCCGCAGCGGGACTGTCACCTCCCCGCGTGCCCCACGCACCTCTGGGCAGCCGGAGAATGGCAGCCGGTAAGCAGGACCCCCTCCACCCGGCCCTGGGGTCATCGGCTTCTGTGCTCTCAGGCGTGGGATGATGCTGGATGCTGAGGCCGGGGAGCGCTGCCAGAGGGTCGGGGTGTTGGGGTTGCAACCTGGGATTGACAAAAGAAAAAGAGGCAGAGGGAAGGCTCATGCGTGCTGGCTGGAAGGGAGAGCCGAGAAATGCCTCTGTAGGGTTAATTTATTGCTTCGTGCTGCCCTGTGTTTGGCTGGGACCTATGCAAATACTGAGCAGGTTTTGGGTAGGGAGGATTTGGGTCTCTTCCAGGAGACAGAGCCCTGCCGCGCTGCTCCAGCCTGAGCCCCGTGCCTGGAGGAATTAGGGAGCAGTGGTAATTCCCTCTTTCCTGCCCCATTACCCTTGCTCCAGCTGACATCCCTATCCTTTCACTGAGCCCCCGGTCTTTGCTCTTTCATCAAGCCAGGAGTAGTGCTGACATCAAGTCTTCCATGGGAGATGATGCTTTTCTGAGTGACCAGGATCAGTCCCCATCAAAAACAGCTCCTGAGGCTGGAGCTGGGGATACAGCTGCTGCTTCAGTGGTTCAGGGAGTGACTCCATCTCTCCTGCAGTGTGGGCAGTGGGTGCCCTCAAGACTGGTGGGTCGTAGGAGGACGAGGGGACTCAGAGCAGGAGGAGCCCTCCTGTGCACTGCCAGGAGGCTGCTATGTCAGCCTTCAAGCGCACAGAAGGTTTTGGCAGAGACAGTTCAGACCAGACACCACAATTATTCTTTTCATTCTGATTTTTTTTCTATTTTTAGCCCCTGCATGCGTTATCTCAGCCTGACAGAAACAGGGCACACAAGTTTAGCTTCATTTTCCCCAATCTCAGCAGTGCTGGGAAGTTGGGTTTATAATACTATGTAACCCAGCCACGAGTGTAGGAGGCCAGGGGGGGCTGTGCCCTTTCCCAGCTGCTTCCCAGTACACAGGGAGGTGTGATGGGAAGCAGCAGGAGGCAAAGCTGATCTGGTCACACAGTGATACCTGATGGAAACATCCCAGCCAGAAAAGGAAATGTAGGAATGGCTGAGGGGGCTCCAGCAGACTCCTTGCAATGAACTTTAGGTTTTACAGAGCCTATTAATTTCTTCAGCTAATAAATTTAAAGGCAGCAAAGTAGATCACCAAAGAGCATGTAGTGGCAGTCCTTACCTAGTGGTGTAATCAGCCCTGAAAAGAAATAGCTCGTGCTCCATCCTTTCATAGAATCTTAGAATCATTAAGTTGGAAAAGACCTCCAAGATCATCAAGTCCAACTTTCAACTGAATTTTGCCCTCTCTCCCTTATTTTTGCAACTTCCCGAACCAGTTTGGTGAGGCGCCTGTCTCCACCCTTCCAAGCCCTTGATGGGATATGAATACTGATGTTCTTCTGAAGTTTTCCAGGACTCCCCATTGCACTGGGGAAATTTTGAACATATTATGGAGATTTTTTTTTCTCCAAGGGAGCTTTACTGGGGGGATGGACTGGAGGTTTCCTCACCCTCATAAGTACTCTTAAGTAACCATGAACAGGAAAATGCAGGAGCTGCCCGATGTGAGCTTGTCCCTTTGGCTGACTCCAAGCATTTCTTCCAAGCATTTCTTATTTTGTTCTGGTTTACACAGTGAACAAAAGGAGTAGCACCTCCTCCCCAGCCATGGGCCCTCTCCCTGAGGAGGCACAGGTTGCATTGGTATTCTCTGAGCAGGGAGCAGCAATGAACCCTAATTGACATGGATGGCAGGATGTACATACCATCCCAGTGCTGTCTTGTTCTTGATTTCTTATCTTTAAAGGGAATCTGTCAAGAGGGTTTGGGGTTTTTTAATTGTTCCTTTTTGTTGTTGTTGTTTAGAAAAAAAGTGTTGGTCTTGACAATGAGAAGGAATATGAAACTTACTGGAAACCATTTATTGCTCTGTTGGTGTATCTCCATTAATCACCTGTTCTCAGTGCCCTCACCAGGGAGAAGGAAGTCAATAGAAAGCCTCACTAATGTCAAAATAGAACTCAGACCGGAGTCACAAACTAAAAAGGAAAACTGGGAGAAAGAAGGGGTTTTTTATTTAATATGAGCCTCTGTGGAAGGACAATGCACAGCTCTGGAAGCTGCCATGCAACTCCTCAATCTTTGACATTTGCCTTTTGGGGGTAAATTGTGCCATCCTTGCCTGATTTGAATTACAGAGTTACCCAAGGCATGTTTTAAGTGTTCATGGCACAGGGGGTACATTTAATCTCTGTGTCAGATTGTTATTTTTTAAAAAAAGAAGAAAACAATTAATGCTTTTGCAAAGCAATGCCTTTGGGGTTATTTTAATTGTTGTTATTGTTCTTCTAAAACAGTTTCAGAAGCACTTGAAATGGTCCTTAATTTGAACTGCCAGGAAAAAAGTTCAAAATTTGGGAAATGAGGCAAAAGAGACAAATACTTTCAAATGCCTGATCTGTTTTTCAGATTTTGCTATCAATAGCTGTTATAGCCTGGCCCCACTGTTTTGTGTGAGATTTAAGTCAGTCTTGAACATGAGATTTCATGCAAAATCTGTCACTGCATCAAAAGGAAAAATAGCCTGGCTAAACTATCTGCTTTCTACATGAATAATGTTTTATAACCTTGGGGTGGCTGATTGGAATCTCTGCAGTGTTTCTCTTTGACTTAGTTTATGATGGTCTCACTGTCTTTGAGCCACATTTAATATTTCAGTGGGATTATTTTAATTGTCAGTTACCCCTAAAAATACAAGTAATCAAACTTTCAATTTCTGACAATGACAAAATGCACAGAGCTGGCTCATGTTTATTTGGCCACACAACTGTTACTTGCAGACAAACCCAAATCAGGCTGGCCTGTGCTTGGGAGTGTCAGTCTCTCATCAGCAAGTGATGACTTCAAACAAGGATGGGCTTTTGATGTGATAGCTCTTCACTGCCAATGTCAGAAGATGCCTTGATGGCATAGAGATGGCTCATGCTCTTAAAGTGAAGCATGAGCCAATGTATTTTGTAAATTTAGTCTGAAATATACATTAAGGAGGGGAGGCAAAATCAGGCTTGGTCCTTCCCACTACTTTCAAGGTGCCTCCTTTGGCTGTGAGGGACCATGGAACAATTTACCCTGTATTGCTGACCTCTTTCTGGGCTGGAAAATGCCAAACCAGAGAGGAGGGAAGCTTTGAGCATCCTGTGACCCCACTCCCACTGTGCTGGAGAGTCCCTCATTAGGGAGGAGCAGGAAGGTCAGGGTTCAGGCTGCCCCAAAAGTGCCTGGAGAGCTATCAGGGAAGCTCCATGATGATGGAGCTCTAGTGGAGCCATATTCACACACAATTACCCCCTTTCAGTTTTTACTTATGTAATAGGGAGATAATCAGAGATGAGCAAATGTAGCTCACTTTGTTTGCTTTCTGGGGAAATCACACTCCAGCAAATTCCTCCAGCCCCTGTAGGATCGCCATGTTTCAGCACAGACCTAGAAAGGAGCTTCCACTCCAAGGACTCAAAGCAAGAGAGTAAATAAGGTTGAAAGCACACAAAGCCCCTGGGGTCTTCTGGCAGACTGCAGATTTTGCAATGTTGACTGTTGCCTAAGAGCTCCTAAGTTATTCCTTTGGAATAAATGCTGCTTTGTGGAGCTGCCTCTCCTTCCCCATCCCTTTCCACTTTGTCCCAGTTCTAAATATTTACACCCAACATGATGTTGTGCTCACTGCTGCTCTCCAGGTTTGCTGCTGCTGCCACAGACTGATCTGATTTTTCAGTATTCTCAAATAATTTACAATCCTGATTCTGACAGCTAATTACAGAAACAGGGCCATGACAGTGCCTCTATCTTGCAATTAGCTGAACCCACTAAGATCTTGCTAATTGTGGGCCAGCCAGGAGAACAGGAGCTGCCTCAGGGAGGCTGGAAATGATGTTTGGAGGGTGGGACTCTAAAATTGGCACAGTGTTACAAGCCTAGGTGACTTCAAATGGTGTTTCTGTACAGATAGGGATAGTCTGGTTGGATGTTTTATCCCTTTCTTTAAGGGGAAGACATTTCCTACATGTTCTATAAAATTATTATTTTCATGCATTTTTCTCCTTGTTAATCCAATTAGTTGAAAATGTTAGAAGTCCATTACAGGCAATAGCTTAAAGAAAATAGGGTTTTACTAGACACCTGCTCTATGCTGATTTATTTTGTTTTATATGTGTTTTTTCTAAGATGCTTTCCAAGGACAGTATCACTCCCAGGAACACAGCCTCACAGTCAGGCTGGTTTTTCCAAGACAAGCAGAGAAAGAACTGAGTCCTTAAAGTCTCTAAAAGGCCCTGGGGAGCAGTTGTACTTGGCTGGCACGGGTTGCTCTTAATATCAGGCAGGGCAGTGTTTAAAAGAGAATAAACCTTCAGGGCTGTCTCCACTGCAGAGACAAAGTTGTGTTCAAGGCCAGGCTGGGTGAAGCTCTGAGCAACCTGGCCTAGTGGGAGGTGTCCCTGCCCATGGCAGGCAGTTGGAATTAGATGATCTCTGAGGTCTTTTTCAACCCAAACTATTCTGTTATGATTCTATGATTCTATGTGCCCCCACACCAGGGCAGAGAGGTGGGGAAGGGGCTCCCCCCACACCAGCCATAGCCAGAGGTGCAGCAGTGTGATTTTTGCAAGGGGGATGGCTGAGTAGTTGTTCTCCAAACAGTCATATTTACTAGGGGCTGAAATAATGGGGGTTGGCCCCTTTCTTCTCCCCTTGCCCTATCTCCTGACCCAGCATGCCCAATGCTGCATCTCTTGATCCCATCACAGCTGGACTCCACATCTGCCCCATCCTAGTACGTACTACCTTGGTTTCTCCTCTCTCCTGTGGATTTGGGTTAGTACCTCTAGAGGTCAGGAGCAGTTTGTCAAAGGCAGCAGCATCTGGCACAGCAGGGTCCTAGTCAAAAATTTTCTCCCAGGTGGTGCCAGTGACAGCTTACAGGGGTTGCTGGGAGGAGGACTCATTCTGGATGCAGATTCATTCACTGGAGTCCCTCAGGGGTTGCATGAGCCATTGTTTCTTACGCACAGTGCACGAAGACGTGCGGGGAGGCGTCCCGGTTCCGCAGGGTGTTCTGCGTGGATGAAAACAAGCAGCTGCAGAACAGTGGCTACTGCGACGCCAGCAGGCGCCCCCCCGAGATGGAGAGCTGCAGGCTGCCCCCCTGCGAGTACATCTGGATCACGGGAGAGTGGTCGGAGGTGAGTCCCCATCCCCATCCTTGCACCAATGCCATGCTCTCCTCCTCTCGGCACTGCCCTTGCTGAGGTATCGCGACCCAGATCAACAGAGGCAGGGCAGCGCTGTGGGCTTTAATTATTATTTTTTGGTTTATTTTTGTATGCAGTCTCCCTGTTGGATAGAAAGGAGCAGCACTGTGGGAGACAACCAGGATATTGAAGACTAAAAGCAGTGTGCTCAGAGTCCTAGCTAATATTATCTGGAGGCAATTTTCTTTCAAAGCACAGTGCATTCAGCAGGCACCCTCTTTGGTTTTCTGCTGGTTTATTTCATTTATTTATTTATTTGGTTTTAGTCCCATCCACTCCTGGGGGGCTTTGGGGCCCTGTGAATTGCATAAGGGTCCAGGTGAGCATCATGGGGGAAAGGCAAGCCTGGATGTGACCACAGGGGAACATCCTTCCTCAGTGGTGTCTTTGCAGGGGCAAGGACCCAGAGTGAGGGAATGCGAGACATTCACCCTCACAGCTGAGAGGGCAGGACATTCACCCTCACACAGAGAGGGCTTGGCAAGGAAAAGAGATGAGTTTTCCTTGTGGCAGGTGCCACATGCAGGAGGACCCAGGCTAATCTCAGCCTATGTCCTTCTGCAGCCAGTGAAGGTTACTTTTCAGTTGGAGAAACAGCAGAGGGAAATGACGAGGCAGCTGCGGACACAGCACTGATTAAAAAGAAAGAACAAGAAAGGGAAAAAAGAAAACATGCCGGAGCTGAGGGGGAGGAGAGACAAGCCACCTGAGACAGTGCAAGGAGGGAGAAACATGGAGACATGGGAGTATCTCAGAGCAGCTTGGTCTCCTGGGTGGTTTCTTAAGAGAAATATTGAGGTGCCTGTCAGGCTGGCTGCTCCCAGGTGGTCTCCCAGGCACCGTCTACCCACACCCAATGCCTGGGAGACCACCTGGGAGCACTCAGGCCCATGAAGACAGAGGTGGAGAGGGCTTACAGAGCCAGAGCTTGTCTCTCCCCAGGTCCCACTTAGCCCTTTGATGAGGAGGGCAGAAGTGCTGTTTATCCTCTAATTACAATGAAAAATTTCTCATTCTTCCAGTTGCTGGCAAGTACCTGCAATTCTGGGTCAACCTTGACCATTTTCTATCTCTGTGTATCCCATGGGAAAGAACACCACCAAACCAAAACAACTAAATAATAGAGGCATTTCCGAGTTCCCAAGGATCTTCTGCTCCTTTCTTTGTACTTGGGAAGAAATAATAGGTGCCCAGGAGCCAGCCTAGAGTAGGGAGTCCTGGAGCAGCTGTAGATACAGCCCAGAGAGGAACTGGGTGCTCAAAGATAGTGCCAGGTACCAGCCCACTTGTAGTAGCCACTTACAATATTCATGACTGGCTTAAACAGATACCCGTGATCCCTTGAAGCAGTTTCCTGTGTTAAAAGCTGACAGGCCTGGTTTCCTCCCCTCCCATTTTGGGCAGCCTTCCTGAAGTAGGTGGTGCTCACCGGTATTTCCTCTGCCCACAGTGCTCCGTCACGTGCGGGAAGGGATACAGGCAGCGCCTCGTGTCCTGCAGTGAGATTTACACCGGGAAGGACCACTATGAGTACGGGTACCAGAACATGGTCAACTGTCCTGGCACACAGCCCCCCAACATCCAGCCTTGCTACCTCAGGGAGTGCCCCATCTCGGCCTCCTGGCGCGTCGGCAACTGGGGAAGCGTAAGTTTGGCAAAATTCTTTTTTAGCCAAAAAGGCTGGAACAACCTGGGATTTTTTTAGACACAGACTGAAGGTTTGGCAGGGGAATGTTTTAGAGCTGCTTAAATTAATGCATGGGATACTCTGGTGCAGCAGCAGCCCTGGTGTGTGTAGGGCTCCATACTTCACACTGAACCCCTTTGTATGGGGGAGTCCCAGCAGCTACAAGTAGAGTCATTCATGAAAATTGGGATGTAGCCAGCATTTGTGGCCGTGTTGGTGGCCATGCTGAATGCTTAGTCAGAGAGTGGGGTCATTGCAGAAAACAAGGGTTTGAAAGCCTTGTGCTAGAAGGATTGATGGGTCATTGGCAACTGCAGTTGATCCCACTTGGCCACATGTACGAGAAAGACTTGGGAGCCACCATTAGGCTGAAACACTGGTTATTTGAGCCTTAAAAGGACTTTTTTCTTCTTTTTTCCTTCCCCTCCTTCTTACAAATGCTGGGACAGGTCAGGGGAAAGAGCTTGGCCTTACTCCTAAAGTTATTTGTGTTGAGCCTCTTCTGGGGCCTGAACTACAAGATCCAATTTTAGTTAAGGTGATAACGTTTCACTTCTTAGGGCTTCTGACATTCTTTGAAATGTGATGTTTCTCCCATAAACTTGATTTATTAACCCAGCTCAGGCTTTTGTAGGAATTTGTCAAACCTTTATGAGGCAATGAGTGTCAAGCCAAGTAAAACATAGTGGAAGTTGTCACAGTAGCTGGCAAAGCCATTTGAAACCTAAGTTCCTCCTGCCCCATAGGAAGCTTCAGATCCTCCGTGTGAGTCAGCACAGAGGAGTTGCAGCAAAGAGCTCAGCCTCAATTAATTGGTATTTTCCCTCAGAATTTCAGTGCAAAATACCCAACTCATTAATCCAACTTCACTGCAAAGAGCAGTTATTTCAGAAAGACCTTTCTCCTCACTTTGGGCTGCTGAATGTCCCAGTGACTACCAAGTACCATGACCCTTGTCAGCTCTGATTTTGAAAGGGATTTGATGTAAAATGCCATCACCTTTGATGGACAGAGAGAGTCCTACTCAGTGCTTTAGGTAAGTTTCATGGAACTGGACTTGATAAAGAGTAAATGCCCAAGCTGTGAATACCATGAGCCATTGAAGACCATCTTCTTCATGGTGTGTTCCTTTAGACTAATCATTCTAAATGGATAAGCAACTTCATTTTCTTTATAGCCTAACCTGGTAGCTGTAGAAAGAGCTGATTTTAATTTCTCGAGTATTTGAAAGAACAAGTTGTGGGTGGGGAGCAAGATGCTCCACTTCTCATAGCCCACACTCAGTAACTGGATGGTCTCCTGCATTGTAGCTCCAGTAACTTGTGCAATTTCAGACTTAGGATTGCCCTTGATCTAGGTGGTTTGAGGTTGACCTTCAAAGTACACAGATTTAGCCATTTTTCCAGCAGGTGAGGGGAGAGAAAATTTCGAGGTTCCTTTTTTTTTGGTGCAATTGGCATAGAAAACAACAATCTTCCTAATGTGAAAAATAAACAATTTCACTTGAACACATGGTTCGCTTTAACCAACTACCTCATTCAGCAAAGTGTGCAAACGCTGAGCAAAATATGGTAGTCTTGAAGTAATCAGTGATAATAAGGAAGGGATTAATAACCAAAGGGACTACTACACATTTGATTAAAATTAAGCCTGTGTTTGAACACTTCGCAGGATTGGAGTCTTTGCTGCTTTTTCTTGATACAAGGGAAACCATCTGTCTCTGTTCTTTCTTCTGGAGCCCAGAAACCCTTGAGATAGAATAGGAATCTCTGTCTTGTGTCCCGCAGTGCTCTGTCACCTGTGGAGTTGGGGTCATGCACCGCTCAGTGCAGTGTTTGACCAACGATGACCAGGTCAGCAGCTTGTGCCATGTGGACCTGAAACCCGAAGAGAGGAGAACATGCCACAATGTCCATGACTGTAAGTCTGCAGATTTACACCTTCTTTTGCCGTTCTCATGGCTTCAGCATCTTTTCCCATCAAACTTGTAGAGATCTGCAGTATTTCCAAGCATTGGGAGCCATCCAAGTAAGCGCTAAGGCACTTCAGGGAAACCTCTTAAAAAGAAAAAAGATGGTTTGATGCTTTGGAAGCCTCACAGTGTTCCAAAAGAGATTTTGATGTACAGTTGTTCAAGTATTTCTGTTTTGTTTCAGGTGAATTACCAAGGAGTTGCAAAGACATTAAAAATCTCAAAGGTGTCACTGAAGATAGTGAATATTTCCTGCAAGTCAAAGGAAAGACATTAAAGGTGCATTTCAGCAACAGAATGATAGTTAATGGGTTTTCTAAAGGTTCAAGAGGACCCTTCGTGTGGTCTTCACTTCCACTCTTGGATTTTCTGCCTTTGGTTGTCTTTGTGCTGCCTTTGCACATGACACAATTCTTGCTTCTCTCTTTCAGGTGTATTGCTCTGGGATGCAGACTGATAGCCCAAAGGAATATGTGACCCTTGTAAATGGGGATGCAGAGAATTTTTCGGAGGTGTATGGATACAGGTAAGAAATCCTGTAATCATGAATCTCACAGTGTTTTTGTTTTCCATGGCAATATTTCCCAGTCATGAGTAGAAAAGGTTTTCTTTTGATTTAGATTGCATAACCCAACTGAGTGTCCGTATAACGGGAGCAGACGAGAAGACTGCCAGTGTAGGAAAGATTACACAGCAGCTGGGTTTTCCACCTTCAGCAAAGTAAGGCTGGACCTGAACACTATGCAAATAATAAGTGAGTAAAAACAGGGCCTTGCCATTAAAAAAATGTTTATTTTACACAAATATAGCTGTAACTACAAGCAGGCAGTAGTACTCTAGTGAACAATATTCCTGAGAATTCCTTTTAAAAGCTGCTTTTAGACTTGGTCATCTCTTTGCTGCTTTACACTTGGAGACTGCAACTTAAGTACATCAGAGATCCTCATGTTATTTCTCTGTAAAACAGGAAAATATTAAGGCAATTGCTGGTGTATCTGCTCTGCAGAGTGAGTATTTGCATGCTCCCAGCAGCCCAGTGTATTTTGTGAAGAATTTTATTTTATTTCATTTGGTCCCCTCTTTTCAGAATGGACTCGGACACAAAGCCTAACCAGGGAGGAGCTGCCCCACTCCCCCTCCATTTTACTCTGAGAGGTGTCAGGAGATCCTAGTGCCGGGGGTCTCCACCAGGGTGGGGATGCTGTTCCCAGTGGCCAGGGCAGACGAGTCTCTTGGCAGAGCCAGACCACGGGGAAATAACTTGTGTTGAGAGCTGGGGACATGGATTTGCAGTGGAGAAAGAGTGTAACTATGCAATATGAGTAACACACTGTCTCTTTTGTCATTCCTGTCAGCTGGGAGCCCATCCCACCACCGGAGACCCTGTAGCATCCCATAAGGTTATGGTTTCAGTCCCCCTGACTCCACTGCTATCAGTTTCCAGCAAATGTTTTAAAATAACATATTGTTGGGAGTTCATTCAGTAAATAGCTAAGTGGCTTTTTAGCAAATCAAAATCCTTCCCTGAAAAACGACTCTTTATCTGACAAGTGGTTTTTATCATTTAATTTTCAAGACCTCCCAGTCTATCAATCTGTAAAAAGCTACTAATAATCTGTAAAAGCTCCTAGGTAAAGATCTCAAAGGAACCACCCTCGAGGAATTTGATACCAAATCCCTTTGAATTTAAAAAGGAGCTGGGCACCTACCTCTGTCCGGCAGGAGCTATCTCACATCCCCATCTAAATGAGTCTCAGTTACTTCAGATCCCTCCAGAGCAAAATACTCCAATTCCCTTTGAAAACCTGACCCCTGGGCTGGGGCAGCCAGGAGAGCAGAGATGTTGTTTGCCTTTGTTTAAAAGAGAGATTTAGAAGGTACTGTAGCCTTCTTGAAAGTGGGGGATTTTTTGATAGAGAAATAAACCCCAAGTCAATGGTTCAAGTTTTGTTATTTATACCTTGTTCCTAAATCACCAACGGATTTAAACTGAGCTGTAAATACTGAGTGTAAGTGTCCTGTTAAATTCAGTGCTCATGTGCTGGGAATCACATGTGGGATGAATCAGGAGATTTAATATTAAAAAGTATAGTAGTCTTGACTTCATACATTAACGTAGGAAGCCAGCTTTGGTGAATTTAAACATTAGCAAAGGGCATGTTTACATTTATTTTGTCTCTCTCCCTGCATCTTTCTTTCTGTTATTCACCAACTCTTCTCCACAGCAACTGATTTACAGTTTGCGCGGACACATGATGGACGACCTGTCCCTTATGCCACTGCTGGGGACTGCTACAGTGCTGCCAAATGCCCGCAGGTATTTGACAAGAGCATTTAATAGGAATTGGTGCCATTTGTTATGTTCAGGCCCTCTGTTAATTACTGCTGATCGAAGCAGCCCAATTTCAGTAAGTGGCACATTCTTATCTCAGTGATCTGAAACTTTTCCCTTTGTGAAGATGGAGAAAGTGATGGAGAAAGTTCCCTTTGTGACTGTGAAGAAAATAATTTCCATTTTCCGTGTTATCAGGCCAGTGGCTGGCTAAGAGACATTCCCTAGGGCCTCAGTAAAGGAGAAAAAGAAGAAGAAATAGGCTGGGGGGGAAGAACGGGGTTTTGCTTGCATAGCTGAAGGCAGGGGGATCAGTCCATGACAAGGCTTGGTGGAAATGCTTGGCAGGGAGAGCAGTAGGGAGTAGATGCTTTTTGAAAGTCTGTAGGAGACAAATGACACTGTGTGAGGGATGGCTTGCTGCATGTTCCCAGCACACCTACCTTTTGTGGGGCTGGGGGATAAGTGATCTGTTTGGATAGTCCAAGGTATTGGGTGGGCCGTATTGGCAAAGGGCATTAACAGGGAGTCACAGCAGCAGACAGCAGAGGGCAAACCTCTCCATCTCCTTCCCTCCCTGCTTTCAGAGCTGACACTTTCCTGCACAGCTCAGCGGCTTAGGAATTGACTTCTTACCTCAGGAATGCTCATAAATGTTAATGACCATCCACCTGACCCAGACAGTTTGCTCCTCACAGAAAATCAGCATTCCCAAGGCAGCAAGTGCACGGGGCAAAGCTAACAGCCATCTGGTACTGCACAGCCGTGCTGGGCTGTGGGTCAGCCTGGGGATGTGTCCAAAGGATCCCTCTGTGAGTGCAGAAATGGGCAGGACTGGAGACTGCCATGGGGGTGAAGGGAGGGCTGGAGGGTTGAGCATTGGATGCTGGCATAGTCCTTAATTTTCCATCCATCTTTTGCATTTTGAGAAAGGGTGGAATTAAATGTTTTAAAGAAATAAGCAAATGGAAGAGGAAGAGTTTTTATTTCACTAGCCTGGGGGGGGGGGGGGGTGGCGGGGGAGGAAGCAGTGGAAAATAAGGAAAACAAGGATATGTGTGCCCTCTCCAGTTGAGGAGGGAGCACAGTGGCTGTAGCACAACCCTGAGGTTCCTTCCCACCAGCTGCTGGAGCGCGTCAGGCTCTGCAGTTTGCCATGGAAAAGCCAACAATGCCCTCAGGCGGCAGAGAAGAAGCAGTGCAAAACCGGGGTAAAGCAGTGAAAAGCCGGGAAAAAAGGCAATTCAAAAGCAATCTGAAGCCCCTCCTTCTCTGCAGCCACCAAGGAGAAGAAATTCCTAATGTGAGCCATGCTGTGATTTGTACAATGGGTTAATCATGGTCAGAGCAATAGAAAACAAGGAAAACATTGCTGCCAAGATCCTGTTAGAAAAGTGACACCGTGGTGTGCTGGGAGTCTGGAGCACGGCATTTTGGGATAACCAAATGTTTGTTTTTTAGGGTCGCTTCAGCATAGACCTGTACGGGACAGGCCTGTCCCTAAGGGGAACAGCCAAGTGGCTCTCACAAGGGAATTATGCAGTGTCAGAAATTCAGAAATCCCCAGTAAGTTGTAACTTTAATTATGGCTATACCTGCTCATCAGAAGTTTTTAATCGCCACATTGTCATTCATGGCAACATCTTCCAATAGAGACTAACAAAAAAATGAACATCTGACATTAAAGTGTTGCATGTAATTGTAGTGGGGCGAGGCCCTGGTGGGTTTGACTTGATCAGAGTTGTTGCAATTAATTAGTGAGCCTGATTAACTGTGAAGCTGAGAGCACTGAGTGCTGTGGGGCAGATATATCCTTAATTAGTTGCCTGAGATGTCCAGCATGAAGTGTGCATCACAGAGAAGGGCAGCAGGACAGAGTCAGGACTGCAGAGCGGGGTTGGACCTGCAGATAGGGTCTGGTGCCAGGCAGACCCCTGAGTAGGAATTGTTCCCAAAACATCGTGAAAAAGTGTGGAGGATGTGGACCTTCCTGCTGGTCTGGTCTGGCTTTATCTCCTTGGGAGAGTCTCAAGTCACCGGAGTGCTGCAGGGGCACCATCCCTTGTCACTGCCTGTGGCTCTGCTGGCTGGAGCCTCAGGGTAAGCCAGGCAGCCCTTCACAATCACTCACAGCCAAATTTGTACTTGTACTGCTTGATTTGCTTGCCTGTTAACACCTCCTGCAGTCACTGTGTGCCTTCACTCTGTTGCTCCTGTGTCATATTATGAAATTGTAGAAACCCAGAATTGCTTTTTTGGCTGTTACTTCATGTGAGTCATCCCAATTGCCGGTTAAAACTCTCCAAAGAAGGTCACCATAATCATTTAATAAACAGCAATTTGCAAAACATCCTCTCCTGTACTGCTTTCAGTCTCCCTGGCTCTGGGGAGCCTGAGTCTCCTCTGTGCTGGTGCTCTTAGAGGAGAATTGATGCTACTGGTCTGACCATGCTACAGGTGGAAGAGGACCAGCACAGGCCCTGTCTGTCAGTTCCAGCAGGTGCTTTTCTATTCTTCCCTTCTGAAAGGAGAGAAGTCAACTTTGGGGTTGCAGAGAACATCATGGCTGGCAGAATTAAAACAAACTTTAAGGAGCAGGGCTGCTCAAAAATTCTCCATCACCTGGTGGCATCTGTCAAGTGCTGTTCCAAGGGTGTAACTGCCTGCAGGAGCAGAAGAATGGTGTAGCAAGAAGAGATGATAGCAGCCTGCTGCAGTCACAGATCAGTAATGTCAAGGGCAGGGTGGAGCTCATTTAAAAATAAATGCTTTGTGCAAGCTTGTTGTGTGCTTAAGTCCAGTTTTCTGGTAATAGAGGGTTGAATTGCCCTCAAGGACTATCTGTCCATTGTAATGACCAACAGGAGAAAGGCTCTGCAGAGTGAGATAAGGAAGGCCAGATGGATGCATTGATCTCCTGACTCAAGTCCAGAGTTGCAGCCCGCTTGCTGGGCTCACCTGGAGACCAGGTCAACCTCAGGACCACTCTATATTTTCCCCTTCTGGCTGTGGGATGGGGAAGAGGGTTGGCACCTCAGCAAGTGACATCACCTCACCCCATCACTTTCCCTCCTCTCTTGTCTCTGGAGCCACTCCAGGACTTTCCCTTCCAGGTGGATGTTTCCTGGTATTGCCTGCAAATACGCTTCCCATGCCCCTCCCATGCTCAGGCAGAGCTGAGGAGTTGTTACTGTCCCAGAGTGGTTTTGCTCTCACTTGAGCCAAGTTTTCTACTCATTACTGTTATTCACTGTGGAGAAAGCAGATATCCTTGAGATATCCTCCAAATGGCCTTCTCTGTGGGCAGCTTTCAATTTAATAAATCAAAACTACCCTTCCCTATTTGTGTCCACAATCTGACCTGGTAGCACTAAAGAGAATTACATTTGTGTGTATTTGAATACAGTGGTGATTTTGTAGATTGATTTAGGCGTCATTTGTTTTCTTTCCAAGCCATTTTCTATTAAAAACCCTGGCTCAAGTAACCCAGATCTGGCCCTTCTGCAGCATGGAATTCCTGAGCTCTTACTGAGCTGTTATTTTTGATTTTGCCTGCAGGATGGTACCAAAGTAGTAGGAAGATGTGGTGGTTACTGTGGGAAGTGCACTCCATCATCTGGAACAGGCCTCGACATTCAGGTGTTATAGCAATGGTGAGTTCCCAGCTGCTTCTGCATGAAGGAAAATCTTCCCCAAAATGCCCTGAAGGAGCAGATCAGGCCATCCTTGCAAAAACACATTGAGTGCATTGGTGACAGCCACCCACCCCACAGAGCATCCTGGTGGGATCCCCTGCTCCCCCAGTAACCCTTCTGGTTACCACACTGTCGCCTGGAAACACCTTCCCACCTTGCAGGCACCCACATTTGCCCTGCTCTTGTGCCAGTTTCTCTAGTGACATATTCCAGAGGCCAGGATGACTCTAATGTGCACCTTTTCTGTCTTTTTCAGGTTGTCTGGGAGCAGCCAGTGGAGATGAGAGATGGATGAAGGATAGTGATGCAATACCTCTGCCTTCCACTTTTATATCTGTGTATATGTGTATATAGATCACATATTCCTAATGTACAGTTTAATATTTATGTTTGGGATTATTTATTTTGATTTAATATTTTTGTATGTAAAATCATTATATTAAGGCTGCTTTTACTATTTTTATTTTTTATTGTTAAATCCTGCAGTCGTAAACCACTGCATTTTGCGTACTCTACATTATATGTAGCATTATGACAAGTGATACTTTATTGTCACTGTATTCAGTTGTTTACTTTCAATCAGTAATTTTCCTTCCGTTATGGGCTGCTTTGGCCCTCCACGGTGCTACACAATCTGCATAGGGGTATTTTTGGCATTTCAATCTGTCTTTATGCAAGGAAAATAGACAAGATGTGCTTAAAATTTTATTTTTAGGGATTAGGCTGACAGCACTCAAGGAAAACATGACAATGAATACAGTGCTAGTTGCATTAGCAATCTTTATATTTTAGGTATGTTTTGAATTTCACATGACCTCTGTAGCCAGTGCTAAAAGTACTGGTTTGGTGCTAACATGATATTTATTAATGCTCTGTAGTTTTAGTTAATCCAGTGCCTTTATCATTGAAGAAGGGAATAAAGCAGAAAAATTGTCAGGGAATTCAAATCAGTCAAGATCTACCCCAGGTTTAGGATAATTCCTGTAGATGGATCTTCAGCTTAAGCCCCTTTTTCTTAGGGTTCTGAAGTGAACTCACTTTTTTTAAAAATGTATCTTTGTCTCCTAATTGCATGTGCCACTGTGCTTCCTGACTCCATCTGGAAGCAGGGTATTAACTCATCCCAGACAGGCTGATCAGGCCATATGTTTCCCTGGGCTGTGTGCTCAGAAGAGATGTAGTTTCTTACAGACTTTGTTACAAAATCCTAGTGTGCAGCTGAAAGCATCCCTGTGGTGTTCCCACCCCATGGGGCTGGTGAGGACCATGGGGACAGCACGCCCAGGGATGGGGACAGCACACCCAGCCAAGCCACCCCTTCTCTTGGCCAGGGGACTCCACTGCAGGTACTTGCAGCATTTCCCCAGCTTCCTACTCACTCCCCAACCATCTGCAAAGGGAGGCTTTGCTGCCTCCTTTCAACAAGATCACTCTGTACCTACAGATGATTCTGCCCCCCCTTCAAAAGCAAGCTGCTCTACGCCTACTTCTGTGTTGCTTCGGATCTTCCTGATAAGGCATCTGTGCTCCTTGCCTCTCCTCATACCCATGTACAACCAGACATTTACTGTTGGCTTTTTTTAAATCAAGCTGAGGAGCCATCTCCCTTAGGTGTGGTGGCTCCTGCCTGTATATAGCCAGTAGCACGCTGCTCTTTCACCAAGCTTCGTAGCACATTGAAGGGGGGTGATGTGACCGGATTATTGTTGTAGTCTGTGACTATGTCCCTTATCTCTTTCTCCACAACTTTACTTAGTGATAGGAGGATGCTGCCCTTTCACCTTACATGTCAGGGCAGCCAGGGCACAAAGTACAAGGAAAGGAGGCTTTTCAGCACAAAATTGCCACCAGTTTGGAAAACCAGAGAGGCTTATCTGGATAACTCTTTCCATTTTGGATGCAAGCAGTAACCAAATGCAACCTTGGGATCTTGTGTGAGTCTTTCACAGAGCTCCCCAAAGGATGTATAATCAGTCTGTTACAAAACAGTTGGATCAATGGTGATAAATGATCTGTTCCCTGGATTCATAACCCATGTGTGTGCTGCGCTGTGTTCAGCCTTTAGAGTGAAACCTGTCAGCCTGACAATCGGGGATCGATGCATTCCTATCAGCTGGGACACATCTCACAGGCGAGCAGGGCTGTGTTACAGCCCAGCAGCTGACGAGCTGGTGAAGGAAAGGGGAAAAATGGAAAGAGAAAGAGAAAAAAGGAGAAAGAGAAAGGAGTAATAATGGAATAGTGATTTTTCTAATGATAATTGCTTTTGTGTAACTATAGTAGGGGAAAAGGGAAAATTGCACTATGAACTTTAGAAAGAAACAGTGCTTAGAAAGTACAGGCATATTATATTTTCTCTAATGAAGTGAATGGCTATTTATAAAAAGAAATACTATTTTGACCTGTACGCATTCACTTCTACCGTATAGTTTCAGAGCAGCTATTAACAGAGCTAGAAAAACCTAAAAAATATGAAATAAACTACAAGGGAAAAAAATGACAGAGCACGGATCCTGTGGTTCCTTAATGATCATCATTAAGTAGAGCAGATTTTGAGGACCAGAGACAATAGACATTCCTTGTTCAGGAAACAACGCTGGGTTTTGTATATCAATGCCATTATTTTTCTACAAACTGGGGTCTTTTTTTGCAAGGACTTTCCTGTACAATGTTTCTTTTCTTTCTGCTTATACCCAAAAGGAAATGAAAAGACCTGTAAGACATGTCTTTATGGTCTTGCTGCATTCGCCATCGTATTTCAATACGTGTGTGCTACTATAGAGGCAAAATACTTTGTACACTAGGGAATAATACATTGAATGGTAAACAGTCTTTTCTGTGCTGGTGTTTATTTCCAAGGTTTGGGTTCCTTGTTTGATTGTCCCATGCCAAAGGAATCAGGGATGGGAAGAACGTTGCTTATATGGAGCCCTGCCCCAAATCGATGTTGGAGTCTGTGGACCAGGGACCACCTTGGAGAATGGCTATGACCATCCACTCATGTCCTGCTGGTTGGAGAGACTGATGCTCCCAAATTTCTGTCCAGAGAGGACTGCCCCAAGGTGCAAAATATACACAAGCACATCTCAGAGGTGCCCCATGCGTTGTTCAGATATGTCTGGTGACTGGGTGGTGCTGCCTTCAAAGACCAGGGACATCCTTTGCCATAGGATATAAGGGAGATAAACAGTTCATTTTGCAAATGTTTTTGAAGGGTGAGCTGGGATAATGGGCCTGGTCCATACCACTTATGGAAAGTGCTATGGAAAGAAATGTGGAAAAAAAAAATCAACTTTTCTAAATTGGAGAAAATAATATCAAATATATGAGAAAATTCAGGCAGGAGAAATTTGGTTTAAAAGGAAGCAAATGTAGGGACCACCTCCCAGGATGTCAATCAAGTGTTGAAGTGCAACCAGTCTTACAACACCACTGCCCCAGATACTGCAGGTGAGAGTGAAGAAGTTGCAATTTCTGTCCTCCCTTGTATGTTCCTCATGCTTTGTCTCAGAAAATGCTGCCGATCTCTTAGTGCTGGCAGCTCCAGCCTTTTCCAGCTTCTATGTTTTCCTCCCTTGTGCTGTCTGAAACACTGTCAGATGGAGAAAACAGAACATGCAGTATTTCAAAAGTTCAAATCTTATTTTAAATTATCAATCTCTTAAAAGTGTCTTTTCTATCATTTATCCTTAATAAATGATTACAAAGACTTTAAAAGTGAGCTGCTGTGGAATGCATATACAGACCTTGAATCGTATTTAACCTTCCAGCTGAGAGGAAAGATGTGTGCTAATGTCTTTACAAATAATTCGATGGGTGAAGGTATGGGTGTTAGTCTTTAAAATGGGTCTTAATGTCTCTACTGACTTTGGGCAGCAGGTTGTTGCAGAGCCCAGACAGTTTGGCTTCTGAAATAGGCATGGGTCTGCAGAAGCCCGAACTTCTGAACTTTGGGGTAAAACAGTAGGTTCAAGGGGGTATATGTGGTAGGCGGTTCAGGTAGGCTGTACCTTCCTAGTACCTCACCCAGTGGGGAAGAGAAGAGGGCAGCATGCGACCGGGAGTTTGGGATAAAAGGGAGGCTGTGCCCTCCAAAATCCCGAGGGAGAAAACCTCGCAGGTGCGTGCCCCGGCGGACTCCCTCCCTTTATTCAAATAAAGTTGAAGGACAACTCTGTCTCCTTTTTGGACATAAACCTTTGGCGTTTGTGGATTTTCCTGACAAAGCCCTGTATAATGAAAGGTCGTTTTAACACTTTCAGTGCTTAGGTTCTGTGTGCTTAATGCTGAGGTTCTATGACAATTACAGCGCTCTTCTTCAGCCTCGTTGTGCAGCTTCAGAGACAGAGGTGATTGCTTTCTCTCTTTGGCCTTCTGCCCCAATGATGGGCATTTTTCCTGTATAGAAAAATAAAATGCATTTTGTTGAAGGCTGTTGGAAAGGAACGTCACAAGGAATTAGTCCTAAATCAGGACATTTGATTCCTTTCCTTCCTTTCTTCATAACCTCACTTTGAAATTCATATTGAAGAGTGAAGAGAGGCTTGGTCTACTGTGTCTTTCCAACACAACTCCTCAAACAGATGATTGAGGGCTGACTCAGAAGAAAGCATTCTGTCAGGGGAAGAGCACTTCTCCCATTACCAGGCAAAGGCACAGAAATTCAACCCAACCCAGGAGTCATTAACAGCTGAAGTGGCTCAGCTCATGTGTTAAGTTCTCCCATCACTTGAACTCTTCAAATGGAGAACTCTTTCAATCAGGTCGTTGTAAGAGACGTGTTTGAGTTCATCCAGAAGTCACAACCCTTTGCAGTGCTGGTCACGTAGTGGGAGGGGATGAGTCCCTTTGCGGTACAAATTTCTGGAGGCAGCTCTCCGGCTTGCATTGAGAAGGAGGAAGAAGCTGATGACCAAAAGTGGTGCCTGTCAGTCTCGCTCCAATATTTTCCAAGTATTTTCGCCTGTGAAGTGATCCAGGCAATTGGAATTGTAGCCTTCCAGAAGCAGATTAGTTGGCAAGTTTTTGACCTCTCTTTGCAATAGCGAGATGAAGAATGCTAAGAAGCATTCTTCTTATTTCAGCCTTCACAGAAGAGTCTGAATTTCCACTTCAAAGCTGGCTTAATTTTTCAGCTATTTTATATTAGCATACATAAAGTACAGATTTGGGGAAAAAAAAAAAAAACGAAGAAAAGAAGAATAGTATTTTGACCTAACCCAAATGTCTGTTATACTTCATTTCCTGGGGAGGTTTCTTTTGTTTGTTTCTTCCAATTAAAAAAAAAAAAAAAAAAAAAAACCAAAAAAAAACAAAAAAACAAAAACAAACCAAGAACAACAACAAACCTGTGAGTTTTTCCTTGAAATTACTTATGCCTCTCTCTAGTTATAAATATTGGTTCTGAAGTGTTTGGAGATGTGATCTGTTGACTGTAAGTACAAGAAGATCTGATGTAGGTACCATTTTAAGCAAGGGATGGTAGAAATGCATTTCTCCTTTGTGAAGCTGATCCAGGTCCTTCAAGGCAGGATATGAAGTGCAGAGGCTGAGGCCATGGCCATCAATCCATTTCCCCCATGAAAAACTCAGTTCTGCTGGGAGCAGAATGGTTTCCACATTACATCTCCTCACAGACTTGCACATGCCTGACTCTAATGCTCAGTCTGAGCTGCCAGCAGCAAGATCAAGCTGCAGCTACTTAAACATTTGTTGGTAGTCAGTGTCTCCATTTCTGAAGAGAGAGCATGAGAAGAAGAGCCAGAAGTCTGGAGTAATCTCTGAATCCAAAACCCTTTGTATGTGGGACAGAGGGTGCAGGGGGAGGCAGGGTTCTGCATATTCTCTCTCAAAACCATTACTTGGCTCCATTCATATGCTTATAATTTCTTCATCCTTCTTTAGTCTGCAACTACATTTCGGAGGAGCAATTAAATTAATCAGGTCTTTCCTGCATTGTCCGTTTCTAATCCGTCCTCGATGGCTTGCTGACCTTCCTCTTTGAAGCTATTCACTGCTCGCTGCCTGCCTTCCCCAGCCCCACACAGAAAGGAGCATTGACTGTGAAACGCTTTCATTGCTCCCGCACCCAGGAGTAAGGAAGTGGGAATGGCTCCCTGCAAACTGACTGGCAAGAACAGACATGTCCAGGTTAGTCACTGTTACTGGCAAATACAAGTAGCAGTAAATACAAGTGGTGCCTCCAAACCACCCCTGGCAGGTGGGAGCAAGGCCTCCTGCAGCAGACGATGCAAGCAGGTACCAGATGCTGCCAGAGGCTGGAGCTGTGGCCTCATGCATGGCTTGGACTTCCCAAGACTTCTCAGCTTGGTTCCAGGTTTGAGTAGCCCTTTGGAGCAGGATCCAGATGCGTAGTAGTGGGAGCATGAAGCTCTGCACTTCCCACTGAGGCTGACGCCTTGCCAGAGCTTAGAACAAGCAGGTACACAACTGTGGCAATCTTTCCCT
This sequence comes from Corvus hawaiiensis, assembly GCF_020740725.1. Lineage (NCBI taxonomy): Eukaryota > Metazoa > Chordata > Aves > Passeriformes > Corvidae > Corvus > Corvus hawaiiensis. Next base: position 9,517,000 of record NC_063223.1, read on the forward strand.
GCTTCAGAAAATGCAGCATAGCTGAACTGGCAAACAACTGACACCTAGAATAACAAACCACGAGCTGCTGAAAGGAGTTGTAGGGCAGCAGAGGCCATGGAGGTTTGTTTCCTGGCAGCACAGGAGCAGCACGGTGAGTCTGAGCCTTGTCTGTGGGAGCAGGAGGCAATGGCCTTTCTTCTTGTCTGTGCTGGGGCTCAACGTCTGTCTCTCCTTCACCGTTCTCCTCCCAGGGTATCCCTGAGCATGCCATGTCTCCTCAAATCCACGTGTCTCAGGCGGACAGTCCACCCTGATCAGTGGTACAGGTGATCTAAGGAAACCCCAGCAGATCACTGTGCTGACTCTCACTTGAGCTGCTGCTCCATTCAGGAAGGGCAAATGCAGAGGTGATGCCCTTCATATCCACTTTTTAGAGATATTTCTGAATTCTGCTGACTGAATTGCATAAAGTGGGGTGTCCTCAAGTCATTTCAACAGCTCTTGTCAACACCGACAGCTTCATCCTGCTCTGTGTGGAAAAATGCAGTGGGTGTGCCTTGTGCTGGTGCAGACCTCACCTGGTATAACCCCTGAGAGCTGCCTGCCTGCCTGGGAGAGGCTGGTGCCCAAGTTAACCTGAGTATATCCTCCTCTTCAGCTTTCCTCCACATTGTGCAAATGGTATATGAAGCTTTCCAGGTATGACTGGCATTCAGATTTCACTAATGGCATTTTCCCATCTGATCATTCCCAATGTCTTGAGCCTTTCAAGAACTTAAATGTATGGCAGCACTTAACTTGGGAGAATCAGAAGCTTTTGACAGAAGGTATGTCCTGGGCTGTTTGCCTTGGCTAAAGAACTGGTGGCTCCAGCAGGCTAAAATAGCAACAATATAAAACCTGACAACATTGGTGTCCAGAAAAGAAACAATTTCTGGCATCTCAGGGCCACAGACAAAGTTTTCTGAATTTTCCCTTTGACCAGCTACCTAATTTCTTGTGATCTGAGCTACCACCAGCAGCCTGGTTTTGCCAGGCACTTCTCTCCCCTATTTATAAGCAGGTTTCAACCCTGTAAAACTGTAAGTAAAAGACTCTTTTCTTTTTCTCCCAATGAAAAGAGACAATAAAGCAGCTTTAAAAACACGAGTAAAAGGACCTTTCCACCCGCAGGGTGGCAAATGAATGATTAATGTGAGGGAGTGCAGGACATCTGTGACACTTCCAGTGCCGTGGCAAGGGAAGGGCAGGATGAGCTTCTCTCCTCCCAGCTCACCTCCTGCCAGGCCCATTGACACCTGCCTCTCTGCCAGTTACCCCAAATTGGTTTGTTTTTCTTTATCTTCATAAATGGTCCTGAAAAGTCAAAGTAGCATGGCAGAAATGTGAATTTACAGCGTAAAGCAAATAATTCTGCTGCACCAAAAGAGAGCTGCAGGGAGTGAGGGGGGATAGTAGAAAATTACTTGTTGGTATAGTGCAAGGATGTTTGCGTGCAAATTGGCTGAGTCCCACCTGACTGCTTTGTTTAGCCTCAAACAGAAAGGCATTAAGCAACCACGTGAACTGTGGAACGGGGCCATCCCCCACCTCCCCACAGCCCCTCCTTGTCAGAGAGGCAGGGAGAGCTGCACTGGGGGACCCCTGAGATTGACAGCAGAGAAATACAGTTCTGGGAAAAGCTGCAGCACTGTCATTTCATTTCGTGAAGCAACAGCCAGAAGGATGAGGAGAGGGCTGGAAAGGGGCAGGAGGGAGGGAAGGGGGATGCACAGCCTGTGACACTGCCATGCTGGCATCAGAGGCCAGGGTGCCCAGGGTCCCTCCAACACCTCAGCAATGCCCAGCCTGCCCAGTCTGAGAGGAATAGATCCCTTTTGGGGGGGTGGTAAGTTTTATGTATCCACTTGGCTCTGCATTTCATAGCAGGTGCTCCCCTCCACAGAGTGGGACTGGGCTCCAAGTTTTTGCTGGTGTGGACTCCAACTTCCAAATGCTATTTACAGGGAAATTGAAGAGCGCCTTGAAAATTAACAATAGATGACTATAAATCTTACTCAGTTACCTAGCAACTAACACAATAAAATCCTAAGGTTAAAAGGAGAAGGGTTATTTGGAGATACCTTGGGGAGCACATAATGGCCATTTGCATTCCTGGGTGGGAGGACACAAAAAAAAATTCCTGGGATATTTACAAATTAGTGTATTGATGAAAGAAAAATGGTGAAATTACTCAGTACAGTTTTAATCAAAATACCTCAGAAAAGAGAAATCTAACAAAAAAAGTAGTAGTCAAATGATTGTGATAAAGAGCACTCAGAAAATGTATGGTGATCTACAGAACTTGTAGGAGGGTTTGTTAAGTTGCTAAGGCCGCTTTGTTGCCATTTGTGACATCTGAAGTGTGTGTACTGCAAAGAAACCATGTAATAAACATTCAGGGTGAATCTGACCATTATGTGCCTGATGGAATATGCCCCAGAAAAACCTACGCAGTGCAAAAAAAATTTAAAACCGAAGTAACATAGCATGATTCATCCCGGCCTGGGCTCCTGTTATGCACAGCACAGATTGAAATTCCATATCCCCACTTCAAACTGGGGTTTGGTTTATGCACAGCGTTTTCTGCCTGCAGTAATTGCAAATCTTGGAGCCAGAATGAGCAGAAACACCGAAAACTCCTAAAAGATTCTCATGGGGGCACATTTACCCAGGAAGAAGGAGGCTTGGTGGAGGAACGATGCAGCAAATTAGATGCCTGGTCCCCAGCACACTCCTTCAGCAGCTATGGCACTTAGAAGTATTTTTAAGTCCTCCTTTTGCTGTTTGAAAGGCTTCAGACAATAACTTCCTAATAACAGTCAGACATTTATTACCTTCAGGATTCTAGATGGAGACAGGATTCATGTTAAGCTGTAATTCACCTGCACAGGCTGCTGGCAGGAGGAACCACGAGGGGACTGACTTGGTCTGTAACAGCCAAATTCACCTTGGCATCACAGAGGGGAGAAATGGATGGGTCCAGCATCAAAATGAGAGCTGCTTTCTGCCTTACTCCGGTGCTTTCTGTTGGTGCTATCCCTGCCTTGGTGCTGGTGGTCAGGGCTGGACTGTGAAAGGCACAGGGGTGTCAGAGCTGATGGAGGGATGCTGAGAGCTTTCTGCATGCGAGTATTTTGGAGCTGATTTCCTCACATGGGGCAGGGATTGCAGGATAGAAGAGACACGGGCACTTTCCTGGAAAGGCTAGCAAATTTTCCTGGCTTCACACACAAGAGTGTGTTGTCTGCCAGCTAACTCCCATCCAGAATTGCTGGACCAGAACTGGAGGCAAACTTTCCACAGTCTTTGGTGGCACAAGTTGTCCCCATATTTCCCATCCCCTGGCTGCAGTTACTGCTGTGGACCTGCAGCTCCTCTTCCTGGGTGGTAAGGGCTGCCCACTGGGCTTGGACACAAGTCACTGCTGCTATTGCACATGCTGGTGTCCCAGATGGGACAGAGGTCACCAGGAGATCAGACCCCTAATGACAGCTCTGCCTGGCATCCTGGGCTGTTCTCCTGCACAGATCTATCCCATGCCAGTCCCTGCTCCACCTACCTTGTGACCAAAAGCTAGCACAGGAGCTGCATTTTACCTTTCCCTGAGCTCTATGATTTTCATCATAATTATTTCCGTAGTATCAGGTACAACAGGGAGCAGAACACAAAGAGCATGCCTGTCATTTCCCTCCTTTTGGGCATCCATGACTTCAAAAGGGAAATGGGTCCAACTCACAGTGCATGAATGGAGCAAATTGGGTTTCAAACAGGTTTAGTCATGAGAAGGGCTGGAAGGAGAGTCATCCCTAGGCAGGTTTGTTTGAAACAAATGGGAGGGGAGGATGACGTATGGAACAATTTAAGTGACAGCAGAAACAATAATTTGTCAGACAAACTGTCTGGCATGTATTATACATGTGTGTCTGTTTCTGAGCCTATTTGACAGCAGTATTTGACACCCCCCACCTCCAAGCTGAGTCTGCCTCCACTCAAGATTAAGATCTCCATGTTTATAAAAATAATAATGCAAAATCCCCTTTTGAAAGTAGCTCCCATGGTAGCACAGGTAGGGCTGGAGCTGTGTTGCTGTCCCCTGCCCACCCAGCCATGCCAGGATGGTGCATCATCCCCTTTGCACATGGTGAGAACAAAGGAGTGGGAGTTTATTTCCTGAGAGATCTTTACTCTTGGCAGCTTTTCTGGGGGAGGAAAGAGAAGAGGAGCATTCAGGCCAATGAGATAACGTATCCTCTCCCTTTTCCAAATGCATCCCAGAAATGATGTTCTGGCCTGGCTGCTTCCTTATGTAGATGCAGCATCTGAGCATCCCTAAAATGTGGATGGAGTCCTCCTGAATAGCCCTTCATTTATCCTGGATGTCTCAGGCCAGAGAGAAATTGCTGTCCCCATGAGATATTTAGCTGACCAGGAGTCCCTAAGGACCCAACTTCACTGGGGTCTGTGCTACCTGAACATTTTTATGGCTCTATTTGGACTTGATTTCCCCAGATCCCTCTGCAGGCACACCAGAGCAGAAGCAGTGAGCACCCCTCACCCCTCTTATCTGCATCTTCTGCTCTCCCAGGCTGAGCCCTCATCTTCCCTCTTCTGAACATGTTGATGCAAGTCTTGATGCTCAGAACCTCCCCTGCCTTTTGCTTGTGTATTAAGGAGTCACCCCCTGTGCCTGCAGTATCTGCTGGCATGAGCCTGGAGGATACAAGCGTGCAGGGTGACAGGGAAGTTTGGTAGCTTCATGGACAGCTTGGGATGGAGGGAGGGGACCAGCCTGCCTTGTTTTAGGTAGCAATTTAGGACCTGCATCTTCATCAGAAGACTGGAGCTGTGATTCAGTACAGCCACACCTCCCAGGAATTTACCCTCCAACTTTGACTTAGTTTTGCTGTTTTAAACTCATAGCAGATGTCCTCACCAGCCCTTTTATTGAGGGCACATAGCATCTCTTGCAAAAGCAGAGCAATTAAAGAGGATTTGCAGGTCACCTTTAAAGCATTTCCCACAGCACGTCGAATCTTGTTGTAAGTCCTGTATCTAATACTGCTTTTATTTCAGCAGTTTTAATTGGAGTTTTAAATATTCTGAATCTTATGCAAGACACCCAAAGTGCTGGAGATTTTCAGGCCCTCTCTTGCATGACGCCCGTTCCCTGAAATCCCATTGTCCTTCAGTAGAGATAACAGTAACTCAGCACCCCCATAATTTATTCAACATTGGATACAGGTTGCAGGTGGAGATGCTTCAACATGAGGTCAAACCCCAGTCTGCAACCAGTTGCCCACTGTGTGATGAAATGTGTACTTAGAGAGATCACCTCTTCCCTTGAGAGTTTATAATATATTCATGCATCACTGTATGAGCTGGGAACTGGGAGAGAAACCAAGAAGGAAAATGATGAGCAGAAGCAAGCAATAGAGGGAAGCTTGGAGGGTTTTGGAAAGGTAAAAATAGCAACCACAGAAAAACAGAGCAGGGAGCATTCAATATTTTCCCAGTGCCATGAAGAAGGCCTGTGGAAAAGGCAATTTTCTCCATGACAAAGTTCTCTGTGTGGGGTTTTTTCCTGTAGGTTGGGTTTGTTTGTTTTATTTGGGTTTTTTTAAAGGAAGCACAGTATTTACAGCAGGAAAGAGTGAAAATCTCCCCAAAACTTTTTGCCTGAGATTCTTCAAAAGGCCACCTCATCTACACAGCTCCCAGCCTCATATCAGCCTCCCAGAGAGGAAGATACGAGAGAAAAATTGACAAAAATGAGAATGATTAGATAAAAAAAAAAAAAAATCAAAGGTTTACCATTTTAACCAGCTGTAAGGCAGCAAGGCAAGGGAACAAAGAGGTAGGGAAGGAGGGAAGGAGTTGACAGGATCTGCAAACAACCACAACCCTGGGGGAAGCCGTGAAATGCTAATGGCGAAGCTGCTCCAGCCCCACTGGGGATGAGTTTCTGAGAAGCCCTGTGCTCTGTGAAGCGTTTGCTGCTCCCCCTCTCCCCACGGTTCATTTTGCTCTGCCTTGCGCCAGATGTGCTGTTTGATTGCAAACCCCAGGGACACGGGCTGGTTGTTGGCTGTGGGCATTGCTTTTAGTGCATGGTATATATGAAAAGAGTGGGCTGATGCATTGGGAGCCCCACGGCTCCCAGCCCCATGGATGCCAGGCTAACCAGCCCCATGGATTCCAGCCTCACAGCTCCCAGCCCCATGGATTCCAGGCTCACAGCTTCCAGCCCCACAGATCCCAGGCTCACAGCTCCCAGCCCCACAGATCCCAGGCTCACTGCCCTGCCAGCCCACAAGCAGCTCTGGGAGGACCGTGAGCTCCGGGGCTGTAACAGGTGCTCTGTGTCTCGGCCCAGCTTCTCAGGCTGCAAATATATTTCCCGTCAGTGTTTTTCCCTACACCCTGCTGGTGTTTGTGGACTAAACCTATTCTCCTTGAGGAGCGGATCAGACGCCCTGCAGGAACCCTGGATGTTCGCTCCCTGCCTGGGCCAGTAAAATCCCCCTGCACAGCGCAGCGTGCGCCCTTCAGCCCTGCTGAGCCCTACCTCTGTCCTTCGGGAGCTCAGCTTCTTTACTACCACCCGAGCTGTGGAGCGTACCGTGGACATTGCACTGCCCACTCCAGACCCGGCCGAGCGCGGCGTTCCCAAGGCCGGCGGCACCGCAGCAAGCGCCGCGAAGGGCTCGGGGAGCACGGCTAACTGCGGAGCGGAGCGATGACAGCGGGACGGGGCGGGGGGAGCCGGTCCCTCCCGGGGCGGTGCCTGCCGGGCCGAGGGGCGGGTGAGGGGCGGGAGCGCGGCCGAGGGGCGGCCGCCGGGGGGGACGGGCCAGGCCGGGCCGGGGCGGCCGCTGCTGCCGCGCACTCGGGCTGGGCTGCGCCGGGCTCTGCGCCGGGAGCGCTGCCATGTTCGGCCGCGGCTCCCGCAAGCGGCTCTCCAGCCGCTCGGTGAGTGCCGGGGGATCTCTCTCCCTTCTCTCCCCGCCCCGCTCCAACCTGTGGCTCCATTCCGCCGCCCGCTCCCGCTGCGCCCCGGCGCCGAGCGGGTCCCCGCCGTCCACATGTGCCCCTTACTTGGGGTGCGTCTCCCCTCCAGCCTTTCCCCTGCCCTCTCCCAGCCGTGCGGGTGCCTTTCCCCCGGGCGTGCCCCTTTCCTTATCTCCCGTGTGCCTGTTCCCGTCCCCCTCGTCCCGCAGCCGGCTCTGACTCTGCCGTTCCTTGCAGCTGACGGCGTCGGGGGAACCGGAGCGGGGCCAGCCCTGCAACACCTGCGGGGACCAGTGCCCCGGCTTCGCCCTGCACGAGTGGAGGTAAGGCCCGGCGAGACCCCGCTTATCCTCCGGCCCATCGCCCCCGTCCCCCCCACGACAGGTCCCATCCTGGCTCTCCCTTCGCAGGGTTTTGCGGCTCCCTCCCAGTTCCGTGCGCATCCGGGGTGCAGATGTGGCTACTTTGGGAGTGTTTGTGTTAGTCCGAGGCGTGTTGCCCACCCAGGGTGGGCGTTCTGGGGACACGGTCAGCCCCACACAGGTGTGCCCCACAGGTGTGGCCGTGGCCGCCGCCGGTGCGGGGCGCAGCAGAATCCAGATGCGGGACTGGGGTAACTGGTTTGGTAATTACCAACTCGCAGCCTCCCCGCTGCGGTCAGGGGCTCGTCCTGCTGCTCTGGGTCATGCCGGGGGCTGAAGCCGCCCTCACCTGGCAGGGACAACCTGGGTGGGGTGGGAAGAGGAAAACGGGGCTGAAGGGGTTCTGGCAGTCTGCACCAAACCGCTCCATGAAACTCCTGCCTCCCCTGTGACTGGATTTAGCCCTTGTCAGTGATGCCAAGCAGAGATTTAGCTGTTGAAATGGATGGGAGTGTGTAGGAATGAACAAGTATTTTTGGCTGTTTCTATTGTGTCTCTTTACAAACCTGACAGCACTGGTGCCTGCTAAGCAAAGCAAGCCCTGGCCTTCTCCTGGGTCAGCTCTTTCTCCCCTCCCCATGTTCTGCTGCCTCGAAATGAGTTCCTGCTGATGGGTGATCTGGGACTTGGTAATATTAAATCTGGGCTGTGGGCTCTGGGAGCTGTGCACAGTCTTAGTAGGCCAGGGAGCCCTTGGCGACCTTTTAACCTTATTTTTCAGGGTATACCCTCTTCTACAACATCTGCTGTGCTTGGCATTCCTCCCAGCCTCTGCCCTACTTCTCAGAGCTGTGTCTCACCAGATTAAAGCTTGGGTTCAGAGCAAGGAGGGGGATTGATGTATTCCTTCTGAGTTCTATCTTAATGTTCAGCCTTGCAAATCATCGTTCCCTGTGGCGTTTGCCCCAGGGTGTGGTAGGACAGGTTCCGTAGGGTGAGGTCTGCCCTGAGGGATGCATAGCGGCAGGTGGGGCTCGCCATGGTCCTCCAGCCTGCCCTCTGCAGGTGCTGATGCCACATCCAGGTGTATCATGTCCTACCTCAAACCTTCAGGAGCTGAAGGTGTCCCTTTCTCCTGGGCTGCAGGAGATATGGTCTCTTGACACCCTCCCAATGATATAAATCTATTAACACACATGTGGCAGATTCAGAAGGTCACCCCGGAGTTGTCTCCTTTTCAGGGCTTTCTCAGGCTGTCCCGGGTTTCCTCGTGTTGCTTCAGAGCTGCTTTGTAATGCTTAAAAGTGTCAAGGAGATCTTTCAAATGAAGGATAAGAAGAAAAGCCATGGTCACCAACAATATTTCTCCCTTGCTCCAAGGACTTGTGAGGTGCTGTGGTTCATGTTTTGTTATGTCAGAGGGTACAACTGTACAGTAGCTTTTGAAGAATTAAGTGAATTTTTATAGCATCCCACCAGATGCCAAATGGCCCAGAAGAAGGGGCACCCAGCTGCCTGGGGAGTGTCAGATGAGAGGGATGTTGCAGCTCTTTTCAGATTGTGCCCTCTGCATTGGCACACTGTGCCTCTTGGCCAGATCCTGCCAACCCCATGTGCAGGAGGCTCCAGCCTGCCAGGACTACCCATAACCATCTCCTTTGCTGAGGAACCCCAGACATGGGAAAGAATTTTTGATAAAACAGTATGGATTTTTCCAGCAGCTTTCTCTCAGGGAAGAAGTAGTCACGTTCCCTGGAGCAGGAGAAGGATGGGGACCCTTTGGGTATGGGTGGGGTCAGCCCCCAGAGGCACTGCAGCCTTCATGTTCCAGGTTTGCATCCCGCTGAGCAGGTTAGACCTTACACCAGGACTCGATGAGCTGAGAGCCCTCCTGCAGGCATTCCTATTTAATTGCCTGATATAAGAGTAATTACGCAATTAAGCCAAATAAAAGCAGCCTATTTGCCAGAACACAATAGAGAGGAAATGCGTTCATTTTTTACTAGCCAGTGGTCTATTAATGCCAGGAATAGATAAGCAGGCAAATTATTCACAGTAGTTTTGTAGGCTGAAAACATGCTGAGGAGCCTGTGCCGTCTGTGCATGAGGTGATGCAGCCACTGACTGGTGGGGCTGCTCACCTGAACATGCAGAGTGAGATAGAAAGAAAACAAGGGTTTGCAAGGAGATCCTCAGATTAGGGATATAATTCCGGACCAATTGACCAGTAGAGATTTGTAAGGCTTTTTATAATCCTTTAAACAGCGGAGTTTTGCTGATAAATGTAAATTGAACGTTTTTGCTTCAAAGATGCCAAGTGGTGATAACGCTTTAGGGAGACAGAATTTATGAACTTGCAGACACTGAAACCATTGCTGAGACAGGCATTGTCTATACCTAATTATGCTGGACTGTGTATTTTCTACTTACCTGTGATTTTAGGCGTCATCTGTGCAGGCATTCCATCAAGCAGGCAGATTGCTTTGTTAGACGATGAAGATTCCTGTGCTTGTTGCCTTAAAAGCCACTTTTCTCAGAGATGGCTCTGAACATTCGTTGAATTTATCATTCCTGGAAGCACAGGCATGCTTCCTGAGACAGGGAAACCTCTTGAAAATAAATTATACTCTGCAGAACTGTTTTCAGAATAAGCCTGGTCTCTGTACTGTAGGTGATGTGCAGAAAGAAGATGAAAGGGGATTGTTAAATAATTAAGTAACGTCCCTGTTTTTTTAAGTTTGTTTTTGAATCTTCGTAATTTTGCTCTGAAATTATAATCCCACATTCAAGGTAGTGGGTGAATTATCCTGTACGAGTGCCAGCCTATTTAATGCTAATCTGGTGGAAGCAAGGAATTGAAAACACCTCGGTTAAACTAGAGCCCAACTAGAGCCTACATCTTACCCCTCAAAGCTCTCTTCTGCACGCCACAGATATCTGCCTTTTGTTGTAAGGCAGAAATTCAATTTTTAGTTTTAAATCATTTAGCCCCAAAGAGGAGAAAGTAAGTGGTTTATCTGAGAAGGCTGAAGATTAAATTCCACCCCCCTTGGGCGCGAAGTCCATGAGGACACAGCTGTCAAACTATAACCAGTAAAACCCTGAATTTCTCATGGCCTGAGCAGCAAAACAACTCCTTCCTCTCGTCTCATCGCTTTTAGCTGTGGTGGGTTGTCAGCAAAGTACAGAAGGACTGAGTTCATCTGTGTGGGCTCCAGTCTGGAGGATGGAAATGCGGTGTACATAACCATATCCTCATTAATACAGGTCAATACTTGAAAGGTGGCTTTGTGTGGAAAAAGGGAAATCAAATTCAGTAAAAATGGAACTCCTTAGGAGCCTGGTTGCTGTTTTCTAATCAGATCTGCATTACATTAAACTGTGTGCCATTCAGCTTGTTAACAGGCTTTGGCATTAAATAAAGGTGTCACTGTAGTTTGGTGAATGAATAGCCATTAGGAGTGTCTTTTGCATAATGTCTTGTAGAGAAAAGCCTTCCAGGGAGGTGGTCTAGGAGCAGGGAAGGGAATTTATAACCTAGTCCTGGTGCAATTAGTGTGAGTATGAAAACCTTAAAGGTGACAAATGGTTGGCTTTTGCTGCTGTTAAGCTTACTGTGAAGAACTAATTTCAGATTTACTCTGGTTGAAGTAAAATTGCAGCCTTAGTGCCGCAGTTAAAATAGCGGATCCTTTGGGAGATTGGCGCATGTGTTTAGCACACGGAACCATGGTTTGCTCCTGGAGAAAGCCTTGCAAAATACTCTTGCAGTTCAACAGACCTTACTGTTCCCTGCTCTCTGCTTTCTCCAAACCCACCAGCTAAAAACATAGATGCAGGACACCCAGGTCTCAGGATGGTGTTTGAGTTTTGGTTTGAGGAAAGGGGGATGTACCACCTGGTTTGCAAAGCCTGCAGAGGCAGTGGCATACGGCCAGTTTCTGAGGGAAGGAACTCAGATGCTGTGACAGAGGAGACAATTTTAAAAATAGAGTATGAAAACCTTTGGAGAAGTCTTTGTTGCCATAGTTATTCTTCTGGTTTGCAGAAGCATTTGAAAAGTAGTAATAAACATGACATAAAGACAAAGACTGGTTTGCCAGGGTTTTAGTTTCAGTGTGAGATTATGTCATACATCTTTTCTTGGAGCATCTTTTTGCTTGCATACGTCGTGTGATCTTTGTCCCTTGTAATCACATTTTGCCTGGGAAGAGATCTGCTTCTCTTCGTATGTTGCTGTCACATGTCATGCTCTTAATATCAGTGGTATGTGTTTGTACAGCACACAGTGCCTGGCTTTTAACTTCCAGGGCAAATTTATGTTACCTGATGTAGTATCCAGTAATATCCCATATTAACAAATTTTGCTGCACACAGTTGTTTAGAGGATTTATTTATTTATTTCCATAACTCAGTATCTTGCTATAATCTTCAGCAGTCAGTCCCACTGAAGTCTGATCTCATCTGGCCTTGTTGGGTCAGGGAGCATCTGCAGAGACAAACTTCAGCTTCTCAGGAGAGATCCGCCTGGAGATGCCAGGTGATCAGCCCAAAGGGTTGTGATTGACCACTGGATCACAAAAACCTATGGACAAGGTAAAGAGCTGTGTGTCATGGGACGGTGACCCAAAATGAGGTGGTGGACCAGATGCCCAGTGGTGCTTGATGTTGTTGGGTGATGGTGCACAAGTTGCTTTGCAACTCCCTTCTCTGCTTTGTTGACTGTAGGCAGGGAGTTGCTTGTGGCAGTGGATGTTTGTTTTGTTTGCGTGTTTGTTCAGTGCCCAGTGCTCTGGAGATTGCTGTGCATGAGGAGTGAGAAATTCTGTATGTTTGCAGCCTTTGTCTGCATTCCCCCAGCTCTGATGCTGCGCATGGGAGGTACACCCCAGTAGACTCCTGTATACATCCCTGGGTGCCTTTGGGTCTCCAGTTTGATGCCTAGCTCCTCCTCCAGAGAGCAGAAACAATAATATTTGTAACACAGCACATGAACGAATAACACCGAATTCTGAAACATTTGTTACTGCTTCAAAAAAAAAAGTACAGATTATTGCTTCCATATGTTTTCAGCATTTTTCATAGGTTATGTCTCTTGCACACACACACTCCCAGCTTTTGCCTGTCATGAATAACAGGCTTTGTGCCTCTCTCCTTTAGGATTCAGATATTCCCCACTTCCTTGCATGTTTATTTGAAAGGTTTTGGAGATGTGAGAATAGCAATGCCTTATCTTGAATAGGCTGATGTTTCCTTCCACTGCCACGGTGAATTGTGCTGTCCTGGAGGGTTTTAGAAAATTCATCATTTTGCAGTGGGGAACCTGCTAAAATGGGCAAAATTCAGCCAGTGCAACTCCATCACAGCGCTCCTGAGGTGATTCCCTAAGGGCCTGTGGAGGGCTAAGGGTGCTGCTGTCTCTAGGGTATCTGTGCCTGTCCCTCAGGTTGGGCAGGAGTCACCTGCTTCCCAAAGATACTGTCATCCCGGCAGAGGGGATGAAAAAAAATCAAAGGTTGGGTTTGTTTGCTGATTTTAAAGCCTTTCACAAAGCAGTTGGTATCATTAGCTTGTTTTTAATTTATTTTTGTGTGTTTATTTGGTCACAGGTTCAGAAAGGAGAAGCCATTCCCTGCCAGGTTCCTCAGTGACAGTCAGTGCCCTTCAGCCCCTGTGCCCAGAGCGGTTTGTTGTGGGTGGCTGCTGTGTGCACTGGAGCTCAGCTCAGGGGGATGCTGCAGTGTGCACTTGGCTTGGCATCAGTGACTTCAGCTGTCCTATTTTCTTACCCCTGTGAGATTAGACACTTGTGTAAGTGTTTGGAAAATCAGGTCTACTTTTTCTTTGAGCTTTTCACCCCCATGGTAGTAGGGATAGAGCAGGGGTGATGAGTGATGGTTTGTGCTGCTCCCACTGTTCCCACAGCAGCTCTACCAAGGGGCAGCCAGACCATTGGGATGGGGGTTTGGGTGGGTCGTGGTGTAGGTATCAGCTTTGTCCTGCCCTGGGACAATCTTTTCCTAAATGTTGAGTGCACAGTTGCATTTAAGGGACTCCCAACCATTTTTTCTGACTTGTGGGTTCCATTTCTTCATGCCCTGCTGCTGAAAGAGCACTTAAAACAGCCAAGACCGATAAGGTATCCTGTTTGTGTTGGCTGGGGGACACAGTATCCACATTACCAAAGCATTACAGTGTCAGAGGCAGTGTTGTCCCTGGCAAAAAGCCTAAAATAAATTCTTTAATTTTTTGTATGCGATGTACAAAAGAGCAGGTGAGGTATGTACTTGTTTCCAGGCAAGCCAAGGAAGCCTGTTTGAAATCCTTTACAAGCCACTCAGGATTGTATTGCAAGAATTCAAAGGAGTTTGAGATACTTGTTGATTGAATTTCAGCAGAGCACAGAGTCCTGCTCTGCAGCTGCTCTAGCTGGAGCTACTCTGCCCAGCTCCATTGCCACTGAGCTGCTGGCAAAAGCCAGAAAAGCAGAATTTCTCCTAGGGAACAGGCAGTGTGGGTAGATTTTCTGTCTGTTTTGAAGTGGCCTTGTGCAATTCTATTTTTATGAATGGTGTGAAAAAACACTTACAAGCTGTTGCGGGATTTGGGCTGATTTTGTGGGGTTTATTCTGTTTCTGGTGTGATTGTGAATGACACTGATGATGGATAGCTGTCTGCAGAGCAGACACACTGAATTGTAAGTTTCTGTGATATTTTACTTCTAAACAAGTAATTTAAAAAGTTGGTCGGGTTTTTTGCACTATATTTTTTTGAAAATGACTACAACTGCTTCTTGGTATGCAAAGAGTAGAAAGTTACCTGCCTGGTGTGATCGAGTTTGGCAATCAGAGTTTGCCATCCTGAAGGCAGAATGTGGCTGGTGAGCACTTTCCTGGTGCTTCAGCCACGGGGCTGCGCTGCCGGACACTGGCAAAGCACAGTTGCCTCATGGAGCCTTTCGAGATGGACTTGCCCGAGAGAGACCCACAAAACGTGGAAGCAGGATGGATTGGCTTGCAGTGGGATTTCCTTGGAGCAGACAGCTGTCGGTGCTGGAGGCTGCTGTTATAGATTTGGGAGGTGTATAGGTTGTGATTTAGTGGGACATGGTGAACTGGTGTAACAGATTAGTGCCGCTGCATGTGTAAGGTGAGCTCCCTGTGCATCCACCCAAGCCCAGGGAAATGGGTTAAATCGCTTGTTGAAGCCTCTGCTGAGCTGATGAGAGGGAGAAGGTGGGAGATAAAGAGTTGCATTGGTCCTGTTACATGCAGAGCTGAGCTGTCATCCCTGCCGTCGGCATTCTTATCCCATTACTGAATTTTCCTGCCCTGCTGTAGCGTCAGTCCTGTCAGTGCTCCTCTCTGGCTGCACCAGGAGTGCACGGATCCGCGCTCCCCGCAGGATGTGTCCCGCTGGAACCCGGCGGTGCTGTGCCGCCTATGGCACGTGTTGGGCAGGCAGGAAGACTCCTACTGCTTTAATAGAGGGTTTGCAACAGGCCTTTGTCACCAGCGTGGTATGGCGTGGAAGAAAAAGCTGCCAGCCGCCGCTTTGGTGGGATAAAGGCTGGAACTCGGGATGCCCAGCTGGAGGGGCCGGGCGCAGCTATTCGGCTGACGCCTACTGAGCACTGCCCTCCTCTTTGTTGCTCTCGACTTTAGAGAGTACGTTCAGTGCTTTCAAGAGTGTTTCTTTGGTTTTGTTCTTTTTCTGTTTGCCCTTAAAAAGTCAATCTGCAGTCTTTTAGACTTTTTCAAAGACATTCTTCCCTCCCCCCTCCACTCCTCCCCCCGCCCAGTAATCCATCCTTATTACACCAGTGAGTCACTCTTCTAATAATGAATTGCGTTTTCATTGTCTGGCTTGTAAGTCTATCACCGAGTTTAAGGATGGCCGATAGTATCAGCTGAGACCTTTGGCAGCTGGCTTTGCAATTTGTGGTGTTCATTTGGGTATTTGCTTTTTTTCTCCAATGAATAATCTCCCAGCCATGGCAGTGGAAAGCCAGACTTTTTCTTTTGTAGCATCTCCGTGGTCACTATCTAATGTTGGAGGAATTTGTAACATTAGCAGAATTGTCTGATGTGAGGAAAACTAATTTCAGGGTGAACCTCATGAGTGTGGCTGTAAAGAACATTTTTCTCATGCTTGCAGACCCCAGGTGCATCAGTGCAGCCCCAACAGCCAGAACCTTTCTCAGTTCACCGGTGCTTGGGCCAGGAGGTGTACAGAAAATTCAAGGTGCTCCTCTCTGGTGCTGTAGAGGCTGTTTCTTCCTGTGTGTGGCTCTGCTCTTCACAGGACCCTGACGCCAGAGCTTATCACTTGGAGAGCTCAATTATTATTCTCACTGCAGAGGGAAACACTTTGTACTCAGCCATTGCAGCAAATATTTCATCCCCTATCCATTGCCCTTGTGTGGATGCTGCTGCTGCTGTGATAAGAAACATAATGGCTGCTCTGGCTGATAAGGGGAGTGTATAAGTGTAATTATTGAAATCCCTATGCAGAGCCTGTGGGTGGATGGAGGAGAGTCCCTCTCCCTGTGAGGGGTTTCTGTTGCTCCGAAGCCTGCTGGGGAGAGCACGAGCTTGCAGCTCCTGGCAGCTGAAGTGGGAGCTGCTCAGACACAGCTGTGAGTAATTAGTAAAGGATGTCTTTTCCCCTCCCTCCACTTTCTTTCCTCCTCTTCTCCTTGAAACCAAGTCACAGGCTCCAGGGAGTACAGAGGAAAGCCCAAGCAGCTCACGTTTGAGATGCTCCTGGACCAGCTCGAAGGTGGCCAGTGCTCAGTGCGGTCGCATTCCAGCGGCAGGGTGAAGGTCTAAGGATCCAACCCAACCTTGCAGGAAGCATACTGCAGCCAAGGAGCCAGAGATTATTTAGATCAAGCCAAAAAAAAAAAATATTTCCATGGCAGCAGTAACCATAGGAAACCTCCTCAGCATGTCTTGGGTGGTTCCTGTTTCCCTGGCTTCAGCTGTTTGCTTTGCAAGCGGAGTAGTGGTTGCAAGTTCCCTGTGCCCCTGGTGTCACCAGGAGTGGCCTGTGAGCCCAGCTGTCTCCAGGAGCTTAGCAGCCACCCTAGAGGTTGTGTCACTGCTCCTTGTTTTCTCTTTTGCTCTAGTTGGTAAAGAGATGCTTTGAGAGGCTTCTTTAGACACCATAGTCTCAAAGCCATCTTTTTACCTGGTGTCAGCTGACAAATGTGCTTGATCCTTAAATACCCAAGGCATAAAAGTGAATTGGCTCCCAGAGTCCAATTCTTCTTTTCTATACCGTTTTAGAAAGATGCTTGTATATTCCCTCTGGCTCAGCTAGTGATGCTTGGCCTTTAACCAAGACAGGGAATCTAGGACAAGAATCCCTGAGAAGAGCAAGATGAAAAGTTATAAAAAACCACAGTGTTTTGTTCGGGGGAAAAAATGCTGGTAAAAGATTTCGTTTAAAAAAATAATTTGGAATATTTTTGATCAGCTTCATGTGGACACATTTACAGGAGGGCATAAGAGGAGGCTTGTTTTCCTGGGTAGTGCCTCTTCTAGGAAACCCAAGCTGTGAAGTGAATACAAATACTGGAAATGGAGAGGTTTTGCAGTGAGTCACTGGAAAGGATGAGGAACCAGTTGTTCTGGTGTGACTGTGCTGGTCAACAACCAGCTCTTTGACATGATGGGGACAGGGTGGCTATGTGGAAGCACCTGGAGGCTTGGACATCTCAAGCCAGCACCCAGGGGTGCTTGGACCTCAGTGTTCCCCTCCTACCCTCCAAGGGCGCCGGTGGAGGTGTCGCCACAGAGCTCTGCGGAGCAGATGGGCCCTGCTTGCAAAGCCGAGGTATTGCATAGAGACAGGTTAAAAAAAGACATCTTCTTCTGTGGGAGTGTGACACAGGGAGGGAGAAAATACATCGTGGTGCCAGTAACTGGGATTTTGATGCTTGTGTAGCACACAGTGCTGCTCCAACCTCTCCAGGCCATTGGGTGCTTGTCGTGGCAGGGTTTGCTTTGTGGAGGAAGACCTGGCTGTTCTTTGACCCATCTGCCTTGGGTGGAGGTGGAGCCCTGTGCAGAGATGCTGTGGGCCTTGGTGTCCCCTATTTTACCCTGACTCTTTGCAGATTATTTAATCCCTGTTTTTGCAAAACTCAAACTCTGTCAAAGTGAGACTTTTGCTTGAAATTACACAACATTTGAAGAAGTAGCAGCAGGGTGGGGACAAGGCTGATTCCCTTTCTCTTCTCACCTATCAAACAGTGGGGGCTCTCATCACAGTGCTGTGGCTGGGCCATATTATCTGCTTTTGGTGCCATAAAGGCCACATGTTTAAAGTGCAGCCCCTTTAAATGTCAGATGTGAGAAGAACTGGGATGTGAGAAGACAATAAAAGTTAATAATCTAAAGTCAGGTTTGTGCAACATAGCTTGGATTTTTAATATCAAGTGCACAATTTATTACAAGGTGTAGCAGTTTGAACTACATATATTTAAATATTTTTTAATATTATCTTTCCTTCCAGTAGCAGGAACAACACTGCTTTACAATAGAAGAATGATTTCACATTGCCACGTGACCGTTTCAGCTTGTACATCTAATAGATGTGTGCTTTGCTGAAGTGTGAAGGCTGTCTGATAAATGCCTGAATAATAAATCTATATTGTTTGTTCTCATCTCCCTTTGCTATTTTCAAGTGTATAAATAAAAGACTTTCACATTGTACCCTGTGCAGTTCCAGCCCAGACTTATTTACTTGCTGCTGATATAACTTGGAAGAGACGTGAATCTTCCAGTCTGACAGGAGAAATCTGGTGGTATCAGTATTGCATGTTGCGCTAGAAATGATCAGATGTAATTTTCATAAATATTTTCCTAAGAAAAGTTATAAGTATTTCAAGAATATTTTTAAACAAAGAAACATTTGCCGCATGTACAGCAGAGGGCACTCGGCATCACTGCTGTACTACTCAGCTGCTGCTCCAGCTGCCTGAAGGGGAAAAAAAATCCCTGTGCTTAAATTATAGTTTGCAGAAATGAAATACTCTGTGTGTGTTTGCTTATACAGGGGTGTGAGTGTGTATATAAAAAGAGACAGGGTGGCATATATGTAAAAATAAACCCAGCACATAATATAAAACTTAAATATTTGTAGTAGTAGCTGAAGTTAGGTGAAGCGCATGTTGTGTTGATTAATGTTCAGCCTGGTGTTACGCTGAGCTTCAGAGGGGACTGAAGTGTGCTGAGACGAGAAAATGAAGAGGCCCTGACTAGTGAAGTGTTGCAGTCTTCATCTTCTTGAAGGCACAGAGTCTGGGGACATCCTAGGATGCTGGGAAATACCCAAGTGAAGGAAAGATCTTGAAAGATGGGTAGTATTGGAGGGTGCAGAATTAAGAGTCCTTCTGTCTAGAAAAGCAGCAGATCTGAGGGCTTGGGGGTTCTGTGTTGGAGTTTTCAGTGCTGAGGTCTCCTTCTCAACAGCACCAAAGCCAGTGGAGTTGCAAGGCTCTTGTGAAATGTCCTGAGATTGTTCTTATCCTTACTGTAGAAGTTATCTGTATAAGGAAATGTAACATACTGAGGTTTGTCCTGGAGCAGGAAGCAGTCCTAGCCCCAAGGATGCTGTGGAAGGGCTGGATGCTGGCTGGAGCGTTGTTAGTTGGAAGATGAAGCACCTGCTTGCTAGTGAGGGACCCCATCCTGGAGGTACAGATGTATGTGCTTTATTGTCCAGAGCTGATCACAGAGATTGGGGCTACCTCATCTTCTGTAATAAGTTCTTTTCCAACAAAAATGGACTTCTTTCTTTTTTTTTTCCTGTTCCCTTTAGCTAATTGCTCAGACACTGCCAAGGTGTGTTTCTAGTTGAACTCTTAGTGCACCTTGTGTTTTTCTTTTAAGAGGGAATAAAGAACTCCAAAGCAAAGTCCTTGATCAGCTTTTGGCTGCATTGTAGTGCTGTTAAAATATTCTGGGCAGATGGATTTTGTGCCATGCTTTGGGTGAGGTATTTCATGGTAAAACCATATGATGCCATGCTCAATATTCAGATTTTAGTAATTAATTCAAGAGGAATTCAGATTTCCTCCTGTCTCCCCCAGTGAGCTGGTTGCATTGGGCTTAATCTACGTCTCTGAAAGCAGAGCTCCTGCAAGAGGCTGGAAGTGTTAATGCGGTTGTAGAAAATATGAGGCTGGTAACAAGAATGAGAGGGCATGTGGTTCAAGATAACCAGTTTATGCAAAATATACAGCTGGGTAGATTTTGCTACAGAGTATCTCTGGAGTGTAATGATCAGAGAAATATGGAAATACTGGAGGGGCTTTATAATAATGGGTGCTAATTAGGATGAAATGGATTTGGGTAGTAGGGACTAATCCAAGATTACAATATTAAGGTTTTTTTAAAGTAGCTCCTGCTATTTGGGAGGGCAGCACAGCTCCTTGTTACATGGCTTAGCCTCTCTGTGGGATTGTCTCAAGCAGCGTTCACCCTTGGCTGGTTACTTCACAAGGGCTTGGTACAGCTCAGGCACGACATATGTGAATAATTTCAAGGATGCAAGCTGGCCCACATGCTCCAAAGCACCTTCTCACTAGGATAAAGATGCTGTTATATCATTGTGCCTGGATAGTTACTTTTCTGGAGGTGTCACTGGCGCTGGGCTCTGGGAAGGGGTGTTTTGTCCCATTATGGTGATTCCTGGATTGTGTGATTTTGGGGCTGTGAGAGCAATATGGTGCTGCCACCACCAGTTAGATGCTCCTGCCTCTGCTGGTGGGCTGGGAGGTACTGGGAGAACGCTGCTGGGAATGAACTGTTGCAGCTCTGGGATTGGGACCAAAAGCAAATTGCAGCACCACAGCCTGGAGCACAGGACCCTGCTTCTGACCCACCTGGCTACAGGTTTTTGGGCAGGAGCACATGTGTAGAGCCCGGCACGTATCTGCTCATGCTGCTTGGCTTTTCCTTTCTTGAAAGTCTTTGCTGGTCTTTTTTCAGCTCTGCCCGTGTCACAAAGCACTGGACGTAGTACACAGACTGCCTCAGGCACCCATCTCCTGGGGAAACATTGTGAAATGTTCTGTTGTTGTTGAAGGAGATGTGGCAATGCCGAGCTTGAAAGGCTGCACTCATGAATTGTCCAGCCTTGTGCTGGAAACCAGCAAGCCTTAGGACTCACCTTAGCCAATGTCAATAGAAATGAAACTATTTAAATACACAGTTAAAATATGTTATTAGGTTGGCATGTGGACCTCCCTGCGAGCTTGCTCTTTAACTGGATCAGTTAAAGGACCCCCAAGGAAGAGATGTAGGAGGTTGGTTTAAAAAAAATCCCAGTCTTAACTGCTTGTTTGCTGCCAGGTGGATTTTGGTCTGGAGTGAAAGGCATAAAGGCACCTGGGTTTGGGGGATTTATTTCAACTTTGGAACTCCAAAATCTTGTAGGAAGTGAGAAGAAATGGGTTAAAAAGATCCTGCATGCTTTCTTTCAGGGGATGAAATCCAGCTGCCCTGTGTGCTGGCACACAATGCTTGAGCCCTGGTAGCAGAGAGGGTTGTTAGCGATGGCTAGCACATCCATGTGGTTCAGCTTGGTCGTCTCCCTTGGCTTTTCCAGATGATCCAGGAACCTGAGTAGTTCGTAAAAGGAGTGAGTAACCAAATGGACCAATAAAAGGAGTTTGTGGAAAGGCCCAATATATTTTATGAAGAAAGAAATGGATCCTCTAACGCGAGGGTTGTGTCTTGTAAAATTTTGCAGGGCTGCAAGTGCTGTTAAACACTGGCTTCCTGCTCCAGCCGCTCCTCTGAGCCCACGCAGCAACTGCTGAAACTCCTTTTGGCCTGAACTCTTCCAAGTTTGGAGTAAAATCCTGACCTCAGGGAAGCCATGTTATGAATTTCCCAGGGACCTGGAAAGTGGTTGTCAGTGCAGGACCTGTGATAACAGTCTTTGAATAGAATTTGTCTGGCCTTTGTGGGACTTTCCAGGCAAAGTGAAACACAGCTTTACATCTTCTTAATGCTCTCTGATGTCAACAACAGCAGCTAGAAGGCCAAAATTTGGCCTGACCATGGTTATTGCTGGGAAATGCCTTTGTGTGATCCAGGAAAAGTGAAGCTGTTTGGATGTGAGCAATGAGTGAGTTTTCAGAGTGGGACGCTCTGTGCACGTGTGGTGCTTCCAACCGTGGTAACCCAAGGAGTGAAATTTCAGCCCAGTACAGAGGGCACATGCAAGGCTGATCAATGATTTAAATCGCACCCCCCCCAAGCTGTTTAAAGGATTTGAAGCTGGCTGTGCTACAGGGAGCTGGGATGCCCTGCCTGCCCAGGTGGCACTGTCCATAGCTGCAGAGATCTCATCTCACCATTCCACCCTGAAGCCTATAGGATGGGGAGGCAGCAAATAAGGCACAGCATTTTGACATTGAAAGGATGGGCAGAGAGTTGCAGGATCTTGCTACTGATTCATTGTTTTCTATGTCTGTGCACAGGAGTGTCTGCAGCTTTGACCTTGATGCTAGCCAACCTGTGAGATTTTCAACTAAACCTTTTTTAGTATTCTCCTTATGTAGTCTGAATTTATTCTGATGGACTGCAGTGATGTGGTGGTGTTCAAACCAGGCTTGAGTTTCTTAACTGATAAAAATTTGATATCATTCTTCTGTTTTGGCCCCAAAGGGCAAAGCTGCAGAACTCAGCTAATCTTAGGAGATTCCCTATCTTTTTGATCTGACAGCTTCTCAGAATGGTTTCTGCTGCACCCAGACTTAAAATAGGACAAATTCCCAATTTCCAACCTGAAATTAAAATTTGGCATCAAAACCAATGTCTTTGGTCCTAAATGCTGAATAGAGACAGATTTTTTGTTGTGTCCCTCTGCAAAATGACCACAGAGATTGATGCCTTTTCCTGGTCTTAAAATCAAGAGTCATACACGGTTAGAAGGGAAAAAGGGAATTTACCTTGGTATTTATTTTAAGGATCCTTAGGTGCACATGTCCAGGTCATGTGCATCGAAATGCACCCCACCGAATATGCCCCAAAAGATCGGGTGTAACATTACAGGTGTTACTAATTAGCATGTCTATCAAAGATTCCCCAATGAGAGGCTCAAGTGAGCCCCCCTCCCCAAGGAGCCTTCCCCTGGATGGTTCTATCTTAGTTTACAGAATATGTTCTGGAGAGGACCTTGCGGTCTGGGGCACACTGATCCCTAGCTACGAAGCTTCTAAAATGTTTAGTCTCTTAGCTTGACAAACAAGGCCAAGAATGTAGGCAAAAAGCACTAGGAATACAGAAGTTGTAAAAAAGGTATAACAGGGGTATAAAAGAAAAAGCAAAAAATCTTCATGGCATCAAGATGATGCATGCAGGTGTGTGGCCTTTCACTGAGCCAGGGATGGGGTGACCCCAGCTGCAACCTAAGAGAAGAGTCCAGATTTTAAGGAAATGGCATTACATTTCCCATTCCCTGGAATTCTTTTCAGTCAAGGGGGGGATTACCTTTGGAGATGGTTTGATCATTCCCAGTTCTGGAGAACTGTCTTTGCTGAGCTCTCCTCCTCACTGGGAATGCTCAGCTCTCCTTCAGCTTCATGGGAACACAATGGCTCTTGTGAACAGTGATGCTCAAAAAAAGGGTCTGTGGGACTGAATGAAGTTGCTATGCTTTTGGCTACCAGGCCCCTTCCTGTGAGCCTTCTCAAAGGCAAAGGTTGTTTTTTACTGCTTGAGCTTGGCTGCTGCTCTCACTTTCCCCATGGCCACGGCCGCCTCTTGAGAGGATCAATGGTTGGTTTCGGCAGGAACTGTTTTATTTCGTGCTTTCGAACACAGTGGTCTCAGCTGTGTGCGGGTCTGCGTGATGCTGGGTATTAGAGCTGCTTTGATGTCTGCACTGATACATCTTAAGGCAGCTCAGGATGATTTTATGCAGTCACTCCAAAGGTGCTTGCACAATAAAAGGTGCTTTAGAAATGTAAATTCTGTTTAAGGACAGATTTTCCTCTGCTGGTCTCTCTTAATTCAGGATGAGGTGGTAAATATGTAGCATTTAATTAAATTTTGTAAAGGTTTGGAAATGAATTGCCATAAACATAAAAGATGTAATCAAATGTCTGCCTAATCCCCACCTTAAGGGCACATTAAATACAGAAAGAGTATAATGTGTTAGAGACTAGGATTGAAAAACTATGAGGATTTGGGAGCAGATCTTTTCTACTTGAAGCTTATAAATTATTTTACTTCAGGCTTAGGGATTTAGACATCTACATACAATAGAAAACCACGTAGCAGCCCAATTCTCAGTCAGCACAGCTGGCATCATTCTACTGAGTCATTTTAGGTACAAATCCATACGGCACAGCCTTGTGACGTGCGTTACAGCACGGTGTCCTGACGGGGTGTGACATGGGAATCATTCCTCAGTTCATCACTGAGTAGGGGGGATTCTTCTCTGAAGTCAATAAGTAATTAGAGAAAAGAACCTAACAGGTTTTCATTGTTGGAATAGAACAGGATGAAGAAGGGGATGTGGCATTACACAGCATCAGCTGGGGAGCTGGGCTTCCTTGGCTGCAGAGATGCCTTCTGCCATCTCCAGCTTCAGTCTGAAATAAAAAAAATAAAAAAATTCAGCCAGTTTTTTATCCTGAAAAACTCAGCAGGAAACAAATGCTGTTATCTCTCTGAGATTTTTTTTTTTTACCTGTGATATATTTTATTTCTCTCTAGAGAAATAAAATCAGGGCATGTTGGAACTGTCTGGCTCCAACTGCCATTCCCCCCCATATCCACAGGAGCCAGGCATCCCAAAGATCCACTTTTCCCCACGGAACTGCTGGACTCTCAGGCTATCCTCTCGTGGTGCCATATCAGGAGGACCATGCCATGGTTTTGTTTTGCATTTAGTGATATTTGTCATTGTTTGGTTTTGGATAGAAACCAGGTTGTGTTCTGTGGTCCAGCTGTGATTCCTGTTGTGATTTGTATGGAAATCAGGAATATTTCTCTTGGTGGAGAAAGAGCAGGGAGGTGTCACCAAAACCCCAGCTAGACCTGTGTCTTGCGACGCTTTACTGGTGGCAGCACAGCTTTGCATTCTTTGGGACCAAGGCTTAAGGATATGGGGTGCAAAGGGCTGCAGGGAGATGGTTCTCATGGATTGTGGTGGAGGTGGTGATGACAACCCTTAGAGGAGCAGAGGTGGTGGTAGGGAATTGCCCTTGATGCATCAAGGAACCAGCAAAGGATTAACTCATCCTCTAAATGACAGGGGAGGAAAAGAGCCTGGGCAAAAAGGAAGGGGCCAAAATACTGGTGACAGAGCTGAAAGTAGCCTGCTTAAAGGTAAAATCAGTCCCATGTCTTATACTGCAGGGCCCCATGGAAATGGGGAGGGCTTTCTTTTTCTGTTGAATTGGGCTTTATGCCACGTGAAAGAAAACATTTTCCCAACACCAAATGGAAAAATGCAAGGCAGACATCTTAAATGAACTGTTAAAGTAATAGAGCCGTGAAAAGAATACGTTTGCTGTGCACTGGGGTTATGCATTTAACAGATTTTTGACTATATGTGAGCTTTGCAGTTTGTAAAAAGTGAAATCTGCTGCAGAAACTCAGATTGTACTCAAGGCTGAAGGCAAACCTCAGGTTTCATTGCTGTTCCTGGCCTTGGCTTTGCTCAGGAGGAATGGACAGTATCTCTCTGTCCTCCTCAAATCTTGCTGTGATTTTCCTTTCCCCTTTAGCCCTCTCCTTGCTCTTTCTACAGATCTTTGGCAGTTTTGCTCATGCTTTAAAATAACCCAGGCTAAAAAGTGTGATTTGCGTTTCAGTGATTTTTGATTACACCCACGTCCTATATTTACTGCCGTTTAAATCATCTATGTTAGTTTGAGATGTGTTTCTTTTGAGCAAGGCAAAAAAACCATGACTCTGTTGCTAAGCGAAAGAAGATATTTATTCATCAGGGCACTTCTTCAGTACTGCGAGGATGGTAGCCATGGAGGAGGAGTGGAAGGAAAAGAACGGTTATGTATTTAAGCCCGTTCTGTTATTGTTGTTGGACTCTTGCCATATCTACTGATGGTCAGCAGATGTCTTTTTTCTCCCCTCCCTGCACTGTGCATCTTGGATTAGAGGTGCAGTTTGGGTTATGGTGCAGGGCAGCTGATCCCAGGAGCCTGGTGTGAAACCCAGAGGGTCCCTGGAATGATCCATGGGGCTTTGGAGAGTCCCACAGGCGTTATGAGGCTCCCATGTTTTGTAGATCTTTCCTCTCAGTCTCTCCAAAGACACTTTCTACTTCTTGGCTTCAGAATGTCCTTTTAAAAAATCCCATCAAATCAAAGCCACCGAGAGCCAAAAATGATGCACATGGCTGTGTTCTCTCCCCGAGCTGCTGCTGGGGGACGTGCAGCAGTGTTGTTAGCTGGCTCTTGCTGCGGGAAGAGGTTTTCCTTTCAGCTGTCATAGCAACAAGAAAATATTATTTTGATGGGGATCAAATTAAAAATTAAATTTGTCTCTTTCTTAGTAAGAAAACTGCTCACTCATGAAAAATATAAATCACTTTGATCAGGGTAGATGTCTTTGTAAGCACCTCTGTGGATTTCCAAAGTGGATTCTGCAAACGCCTCATGCCATATTATGTCTCTGCTGGGTTTATGTAGAGTGTCCCATGAATTTGAGCTTTATTTAACGTTAGGCTTGGGTTGAAAAACTTCCTTGGTAAAACTTCCTTTTTGCTTATAACCAGCCAAAGCGTGTGGTGGAGAAGTGGGGAAACAAACAGGTCTGAAAAGTGTCTGGAAGCAAAAGGAGTGGCTTGTCAAATGTAGCATTTCTAAGTTTTCAACTAAAAAACCAGACAAGCAAACATTAATTTGGTGGTTTACAAGATGCTCTGGTTCTTGGAATGCAAAGGTGAACATAGCCTGAGAGTGGAGGGGAGGGGGTTGAGTCAGGTAACTGGGAGAGTTTGTGACAGTGCTGGGGAGAGAACACTGTGACGGTCTCTCGCATGTGTTCCCACACCCAAAGTATTTCCAGTTTGGGGACTTTGTAAGCCATGGTGATTTCCAGGTATTAGGTGTCCCTGGGTGCATTTCTGTCCCGTAAGTTATCTTCTTCCTTTGAGCCCACATGGACTTCTGGCATCCACAGCATCACTTGCCATGGCTTGGTGCCCCTGCATGGAGGACCACCTTGCTTGGGTTACTCTGAACCCAGGTAACTTCCTTCAGCAGGGTCCACCATCCAGGTGGGGAAGCAGAGGAAGGGAGAGGGAAAGACCTTCCCAGTCTGCCCACAGGTCATTGCCAGCACCAGGGCTGCACTGATGGCCACGTTTCTTCTCAAAGCACTATTTGGAAGCTTGAGCAAGTTGTATCTCTTTCCCTATTGGCTTATAGTATAGCAGCAGTTGCAAATTTACTCAGCCAATCTCATTTTCTCAACAGTATATCTGTAATAAAGATTCCTAATAGATAAGGAAAAAGCTTTGTGGTTGGATGTAAAGCAAAAAAAGGAAAATGTTCTTCTTGGAAAGCATTTAAACATCACAGGCATTCTTCTGCAGAAGTGAACAACCCCTTGTCCAATGTTGTGCAAATAATTGGGTTTGTTTTGTTCAAGAGACATCCTGGGAGCTCAGATGCTTAGATGGTGTGTGGATGTAACCAGGTTTTTTGACTGCATGAATGACTCTGACCTGACATCTGACAGTGGAATACAATATATTGAGGGCTGCAGAAGGGCTGCAGAGGGCTGCTTTGATTGAGAATGATCTCCCAGATTTTGGTGACAAGGGGGGACCAGGAACTTCCTCCACGTTACATGGGATGTACAAAGTCGAACTGTCCATGAGAGGGGCTGTCCCACTGGCCATGTCCCTTCAGCTGCTCTCAAGACAGGCTCTGGCTCTGTGTTGCCAGAAGCAGGGGAAGAGGGAGAAACCATCCAGAAAATAACCAGGTTCACATTTTATACAAGTGACTGGTAGGCTTTGGGACATCTGAGTTTTCCAGGTGCCCAAGCCTTGGTGCAAAAATGGTGACATTGTGTAATGACTGTGCCACACTCTCACACTCTTCCACACTCATGCACACTCACACTCAAACACACTCACACAGTTACACATACCCACTCAGACGCACAGTTACACACACACACACTCACACTAACACACAGACACATTAACACTCACACGCTCCCTTAATCTATTAGAAAAAGCAATACTAAATTACATATATAAATGGCAACATCTGTTACAGAAGCCTGGTCCAGGCAAATTACTGCTTTAGACAGTCGGTGCAGATCCTCCTGTGATTTTGTGCTTGCCGGAGTCACATCATACCCGCAGCGCTTTTTTCCAGCTATGATAGGTGTGTCTTTTTTCTTTTACACGTACATCAAATTCCTAAAATAAGAGGAGTGTAAAAGGGAAAATTAACTTGAGTTTATTTTCCTCTGGAGTCCATGGGGCTCTGAAAGTTACTGTTAGAGGTGAAGTCATCACAGAGGAGGCTGTAGCCCTTGGAAGTGGGTGTGGGCGATGCTGCTCTTGCAGAAAGAGGGCTGGTGGTGGCAGTGGAGTCCTGGGCCAAGGGGACACAGACATCAGTGGGAAGGCTGGAGAAATCCCTGTCTACGCCTTGCCCGTGTCCATGATTTTGGCTGGATTGGAAACGGAGTATTCTGCTATATGTCCCTCCTCCAATGTGGTGGCACTGGCAGCAGAGCAGAACTGCCCTGGGTGCTCCAAGGTCCACCGTGTCTGCAGCACCATGCCATGGTGGGCTGGCTTAAAGTGCCCACACCACACCGGTAGCTGGATAGAGCTATTCTTTATTTTTACTTCACGTGAAAGAGAGTTGGATCCTTGTTACCTTGGAAACCAGCAGCCCCAATTATAAGGAGTTTGATTCACTGGATGTAAAAAGCTATATGATTCTCCTTTTTCTCTTTAAAAAAATAGAAATTAAAAATGCATTTCATAAAATGATAACCCCTTACATAATCTAAGGTTCATCCTGAGTGTTTTCTGTATGAGTGGTGTCCTAGAAATGTAGAAAATAACAGTTCTGCTGTGTCTGTAATGGTGAGCCACGCTGGGATCAGCAATACCATCCTTTGCTGCCCGCTGCTTGTGCTGAACCATGGCTGCCTTCAGGCCAACACTGAAAACAAATCAGTCATGGCATTCTCTATGATTTTCTTGGGGGGCTTTTTGGATGGTTGGTTGGTTTGGGGGGTTTTTTGTGTGTGCTTTGGGTTTTTTTGTTGTTTGTTTTTTGGGGTTTTTTTGTTTGGTTTGTTGGGGGTTTTTTGGTTGTTACATCATGTGCAGCACAAAGAGAGGCGATAAAGGCAGAGGGGCAGAGGTGAAAATATGTCCTGCTGTGAACTCTAGATTGCAACCAGGAAAAGAGCTCAGCACCGCTTGGTACAGAAAGGATTAAAGTCTCTGCAGGGCTCATGAATAGCCCCATTGAGCAACTGCTGGACTGGAAGCTAGGCAGTGGCTGAAGTGTTTTGCCACATCTGCTGGAATTTGCATTTTTCAGACAGCGGTGAAGTAACATTATGGTTTACAGCAAAACAGGATGTGAGTCAATATGTAAATATGTATGTAAATAAAGAATGCTGCATGTGTGCAGAGTGTCCTTTGCAAGTGGTCTCAGAGTTCATCCCCCCCAACCCTCTGTCCTTTGAGGGTAATAGCTGAGAACTGCAAAAATTAGGGAGTGTTTTCTGTCTTGGCTTCTGGCTTCTTTTACTTTAAGCTTGTAGCACGGGGACCATCCCATGCTGCTCAGAGCATTGGTTGTATTTGGGTCAGGAAGGTTACCGGGAGGGCAGAGATTTGCACATGGAATTGATTATTTTATTCCATTTTTAGGGTGTGCTTACTGCGTTTTAAAGCTAGAATTCGTCTTGTAACACAGGTATTTAAATCCTGGCCTGAAACTGTAGCTGAGAGGAGAGCATTTAGTATTTGCTAAATCCCTATTTCAAATAAACATGTGAGGGAGCAGCTTTCTGGTTTATTGGTGAAGAAACAAAGCTGATATTTTAGAATGTATTCAATTAAATTCTGCAGAGTGGGATTTCATGTTGTCTTGGTTTGAAAGACAGGTGTCTGCTAAGGAAGGCAGGAGCCTCCCTTGGAATATGCAACCTCCCTTCCCTACAAATTATTATAATTTAGAAATCAGGGGGCTTTCAGGCAAAGGTATGGGAAATAGGAATAACAGTTCTTATATATATAAAAAAACAAGGCAGGAAAAAAAAAAGAACAAAACTGATTTAAACTGACAGAGACAGATATGACCTGACCCTGCTAGTCAGGGTAGCAGTAGCAGTCCGATAAGGTGGTGGCTGCAGTCCTCCTGGAGTGAATGGATGTGGTTCTGTTGAAGCAGTGATCCTGTGTAGAAAGATCTGGTCTTCCTCAGAAGGTTCAGTGGTAGGTATGTAGCTGTTGTCCTCTGGAAATCCAGTGGGAAAAAGGCTGCTTGTGGTCTTCAAAAATCGCAGTTTATATCCAGGATGGGATGCTTGGTTTCTCCCTCTGGGTGGAGCATCTCACAGCGGAATGATGAGTCATGAGACAAGGCACTGATGGGCCATTAACAGGACATAGTCTTGAGGGAGGAGGCAGGGAGCACTGCCCCACCTGCTTTTAACAGCTCATGAAGATGGTGATAGAATACAGATGTGGGCACATCTTACATTGTAACCTAGGACATATGTGAAGATAAATACATTTAGAGCTGCGCCCCTTCAAGCATGAGAAGCAGGAACTGATGAAGAAGTGTTCAGCTGTAACTTCATCCATGCTTTTGACAAGGACTTTTTCCAGCCCTGGGTGTGGTCACTGATGCATTGGGAGCCTGTCTTCCACCAGGGAATGGCTGGCATGTTCTTCTTATATGGCATCATGGAAGGAGCAAGACTCATTGTGATAAGTTTATGCTTGGAGTTGATGATCTTAAGGGTCTTCTCCAACCTAAATGATTCTGTGAACCTATGATTGCCACCCTTGGTTGGGTCTGCATCATATGAATGAGAAACCAACGTGTGGGAATGGGTTGGTGGGTCACAGCAGCTCAGGGGCTTCGCTGGGGAAGCCTGGGCTGCCCTGTGGTCTCTCTTCATAGGCTGCACCCTCTGAGGCTCCAGCATCCTTCTGGCTGGGTGGCACATACTGGTCTCCAATCAAGATGCTCCTCCATGGGAGCGAGCGACTCTGAGCAACCTGGATAGACGGAATGCTTTCTATCCAGGCCAGCCCAAGGGTGGTTTGATGTGTTACTGCGCTTCCCTTTTGTGGGGATGATCAGCACCACCAGACACTCTTTAAGGCCTGGGGGAACAATTTGGGAGTGGGGAGGCAAGCAGCATTCCCTGTTTGCAGGAGTGGGATGGGTGCCTGCACTGTACCTGTATGCAAATGGTATGAGGGAGCTGGAAACCCCAAGGATGCTCATTCTGCAAATGTTTTTCAGTTAATGGGGTCCTGATACCCATGACTATGTGGCAAATTGTGTGCTTAAAGTTCATGCACAAATGGTTTATCAAAGGCAGCAGAACGGACTCCTGTGCTCGGTATTAGGTGTGTGTTTCAGTGCTTTTGTTGAACTGTAGAGAAAGCACCTAACCCCAGCCAGGACTTCAGATGGGCTTTTTCTGGACTGAAAGAATTTTTTGGCCTTTTAAATACCTCAGGATTTTCACAGCACATCCATCTCTGGTTTTAAAAACCCATCACCATGGTATAGCCTATCAATGTCTGACAGCTGTGACCAGGTAAGAATTACCATGTCTTGAACAGAATTTATGAAGCCACAAATTACCTTTTACCTATTGAAAATTAATGCAACACTAGTGGTTTTGGAGTAATACAAAGGAACGACAGTACTTTTTTCATTTAACAGTCAACTTGTGACTGATAAAATTTTTTAATGTACACCTCCCCAAATGTTTGGAATGTATAAATATATATTGCACATTAAAAAAATTTTAAAAACCATTAGACAAGAATAGCACATTAAAATGTATTTTACGTGTTTTTTCTTGGGCTCAGTTGGCCATATGTTAAAATAAACTTGAGCAATGGCAACAATTCTTGTTTGAGATTATGTCTTAATAAAATAGTATGTGGGTGGTAAGTACAAGCAGATACATTTCTGCACAAGCACTGGGATTCAGATATTTTATATGATGCTTATCTAAACTATCCCCACTGGGCAGCTTCCAGCTGCATCCTCTAGGTTAAGAAATGGTCCCATTCCCACTGGAGCCAGCAGGACCTCTCCAGTGGGATTGGTAGGATGTGCTATTGCAAGAGTGTGTGTCCTGTCGTGCCCATTGGGGGAATGGACCTGGGATGGAGCTGGGCAGCCTGTGCACCAGGAGCATAGTGCAGAGCTGCTCCTCTGAGAGCATCTTAGAGCTCCTGCATCTCCTAAAATCCTTGGTAGATGCAGTACTGGGACAGCAGGCAGGACCTGCAGGAGTTGGTGCCTCAGACAGACCATCGGGTGCAGGGGCTGGATGCAGGCACTGGGAGCATCCCACCCTGTTCCTCCAGTATGACGTGGAATGGTTGGAATGGGGAGGATGTCAGGAAGGCTGGATAATAATTGCATTTTCACCTGACCCTGGAGTAGTGAGGTGCCATGCAGCAGAAAATGAACAGTTAAGTCTGCATTAAAGACAGGGAGCAGTGTCCTGGTGTCACTGTCACCAGTCTAAAAGTTGGGAACGGGACTGGCTCTACCTGGGGTCAGTGTGGGGTCCCAGCCCCTCTGGCTCCCACCTCAGTGCCAGACCCATCTCTGTGCTGTTTATCTTCACTGCTGATCATTTACTTAACTTTGCACTTATTCAGGATTTAACTCTGCAGCCTGTTTTAATTGGTGGGGTTGCAGCATTATTGTGCTAAACTCAAGACAGATGGTGCTTGAACAGGGACCACATGCAAAGAGCACAGAAATGGTCCTGGCCAGCCAACCAAGCAGGGTCCTGTGTGGATACCGCTGGGTGGGAGCCAGCCCCGAGTCCGGGATGTTTTGCTGAGCTGCCTTAAACACCATGTGAGGAGAGGCAAAGGGAAGGGGCCATGCTGGATACAAGGGATAGCATCGCCTCTCCAGCTCACCCACCTCTATTTTCCTCATGGAATGGAGTTTTTCATAGAAGAGCAGTGCAGAGTTTGCCAGATCCAGCCCCATCACCTTGATGGAGAGCCTGTCATTTTTGCTGGAAGGAGGAGCTGGCAGGGCCCTGCAGTGCGATGGCTGGAGTGGTCTCTTCCCCTTGCAGGCAGAACGGGGAGAGAGGGCAATGCCAGGCAAAGGCTTTCTAATTGAGGTGATGTAACTGTGGCCGGACATCATTAGCTCAGTGCGCCAGTTGCCATGGCATCTGGCACATGTTGGCATGAGGGCTGGGATAGCACTTTGCCCAAAGGCTCAGACAGTTTGTTTCATTGCTTGGAGCACAGAAAGGGGCACAGGGATGATTCTCTACCAGGAGATCCCAAAACTTGTGCTCTTCTGCAGCACCTGCCCCAGGACCCCTCAGGGCATCACACATCAACCCAACCTATGTGGCTGTAGTGGCGCTCAGATAGTCACTGTATCAGTGTCTCTCTGCACATCCTGACAGCTCCTCCTGCTGTTGTCGAGTTGAGGGCAAGGAAGGTGTAATCCTGACTGCAACAAGGTGAGGCTCCTCACAGTGCTCACAGGACTCTCTTAGAAGATGCTGGTAGAAATTAAAGGGAGGAACTCTCCTAAGTGCTTATGAGGAGTGGTGAGTGAGCTGGGGGGGCTCAGCCTGGAGAAAAGGTGGCTCAGAGGGGAGCTTATCACTCTCTACAACTCCCTGAAAGTGAGGGTCAGCCTCTTCTCCCAGGCAACAAGCAAGAGGACAAGAGGAAAAGGCCTCAAGCTGCACCAGGAGAGGTTTAGATTGGATATCAGGAAATAATTGTTCACTGAAAGGTTTGTCAAGCATTGAACAGGCTGCCCAGGGAAGTGGTTGAGTCACCATCTCTGAAGGTATTTGAAAGTAAAGCAGAAGAAGCACTCAAGGACATGGTTTAGTGGTGGGCTTGGTAGTGCTGGGTTAATGGTTGGACTTCATGATCTTGAAAGTTTTTTCTGACCTAAACAATTCTGTGATTCTATAAACTTGTTCTCTCCTTGAAATGATTACAAGCATCCTGGGCACATGTTTTTATGGTGCTTGCTTTGCAGCTGGGCTTTTTCCTAAGGTGTAGGTGCCCTCCCTTCAGCCCATGCCACTAGTTGTTGGAGATGTTGGGCAGAGCACCCTGAAGAGATGGTCTTGCAACTAAGAACACGTGTTGGTGACCTCAGACTATGAGAGACCATGATTCACCTGAGCCCTCTGATGATATTAGAGATTTAACCACTTGAATTTCTTCAAACCTCCGAAGAAGGAAGGAGCCACTGGTGAACAGAATTGTCCTCTCTTGTCCAGTCCTGCAAGCAGGCAGTAAAGCTGGTGGACAGTGGTTTTGTGAACTGCCAGGAGAGCCAATAGAATGTGCTGACCATGTGAAAGTGCAGGGTTGTGCAAAGGCTTTCTTGTCTCTCTTATGGAAACTGGTTTGCAAGTAGAAACAGTTCTGCACTTAGAAGCTCATCTGTCTGTGACTAGGTTGTATGAAACACCTTCACACCTTCCTTGGACTAAATGCAAGGTAACAAATGCTGGGATGCTGACAGCCAGATTAAGGGTGATTATCACAGGATTTCAGGAGAGTTAACATGACAGTAAAATCAAAAAGAAACCCTGGGAAACAGTAAGAAGCACAACAGGAGAAAACCCATCCTGTCAATCTTTGAAATGGCTGAGTGCTTGGTGTGGTCCAGTCAAAGTGGCTTGGGAAGCGGGAGCAGATCCAGGGCTGTGGACCTTGGATACATGGCTGGATGGGAAAGGCAGAATCAGGTATCTATCTTGAGGTGTAACTCACCCAGTGTGAAATAAAACACAGTCCTGAATTGTTGGTTGTGCTGCAGCCAGGGTGCTCTTATGTGCATTTTTATGAGGCATTTTATCTAGAAGTACTTTTTCTCTCGAGGACCCTTTAAATTGATTTTCCACATCAACTTATTTTTATAATTGCATCATGTTTACTGATTCTGGATCATGAACTTATAACATCTGAATGCTGTAACTGCGAGGCAGCCAGCCTTTCTGGGGAAGCTGCCTTAATAAATACAGTACAGGGGAACAATAAGGCCAGTTAATTAGCTTGCACCCAGCTCAGTAACAAAGTGACTCACAGGGTGTTTATTCAGGGAGTTGCACCTTACCCTGGGCTATGCTCAGGGTAAAGAAACCCACTGTTGAGGGGCAGGCAGAGGAGAGGTTACCTTATTTCAGTCGGCCACAAGTCTGCTGGTGCAACATGAAAAGCAGCAGAATGGAGCCAATGTTCAAAGCTGAAGTCTGAAATCTCTAAATAGTAAATGGAAGTAAACAGGAATAAGAAAAAGAAGAAAGCTCTTTATTGAAATTTTGATAAACAGCTGAAGTAATGCAGATGAAAAGTGAGAGAGTTTGTTGTCATTAGTGAAGTAAACAAGGGTTAGACAAGATTTTAAGTAATTTGACCTATAGACTTTTTCTTCTTTTGTACTCGTTTGAGTTGCCTGGTCAGTCATTCAGGGAATACCATTTTACTGGAGAATATTGGTTTTCATCACATCAGCTGCTGATCTATGGTGCAAATCTCTTGCCATAATATTGTAACTGCCATTTCACTCAATTCCTCTGACAGGGTTCCCACCAACTGTGGGGTAAAATGGTGACAATAAAGCAAAAAGCTGTCCTGACCTTGCCACAGTCAGACGTTTCCACTCAGAAAAATGTGCCTTTTTAGAACCTCTTGGGACTGGCAGAAAATGGGTTTGCATTTTGGGGTGGCTCATGGTGCGTGAGGAGCCTTGCCTGGCATGGCAAGGTGCTTGGAGCTCCAGCAGCTCCCTGGTAGCAAGCTGGGGTTCCCTCTGATTTACACCCCATCAAACCTTCCCACATTTCTCAGATTTTCTGCCAAAGTGTGGATGCAAAGTTTCACAGGGCTTGGTTCAGGTGTTGCACTCTGTGTCTGTCATTAATAAACAGTATTTACATAAGTAAGAGGGTGGACTATTGCTCACAGCCCTCATTTGGTGTAGAGTAGCTCTCCACTAATGAACTGTTTATGTCAAAGAGGAAAATAATGTTTAAATGAAATGGATAAGCAAATAACTGGATTTGGCAAACAGATGTGAGAAGTGGAGTAAAAATCAAATTGTGGAATTGTAACAATAGGTAAAATTTTGTCAGGATTCAGTGTCCTAGTTTCCCATCACCTCTGGTCCAGCATCCAGGCAGACAGGAAGAGCAGGGATGTGGTGACTTGCCCCACAGCAACCCAAGCAGCTTCAGGTGGGAATTTCAACCCATAGTGAACATTTCTTTAAAATCACTGACAGGCAGGAAATTTTTCAGGAACTCTGAGAACAACATGTCAATGGCAACAAAGCAAGTTTTTAGTTATGAGGAGTGGAGAACAGTGTTTTACTCCCAGAGTCTGTTGCTCTAACACACAAGTTTGTACCGGGATGCTTTGCTAATGTGATTTATTACCAGCCTCATTATTTTATGGCCTTTCTAAATAGTATTTTATTAATTCCAACTGTTTGTTTGGTGCCTTTGAAATAGAAAAAGAAAGAGCCAAATCTGACAGTTCGATAGTTTGATGTATTTATTGAGATCTCTGTACTCTGATTATCCCTCCCTCCAGCTCCACAGTGGGTTTCTTTACCCTGAATAGGGGTTTATGTACTGCACATGGAAGTACTATAAAAATTAAAACAATTTTACATTTGTTTTTCCTGCTGTCTGAGCTCCAGCATTACAATCCATCCCAGCCATCCAGAGCTGGGAGAATTTTTGGGGGCAAAAGCAAGGTGTGGCAATTCAATTCAAATTCTTTTCTAAGGCAGAAAGCCACGTGCTGCGTCGGTAAAATACCTTATGCTTAAAAGAAAAATCTTGGTACAAAAGAGGCACAAGTTAAAGAGGAGCAGTCATAAAGGCTCCGTGGAAAAATGTAAGCAAGATATATGATATGTGCTATAGATGTACTGTATGTGTAGATACTATTCTTATTCTTTTTTACTAGTGAGGTTTTTTTCAATCTCTGTTTACCAGTGGTGTGGTCCAGTCTGGAAACCATTCTTTCAGACGTGCATCTCTACACAACAGATCACTATTTTGTTGTTTAATATGAGCCCAGTTCCCCCGAGCATTCAGTATATCCAGGCACTGGATGTATTTCTTGTCATCTATATTGCTTCATTAATGCTACACAAACTGACCCTGTAGCTGTGCAGCTGCTTTTGTGTGCCTGGTGTCACCTCCTGCAGCCAAACGAAGGCGTGTGCTGGGGAACCCAGGTCGCAAATCTGGGTATGCAATGTAAAATATGGGCTTATGGGGCTGTTAACCACCACAGCCTAATTAAAGTTGGACTCCCATTTTCTAACCCTCTGACCCAGCAGATTGCGGGAGGTTTTTTGTTTTGCTGGGTTTTTTCTTTAAAAAAAAAAAAAAAAATCAAAATAAGCCTCAGATGAGAAGTCTGAAGAAAGGGTACTTCTGTGATGGCTGAAGGGTCACTGGGTGCTGGCTGTGTAGATGTACCTTGGAGTACTGGATGGGGATCATGTGCTTAATTTGAGGTACTCACCTGGGGCCTTTTCTTTTTTGCATCCATGGCACTGCACAGATTTAAATGAACCCTAAACAATTCTCCTTAAGATGCGAATGACTTTTTTCCAGATGTAATAAAAGTGTGAACTTTTTCTGCTGATGGATAAGAGAACATGGGAAGTTCCCAGTGTGGCTCAATGTGTAAGGGAACCTCACTCCTCCAAAAAGGAGAAAAGAGAAGTCAAGTCCATATGGAAAGCACTGTTGGAACCGGGAGGAGGGCAGAGGTGTGCCTGGGCTTGACCTTGCTGAAATCCAGAAGGATTTGTTATCTCAGTGAAGAAGCTTTTGAGCCTCTCTCCGTGTTTGTCTGGGAAGAGTGATGTGCACCCAAGGAACCATAGAAACAACAAATAATAACGGCAGCACTAAATGGCTTGCTCTAATCAAAAGCAGACTGTTGTGGTTATATTTGAGCACTGTCATTACAAGAAACTCTGTAATGAGGGGTTTTTTTTTTTCATTTTTCATTTGCATTGAATTCCTTGTATTAGCATTAACATCCTTCTGTGGAGCCCAAGGTA
Source organism: Corvus hawaiiensis (assembly GCF_020740725.1). Taxonomy (NCBI): domain Eukaryota; kingdom Metazoa; phylum Chordata; class Aves; order Passeriformes; family Corvidae; genus Corvus; species Corvus hawaiiensis. Next base: position 9,554,734 of record NC_063223.1, read on the forward strand.
TTTACAAATTCGATGGTGCTGCTTCAGTCTTGTGGGAAGATTTTCAGTTCTTATTTAAATCACCCAAGACAGTTACGCTAGTTGGAAGCATGAACTACTTGGATAATAGCACACATAAGCTTTGCTGTTGATGAGTGATCTGTAAAGCCTTTGGAGACCCAGAGTACTGATACATAACATATGTAATATATATAATATGTATATTGACTCACTGTGTTGTGATTGTGATGCCAAATGCCCAAAGCATCTGGGAAGGTAAAGATGGACCATCCTTCTGCTAACAGCAAGTGAGGCTTTGTTTTCCTCATTTGCTGAAACCCCTCTTGTAGGAAACTTTGGATTTTGATAGTTAATAATTGGGTTTATTCATAAGATAGTGCTCTTATTAATTGAAATGTGAGTTGCCGAAAGTACTATGGTTGATCTTCTCTTTGTAGGGGTAGAAAACATATCTCAGACTCGTGTTGACATTCTGTAAGTAGATTCTGCTGTGGCATTAGTTTTGTTTGCAAACAAGAAGCATGTTTACAATGAAAGGAGCCTATCCCTAACTGCTTGGCATAAAAGCATGGCTCAGGATTCGTAGGGGGTTGTCCTCTTTCTCACCTCACAGTTACCACAGTGCCTCTGTTTCATGATGACTTCACCTCCATCTCTGACAGCTACTCAAAGGCAAACTGTCCGCGAGCCTCTCACCTCACCAAGGGGTGAGCAGGAATCGTATCTGCTCCTGGGTCAGTTATACTAACAGATAATCCCACCTTGCTGGTGCATTGCATGGATTTGCAAGCCTTAGTACTACAGAGGTGATGGCTGAGGGTTTGATGTTACGTCAGTCAGCACCTAGACTCTGCCCAGGTCCTCTGAAAAAACACTGTAAAAAAAAAAAAGTGTAAAAAAAACCTGGGACAGCCAGTCTGCCAAGGGGCTTCCCAGAGGGATTGAGTTGAGGAGAAGGTAGTGCCTTGGAGAAGTGCCTCCTTATTTCTAGGGACAGGTATAATGTGGTGATCCAGACTGATTTGCCTTGGGTTAAAGCATAGAAGAACCAGGATTATTTCCTTTGGTGGAGATCCCAGCCCACAGAGGGCATGCGGTGTCCTCCAGTAAAGCACAACAGTGAATGTTTAAGGGAACATTACAAGTATTTTAACGACTTTTTCCGAGTGTGTTTGTCCATTTCCTGATCCTGTTTATGTCTGATGGCCCTTTAAAAGCAAGGAGACTCAGAGAAACCATACACGAGCAGCATTCCCCAGTCTAACAGAGAAGGACAGAGCTGCTCTGAAGTTTCCAGAAACAAAATTGCAAAGCCAATTCAAGATTCTTTGGTTCCAGTCAAAATTTTGCATCCCAGCCAGTTGAGCGCTGTGATTGCCCTGAGGAGAGAACAGGGTCCCAGGCTGGGGTGCGATGAACAAGGACTTGAGGTGTTTCGCGGGAATGTTTCTCCAGCAAACCCCCCTTATGGGAGAAAGGCATGGCTATCTGCATCCTTGTCATGTTTTGGTGGTGCACGAAAGCTCTTTTGTACTGGTTTTTCTCCTCTCCCTGTTTTTGACTCCCCAGCCTCCCTTAGTTTAGTGGCACTGTTTCCACTTGATCATTTCCCAAAAAAGAGTTGTCAAAGCAAAATCTCTTCTTGTTTCTGCATTACTGTGTGATCACGCCATCTGTCAAGGTCATCCTTCATCAACTGAGACATGGGGTCAACACCCTGGACCAACATGTCTGTACAATTTAGCACATGCTTAAACTGGAAATGGGAAGTCTCCTTTTCAGGTCAAGATATTTCTTTAGTTTTCAAGTGTCCAGAGAGCTTGCTGAGTTTTGGAATATTTGGATCTTGTGTCAGCTTTCATTCTCTTTGGCATCCAGATATTAATTATGGATGAACCAAGCAGCGATGCTGACGAGCCCATTTCCACACATAAATGCATATGAAGAATAAATGAGTATCTTGGCTGGAGCAAGCACACGCTCCTGCTCTGCTTATGTGACTCCGCATACCTTTGAAATAGATGCAAATCCACGTGTCACCATGTCACCGTATGTTCTCAATATATTGAGCATATGTGTCTTGGAAGATGGAAATAATAGAATCAAAGTGTAATTCAGAGCCAGTTGTTGTCAGTCCAACTTCATTTATCATCATCATTGTCCTTATCAATTGTGATTCTGACTGTGGGCTGCTGTTGGGCAGATACTGACTCTTTTGTGGACGGTACAATTGATGTGTTTGGTTGCAGCGCAGCCATTTTGGCACAGTAACATGAGCAATGAAATTCCTTTTTCATAATATTGTTTTTCTGCTGTTCATGTATATGGCATCTTGGAAGTAGAATGTAATTTTGCACATGATTTTTTACATTGTAGAGAAATAGTCCAAGAGTATTTGCTATTAACAAGATGTTTTTTAGTGGGAAACATCTCCGTAGACCCAGACTCAAGTTTTCATAGCTGTGTGTTCAGTAACTACCAGTTGTGCTCATTTAAGCAGATTTGTCTCCAACCATTCCCTTCAGTTCATGTTTATTAGGATGATTTGTTTGGTTGCGAAGCTTGGAGGATTTCAGTCAACCAATTTGAAATAGGAAATAAGGGGATAATAAATTTTGCAGAAGTTGATGCGTGATCTGTTTCAGGTACAGGGATTGCTAACTGTTTTTTCAGACGTGAACACAGCTGAAGCTGTTAGACACAATATACTGCTGCAGTAGATTTCTTCCGCTGCCTCTTCCTGCATGCACAGATGTAGCCAAGTCCAAGACACACACGATTACTCACACAATCAATTCCCCTACCTCTTGGGACAGGTGGCTGGACTAAGGGACCTCGCATGAACCCTTCTTTTCTCATGATTAGTTGGTTGAAACACTGACTTTGTATCTTGTGCGCACATAGTTTTGCAGCAGGCTACTAGTCTGATACCATTCACTGCTCTTGAAAAGATTTGCAAAGTGTTAACCGTTCATTAGAGATTAACTACTGAATTCTGTGGTTGTTCAAAGTTCCCAGCAGCTGTTGGCTTTGAATCTTCTGGATACACATTGCAGAAACCACTCTCTTCCCCAGTAATCATTATAGCAGGGAATATCTTGGCCCCGCCTGCTTTCCAATGCTGTCTGTCACTGCCTGGGTTTCTCCATTGGCACATGAGCGTTTTGCCACCTGCTGATATCTTAAATACTGTTTTGCACACAGGTGGGCAGAGTCCTTAAGAAATTACTCTAGCACTGTTGTATTTATCACAAGACATGAAAATTCAGCCTTTTCCTATATTGTCCTTATACATCATAGTCTTCTGTTGGGTTTTTGAAAGCCAACTGTGTAATGCACAGTTGGGCTATCAGTAAAGATACCCAACACTTTCCTGCAGTGGCTAGAGAGAATTGTTTTGAACATCTCTGTAGATGGTTTGATAAACATGCTTAGTCTATCATCCCTCCCCCTCTGTTTCCTGTAGTGATAATGGATTGTAGAAACCTTAATGAATAAATTCAGGCCAATCCATCAAATAACCAACTTGAAAAACATTGTGTCTTTCCCTCGGCAAACAGATGCCAGGTATTAGGGCTGTGAGTCACAAACCTGAGTGAATTTTATGGGGAGGTTCTCATCATTCCCAGGGCCTTTGCCAAGAGTTGTAAAATAAATTCTCCTCATTAATTTTAATATGTCATGAAATCTCACGAAGTCATGGCATTCTGGGCAGATTCATACAAAAGCTATAAAATTCACATGTGCCATATGTTACATGAGCACCAAATGGGATGCCTGGGAATCAATATCCTTTTAAATTTGGCTTCAGCAGTGATTCATGACATGCTCGTCCCTGATGAGAACCTTGATTTTGCGAGTGGCATTATTTCAATGTGCATTTGCTCTGAGCAACTGGTCATTGGACTGGATTTATGAAATCCTCCCATACATGGTGTTTGCTGGCTGTTTCAGCTGCCTTGGTTTGCATGGCGGCATGGTACCACCAGTGAAGCTTCATTCACTCTGGGTTAAATAGCTGGGCTCAGTTGGCCAGGTAGGTGCTTTGGTGCAGACCTGAGCTCTTTGACAACTGCTTCCACACTAATGAGCCAGCTCTGGTTTCTGCATTAAATCCACCTGTTTTGTTTTCCTGCTAGCAGCCTCCCCAGGCTCCTCACATTTATACAGCCCTGGCTAAAAGCAGGTTAGAGTGTATCCTCTCTTGGTCCTCCTGACTCTAAAAAGTTTATTTGGGAAGTGCTCTACCCAGTCAGCATTATCAGGTGCTGTTTGTAAACTTACAATATTAAACACAACTATACTTTGGATATTCCTCCAGTGTCTGTGCAAATGTCTGTAAAAGCAGTCTGCGCCAGCTGAGTTTGGGGGGTTTCATTATTTTTTTATTTCTTTCCTGAAAACCCTGGCAGCATCAAGGCTGGACTGTGCCAGCATAGTCACAGGCAATGCTTGCTACCTGGCTCTGCATTTTGCCCTGCCTTTCCTCAGATGCTGCATCTGTTCATGTATCTCAGAGCCATCCATCATTTCTTAGGTCTCAGCCCGTCTCACCCAGACTGCTTTTTGGAAGAGGGATGCTGTGAGGAGCCTGGGCATTTTGACATGGTGGGCTCCCTTGGCATGCCAGGGTCCCCCGCAGTGCCTGCATCTTGCAGCAGTGGATCCTGGGTCCCTATGCCAGCCCCAGCCCCAGCGAGGTGGCCAGGGTAACTTTTATCCTGCCACTAGCAGCAAAACAATGATGTGGATTGTTTGTGTTGTGCTGTCCTTGAACGTGGATTTGAGATCCACCCTTGACAGAGATGTTTTAATTATAACTGTCTTAATGCACTTTTAACCTGGAGGTTATTCTGCAGCTCACAGAATGGTTTTAAAAATTCTATCTCATGGGGTTTCCTGTGTGCTGGGGTTTAGTGCCATTAACAAGAAGCGCAAAACTATGTGGTTTTTTATTCCTTTGTTTGCTAATATTTAACATAACAGTCTAATGTGCTTAAAATAGCCCATGTTCTTCCTAAGGCACCAATACAATTTATTTCTTAAATAGTTAGTTTTCAGGTTTTTAGGCTGCTGCTTTTTCTCTGAAGAAACAGGTCTTCAGAGAAAGAGCTAAAAAAAAAAAAAATCCAGATACAGTTACTATGTAGGAAAGAGGGGATTAGTTGGCAACATACTTAGGTTTTTTGTAGAAATAAGCGCATGAGATGTGAGTTCTTAGCCCAGTGGAAGCGTAGTTGCTGCTAGCCAGCATTTTGTACTCTTTGCATGCTGGTTTCATAGCACTGTAGATGCCCAGGGATGGTGTAAGCAGACCCAAGCCCTGGCTGCTGTGTATGTACAAAAGAAAACAGAGCCCAGCACTCTGGATTGACACTGTGAGTTTATGCGTGTCTCTTGGATACCTCTTAAAAGTTCCCCCAAAGCATCTAATCAAGGCAATCCAGAAGCAATTAAAAGCCTGCAGGTGTCTGTGCCACAGAGTGGGTGTGGGCACTGATGAGGAAAGCATTACGAAGCAAACAGGAGAAAGGCATTGGGACTGAGGTACAAAATAGAAAACATGTCAAGTGCGTGGATGAGAGCATTGCCTCCCATTGCAAAACATGCCTGAATCCCTGTGCAGCCCCTTGCTGCTGCCTGGCTGCAGGGAGAGAGGGGAGAAGCCAATGCTGGGAGATGAATGGGAACCCCATGGTACTCATTAGCCATCGGGGGGAATTAGCCATGGCTGGGATCTCACTCATCCCCTGGGCATCCTCGTTCCCTGAGCATCCTTGTCCCCTCCTGTCTTTACTAGGCAGTGGCTGCCCTGCAATGGTTCTCTCCTCTGCAGGCCTTCTTTGTCCCCTTCGTGGTCCAAGACAAAGACTGGCAGGACAAAGGCAGGGCTGGGCTTTGTGATAGTTCTGCCATATCGTTGGTGCTGGGCAGGCAGTTTCCTTGCAGGCAGCTCTCTGGAGGGAATAGAGTCATCTGGAGGGCTGAGGCGTACATTTTTGCCTTTGCTGCATGACAGTGGGGTATCACTTTAAACAGGTTTTCTTGATACAATTTCCACTCTTCACTATCCCCTTGGGATTTTGGCGCATGTGAGGCAGGCGGAGTGGGTTGCCTCGGAGAGAGACGGATGCAGGACTGTGCCTGCTCACCTGTCTGTATCCCCAGGGGCACATCACTGGCTGTCTCACTCCTGGCACAACACTGTGGCATCCCGCCCTGGCATTATCTGCCTGCAGTGCTGGAAACCTCACGAGACTGAAAGAGTGGAGAAAAAAAAGATGCAGCTCTAAAAGGGGCATAGGGTTGTCACTGTGCCAAACCCACCAGGGCTGAGTGGGAGTTCAGCTGGGACCCTGGTACAGATCCCTGCTGTGGGATGAAGATGTATTATGGGGGTGTTGGGAGGAAATTCTCCAGCAAACGATGTGGTTGCAAGAAGGAGAAGAGGAGGAGAAGCCATCCATGGTTCAGGCAGCCAGCCCCAGAGCTACTGGAATTTTTCATCCTTCCCCCTGTCCAGGGACACTTGCTTGAATTTTCTGGTGGTATTGCTGAGATGGGTCGTTCCCAGCTGTCAGGATACTTGGGGGTTAATCTGAGCATTTCTCCGCTCTTTCAGCAGAGGGACAGCAAGTCCTTGCTGTGTTTTGTTTTTAATATAAATTGGCCAGTTCAAGTGAAGCAATGTCAGAAAAAGCATCTTCCAGTGATAATATGATTAATTCCTGCTTAAGGAAAAATAACAAAAAGAGTTGGGTACTTTTCCCCTTTTTTTTTTGCCATTACCTGGAGATGGTGTGACAGTAAAGAACCTATGATTAATTGCACCAAAGGAATTATAATAGACACCTTTTCTTGGCACCATCTGTATTTTGTAAGATTTTGCTGTTATCTTGTTGGCTCCATGCAGAAAAATTATCTTCAAGACCACTGTAAGGGATGTTAACTTCCTTTCCTTATTACAGATTGATCTTTGATATCTGCGTTTCTTCAGGAGCTCTTTTATTCCCACAAATGGTACAAACCTTTTGCTTTTTTCCATATACTGCACTTAAGTAGTTCAATACCTTTGGAAGCCCATATAGGAACATTTAATAAAGACTCGATGATTGCTGTATTTTGAAGGTTATATGATATGAGAAACCATATATTGTTTTAATAGCTGAATATATTTATGCTGTTGATTTCAGATAAACCAGTATTTTTTTAATAAGACAGAGAAATTATACCTTCTTTTTGTTGTTTATATCCACTAGAGTGTGAATATTTTCCCATCTGTGGTTTCCAGTTAAATGGATTTTCAATCTCTCTCAAATTTCTGCTCAAGTCTCAGCAATGTTTGCTTAAGAGTAATCAGAGTATTACCCAAATCTCTGTTCAAAGCAACAGTGACCTTACCAGTGGTAAGCAATAATTGCATTATTTTCAGAGATGTAGGAAGATTCACTGTAATAACAAAAGAAGAAATACCAAATGATAATACCACTTGTCTTCAGCACTGTAAGCCACAGCACTTTCCTCAGGATAGTTTTAATAGTTTAGCATATTATGGATACTGAGTGAGAAAGGCAGAGATTTGGGGAATAGATGCTGCCTTGCAGTTTGGGGTGATGCATATTGTTGGGGTTTTAGGAGTTCCCCTTTTGGTTTTTTTTCTCTTTTAAGGAATTTTCCCCATATGTGTTGCTAGGAGACAAAAACGACTGGATACTTAAGAGAGACAAAAGACCTGGCCACAGCTCAGTGGAGGGGTCCAGCTGGCTACTCTCTTTTACCTGAGGTTTTCTCATGTAGGGCAGAGATGCCTGAGATTTGGACTGGGAAGAAGGGGTTGGGTGGAGATCCTAGGTCTCTTGTTCTCTTGGCGTTGGGAGGGGAGAGAGGCTGCAGTGACTGTGGGGACGATTCATCACCACTGCAGGGTTCTGCCTTCTGCTGCCTTCCTTCTACCGTGAGTGGAGCTCTGCTTGCTGGAGTAGCCGTTGCACTGGGGCCCTATTTAACACCCTACCTCACTAAAAGAGGGACTTTTTTTCCACTGTCTGCTGGGGTGCCTCGGGGGAAAACTCCGGGATCCCAAGACCGCCTTTCCCTGCCCTGTTGAGAGCCAGGCTGCAGCTGTCCTACCCCCACCGTTCCTTTGCCACTGCTCCGAGCCTTCGCTACACGGTAGCTCCATACCCCCTGCCTGCCGAAACATCCCAGAGTTCCCGCTACAGATGTGGAGTTTGATACATGTCATCTACCACCCAGGATTTTGTGCTCATGCCTGCCATTTCAGTTTGCTTCTCCCGAGGGTCCTGATGGGGCACCGGGATCGGCTGCCCAGGGGTTTGTGAGGCTTTTGTCCCATCCCTTCCCGGGATCCCAGGCCGCCGGTGCCGCGTGCTCCCCGAGCTCGCTCCGGAGCGCCCCCTGCAGCCGCGGGGGAACCATCGCACCTGCCCTGCTCACCGGGAGCCGCCAGCGCCCCTGCCGGCTGCGAGCGGAACTGCACCCGAGGGGAAAGGGCCCGACAGCCGAGAAGGCTGGGACTGGGTTTGTCGTTCTGTTCACTGTTACTGCCATAGTTATTGTTGTTTGTTTGCCTTGTTATATATATATGTTAGTAAAGAACTGTTATTCCTGTTCCTCACTGTTGCCTGAAAGCCCCTAATTTCAAAATTATAGTAATTTGGAGGGAAGAGGGGTTACATTTTCCATTCCAAGGGAGGCTCCTGCCTTCCTTAGCAGACACTTGTCTTTCAAACCAAGACACATGTGGTTATGGCGGGGGGGGTTCTTTTATCATAAAATCCTTATGGTTGGAAAAGACCTCTAAGATCACAAGTAAAACTGTTAACTCGGCACTGCCAAGTTCAGCACTAAGCCATATCCCCAACCACATCCACATGCCTTTTTGTTGATTATTATTATTATCATCATTGTTATTGTTGAAGTACTTTTTTCAGGGTGTGATGCTCTGTATGTATAAAACTTGTACCCAGGGCAGTGCTCACCTGCCTGCAAGGTAAGTTTCAGCAGGTGCTGCCTTACTCCAATAGTGTAGACACAGGCACAGCCCAAAACATCAACACTGGTTGATGAAGGGGAGCTTGGTGGCTCCCTTGCTGGCTGGGACACCTCTGTGTCCCAGGTCCCTGCTGCACACAGCCTGGCCCTGGGGTGCAGGAGCACCATTCTCATGCAGATGCTAGTGGGGTTTCCTCCAGAGAGGCTGAGCTGCTGTGAAGACAAATTGGAAACCATTTGCAAGAGCAAATCCATACCGGCCCAGTGTCAGGTGAGCCTGATTGCCTCCCTCTCTGCTTTTAATTGTAATGAGTTATCTGGCTCAGTACGGCAGGGTGCCAAGACTCTTGACTGAAACTTGTGTAATTCACGTAAGTGTTTACATAAAAGCCAAATAAATGTTAAGCTTCCTACAGATTCCAATATACATGAAGCCTTGTTTGTATTCAGTTTGGGAGACTGGGGATGCAAAGCAGCCCATATGGCTGTGCATTGGAGCAGGGAATGTGTGTGTCTGTGCATACACATGCACAGGTCTCTTGTGGCACTTACAAACAGGGTTCAATGGTCAATGGTGGACATGGTAGTACTAGTTAATGGGGGGACTCGATGATCTTAGAGGTCTTTTCCAGCCTAAATTATTTCATGAATGCACATGTTAAAATAAAAATTTTGACCTTTAGTTTTCCCCTGGCATGGGTTTTGTAGTGATTTGTCTGGTTAGCTCGCCAAAAACAGAATTCTGCATAGTTTTGGTTTATTAAGAGAAGCTCAAGGGCACAGGGGAGTTTTTTCCTCTTGACCACTGAAAAAAAAAGACTTGTGCCATCGAAGCTACCAGTGTCCATTGATGTCCTCCTGTTTGCCCGTATCATGCTTCTAATTACTACAAATGAGTCTCCTGCAACCCAGGCTGCTGTGTAGTTCTAACCAAGTCTGCACTCCAGATGGGATCCTTTCTAGGCAAGACCTTGGCAGTGTCTGTCCCCATGCTGGTGACAGGGAGCATGTCACACAAGTGGGATGAGATGTTCGTCCTGACCTGTGATGGCACCTGGTTGTGGAGCAGAGCTCCCTTAGCCTGGCTGTGCCCTGGTGCGTTGAGAGGTGACCCTTGGCTCTAACACAAGGTCTGGCCCTGCGGAGAACCAGCCCTCTTGGCTTCCCCTTGACCTGAGATGAGCTGAAATTTGTGATGCTGCACATCAGCCAAGCCCTTGTTGTTGGCCTCCTGATGAGGCCAGGTTTGCTTTGAAATAACCAAACCAAACCAGGTTGTTAGAAATTTTGCATTAAGATAATTCCCCGGGCACAGTGCAGTCAGGACATCTCTATACCTGGATGTAATTTATTTTCAGAAAGCGTGTTTAGGCGTGTAATGACCTTATTACCATGCCAGTTGCAGCCTTGCCTGTCTAAGGGTATTAAATTGTTTTCATTCCCTGTGCATTCTCTGTGGATAGGGCAGAAGGAGGAGAGGAAGGGAGGTCACGTGATGGGAAATAATAAAGGATGCTGAGGCAGAAAGCAAAGTGCCTGTCTTGAAGCATCCATGTAAGAGTCCCTCCCCAAAGCATCCCAATATTTAGGGAACCTGCAGTGTTTTGGAGCCCTTTCCTCCAAAGAGGAGAGACAGCTCCTTCCATTGCCTTCTGAGGAGCCACAATTTTTAACTCTCTTAGGTTTTTCTACTGAAAAAAGAATTTGTTTGAAAGGCAACCTAAGCTCCCCTTCATCAAATGTCTGGAAGCTGGGGATTGAGGAGGGGGATTGAGGCAGTGTGCACACTGCCCCTTCCTAGCTGCTTCCCAGGAATTTCTCTCATGTCTGCTTGCCTCCTGTCTTGGTTTGAAAGACAGGTGTCTGCTAAGGAAGGTGGGAACCGGCCTTGGAGCAGAAAATGTGACCCCCTTCCCACCCAATTATTATAACTTTGAAATTACAGGGCGTTCAGGCAAAGATATGGGAAAAGGAATAGCAGCTCTTTACTAGTATCTGTATATATTTATAACAAGGCAAACAACAGCAACGGCAGCAACAACAAACAGAGCCAGAACCCGGTGCCAGCCTCTCTCGGCTGTCAGGCCCTTTCCCCTCGGGTGCAGTTCCGCTCGCAGCCGGCAGGGGCGCTGGTGGCTCCCGGCCGGGCAGGGCGGGTGCGATGGTTCCCCCGCGCCTGCAGGGGGCGCTGGCGGGAGAGACAGAGAAGGGGCTTCCTTTACAAACCCACTGGGACAGCCGGTGCCGGTGCCCCTCCGGATGGCGAAATGGGCTGTAGCAGGGACCTCGGAGCAGAGGCAAGCAGGTTCCGGAGTGGCAAACAAAATGTAGCAGGAACTCCACAGCCGTAGCAGGAGCCGCGGGGGGTCGGGAGGATCTGGGGTGTCGAGTTAAAGTGTAGCAAAAAACCCAAAGCAGCAACAGAAAAACAGCGGGGCTGGGCAGTGGCTGCTGAGCTTCTGCAAGCAGCTGCCGCGCACAGCCGAGGGACGCGCCCTTCGGGAAGGGGGAGGGGGTCGGGATCCCCTTCCCAGGGAGGTCGGGTGTTGGACGGTCGGGTGTTGGAAAGGTCCCAGTTCAAGAGATGCTCTTATGAGCAAAGGCTCACCCACGGTACGAGAAGCAGTGGGAGGACAACAGCTCCGTAGTGGCAGCGAATTCTCTGGGTGCCAATGGTCCGGCATGAAACCCCACCTGTCTCCACTCTGATGCTGAAAGAGAGAGTGAGGAGCTGAGCCCAGTCCCTCACCCCCTAGCCAAAATCTCAACGTGTCTCTGCCCTTCCCAGAGAAACCCCCCCCAAGCTAAGAGAGTAGCCAGCAGCACCCCTCCTGTCCTCCCCCTCCCAGCCACATTCTTTGTCTCTTAAGTACCGGTTGTTATCATCTCTTAGGCAACAAATGGGACAAAATTCCCTGAAAGAAAGAAAGAAAAAAAAAAAGAAAAATTCTAACCTCCAACACCTCCTCACTGCTTCTGTGCAAGAAAGAATATATAAAAGCAGGTAAAAGAGAGAGGAAAGGAAGGGGGGGAAAAAAAAGACTTCTGTTTCTCTGGCAGCGGTTTTCTAAGGAGCCCTGATTATTCAACAGCAGTGGAAAAAATAGGGAAGATGTAAATAATCTTCAGGATTATGCTAAAGCCAAGCTTCAGTCATTTTCCTGGAAAAAAAAATGCATGAGGCCTGTGCATTTAATAACGATCAACCAGAATTTCTCTAGGGCTTCTTATCTTTTCATTAAAAGGATCAGTTGTCTTGAAGAGAAATGGTAATTCTGGTATCTACAAATACCCTTTGGTTGGGAAGCATGTGTTTCAGGTTGGTGTGCTTCTGTGATTGGGCTTTTTCTTCCCGTTTTCTTTTTATGATACTAATATACATTTACATCCATGGTTGTACACTAAAGTGATCAAAAGCAAAAAGCTGGTTTATCATGAAATGGCAAACCAGGGCTGTACTTTGTGGTGCAGGATGTATCACAATAAAAACACAACATGATTTTTAGCTTTCCCTTTGTTTATGTTTGGTGCCAGAGGTACTCAAGTGATTTTTTAGTGCGTATATGTTGCAGTCAGGTTTTAAAAAAAAAAAGATAGTATCTTTTGAAATCCATACAGGTTCTTACTTACCCTGTTGGGCTTAATTTTAGACTATTGAGTTTGATGTTCAAGTAGAAAAAAAAGGGTTTGTTGTGTGTATTTAATCAAGTGCAGCAAAAAACTTCCACAGGCATCGTTCATCTTCACAAGCCAATTTTTATTTCCATTTTGTAGAAAAACCCTGCCCCAGTAAAATGAACTTGTTTATTGTGCAGATCTGATGGCACCAAGATTACAGCTGCTGGCAGGTATCGGCCAGTTTATGGGGACACTCCCCATATGGATTTTTGTTTTTATGGGGTTTCAGTGTTGAGAACTGTGTGTTTAATCACTGTGGAAATGCCGGGAGCCAAGGATTTAGGGATAATTGGAAATAAGGGAAAGTGCATGGTGTTCCCATTGCAGCTTCCAAAACACGAGATGTACTGCAGATGCCTGTGGCTGCTGGATTACTAGCAGCTGGCAGGGTTTAGAATGCCTATGCATCCTTAGGCAGCTTTTATCCTTCACATCCATTTGCCCATCTGGGAAGCCCCATCTATGGACACTCATCCCTTTCATGGTGAACCCAGGTGTGATCAAGCAGTTGGCACCGGGCATGAAGGAGGTCTGTGGTCCTTCTCCGCTTGGCTCCTGCTCCATTCCTCAGTCTCTAGGTGTTTCCATGGAGTTTAATACCCGAGGTGATGAGAGTAGGGTGAAGAAGGGAAATGTCTTCCATAACTCGTGGCAAGGAACCACTCAGGCCAGCAATGAATGCATCTCTTCTGTGTGGGGCGCAGCCAAGTTTATACTTCCCAGCAGAGAAGGCTGCAGCTGAAGCTTCCTCTGTGGGGAACCCTATTGGCTGCAACTACAGAACATTTTAGTATTTAATAAAGACTTGAAGAAATGTCATGATTTGCTAGTCTGGGCTTTGGTGGCACATGGGTAGTTCAGAAGGTGCTTCAGGTGTGGTAGTGGTCACACATGCAAGCAGCCAGTGAGGTGCCTGGCTGGCAGTAGCCTGAGCAACAGGCATCCTCACATGTGTAAATTTTGGGCAGGCAGGCATGAAAACCCATGTCCCAGGAGTGGGGTTAGTAAAAATACTTGGCTTTGTATCAGATCACCCTTTGTGTGTGGGAGATGCTCTGATTTATTAGTGCAAGAGCTTGTCAAGGTGGAACAATGGTGCTCACACTGGTCGCAAGCAAAGCCCAGTCATCACCACTCAAAGACCTCTCTGGGGTTTGTTTCCAGCAGCCCTTAACTCAAGAAACAGTTTTTGTCCCTCCAGTTAAGACATTGGCAAAGAACTGGCTGGGGGAGAAAGAAGTAATGTGTCCTAAGCTGCAGGAAGGGAGCACTGGTATTTTTCATAATTTGAAGTGCTAAAACCATAATCTTCCAGTCCTGTTTCTGAGCACCCTGCTTATCTCATATATCTGTGGACTGCTACAGCGATATATTCTTCTCCAGGTCCAGACATGCCAGGGGTGATGGCTTGTGAGCTATTCTGGCAATACAAAAAAAACCCCAAAAAAAACCTGGGAAGGAGGCAGGGAGGTGATGTGATGCCAAGTGGAACAGCTCTGTCTTACCCGTCTCAAAGAGAAATGATGGAATGCTGAACGAGACAGGCTCCATTGCACAGATTAATGTGCAGTGTTTGAAAGCAGCCAAGAACATTTTATACACACATGGTGAGGCTGGAAGGAGCAGGGTGGCTGATCTCTGCAGAAACCATTCCTTTCCCTAAGAGAGCATTTAAAAAGAATATAAAAAGGAGAGTACAAAGGTCTCCAGGAGCACTCAGCCACTCAAGCAGTGTAATTGGCTGAACATAGAGCTTTACAATTGGGATTAATATGAATATTTCATAATAATGTGTGGTGATACATTGTCAGGAGTTCCAGGGTCAAGACTGCAAGGCTGCACAGTGGTTGCAATGCAAGTTCTTGCCTTTCCTTCTAGTTTTTATTACTACAATAACTCCCAATAGTGCACATTGAAAGGAAGATGTTGTTAAGTTGGTTTCTTCATTTCTCCTGTTGAAACCAGTGAAAAAAGTGGGAAGATGAGAGGAAAAAGGACCTGCAGAACGTGGCAGTGATGCCTGCATTGTGGGTTGGCTGGTGGATCCACACAGACTTTGACCTGCACACGGGGATGTGCAGTGCATCAGTGTAAACATGGGGAGCTTAAACGTAAGGAAAATCCACCGGAAAGTAAGTAAAAGTGATTTAGTAGTGCTTGAGGTGGCTTAAAAGGACCTGAGACCATTAACGTTTTTACAAGCATTTTTCAACTGGTCATACTGCCTTTTATCTCTGTGGGTCTCCCCTGAGTGACCACTAGCATGTGTTGCCTGCAGGGAGGAGGCGGCTCTCCTGTCCCCGATCCCAGGCAGCCAGAGGATGTCTCAGCTGTTGTTGAAGGTTATTTTGCTGCTCTTGTTTTTTTTTTTTTCCTTTTTTCCTTCTTTCTCTCACCTTCCCTTCCCTCCTGGTAATTTCAGAATGTGTTCTGGGAAGCCCACCTCCTTGATCAGTGCATGTAGTTGCCACCAGCCCTAATGGGATACACTCCCCATGTTTCTGTAATTTCCCTGCACTCCGACCTGCCCTTGCCCCTCTCCAGGAGTGATTGCCTCCACAGCTTTATAATTAACATCTTGCTCAGCACAGAGGAGAGGTTCCTGTGCCTGGACCACTGCAGAGCAATGAGGCTGAAGCCTTCCCCACTCTCTCTAAAGCCTGTGCCTCTCTAAATTAGTGGCACAACAGCAAGCAGGAAGCACACAGCTGATAAAAGTCTCAGTGAGGTGTTTGTTCCTGTAATGATTGTATTTCATGCATAGATAATTTTGATAGAGTTGGACTTCTGAAGCCCACTGCTGTCAGGGTGGAGTGAGCTGACCTGTTAATTATAAGAGGAATGAATGGGAATTACAGCTGGTGGAGCCCCCCTCTCTGAAGAGCTGGTTCAGGGGTAGCACTGGAGGGGAATTTAAAAACAAAGCATCATCCTTAGAGCTGCAGATAAAGTGGCAGCGAGGCAGTTCCTGGGGGAGAAGGGAGGTGTGGAGGAGATAAACTCCAGGAGCACCAGCAGCAGATTAACAGCCTAATTCTGAGGAGCATGAGCACACGTGCTTTTTCATTGCATCCACTTGGTGATTAATGGAGACTTTTAATTTAACCAAGAGGGAGACCAGAGCCACCAGGATTTGGTGTCTGTACCCGAAGGAAACCCAGGTGGGATGATCCTGCATTACCTCTCTTGATGGGGCTTCTGTGGTGTAAGTTTATTGAGCACCATTGATGTGAAGTGAGCTGAAATTCAAAGGATTCCTGCTGATGCTTTACCCCATCTGAGGTCCTGGCTATCTCCAGATATTACCAAACAGTTACTAGATAAAACTTCACCAAGCATTTCTTCCAAGTTTTCTTTATAGAATGTCATGGGTTAGCAAGCACAGTCCCAGAAGTGATGTTCTTGCAAAGAGGTGCTTACAGCTCCTCTATGACCTGACAGAACCTATCAGCAGGCTAGTTTGAATATGGACAATTTTTTAAGCCACTTAGAATTTTGACCGCCTCTGTGGTCCACATTTAAGAATGGACAAACCCCGGGAAGCTGTCTCTCTTGCTTCCAGCCAGAGGACTGTTAACTGGGCAGCAGCTCTGCCGGGCCCTGCCGGGACCTGCTCTGGTTGGGCTGGGCTGGGCCACAGCCATCCTGGAGCCGATGGGCCCTGTTCCACCCACGATCCCCCCCCCCCCCGCCCTGCTACGTGCAGATGGGCCACTCCCCCTCTCCAGTGCGGCCGAAGATGAAGATTCAGCTGAAGCTGCCCGATGCCCAGCAAAGATCATGTGACCAACAGCGATCAGCGAAATTCCAGCTGCAAGGCCTGGGTGAGATTAACCCTTTTAGTGCTGTGAAGAGCTGAAATCCTGAGGGAGGAGAAAGAGGAGATGCTTAAAGCTGAAATTCTGTTGTAACGCTATGGTGGTGATGGACTATGATATATCAGAGTACCCCATTGTAATTTCATGAAGGCATGGGGGGTGGAGCATTCAAACTGTACTTGTGAGCAAAAGCACCTGTGCTGGAATAAGCAAATGCTGAAGCAGCTGTAATTTGATGAGAAGTTTGAACAGGGAGAGATTGAAGTGATGAGGACTCCTGCTCCAAATTGGAAGGAGAAGACCTCTGTTCCTAGAGATGCTCCCAGAGATAGTCCTAGAGATGAAGATGAGGAGGACCCTTTGCTCCCAGGGAAGGAGAAGGGCCTCTGTTCTTAGAGATGAAATGCTCCCAGAGATGGGTGAAGAGAACTTTTATTTCTGAACGGCTCAACCTTAAAATTGTACCCCAGTAGCTCAAGATTGGACCCTCAAAAGCAGTTGTGGGAAAAGCTGCAAGTCGTGGGAAGGGACTCACATGCGAGCAAAGAACCAACCCAGGCGGCTGGCTCGTTGTGATAATGTTTTCATAGCATGGGCAAGAGAGACTCCTCTTCCTAAATGAACTGAACAAGGTTATTATGGAAGTGCTAAACAGACTGAACATCTCAAGGGTTGTCTTTTTACATTGTCACTGGGAGAAGGGAGAAAGGTGGGGGGAGGAGAAGTGTTCTGAAGATGTGGTATGATTTTTTTTTTCTTTTTCCCTTCTTTTAGTTCTCTTAATAAACTTTATATTCTTTCAAGTTTTGTGCCTGCTTTGCTTTTCTCCTAATTCTCATCTCACAGAAGGTAAACAGTAATGAGTATTTTGGACCAAACCACTACACTGAATTGGTGTTTCTGCCCGGTTACAAACAAAACCCGCTACATAGGATAACTTTCCTTTAAAATGCCATATATCCATGCAGCCTGCAGAGATTAAAAAAATTATTTATCTCATCCATGCAGAAGACTCATAAAGTCTTTAAATATGTTTTATATTGGTGTTTCTCAAAGGAAGGGTTGATTGTCTGGTCTCAAATATCCAAAATGTGGTCATTGTGTGCCTGAGCATGTGTACAGAAGAGCTTTCTGATTGAGTAGTCAGAGAGTCTGCTCAGACAGACCATACTTAGGAATTTGTGAAGAATAACACAGCAAGTTGTATTGAAATGCTGTTGTCATTGTGCATTCCAAATGCACATGCCAGGGTGTGGAAGAGAGGACAGCAATTAGTCAGTCCTGTTAATAATGAGCATGGTGCTGGGAAGGAAAAAAGTGATAGAATGAGTTGTTTCTTTTGTAACAGTAAAATGAAGGTAAATGGCATTTGGTCAGTTCCATGTGTGCACTTCAGGAGTTTTTAGTCTGCTTATCAGTTTGGGGACTAATTAATAGGGAGAAGGGGCAGGTTTTATGCAGAGCTAGCAGCAGGCTTGTCTTTTGGGAAGCGTGATGAAGTAGTCCTCTTTCAGGGCAGCTGAAGAGAGATGCACTGAATGAAGGTGATGTCCTTGCCCAGCACAGGCACTGATGGGACCATGGGCACCCCTTTGCTGTGCCAGCCAAGGAGGAGTTTCTGTGTCCACATGGCTCCCTCCAGCAGCAGTGGGATTCCCTGTTTCCCCAGAGAGCAGCAAAGGTCCTGCCAGTGCATGGGGAACAGCACGGCCAGAGAGGAAAGGGCTGTTTCATAAGCAGGTACCTGGAGCTGAGTGTCCTGAGTAGCGGCAGCGATGCTGTGGGATGGTGCTTTCCAGTGACAGAGACCAGCAACATGGGTTGGGACCCAAAACCCACAGCCTGAGCACATTGCAAAGACTTTGTGGATGCAGCCTTTACCTGAAGTTCCTACTGCGTGGTTGCAAATGAGGGTGTGAAAGTCCCCATGCAGAATACATGCTCAGGAAACAGTGAGCACCTCTCCTAAAGAATTAATTTTGGGATCTTCAGGGTGTCATTCGAGGATTTAAGACCAGGGAAGAAAATACATTACACTGCTCTCTGATGATGCTGTGTTTGGCTTGGCTGAGGCTGGCACTGGGTGTACAAGGGTGGCTTTAACTCTGTGTTTGTTACAGGGAAGCTCAGAAGGTCTCCATTTGCTGTCTCATGTCTAGTGGTGAGGTGCTACTGCTCACCTACCGAACAACCCAGGTTAAATAACACAGCAGGGAAAACTCAGACTTGCAGGGGAGGGTGGGGAGAATATATTTTGGGTAGTCTGTCAGTCAGCTTGACACTAATTGGTTGCAGTACGTAATCGTTCTCCATGTAAATTAGACTCCAATTTCCTCTGTAGTCTGTCTGTTTGCTGTGTGGGCTTCGGTCTCTAATTAGGCTCTCACGTGGCAAACCTGGTTTGTAAGCTGCCTTTGTTCCTGGAGAGCCAGGCTCAGCCCTCCCTGAGGCTGCCAGTGCTCTTCGAGCCCCGCTCCCCAGTGGGATGGTTCTTAGATTAACACTGCCAAATTCTAAGTTCTTCTTTTAATGTATGTTTTGATTACTTCTGTATTTAAAGCTTGCAGTGGTGGTGGGGTTAGAATGCAAAGAGGCTTATTGGATTTACAATGGGAATACCCCTCCAAAATGCTTCCTCTGCGTTCCTGGAAGCCCTGCTCACTTCTCCATGAATAGACCTCATTGAATCCCCAGCCTGTGTGAGGGCTGGGGCAGCTTGCCCACATCTGGATTCTGCTGCCTGTCTGCCGGGACACCTGGAGTGCAGACCACTGACTCCCCCCTTGTTTGGAGGAGCTGTGTGAGCACATTCAGAGCTCACCCAGATGCCAGCCCATGCTCTGGAGCTGCTCCAGGGTTGCACATCTGTAACTGAGTGCAGCAATATGCAGTTGCATGAGAGGCTTTTATCCCTGCCTGTCGGTTGTTTGCGAATGAATGCAGGTTTCCAGGTCACTGCCTGCAGCAGGCAGCTGCCCACAGTGTAGCCCTGTGCTTTCTGAGCTGCTGCTTGCAGATCCAGTGTAGCCCGAGTGTCAAAAGTGAGCACCAGGGTCAAGCATCTAGGTCTGTGTGTAGGAGAGAAGGACATGTCTCTACAGTCTAATGTCTGCGCCAAGCTGAAAAAAAAGGAAAACCGTATATTTTGGCCAGTCAGGCTGTTTGCCAGCAGCACTTTATGATTCAGTAGTTACCTTTGTGAAATTCAGTATAACTTCAGGAACCATGTGCTGACGGTTTCTGCAAACCTTCTCTGTACATCTTACAGTCCTGCCCCACATGTGACAGCAGCACTGGTAGACTTTCTTACAAATAGTGCTTCTATTGGCATCCTGATACTTACCATACTGATTTTTGATCTGGTGATACAGGCTGAGAGTTGCTGGCTTTCTTCAATGCTCTCACATGGCTGTTATTCCAAGTAAGTAAATAAGAAACTTTTTTTTGTGAGAAAGAGGTGAAACAAATTGAACGTGGAGGTGGTTTTTTTATTGCTTCTCTTTGTGTGATTTATACATTGGCAAGGTAACTGCTTTCATACCGCTAGTCAAAACTGGAAAGGCTGTTGCCTCTGCAGAGAGCTACATTTGGGTAAAGGGACAGGATTGGAGCAAGGTTTAAGATTTTCACCAATAAGCTAAAACTGCAGCAAGCGTCACTCCAGCAGCCGGGGCAGCCGCCAGGGACCTGCCCTCCCACAGCCACTGGCAGGGCACAGGCAGCCTCCAGCCCGGGCACTGCCATCGCTGAGGATGCTCCAGGGTCTGTCCTGCCCGTCCTTCCCTCCGCCCTTACCCATTCCATGGGGGTTTTCCAGCGTATGAATGCCTATTTAGCCGGGGTAAGTAATCACACCCCATTTACAGCATCTGAAAGTATAAGTGGCTTTAATGCTCTACAAATGTTTGCATTAAGAAATGGTTTTCTTTTTCAGCCCTGATTCCTGCCTGCCTTTGCGAGCATCAGTTCCCTTTGTAGGCAGAGTCCAGGACAGGCAAGGGCTGTCAGGGGCCAGGCACAGGAGCAGGGTTGTGCTGTATCCTCTGCTAATATTTGATTTAATATCTGGACACAGCAAAACTTCTCCTTGCAAACATGAGTTCTGTCGCCAGTCCCTGAGCTGCTCCTGCTTTTTCACTCTCTTTAAAACCCATGAAGAGTAAAACCCCGCAAGAGGCTGCAGCTTATCTTCAGCTCTGAGTTTCCAGATGTGCTGTGTGTCTTCTCAGCTGTTGCAAGGATACATGTGGAATGACAAAATGCGGATTTTGGGCCTTTGGCAGCTGTATTTAATGCAGGATAAAGCGGTATTTTAGCTTTGGGATGTTGGGTTTCTTATGCCTTTGTTAGTATGAATTCAGGAGAAAAAGTCCAATTTTTTTTCCAGCAAAACAAAAGCTTCTTTTGAAGGAAACAAAGTGTTTTAAGTACTTAATCAACTGGCTGAATTCAGTTGCTTTAGGATAATTTAGGAATTAAACAGAAGGAGGCTATGTTAGTAGCCTGCGGTTTTAGTTGGAAACAAGGATTCATTCCTGCTGGAGGAGGCAGAGGAACCCGCAGCCTGTGGGCAGAGCTCCTGGGTCTGTTTGCTGGGTGGTGGGTGGGGGTTTAACCGCATCCTCTGTTTGCCTTTGTTTAGGCAGTGCAAATTATTTGTGTGCTTTAGGATTCCTTCTCTCCTTCAGCAGATGTTTTGTCTGTGCAACTGGTGGAGTAATTCGTGAGAGATGTGGCACTGGTGTGCAAACACCCCTTGGGGGTGGGTAGAGAAATCCCAGAGTCCATCCTGGGAGCAGCTGGCTGAGGAGCACAGTCAACACAAGATGCCAGAAGCAAAATTCATGTGGCCCAATGTATTTGATTTTATTTCTGCAGAGGGTTTGTTCTCCCCACTGCCAGAAACAGGCAGGGGCTGCATCTTAGGGCAGAAGACACTGCTGCTGCTTATGGCAAATTTCTCTCAACGTGTGAATCATTCACTTGCGATTTCTATGGTGCTGGCTGGGGATGATTAAATGTTCATACTGTAGGAAACTACCAGGAGGTTTGAGTGTTTTCCTCGATGGCTTTGGCCCCAGTGGTGGGGTGACATGGGAAGCTCTCCCTGTGTGGATCAGGCTATCTGTCCCAGGTTGCATGAGCGTGTTTTTGCTCAGCTACCATTTAAGTAATGGCAGCAACATGCTGCTTCATCTAATGATCTTGATTTAGTTATCAGTTATTTCCTTAATTAGCTACTTCATGTACTTACACCTTAAATGAGTCTATTTGTTCACCCAGAGAAGGGGAAAAAAGTTTCTGTTTTTTCTCTTTTAAAGGTTTTTTTTTCCCCTTTCCAGGATGCAGATCATCTTAAGTCAGTGAAGAGAGCTCAGGTGAGCTGGCTTCACTGGTGCTGCCACATCAGGGTTCTGTGGGATGGACATGGTGATAGCATGGTGATTAGGGGACCATGCCAACTGTGCTGGAGCATCCTGCCAGCCACCACCAGGTCCTTCCCAGCAAAACTGCCTTGAGGGGGCTGGAAGTGAGCTGCTTCCAGAGGCTGAGCAAAATGGCACCATCACTTTACTCGTGGAGGTGGTGATCTATAAATCCAACCAGCCCTTTCAGGCTGGCAGTGGAAATGTGCTGGCATGTGCAGTTCTGACTCCAGGAGATGTTGGTACTTCTTGCTGGCTGAGTGTCCTGGCAGCACGAATTTGAAATGAGATGTAGATGAACATTTATTCCTGGCATCTGTGTTATGCAGACAAACAAAATAAGTTGAAGTGGTCCTTTGTGTGTATTAACTGGACTAAGGCTGGGGTTGTGTCTCAGGACCAGTTCTGAAGGGGATAAAGCATCTTTTAATCGCCAGTGGTCTTTACATTTCCCATGCATTAGCACATGGCACTGTGTTGACCACCCAGTGTCTCCATACAGCACTTCAAAAGCAACCTCTCCAGCTGCCAGCATTTCCTCACCAGTATTCCCCAGACACCCTCATTTGCTGCGCTTTTTCCCGAGTCTCAAAGAGGCCCAAATGTTTCTCTTTGGAAACTTCTTGTGATACATGTAGCAGCAGCCCATGCTTCAGACCAGCCTGTTTGTTCTTGTTTTTGTACTGTTTATTACTCTTAATGATATTCCCTTCATTAGCCTTAGCTTCACACTGTCTTCTGGCGCAGAACTCTCTGAAACACATACTGTATAATGAGCCTGCTTCCATATTTAAATTGGAGAGAGAGGAGCTGGGACTCTCCCTGCTAAAATGGAACTAAGTGCTTGGCCTTTAGTTACATTGAAGCATCCGCGCCAAAAAAAATTACGTTTTTGGGGGGAACCAAAAGTTCTGACGTACACAAGCTTTAGTCCTTTGAGTCTTCTGCATTTTTAGTTGTTTGACATGAATTTGGACTGTACAACTTTCCTCTCTCAGAGAAAATGTTTCCTGTGGCCCGTGTGAAAGGCAGAGCGTTGCCCTGCAAAGCAAAACCACAGGGAGCAGCACAAATATATCTCCAGCACCAGCACTCACTCCAGCCAGGACCTGCTTGGATGGCAGTGCTGGAAATCCCACGTGTCACGTTTGGCAGCACACACAGTCCCACAACCCCAGTGCCGCCAACCCTGACTGACTCTGGGCTCTCAGCATTATCCTTGTGGTCTTGGGTATCCCAAAGGAATTGCAGCTTTTTAGTTGGTTTGTGAAACAGTTGAGGGTTGGTGGGAAGGACTCAAATACATGAATTCTAATGGTCAAAAAAACAATACTCTAATATTTCTATGTCATGATTCCTAAATGATTGTCATGATGTTGTGCATGCAGGCATGGTGGATCTTGTCGTCAGCTGTGCTTTGGACACCACGGTCACCGATACAGCAAATGTCTCTGGGTGATCCATGTTCCCTTACATGTCTGTCCTGGATGGCTTGTGTAACCTTGGACAAATCATGGACACCCTCCAAGCTGCAGTTGGGGGAGAACAGCAGAGTTCCTGTTGCAGCTGTTCAGGAGTTGATGTCAGAGCAGAGCCAACCCCAGGGTGGTACGCAGGGATTCATGTATCTGGGGGGTGCCTGCAGTGGACCCGCATTGTGACAAGGACCTCCAAATGCAATGGAAAAAGATGACAAAACCAAATAAACTAGACTCAAGGACAAAATGTATTGCAGGCAAGGGCCCTCTGCTTTTCTTCCTCTGCTTTTCTTCCTGCTGATCCTAGGAGGAGGTAGCTCAGAGGAAATATGTGCTCTTAGCAGGGTTTGATTTCTCTTTGCATTCCTTGGAAATCGATGTTTGGATTTTGCCCAGTTGGTGTTGGTTTATGCAGTGATGTTTCCAGAAGCTCGATTGTATGGATATAGTTCCAACTCTTGGTATTTTGTGCAAAGATAAAAAAGAAAGAAAGATGGTACTGAGTAATGAGGTGGCTATTTAATCACAGCAGGACTCACAGGAAAATGTGCATTAAGTATTTATGGAACAGTATTCATTAGCATTTTCACTCTGTTGGCACTGGGCAGTTCAAGAAAGCTGCCGAGAGAATTGGAGTCTGTGTTGCACAGCCACAGACCTGGAAAGGGCTGCAGCAGAGGAAAGGCATGAATGCTGGCTTTGTTACCAGACACATCCCTCGTAGCTGGCATTGCATTTGGAGTTGCAGCAGTAACCAGGATTTCAGTAGTTTCACTTACCGTTCTCAAAATGCTTGTGGTAAATATTTTAGGTCTGGCTGCTGTGTCTGATGGGAGTGCAAGTGGCTGACACCAAACCCTGGTTTGCAGGCAGGCAATTAGAGAGATAAGCCTAAGTGACTTCATGTGTCTCCTTTTTAGATTGCTCCAGTCTGAGGTGATGTAAAAGCCTGGGATTAGCAGAGATTGAGTTCTCAGAGTGCTGGAAACCAGCTGTAGCCAGGGGCCTCATCCAGCATGAGCTGTAGGTACCGTGTTACAGAGTGAGTGTTCTGTGGGCATGAAATGATGCCAGGAAGATTAGAACTGATGATAAAATGGTGTTAATGCTTGCTTCATTAACAGCATAGAAGGTATTGAATTACTCTGATGCTGTAAATCAAAAGTGTTTCTTATATTTGTTAAGTAAAGCTATTTAAATGGTTGAATTTACTTGCTGGCCATTGCATCCTCCGATACAGGATCACAGCAAAATGTATTAGGTTTCCCATAGTGTTAATGGAAAGTCTGAAGCAGTAGCAGCCTGATGGTTTAAATTTTCCTTTGAGATGATATGGAGTCTTGTGTTAGATTTTAGGATGCCTTGTTCTGGACCAGTACTGTGAGCCCAAGACTGGCCTCAGGCTCGTGTCAAAAACTGTAGTAGTTGCACAGGTCTGCCAGATTTGGGATTTGGGGCTGAAGGTCCATGATGCCGGCCCTGTCCAGCCACAGCAAGTGATATGCCCAGATCAGGCTAGACCCACAGGCACCTCCCCCGGTGGAAAGTTCCTCTTAGTATTACTGTCATCAGGAGACAGCTTTGTCCTACTTTTTAACAAGTGTAAAAGGGACATATACAGAGAGAGAATTACCTCCTTTACCTGGACTGCCTGTTGGATAAAATAAATGCTAATCTTGACCAATTAGTGGATGGATTCAATGTAGATGTCTCTGTGATCCATTTATGTACTTGAAACCCCAATTGATTTCCATTGGCACCATTCAGCAGAGCAGCAAGTGAAAGGTTTGACTGTAGCCATGCTCTTGGCTTCCTGATACCTTTTCCCTGTCCTTTGTATGAGAAAGGAGATCCTGATGGCAGTCAGGACAGTGGTGTGGTTTGTGCCAGGAATGCAGCCCAGAGAGCTTCTCACTGGGCCTCAGCCTCTGGTCTGTCATGTTTTTCACTGTGCATGAAGCAATGCCTTGTGGCACCTCACATAGATGGCTTTAACTTGCCTCTGACTTTTCACTGCCTAGCTGGTCAGTCAGGAAACATTCAGCAAACCTCCTGGTTGCAGTTATTCCTGAGCTTTCCCACCCAGCCTGGGCTTCTTCCTTTCATAGGGGTTAAATTTCCTCAACATAAACATTTTCTGCTCTCTGAGCTTGTCATTATTTGTTGTCATCATACTCTCATTTTCTTAAGCACTGCAGGAAATAGTCCCTTGCTTGAAGAGCTTAGAGCTCACACCTCCAAACATCTTCACAGCAGGTACTTTCTGAGTGTCTTAACACCCACTAAAAATCATTGGGAACTGAATCCTTAACTACTGCCAAAATATCCAGATACCCTGAGGATGTGACTGCTTCCCCATACCACCTCCGTTAGACCAAGGGATAACAGAAAGGAAGTGAGAAGAGCATTCCCTCCTGGAGACTGAGCACCAGAAATGATTCAGAATTAGTCTGGGTCTAAGACACAGCATATTTTTGTTATTTAGGTCCTGTAGCTTGTCACATCAGCAGATTTGCAACTCTTATGCTGACTGTGGATGTTGATCCAACCCCTAAAACTGGTGGAAGAACATAGTTTTTTCTGGCTCACTGTCAGCTTTGTTGTTGTGTTTCAAGGGACTTTAGCTTAAACATGCGCCAGGGAAGGACATTAGACAAATACCCATCAGTGGAGGTTGGTTATATATGCCCACCAAAAATTATATTTGTCATGTTTCGCCATTTGCTGTAGAGCAGCTTTTCTGAGGCTTCAGGCACTTCAAAAAGTTGAGCATGGCAGGTTTGCCTCAACATAGAGGAGACGACCTTTCATTCAAAGTCACAAGCAAAACACAGTTTTCACAGTTGACATTAAAACTAAACCCAGTTTCATGTCCCTTCTGTAAGCACACGGTGCTGCTCACTCAGGTGAAGGTGTAGAGGCTGGAATAAGTGCTCTGCTCTATGTCTTGTGTGGAATGAAAACTATCAAAGTCAGAACTTTTTTCACAGCAGAGATGTTCAGAGTGCAGCAAGTGTCAAAATCCTTGGCCATGGTTTGCGCTGGTGCATGCAGCAGACACTCAGGGAGGGAAAGGCAGCTGTTGGGTTACGATTGCTGCTTATTACACTAATTACAATCGTCTTGCTGGTATCATTAGCTTCCCTTCTCCTTCCCCCATCTGTCAGGTTGGCCATCCCTGGTTGCTCATCTCTTTTGAGATACACTGGAAGTGCTTATTACCCCAGGGAGCCCGACTGCACTCTGCCTCTGCTTCTCCATACTGACACAAGGGAATGATCACAGTTTGTACAAAGAAGGAATTTTGGGGATTGAGCTGTTTGCCCTGAATTAAGGCCATGGAAAGGGGAGATGTTTCCCTGACTCT
Source organism: Corvus hawaiiensis (assembly GCF_020740725.1). NCBI lineage: Eukaryota > Metazoa > Chordata > Aves > Passeriformes > Corvidae > Corvus > Corvus hawaiiensis. The sequence goes on from NC_063223.1 coordinate 9,581,516, forward strand.
GCAAATACACATTTTTAAAAATCTCAGCAAAGTGAGCCACCCTGGTCTGGAGCTGCCCAGCTTGTTTGGGATGGAGAGAAGAGGACTTTTTCCCTCTTCCCCCCCCGCCCCCCCCACCAGTGCAGCCAGGCTAACTACTGGTCAGAGTAATCCCCTCCAGACAGGAGACACCACAGGAAGGTTCCCAGCCTTAACCCATCCACAGTTTTCCAGAAACAGCCTCAAACCTCTGCTGCAGGAGCCTGGCTAACCCTGTCCTCAGTCAGCAGCCGAGCTGACCTCCAAACTGCTGTTATTTTGTTGCAAGGAGACACTGTAAGTTGAACACTCAGCAGAAAGAAAGCCCCACTCCATGGGATGCCCACCTGTTTTTTATTTCCCTGGGGAGGGGTTACGCCTTGTCACAGGGTGCTGGCTTTGCAGAACAGCCCACTCCAAAGGAGCTGGCTGAGCCACAAAACAATGGGACTCACTAAGTCTCTAGCAGCAATAATTGCTTCTAAAAGGCTGATGTATTTAGTCTGCTCATGTTTAGCAAACATGTTTGCTTTGCCCTTTGAAGATAATGCTGTGTGTTCGACACAGCTTGGTAGGGGAAAAAAGAGGAAGAAATGGCCTGTAGTTTCATCATGTTTAATGAGCAGTGTCTGGTGGGAGCCGTAGCATTGGATAATGCTGGTGTCCCCTGTTAATCACCAGCAATTGGGTTTTCCACCCCTCCTGGTGCTTGAGCTGTGGGCAGGATGATGCCCTCGTGGGTTCGCGTAAGCTGGGAGCCCCACGGCTGAGGCTCAGGCTGGTGGAAGGCCAACAGCAACCTGGCAGGGTAATGTGGTCTCTCTGCAAGCCATGCCTCAGTGTGGCTATGATGGAAACAACCAGCATCTTAAAGGATGGCTTTGAGCCTTCCCTAGGACTGTTACCACATGTGTGGGTCTGGGTCTGGCACAGTGAGGAGGGATGCTCCCGTGACACTGCCTGCATTGGACTCATCCCGGGGAGTGGGGACAGTGTGGGACCCCATGGAGGAGGGAGCCAGTGTAAGAATCAGTGGCCACGTTTCTGGCCAGCCCTCTCCTGATAACGGTCTTAATCCCTCCCTGCAGGTCCTGATTCCCCCTGATCCCCCTGTTCCCAGAGCAGACGATATAGTTGCATTTCCCTATAGACGATGATAAGATAAAAGCCTGGCTGTGTTCTACAAGAAGAGAAGAAGGTTTAGGGGATGACAGGCTGCTGCAGGAGGAAGGGATGTGGGTTTCCAGCTGCATGCTCCTGCCGCTGTGGCCGTCTTTGATGAGGGCTGTGATTGATGCTGTGTTTGGAGCAGGCAGCGATGCACTGACCTTTCCCTGACAGACTGAGCGGCTCTAATGATCTTGATGGAGCTGGTGATTTGTGTATTGAGTTTGATGTACAAGGCTTGACACAGCATGGAGAAATGGGACTAGAGTATAACTGACAGCCCATTCCCATTAAGGATGGTGAGGCACAGGCTGTTCTCTAGTGATTCCTTTCAGTGAGAATGCTTTGACGAATTATATTGTAGCAGAGAACTTTTGCTGTTAAATACCATCCTTTTAATTTTTAAGTTAAATTTAAGTTAAAAACATGAGAATGAAATAACTTGCAGGCCAGAAGGCTTATCACTAAAAACGCTGTCCAAATTATACACTTAATTAATATTTAATGAATTATTTTTACTCTGACTTAATGTTGAGTCCTTAGGCAGATAAAACAATGCAGTGGCTTGCATCTCTTTTTCTGTAATTCAGGTGTATAAAATTTCAAACCCTGGACTTCTTGCAGGCAACATTAAAACCTTTTAACTTCCACGAGTTGAGCTGTGAGTTCCACACCCTGGCTGGCACATCTTGTGGGTGCTTGTGGCAAGAGTAATGAATTTCGTTGATTGTTATGAGCTACTAAAACCAACAGAAACATAGAAAGCCTGTTGTAATGTCAGCACATCATTCAAGGAAGCAATTTATTCCTAAGTATGAACAAATGTCAAGCCACGATAACAAGTTGTTATTGCTAATTAAAACAAAGGGAAGGACAGCAAACATCACCTGTCATGTGTGTGCAGTGCCAGGCTATCTGGAGGACACTGGAACTCCATCCAGCTTCAACCAGTGGGACAGACAGGCTGGGAACCTTGCCATTGCCTAAGACCTGCTCTGTGCATTCCATGAAGGGCACTGGGCCATGATCCTAAGAGGGCTGGGGCTGGGAAACCACCCAAGCTTAGACAGAGATGCCACTTTTCAGAATTTTATTGTTTTCTATTTTGGAGGTGTTTCTTTTAATCAAGGTTGGCTTGATTGTAGAAGTCTTGTGGAGTTTGGGGTGTACTGAAACAGCACGTGCTAGTCCATCTGCTGGCTGGTTTTGTATCATCCAGGGCCATTTCTTGCTCTCAGGTATGAAATAAAAACCCATTTGGGACCTTTCTTCCCACTGCTCTGTTGGGAGGTGAGGAGCCAGGTGCATTCCTGACCACATCTGATCTCCCTAGATACACTAGGAAATTTAAGACTTGAAGACATAGCAAAAGCCCCTTCTTGTTCATGACCCAGCATGTGTGATTCTCTCCCTGACATCATATGAGAGGGCTGGATCCAAAAATGTGCTGAATTTACCACTTCCCTGTGCATTTAACACAGTTTGGGTGCAAGCAGCAAACAGATCTTTTCTCTTAGTTCACAAAAAGCAGGCAACTGTGTCTCCTGGGTGGGAGTAGACGCATGGCCATCTCAGACCTTTGCTGGTGTCCAGGGAGCTTGGCCAGAGGTTTGTGCAGCCCTGCAGCACCTGACTGGGAGCAGGGGCTCATGTGGTGCCAGCCAAAGTGAGGGAAGCACCAAAATCCTGCTGGCAGCCAGGGAAGATGTGCACAATCTGGTTTAAGGAGGTAAAAACCAGACTTGTGTCACTTGTCCAGGACTGGGCTGGCTCAAGACTCGCCTCTGAGCATGGAGATAGTCAGTTCCCCTGGTCCTGAGGATGCACAGCTTTGGTGGTGGGGCCAGGCAGCGCATGGCTAGTGCAGTGGAGAGCTCAGTGACTTAAGACAAGAAATCCTCAGTATGTAACCACTGACCCGAAACACCCTGTTAGACAGGTTTGAAACCAAAAAATAAAATAAAAATCATCTGATGTGACAGCGACCCTGACAGTGTCAGGCAGTGAGAAGGGCGGCAGCAAGGGAGTCCTGAGCTGCTGCCATGTCAATGCAGACTTGCAGGGTTAGTTGGTTATCCTGAAAATACATCTTCTATTTTGTGTAAATGGAAAATTAATTTGTTGCTGATCAAAGGTTTAGATCTTTGGAAAACATACCACCAGATAAGCTGAAGATTTATGCAATTCCTTTGTCATGTATTTTCAGTGAACACTTTATTGTTTGTGGAAAGGCCCCAAGGAAAATATGCGATTACAAAAATAACTGTGTTGAGTTTATTTAGCTTAAATTACAATAGAGTGCTTTAATGAGGCTTTTGTAGACATCATTAAAGGACACTATTAAAAAGTCTTCAGATGAGAAGCCTATCAGGCTAGCAAAGGGGAAGAAACCACAGGAGCATCTGGATTGTTCACATTCAGTTACAAATTTGGTTTCAACATATAAAAGTAAAAATCTTATTAGTGCCGAGTGGAAGCTAGAGCCAATGAAAGCCTTATTGTGCTAAGCTCTCTAAAGCTTCTTGCATTAAGGTGATTAAAAAAAAAAAAAGAGAGAGGAAGAGATAGTGATTGATTAAACTCTGGTTTTGGTGTGCTCTGTGTATCATACCAGGGCATGCAGTGCTGGGGTGAGGATGGTCGGTGGAGGAGGGTCCTTTTGGGGTGCCTTGACATGGAGGGGATTGGGGTGCCAGGCAGTGATGCTCAGGAACATCAGCGCAGTGTGCTGATCATCCCTGTGTTTGTGTGGTTCAGCGCTGCCAGAGGACATGGACAGGACAGCATGAGCTCATGGCCACACCTCACTGTCCAACTCTGGCTGTGCACCAGAGGGTGCCAGCCAGGGTCAGACCTGTCTCACTGGGTGAGTTGGTAGGAAACACAGAAAATTGTCTCTAAAATCAGCCGCAGTGCATATGGGCTGCATCTCCCCTTCTGCGTCAGCTGCTGCTGGACTCGATGGTGTTTTAAAAACCAAAGTCCTCCTTGCAGACTGACAGCACAGATCCTTACCCTTGGCTCTGCCAAAAATGAGTGGAAGGCAGCAGAGGTGACAGCAGGAGGAGTGGGTCTGTCACAGTTGGTCTCAGGCAGCAGGCACGTGAAGGTACAAATGGCAGCCCTGAGGAAAAGTGGAGGAGGCCAAGTTTTGGGATTAATGATCTGCATCTGGTGTTGGTCTCTCTGCCTCTCTCTCTATCCCATTTTTTTTTTTTTTTACGTAAGACATCCCTGCTTCTAGCATTGAGAGCTGTGGGGAAGCATTTGCTGCCTTGCTTAAAAACAAAAAAGAAAAAATAAACCTCATCCTTATTTCAAGTCCTGACCTCTGTTTCATGATTCACATTCTTCAAGGAGCCTTCCCCATGCCTTGGACACATCCTTGTGTGACTCTTGAAGAGACAGGCATTTGGCTGGGCAGAGTTGGGCTGTACCCTGCCACATAGGGTCATTTCCCTTCCCTGTCACTAACAACTTTTTGCAGTCATCTTGCCTTTCCCATCCAGTGTTTGTAAAACTGTGCCCTCTCCAGCCTGTTGTTCTACTGCTTATGTGTACTGCTTATGTTCTACTGCCTTGTGCCCAGGGACCACACTGGGCTCTTCCTGTGCTGGCGCTGGGGTGGGAGCACTGGCTCTGTCAGTGGAGATTGCTCTGCAAATTACAGGGTGAGCGTGGGACCGGAGCGGAAAAATACCACTGTAGTATCCAGTTCTGTATTTCTGTGGTCAGAAAGAGCAATGGGAAAGTCATCTATTATTATGCCTGTGGCTATGAGCCAGGATGGGCTTGGTGGTGGTGAAGGGGACCTGCAACCCCCCTGGTGCAGAACAAGCTGGTGGTGTGTGCAGTACGTCCTGCATCTGCAGGACGCAGATGGTCTGCGTCCCTGTGGGCAGCATTTTGGGGTGGCAGAGTCTGAAGCCTCTTGTGACATCCCAAGGTAGCAGTGCTGTGCAGTGCCCTGGCATGCTGCAGCAGAGGATGCTCACTAAATAATTCAGAAAGGCAATTTGATCTGACATTCATCAGGGTAGTAGCCCGGTGACCTTGAGGGCACCAGTCTGCTGTTGCTGCATGTGGCTCTGCTGTGCAGCTCATTGCCATCAGCAGAGTCAACATTGTGGAACTCTATTGACTGACAGACAATCAATACATCAAGGTGATAAAACACAGCATTTATGAAAAATGGGCTCTTCCAATGATTTGTTAAATTAGCCGCAGGTATGAGTTTGTGCGAATGGCAGAAAGTTTAAAGTTGACTGCATTTGGGTATTTATCATTAAAACTAGCAACAAAGGGAAGAAAGATGGTGCTACATTTACAAGCAGAGCTGTCCATCTTACACCCCTGCATAGAAGCAGGGGCTTCCTGCTCTTGATCTTTATTTTAGTAGCTTTTTACTTCTGGTCGTTTTCTTCATTGCTGGCAATTGTCAGCATCCATCCTTGTAATGATGCAAGTCCTTCACCTAACCTTTGATAATGTGCTCCACCAGCTCAGTATTCTCCTTGCTGCCTAATGAAACACCCATTTCACCTGCATAATGTGCACAATCCGTCAACAAATCTTGTGTGCCTTCTGGAGTTATTCCAATGCATGACCTTTTCACAAGCCTTGCAGTAGGTAACAATAATATGGAGCAATTGTCAGCAAACTGGCAGCTTTCAAAGCAGGAAGGCTCATTTCCATTTCCCTGAGACAGTTGTGTGTCCAAACATTACACAGCTTCTAATCTGATTTCTTGTCTCAGAAGACGCTGTTCGTTGGATTTTGTAGATATTTAGATTTGCAGGTATTGGAACAAGAAGTCTGTCAGGAGCGATGATGATCAGAGACGCTGCTTGGAGACACAAAGCTCCTCTGCTCGCAGCTAGCCCTGCAGCTGAAGTGTTACAGACATTGGTGTTTTACTAATCTTTTACTTCAGTCCATGATTCTCACACCCATTCTTCTTTGTGGATGAACTTAGACTGAACAGTTTGCGGTTCCTGGTGTGATCCCTTTGTGCAGATGATCAGTTGGCCAAGAAAGCCAAGCAGAACTCAGCTTGAGGATGGTTGGTTGTGTGGGGATGACACCGCCACGTGCCCTGGGGTGGGATCATGTCAGGCTGGTGCAGGGTGATCAAAGCTGCTGTAGATGGTTGCACAGAGAGTGTTGTACAAGAAGTGTGGGGTTGGACACTCGTGCCATGTCAACCTTTCCCCTGAGGGCAAGGCCGGCTGACAGTCCTGCTCCTACAGCACTTGAAGCACGAATAGAGACTTTGCTCCAAAGTGTTTGCAGCTAAAGGGCTTTTCCTCCTTGAAAGTTAATGCAGGTAAAGTCAGACATTTTTACTCATGTGTTGGGTGAAAATTAGTGCCTGCAACATGTGCCCTATGGAGCAGGATGTGTTCCTTGTGCCATTTGTAGCCCCAAGTCACTGCTGCACTCTTTTAGGGATATGTTTCCAGGGAACATGCATAATTTCTGCTCTACAGCATTTCTGCTCAACATTATCATTTTATAAGCAGGCTTCTTTATTTGCTTTTGCCCAATTCAGTTTCATCTCGTTCCCTTTGTGTTGTAATTAACATGTTCTGAGTTCAAGAGGAAAAGTAAATTATCTTGGGGCCATGGCACATTAACCATAGAGAGGCAAGCTTGACAGCCTGCCTGCAGCACTGATTCAGGCTGGAAGAGGCAAAATGGGCCAGTTTAGGAAGCTGAAGGATCAGGGAAAATTTTTCCTACAAGTTCTTTGTAGTTGGACGAGTTGAAGGAGACCATCCTCAGCACTTCAGCCATCTCCAGCAGAAGCCCCTGCTCTATGAAAGGAAGGTCTGATCTGGCTGGATGGATGCACTAAGAGTCAGTGCTCTGCTCTTGAACTTGCTGCTCAGACTTAATTTAAATGAAAAAAATAAGAGAGTTCAGATCTCTGCACATTCTTGGTTTGTCCCACTTGGCCAAGTAACTTGGGGAGGCTCTGGGTGGGAGCTGGGCTGGTTTGTCCCAGCTGAAGATCTCACCCTTGAGATTTTGAGTGTAATTCCATGTAATTAAACCTAATTTATGAGCCTTAGTAATAATAATTCAAGTCATTTTAGGCTGCAGAAAGACTCACAGCTGTAGTTTCTGCATCCTCCTGTGTTCTGTAAACATAGTTAATATTGCCAAAATCAAGGGCTGTGAAATCTGGAGTCAGGCCTCGAAATTCAGGAGCATGCAACAGAACGTTAAGGAAACTTCCCAGTCTGACCATTCACAAGACTCTCTGGGAGTCACACTCCCAAGGCCAGAGACTTTGACTTCTGGGACTAAAGTCCCTTCACAGCAGCGGCTCCAGTGAGCCAACGGGAGCCCCACTTGGCTTCCCCGCACACCTCACTCACAGCCAGACAACATTTCCTCACCAGTTCGGCCCCAGGTTTCCCATAGCAGAGTCTTAGCTGTCCTGTTCCATAAAGCCATTTATTTCCGGAGCAGCAACACAGACACAGCCCGAGCTGGTGCCTCCGAGAAGAATCCTCCAAGAAAGGAACTCCTGGGCTTTCATCCTCTCACAGTCTACCCAGGCTCAAGTCTCGCTCTTCACCTCTAGTTGTCTTCGGCTCCTGCTCTCCTCTTCCTGTCCATCCACCTTACTGGCATCACTGGTCTTTAACTCCTTTGTTACCCAAAAGGTCGGCAATTCCCAGCTCCTGCAGTGTCTCTCAGTATCTGTTTACCTGGCTGGCATCCCCCATCTTCATGTCCTTTGTTATCCCAAAGGTTGGGAGCTCACGGCCTCTTGTCTCGGGGTCCCACCCAGAGTTTAAAGTGCATTTCAGTCTCCATCTCAATCTGCAGTTTGTGAGCCCAGCTGCCTGGACCAGGTGCATTCCTCAACAAGAAGCACTGTGTGTTGGGAAAGTTTTATTTGCTTTCTGTGGGGTTTTTTTGAGTCCACAGAAACTGGTTTTTTGAATTTCACTCACTTTTTGCAAGTGCTAAAAACTGAGAAGTACGCTGTACTCCAGCTGACTCGAATTATTCATTTGTGACCACCGAATTCCCAAACAACGGACTGAAAGAACAGCAAAAGAAATTTGGCAGCGTAGCTCCTTCTCTGCATTTTCTTTTCCAAGGGGAAGGAAACACGGGGGAAAGATGCTTAGTATCCCTGTTGAGGTGCTGCATTCCTGGGGCTCGCAGTACTCACCTGAGACACACATAAAAGGGTGTGAATCGTTCATCTGTCGCGGCCGCGTGAGAGAAAATGTATTAAAATATGCAGCAAAATGCCACGCTAATAGCTTGTATTTCCCAGAATGTTTAGCCCTGCTGGTCACAAACATGCTGCATCTGAAAACCAGTAGGGAATCACAGCAAACGACTGTAGAAGATAATTAAGAGGGCATTGAAAGCCAGGAGAAAAACGATACGTTGCTCGGAGGCATCGGATCATTGCGTTAATAGCCCACGTACCTAAGAAGCGGTGCCTGAAGTTTGACAGCAAGTTGAGGCTCAGTCAGCATCAAATAAGGGGGGAAGGATAATCAGTGTCTTCACACCATTCAGTTTGGGCTGCTGGTATGGAGCCAACTCTTTGAAACACGCAAGTGAGCGAGGAGGATTTTTTTCCCCTCTCCGTTGCCTAAGCCGCCTACAGGATTTATTGATTTCGGAGAGTGGGCTGATTTCCATGTAAATAAAGGGGCGGGTGGCCGGGCCGCGGCGCCGGTCCGGGTGGTATGCGGTGACTTTGGCTTGCTGACATCATTGTTCATTAACATGCAGGAGAGGAGAGCAATGCAACAGCAGAGCCCCGCGCCGCTCCCGCGCCGCCAATTATTCTCTACGGGCTGCATCGCTCCTCGTTAATGCCTTGCGCTCGGCGAGCAAATTGGACATCCTCTTACCACCTTCAAGGGTCAGTTAGTGAAAGGCAGGCTGGAGGGGGAAGCTGCTGGATTCATTCGGACTGGGAGCAGAGAGGGAGGCACCCTCTGGAGCCGGATTTCACAGCGAGGCAATTGACGGGAAAGCTTCAGACGCGGGGCAGGAATGGCACGTTTTTCCGGGGCAGGTTTCCTTTGGGAACACTCCGCGGTCAGTGCGTGCCTGCTCTGAGAGGCCCCGACAAAGCCCCGAGCGGCGGCTCCGCTGGCGCTGGGCAGAGCCGGGAGTGAGGGATGCTTTATGGCACTGCGGTGCTCCGGCTGGTCCTGCGAGCAGCCCTCCAGCCCAGAGGCACCGGTCACAGCTAGGACAGCTGGGCAGCACGAGAGATTCTTCCCTCCCGCGCTGTCATTGCCAGTGGGAACAGGTAAGGAACTTCCTTTGGCTAGCGACTTCAAATTTGTCGTGGATTTTTGGGAGAGATAGAAGGTAGAAGGGAGGAGGAGGAGGAATAAGGAGCATTCCATGGATGCACGGAGCTGCGTAATAACTTTGCTCAGTGTGCTGGTGGTGGTGAGCTGTGAGGGGCTGTGCTGTTTTTCCAGCCTTTGCTGTTCTCTGTGTTTATGGATGTAAAAGGTTAATTCTTAAATTGCATTTCTGCAGCTGCAGGATATCAGGGAGAAATGCTGATGCTATTGTAATGGACTTTTCATTTTAAAAATAATCAGGAAGGCTCAGCTGACTCTAGTAGGAGTTAAAAAATCCTCATCTCTTGGTGTTAATTGTATTGCTCTGGTAAATGCAGCCCCTAGAAGCACATTTTCTGCATGCAGGCTGGGGCTGTGAATGAGGACATTGCCGTTCGGATGTTTATTTTGGTGGTTTTCCCTTCCTGAGAATAGAAAGTTTTAAAGTAATCTTTCTAAGTCCTTGTTGTTCTTGCCAGAATGCCAAACTGTAAACCAACCTAGAACTGCAACCTGGGGGTTCTGTTTTTTAGTGCAATCTTTTCAAGTCCAATTTCCTTTTTTTTCTCGTCCCTTGAAGGAACATTTTAAGCAGATGTGGCACAGACGTGACCTGTGACCATGAAAAGATTTTAATCCAGTTGCTCTTTGTTTTCTAGTCATGATTCCTTGGCGGTGCTCAACAGTGATTGAATCTTTTCGAGCAGTTGAGGATTAGTGCTGGACAGAATAATGCCAAAATAATTATTTGCACCAGATGCAGTGTCATCCTTTCAGTTTTAGCTCTCTTATCTTGTAACTTATCTGACTTATTTTCATTCGGCGATTATTTCGCCTGCTGTGGGAGCACTTACATGTCTCGCATCACTGCATTGTGTTTATAAGGGTGCCAGCTTGAGCCTGTGATAAAGATTTGTGAAGTAAAACTGTCTGCAGCTAACAAGATTATGTTTTGCTTCATATTTTAATCTTCTCCCGTTGTGTGTTTTCTGCCAGCCAGACTCGGTTTAACAGAATGACCCAGCCTTGTGTGTTTGCTGTTGGCAGCATGACTCTGGCTCAGCCAGCACAGGCACAGATCAGGCTGGCAGTGTTTGCTTTCACAGGCAGGTCAGTATTGCCTGCTTCATGGGACACTGTCTGAGCCTTAACATTTGAAATAGTGACAATTTTCAGCCTAGCTCATCTTGCTTCTGAGCACTTTGCCTATCAGCCAGGTTTTTTCCTTCAGGATGTATGGCCTGGATATGCTTGGATTGAAGCATGTTTACTGGTTCCCGTGGTTTCTGCTTGTCATGCTGCAAATACAAACTGGTGAAGGCCCTTAAAATAGCATGTACAGCCCTGGGGCAGGTCTCTGGGAACTCACTTAGCTTAGCTAGTCTGGAGTGATAGGTTGCAAGCCTGGAATGGGATGGGGGGAAGAGACGGGCAGGAAGATAAATACTGCCTGTGGAGAGCCCAGGGTTATTCAAACTTGAGAAAACAGTGAAGATCTGCATGCTGAACAGCGACAGGTTTCTCAGTGGAGAGCTGGGTTTGGATCCAGGGTTCTAGAACCCCAGGCTTGGAATTTTCATCATTCAGTTAAGAACAAAGCAGAAAGAACCTCCTTCTATACAGCTCTGCATCTTGTTAGGCTGAAAAGCTACGCAATGCTATCACTAAAATCTGACAAGATAACCCTCAGGGTAGGCAGCACTTTGTCACACAGACTCACATTGGCTCTTGGATGGGGAGCCCAGAGGGAGAGTTTGTCAGGGGCCTGCTGTGCCTACTCCTCCACTACCTCCCCTGCCCCAACCCCATCAGCCAGGGGCCCCATGGGTCTCTGGGATCCTTGGGGTTGGAGCTGTCCTGCCATGGGGGACACCAAACCCTCTCGGGTGTCCACAGTCCCTGCATCTGCCCATCCTGTACCTTCTTCTGCCTTTTATAATCATGAGCTTGGCTTCAGCATTGTTTGCCCACCAGCTTCAGGGTTGTTACTGCTGCTGCTGAGCCCGTTCTTCTCTTCAACTTGTAAACTAGTGGTTTGCATTTTTTCTCCATGACCAGGGAAAAATATGTGGTTGTTATTGTTTCTGTATGCTAAGAGCTGGACCTTTAAGGGGAAAAAACCAACCCTAATATAAATATGCTGAGAGCAGCGGTAAGCCTGAGAGCTGGCAGGCTGCCTCCGTCATCTTGGATGTGAGGGAGCAGCCTGTTGGATTCCTTTTCTCCTGGTAGCATGGGTGGGAAACAGGCTGGGGCTCACTGCAGCTTCTTTTGCCTCTTATCTCTCTCCCCTTTGCTTGATCTGCAGCTCACATAGGTGTAGCACTTTGCCCTCTTCTGTCTAACCTCTTTTTATGAAAAAAATTATTGAATCTTCTGCAAAATATCCTGAGAGATCCAAGTTGAGAGTTCTTCTGAGACCTGCTGAGTTATTAATATCCTTTAATTTAGCTAACTCATCTTTATGTATCAGAATTTTCACAGTTCATGTCAGAGGTTGTGGCTCATGGGAGCAGCCTGGCAGTGTGGTTCAGGTCAAGAGGGTGTTTCAACACCCTGCAGCTCTTACCCAGCTCACGAGAAGAAACTGGAGCCCAAGCAGGGACCTGTGTTCATTGCAGAGCACTGGGGTGCACCCCCAAAATGGCCTGTGGTGCACCCTAGATCCCCCACTGTGGTTTAGCCACAGGTTGAAAGGCTGGTCGTGCTTTCATTCTCATCCAGGGATGTTGCTGCAAGGTCTGGCCACAGCTTTGATCTGTGGTTCTGTGATTCCTTGTTTGCCTAAGGGGGCACCAGACAGATCAGATGAGGAATTTGGGGGGTTTGTGCATTGTGTTGTGTTTTGTCCTAATTTCTTGGTCTGCCTCTGGTGTGCTGACGGTTGTTGTCTGCCATGTGGTGCCTAAGACGACAGACAGCAGGATTGGGAGCAGCCTGGAGGCTGCCTCAGGCCATGCCTCAGTGAAGCAGTGATATGGGGACAGGGCAAGTGGGAACCCACGGGGAGATGTTCTACCTGCTTTTGAATGGGATGGTCCTGATTTGTGATGGAAACAGAGCAAATGGAAAATCCTCAAAGGCAGCTCTTGCTCATATTTGGCTGCAACTGGCAGTACTGGAGATAGTTCTTTTTTTATTCTTCCTTTTTTTAATTAAGCAAGAATAGCTTTTGCATTGGTAAAGGATGAGTTTTTAAAATAAAATTAGTCTCCAGCCTGGACAAATCAGCTAGAGAGGAGAATTTTTCCAGGAGTGGAAATGGGCTTCGTCATAAAAGCTTCAATGCCATCCTGGATACCTTCACAGCTGCTGCTGTGGGCACTGCAGGGGTCAAGGGGGAACTACACATAAAACAACACTGTAAAGTTGACTTGCCTTGAGCAAATTGAGTGGCGAGACAAGAGAAGATGGATGGGGAAGATGGAGAAGAGTCTGATTTGCAACTCCTCCGTCCTCTCAGTGTTTCCCCACCTCCTGCAGACCTTTATGGAGCTGGGTGGCTAAAAGTGCTCTTCCCATGGCCTTTGGGATCTGGGGGACTTGTATCTGTAGGATGCAACCAGTTTGGTTGCTGGATTATTTCTCTCCTCCTTGGTTTCCTGGCATTACTGTTCTGCCAGCTCTGTTGCTACCACCTGATGTTGATCTTCAAGCCAGCTGTTCCCACAACAGGTTGTGTCAAGTGAGTGTTAGCATCCCTTGACTGTCCTTGCAGGGCACCAAGGGCCTCGTCTTCAGACTTTTAGTTCCCAATGTTGTAGGTACTCGTGTCTACTTCACCTCCTCCTGCACCACAGTGGGCAGGTAAAAGCTTTTGCTAAGCTTCCTTTTCAACCCAGGTAACACAGTCTTTGCAGTTCATTCCCACTGATAGGTTGGGGTTTTTTTCAGCTGCAGTGACTGGAAGAGCTGGGAAGTTGCAGAAATGTTTTGTCTGGAGAGATGCCCTCTTGTCACTGAAATCCATGGGACCCGAGGCCATGGGCAGCAGCTGGTTGGGGGCTGCTGGGACCGTTTAGTTCAAAATACAGTGTTAGAGAAGATGGAGAAAGAGGCAGAACTTCAGCCTGAACTGCTTTGAGCACAAAAGCTTGGGGCTTGTCTGATGTTTAGGAAGTCTGTGGGGAAGCCACAGCTGGGTGCTGCCTGTGGTTGCTCCATGCATCAGTTTCCCTGTGCTGGAGAAGAGCTGCTGGACTCTCCCTATGGCAGTGAAGGACTGTGTTAATTTTTCCATTTAGGTAAATGTTTGCCCTGTCTGTGAGGTCTGGAGAAACGGGTCTGTATAGCTGGAGCTCACTTGGGATGGGAAGATGCCTCATTAACTCTCAAATGAGGGGAGGAGATAACAGGCAGGGATATTAAGACACCCTTGTTAAGAGACTCAGAGGTCATATGAGCTGCCCCAAATCTTGAGCCTCTCTCTTTCTCAAGAAGTCTTGGGATTTTGTGATTTACTGACTGATGGCTGACTCAAAAGCCTTATTGCAGTCAGAATGATGGCATGATGGTGGGAAGAGATCAGGCTGCTGTGTATGTCTTAAGCCAAATGAGAAGGGAATTGTCCGTCTGCATTTACACACCCCATCCGAGCAGAGCAGCCAATTGCTTTTTGAGGGATTCCAAATCTTGCATGTTAATGTGTGCACAAATGCATGCAAATCCTGTATTAGGGAGCACAGCAGAGGCATCACATGGCCCTGAAGGCCATGGCATTCCTGCTTCTCGCTTTGTCTGGAGATGGAGGTGCTCCCTGATACAGCCCATTTATCTCCATCCCAGAAGAAACAAGTGAGAAGCAGAGATAAGCACCCACTGGTGGGTGATAAGGGCTGTTTACCGAGTTCCTTCTTTGTCTGAGAGGAATTTTAACATTTCTGCCACAATTTTAAACTCTGCTTTCATTCCTACTGTTGCTGGGAGGTGTTGGTCTCTGCCTTTCCTCAGAATATCTGCAGATCCCAGCCTGGGCACGCTTTGCTTTGGTGCTGTTTGCTGTGTTATGTTCTGCATGCCCACCCACTAAACGGGAAGAGAAGGGCCCTGTGGCCAGGAGCTTTTCCTGCAGGCAGGGGTATGCTGCTGTCAACATCCTAGGGAGTCCCATCCTGCCTGTGCACCCCAAAGCCTGACACATGCAGGGATGCTGGGAGAGGCCAGCTTACCTGGCTCCTTTGCTGAAGCTACACACCTTTGGCAAGGACCCCCTTTGCCTTGGTGCTGGTTTTTCACAGCAGGGAGACCTCACGTCTCTTCAGAAAGCTGGGGTCATGTTTGCAGCTCTCTCCAGAGCCTCTTGCACAGCACTAGTGTTTTCAGCGTGGTTTAGATTATTGTTGGTGCCATTGCTGAGATGAAGGGGCTGTGGGAGCCTGCAGAGATAGCAGAGGCTGTGCTTTGCTAACAGGGATGTACAACAAGGGACTGCCTCGTCCCGGAGACCTTGCAGGTCAATTGGTTTTGTGTCAAGATCTTTGTAGGTGGACTGAGGCTGGGAGTGTACTTACTTCTGCATCCCAAGCAAGAGGGACTTAGAAGCCAGGTTCTCTGCTTGGTGTGTTGGGTCCTCTTTGCTTCAGATTCCCATTGTGTGCCTGTTTTCATCCGTAGAGAGAAAAGGGCTGGCATGGGGTGGTGGATCTATTTGCACCTTCCTCCTGCACCAGTGTGTGGGTAGGGATGTGACTGGGAATGGGCTTAAAGTCTCCTCTGAGGAGACAACTTGCCCACTGTGCCAGGAGCACCATGTAAAAGCAGCCAATGCAAAATAAAGCACATCCATCTTGTAACTTTGCTGGCCTTGAGGAGAAGAAATTTTTCGGTCTGTTTTTGAGACATTGCTGCTTTGTACCATGTGAAGTAAATTCAAGGCAAGCTCTTTTCCAGCTAAATCTGACACCAGGAAATGTTCTTTTTCTCCCCATCTGCTTCCTGCTGTCCTGGCCCTGCTACAGGGCAGCTCTGTGCACAGCTCCGTGCCAAGCAGCCCTGCTGATGCCCCCCAGCCCGTGCCTCCCTCAGCAGCCTGGCTGCCGGCTGGCTCCCGCTTGCCTTTCCTCCCTGTCCACAAGCTACAGCTGCTTAAAAGCTCCTTTATTCACCCTCCGTGCTCAAAGCCAGTCATGCTGTCAGCCATCCTGGCATCCTTGTTTCCTCCCCAGTGCTGGTGATATCTCTGAGTCACCAGGGCAGGTTCTTCCCTGAGACAAACTTGCAGACCTGGGATGAGAGCAAAATGGAAAGGCTCATGAATGAAGATGGAATTTCCAGACAGTGATTGGTGTTAATTTATTCTTGCTTAAAAAGAAACAGCTGCCTGCGCTCTCCTTAAGTTGTGCGAGGCTGCACAGGCAGCAGAGGTTGTTGTTGCTGAGGCCTTGGTGCTGATGAGGCTTGGCCAGAGCCAAGCTAATGGGTTTCCCTTTGGAGGAGGTGCCACCCCACCTGAGCTGTAGCTCCTTGTCCATGCTAAGGTGTGTGACACACCGATGTGCTGATCATCTCCAGGCTGTGCCGCGCTTCCCACAATAGTGACTAACGAGCTGCTGCTGGCAGGAGCAGCCAGGCAGGCTGCCAGCCATGGCCCTGCTCCTCTCCAACACCCACCAGCTCTCTGCTGTGGCAGGGGCACCCACGTTGTCACTGCGGTCACTGCAGGCACAGGTGAGCGCTGACACAGTCATTGTCTCGCTTTGTGCTGCTCTGCTCTGAATGCAGCAGGGGAAAATGGGTTTTTCGATTTCATCTCACATTTGAAATGTACATTTTGATATTAAATTTTTACTATGGGGATTTATTTTTAATTATAGTGAGCTGGAAGATGATAAAATAAAGTTGAGTAAGTGAGACCTATGTGAAGAAGTCATGGAAACCTGATCATAGAAAGACACTCCTAGGACACTGGGTATTGTTCCCATGAAACAACATATCCTAATGTAAAGAAAATTGTAATTGAAGCTGTTAATCATCTGTTTTTAATGAGGAGGAAAAAGCTGAATGTCTCAGAGGCAAGATCTCGAATTTTGTACAGTTTGCCTGGGGAGGTGGCAGAAACCCCATGCCTGGATATCATCAAGTTTTAATGGTGAAAAGTTGTCCTGGCTTGGGGACGTCACTGCTGAGTAGATAGACTACCTGTGTTGTTTTCATCCTTTGCTTTTCTGACCAGGGAAGCCACTCACCGACAGTACTCACTTGCCTGGAATGGGGCAGGAGGAAGGGTGGGGTAAACCAGCTTCCTGACCCAGTCCTCAAGCTCCTGGCTGTATGTGGTGTGAGCTGGGGGCAGGGGGGGAAATGGTGGGAGTGATCTCTGGGGTCTGTCTGATCATACATCTCACCTATTCACTCTTTGACACTGTTATTACAGGTCCTGATTTATTTAATTTATTAAAAGCCAAGACCTCTGATGCTCTCCTGCCATCTCCCATCTCCTGAAGGGGGTGTGTCTAGAGTGGGAAGGAGGAAGCAGCCTGTGGGCTGGCTCTTTCCCCATTGTAATGTTCATGCTCCCAGTGGACTGTTGGGTTTGTTCCCCTTTAAAGCTCATGATCGATATCCCAAAAGTTAAAATTTGGCTAAGTCCTAAACTCCCTTAGAATAGCTGTCTCTAGTGCCAAATTGGGGCTCTATGAATTATTCTTAACATCTTGTTGCCTATTGAGCTGCTTTTAATCGTACTGTGAAATGAGATGGAAACAGCAATGATACCAGTGACTTTGCTGAGGCAGAGTACCCCTTCCACACCCTTCCATGGTAGCTGATTAATTAAAGTATTCACATGAAATGGTTCCTTGATTATTTTTTAAAGAAACAGCCAGAGGTGATGCCGAGACTCCCCAACTGGATGCAAACCAGACGCTGGGGTGTGTGGGGGTTGCTGTGTGGTTTAGATCTGATGAAAGGCAGGAAATGGGAAAATCTGGCAAATCTCCCTGGCTTGACTTAATGGAGCCTCTTGATTTTTGCTAGAGTGCATTTTTTGTGCTGTAATGGCCAAATGGAAATTTAGACTTGAAGCTGGATCTGAGCACTGCTATGCTTAGCTGGCTTGTACACAGCAGTGAAAGAGAAGGAAAGGTGTTTAAAAATTCCAGCCCCCAGGTTTAACTATTGCTTCCCTCTGAATTTCTTTGCTTTGCCACAGAGCAGAGAAACCTACAACGACAACTGTAAATTTTCCCTTGCTTTTTGTGTGGTACCTTATTATTTCTGTGATGTCTTCCTTCTGCTACCCAAGTGAAACCTTATCTCATTCCTCAGAAGTCAGTGGTGCTTCATTAGTGCAAATTAATTCAGAATCCTGTGTGGTTGCTTTAAAATAGATACCGTTGACCCAGCCTGTGGAAGAGTTTTCAGAAATAGAAGCCAATTTATCAGCACTCCCTTTAACCTCTTTGTCAGGGGATGTTTTCTGCCAGGTTTGTCCTTCACTGTTACTGTGGTGAAGGGGTGTGATGATTAGAGGGATGGAGCACCTGTCCTGTGAGGAAAGGCTGAGACAATTGGGATTGTTCAGCCTGAAGAAGAGAAGGCTCTGTGGTGACCTTATCAGCCTTTCAGTACCCAAAGGAGCCTACAGGATTGCTGGAGAGGGACTTTTTACAAGGGTATATAGAGATAGGACAAGGGGGAATGGATTTAAACTGAAACAGAGTAGGTTTAGACTGGATATTAGGAAGGCATTCTTTACTGTGAGAGGGATGAGGCCCTGGCACAGATTGCCTGGAGAACTTGCAGGTGTCCCATCTCTTGAGGTGTTCAAGGCCAGGCTGGATGGAGCTCTGAGCAGCCTGGTCTAGTGGGAGGTGTCCCTGCCCATGGCAGGGGATGTTGGAACTGAATGATCGTTAAGATTCCTTTCAACCCAAACCATTGTATGAATCTATACTGTCCTTGCAGCCCTGCAGATAAAAGCTCAGGCTCAAGCCTGTGAAGAAAATGTGTCACAGACCACAAGCTGCAGGAACAGCCCCTTTAAAGAAGTGTTAAGAAAACTGATATTTGCAGTAAATTAAGCTAATGCCTGTCAAATTGCAACCTGTGGGCTGTTCTTTCAGTTCTTGTGCTTTCCTTCCTGTGCCGCTGAGCTGCAGCGTGTGCCACTGAGCCAGGTGGTTAAGATTCCATTGTAGTGTGACTGTGGGTTTTGTAGCCTCCCTTAATTTAATTTAGTTTTATGTGTTCAGACTGTAATCAATTTTTATGCTACTTTAATAAGCAAATTTATGCTATCAGCGGGCTAAAGAGACTTGTCATTCGCAGCTTCCCAGTCAATCCACTATTTCCCATTTTAGCGAAGTGCTCAGTTGTCCTAAATTCGGTAATGACTCTGCAATTCTGGCTGGCATGTCAACCCCCGCCAGGCAGGTGCATGCCCTGTGCCTGTGCTGGCCCCTGGAAATACTCTTTGTGGTGCAGTAAAGGGACAAGTAATTGCATATCCCCAAACATTGGGCAGTCTGACTCAGATGGATTGCCAGGTGTTGTTACAGCAAATACGGATTTTTATTTTCTCCTCATAAGAGAGACAAATCCTGTGTTAGAAAATGCCTGAGCATAAGAAAGGGTTGAGTTTAGTCTCTGCAGGCCAGCAACTGGCAGGAATCACTTTCTTGTTTAAAGCACTGCTCACTGGGGCATCTCTTTTTGTCTCTCCTCACCTTACAGGAAGATTTGCCTTCACTGTAAGTGCTCCCAGGAAGAGCACGTTGTAACAGTTATGCCTCTGGAGATGGAGAAGACAGTCACGAAGCTCATGTTTGACTTCCAGAGGAATTCAACTTCTGACGACGACTCAGGCTGTGCTTTGGAGGAGTATGCCTGGGTCCCCCCTGGCCTGAAGCCTGAGCAGGTAATGATGACACCACCCAGTTACCAGAAAATAATTGGGTTTGCATGTTCTTTGGAAATAGTTTCCCTGCTTTTTCTTCTAGGGTGCAAGCACATGTTGCATGTGGCTGTTTCCAGGTGCCCTAGAGAGACTTGCAGGGACAGATCTGGTCTGAAAGCACAAATGGAACAAAATAGACATGTGATCCTTGCAGGACCTGTGGTTTTCTGCATATGTGGATGTAATTGGTAATTGAGAGAGGGGGGGGGAGACAAAATACCTCCAGGATGGGATTTCTTGTGGCTGTGCAAGGGAAAGGATACAGACGTATCTAATGTTTCACTGGGAAAAAAGCAATGGGACTCCAGTGTTTCCCAGGGACTCAGTGCTTGTGTTCTGCCCTCCTGGACTGCTCTTCTCTGTCATAAGTCCAGGGCAGACAGTCAGCTGGTAGATTAGTCTGAAAAATGGGCCAAAAGCTTTGTGGTTTGGGTTTTTCAAGCATGATGTTTATGCCTTACTGGAAGGAATAGCTTAAATAAAGCTCAAGTCTCTTGGTATAGGATTGAGTGGGATGGATAGACCTCAGTGTGCTGTGTGGAGCATGCATTGATTCTGCTCCTTCCAGTTTACATGATTCCTTTGATTTTTATGCTGGTTTTTTATATGTTCAACTCAGAACTTAATTTGCAGTGGAGATTGCAAAATTAGCTTAGCCTTGATAATTGCAGTATGATATGATATGGCAATAATTTTAAACTGTGTAAGGAGGCTAGGAGAGGGTGGAAAGCTTTCATTCTTACTGCCATAGTTGCTGTCCTTTACTGTGTTTTCCTGTGCTTTTATTCCTGGCTTAGAAATTTCCTGAAATATTTTGGTACCACCCGTAGGCTATAAATATTATCTGTCTGATTAGAGAATCTAGTTGTTTGGTGGCTTGTTTCTTTTTCTTTTCCTTGTCTTTATAAGCCTCTCTCAGTGCTCACTTGTAACTCCACAGCACTTTGTGTTTCATTTGGTGCCATCCAACCATGCAAATCAGGCAGCAGCCTTGTTTTCTGTCACCTTCCTTATGTCAGAGGCTCTCTTTTTGCCTCATAGGAGGTACAAGATGTGGGGTGTGGAGAAATGCAGATGGTTCTGAAGTAGCTCTGCTGGTCCTTCATGCTGTGGCAACATGAACCACTTGGGTTTGAGGCGTCCCGTTGGAGGACCATACCCAAGTTGGTGCCACCTGCTGTCATTGCTGTTTTCTGTCCAGGCATGTTGGCAGTTTCTGGAGCCCAAGCTGGCTCATGTTCCTGTAGCTTTGGGTGGAAATACAGGTATTTAGTGACAGGTGGCACCTGACCAGGTAGCCATGGTCTTTAATGAGTACATCATGGCATGGGCAGTGATTGAAACCCACTTTCAGCATCGTGGTGACATATTTCAGGAGACCCGTATGCTTCTTTGATCCCTCAGGTGCTCTTTAAGTGTGGCTTCAGGGAGTTTGGGTTGCCCAGGAAGAAACAGAAGTCCATTAGCTCTATCTGTAGCTACTGACATCTCATGCATTACCCAGGTTAATGTATTTTTAGGTTCTTCCAGCATCTATTTCTTGTAGAGGTCATGGTGCTCCTCGATCCAAATGCTCGTTTTCTCATTACACTCCCCAGTCTGCATCACTGGGCCTTTCAGCAAATTTGCCACTTCAAACCTGTCTCTATAATCACTATGGAGATGAAGAGCAGCCATAAGCAGAGCCAGAGACAGGCACTGAAATCCATCCAGCAAAGCTCATCTGCTAGCCCTTTCATGAGTTTTCACGTGTTAGATGAGCCACTAAGATGACAAAAGCGTTGTGTGACTTCCCTGGGCTGTGCAAGAGCCACACTGCAGGGCTGGGGGTTGTCCCTGGGTGAAGAGCAGCATCCTGAATTTCAAGGAATCATAGAATGGTTGTCCTGTGGCTGTGGATGCCCCACAGTGCTGGAGGGGCCATTTACTTCCCATGGGGGTAGGAGACACCTCTGCAACAATTCACTGGGGCCGTGTAAGTCTGCAGACATATGTGTGCCTTTTTGGTCAATGAGTCAGGTGTGTGCACGTGATGTGGAGCCTCTGCAAGGCTGGTGCCTGCCATGGAGCAGCTGGTGGGCTCTGCTCTGACTGAGGGTACTGCTGTCAGGCTGGGGGGAAAATAACAGGCAGGGAATTTTTCTCTTCCTCCTGCTGTTTTGCTGATGATTTTTTTTTTTTTTTTTTTGGATGTGAAACAGATGAAATGAAACAACTTCTTCTGCAATATTCTACCTTATTAAAATCTCTATGCAGTATATGAACTGGGGAGGTAAGTGTTCCCCTGAAAGACTAATGCAATTTTCCTATTTTACTTGGATGACAGCCTTCCTACCTTGCTGTTCTTGGGAGACAGCACTCATGTCTCACTCAACACAGCAATTTAGAGGATTTCAGTGGGGAGGAGCTGGCCTGCAAACATGACATTGTTTTTTGGCAGTGTCCACACATCATTTCAGTATTTGGAGAGTCCCTACAATCCAAAGCTTAAATTATTGTCATCTAGATGGGAACCGACTCAAACCTATAAGGTCTCACTGTATTCCTGGACACTAACTCAGGCATCAGCTGGTCTGTGGTACCTGTCACTAGTGAAAATCATGTTGGTTACTCAAAGCCCAGTACTAAAGACAAAGAAAGCATTGGTCCAGTGTGCACAGATACTGATCCAAACATTGTAATGAGGAGCGGAGCTGGACGTTATCCCTTATATTATGGCTCATCAGTGTGTAAGACTACAAAGGGCTTGACTCAAAAGCCATAAATGCAATCTATTTCTAAATATGTTTATAACACAGGCATTAGGATAGTAATTTAAAAATTGATAGCACCCCTGAATTAAGGTATGATGAAATTTTTTCTGGTAAACCAACTAAAATGTATGACATGTCTGCTCAAGAAAGAGGGGTGTAAACTGGTAGGACACTGGAAATGTTATTTCATTGGGGAGCCTACATGAGCTTAGTTTGTCCAACTTAGCAAATTTAGAGGTTATGATCCCTCCCTGTTCATTAGAGGGGGAAAAGAAGTTATCCAAGCTCCAACTTTAGCCCAAGAATGTAGACATGAACTGTCTCAAAATGCATTCAGGCAGGAAATTGGAAGAGGTTTGAAACCATCCGAGGTGTAAGGCTCAGCGACAGCCTGCCAGCCAGGAGAGTGACAGGAAAAACCCAGGACTGAGCTCCATAAATTACAATGGGATAAGGAAATAGGGTTTCTTGTAGCTGCAATTAGCTACACTGGATGGCCAGGAGGCTTCTGTGGGGTCTAATCCCACTTGGATTGGACCTTACAGCAGAAGAGGGACTTCTCTTCTGGAAGATAGGGATGCAGATGGGAATGGCAGAGGTGGCTTACAGAAGCAGGGGACATGGGCTTTGAGAAATGCTCTTTTTTTCTGTCTGCAGTTTAATGGTTGGATAAAGAAATAAGTGTCAAAGTCTTGAAATGGGCAAACACCTCTAGAAGTGTGTCCTCAGCAAAGCAAAATCCCAGACTGAGCCTGGCTGCAGAGTCGGAGGAAGACATCTTTGGGAGCCAGTTTGTCTGCTGGGGCTGGCAGTCCAATAGCTGATCCTCCTTGCACTGACATAAGTTTGAGGGCAGATGCTTGAAAATAGGTCCTTCTGTGATGTGTTTTTCACATTTTTAGGCAAGGCATGTGTAAATACATGTGAATGTGCAGCCTTGAATTCCTTGGGCCTGTGGTTTGGAGAAATCCAAAGGGGTTATAACATGCCAGCTTGAATTTCTGAATACAAGAGATTTTTTAGGATTTCTATCTTTATTATGTCTCAGTAATAGGAGCAGCTGGTTATGGGCAGAAATTTCCAATTAAACAAGAGATGGGGCTCTACTTCAGCTGCGGTGTAGCTTTTTGTATGGCATGCCAACATCTGAGAACCTTACATGTGCCGTAAGAACTTAATTCCCTCTTGTTGTCAACACAGTTGCTCTGGTTGAGTCCCTTAAAAAGTTATGAAAATCTCATCTGAGCTAAAATTATCAGCATGAAGGTTCAGGGGACCATTTTTCTCTAAGGCAGCTGTTAGAGCTTGGACCTCAAGAGCTTTGCAGTGGTGTGAAACTTGTAGCTGTCACAGGGAACTTATTCAGGGTCTAACATACACATTAATCCCTCTTCTGGATCTTTTGCAAGACCTGTTGCAAGGGCTTGAGTTATACAACCTCTAAATTTCATCAGTTGCTGTTCAGGTCACAAAGTGAGCAAAGGAGAATGGAGATGAACCTACACTGAACATGCCTTTACACCTTACATAAAGATTTTCACCATTCTGGTGAGGTAGAAAGTACACTATCTGGACCAGCCTGCTCTGGGGTGTGTGTCTCACTTGTGCCTGTGTGTCACAGTCGTTGTACCATCTTGTTCTTTCTTGAGCCCTCTGAGTTCTGTTTTACTGTTCTACTCCTCAAGAAGTCTTGCATGAGGCAAGGAGTAAAACAGACCAAAGTGACCCCATGCCCCAAACCTGTATAGTAATGGGGAGCAGACAAGCTAATTTATTACTTAGTAGAGGATGGACAAAATGCCCAAAGAGCTCTACCTTCCTGGTAGACCCTGATCCTGAGAGCAGAGCAGGGTGGATGGAAAGCTGAGGGTGCTGAGGAGAAGCTATTACTTGTGTACCCTGCTCCCAGGAGCTGCAGCTGCCTCTCATTTTGCCCCCTTACACATGTGCACGCTGGAGTATTTTACCCAAAAGCTGCATTTCAGCACATTTTGAAAAGCTCTCCAGTTTCACTTTGAGGTAGCAGTAAGTCCATCACCTTCCCAGTGAACTCTCTCAGTATCTAAATAGCCATGCAGTTAACGGCTCTTATTTCAAGGCTGGAGCTGTCTAAATCCAGCCTCCAGGCATCGGACTGTGCCGAATGCTTCCCAGCTGCTGGATGGAGCACCAGTCCTGCACACAGAATGCTTTTTCTGCATGTGATGCCAGTGCTGCATGATTTGGGGGCAGCTGGGGTGAGGTAGGAGGTCCTGGAGCTGTTCCCCCTGCCCTGGAACAGAGTGGATGGGGGAGTGTGAGCACATCCCATGCTGCAAAAAAGCCCATGGCAAAACCATATGTCTGGACTTTTGCTCCGTTTCTGTATCCTGGGGTGTTGTCCTGATCATGGTGAGCCAATGGAAGCTGTTAAAATTACTTAGTCCTTGAACAATCTTATTATCAGGGAGGGAATCAGCTACTTTTGGTGGGCCATGGAAAGCGAACCACTCATCTGACATGGTTTGCTTGATTCTGAAATTTGAAGCAGATATGTGGTGGTCAGCAGAGGTGAGAGGCAGGGAATGGAAAACAAAACTGAAGAACTCTGGACTACCCAATAGAAACTTCTGGAGGTTTATTCTAGTGTGCAATTACAGCTTTTCTGTGTTTCAGTGTTAGGCTAGTGTGCTACCCCATGCCTTAGAAATCCAAGAGCATGTTAAGTGCACCCAGGGGAATGATCAGTGATGATCAATGCAGCAGATGATCATTATCATTCCTGGTGCTCCAGGGGACCCTGAGTCCTGCGTGGACCTCGCAGCATAGACCGCTCTGGATGCTGTTGAAAGCGCTGATCTGGCTCTTTTTAATCCAAATTCAATTTCTGCTTTAAAAAAGAAAAATAATGTCATCTACTTTCACAAGTCTAAAACATGTGGATGTAAGGCCTTCATTCAAATGTTCCTCTTTGATGCCAGCAGGAAGCAGCGCTTCCGCGGGATCTCTTACAGACCGAGAGCTGCTCCAAAGGCTTGGCAGGAATGGATGTCATTCTTGACTGCGGAGCACAGCGCTCAGATGCCTCAGCTGCCGTTAGCCATGGGAGAGGAGCGTGCGGAAAGCCGCAGAGCGTGCCAGAACAAATAGCACTTAGAAAAATTATTTTTCCTTTGTTCCCTGCCCTTGTCCCTCTGACTTAGGAGCGGGTTTCCAAGAGCAAACCCAGCGTTGCGGGATGCCGGACTGCCCGGCGCCAAGGATTGCATCTTGCCTCCCACTGCTGTGTATTGGCACTTGGGCACTCACAGATCTGGGGGTGATGCAGGTCTGCTCCCAGCTGGGGCTTTGGGCTCTCAGGGGGTGCTCTGGATCCCTCGAGGGTGCATGCCTGGCTGCATCTCCATGCTTGACAGACCCAGACAGCAGTTCCCACTCTTCATTTCAGAGCATCTGACCTTGCTGTAAGGATTGTTTTGCTTCAAAAAATAAATCAGTGCTTTGTATCCTAATGTCCTTGGAAAAGGAGGACATGCCAGACTCAGGCCAAAGCACACTGAACCCGTTTTCCAGGCTCACATGCTGACATCTGTGGAGCTTGTGTGTGAGTCGACGTGTACGAGCACTTCCAACATTTCACAGACATACTGGGAAAGTTATTTGCATGTGGTTTGTTTGGGATTTTTCCCCCTTGCTTTTCCAAGAGAGGCCAGCAGGAATGAAAGACATACAAAAGCATCAGGTTTGTTTCTCTGTCAATTTTAAGTGCTCATTGTAAAGGATCATTAAAGCCTGACGTGTGCTGTTCAGAAGCCGACACTGGGGAGGAGCAGGCAAGCCACAGGAGCAGCCCTGCTCGCCCAGGCCAGCACAGGCTTGTCAGAGCCACTGGCTGCCTTCCTCCCTCAGCAGCCAAATCCCATGGGAGTTTGCATGCAGCAGTGAGCCAGGCGAAGGGGCCACAGCTGAGCTCACACGCATCAGTGTGCCACCAGCTCCCTGTGCTGCCATGGGACATCCCTGGGTGTCATGGAATGGGCTGCTAGGGCTGTGGTACCCTGGCATGTTCCCAGGGGAAATGATGCTGTCCTGGGCATGGGGCAGACATTGGGGAATGCTGGTGTGCCTGTAGTTTGGACAGACTCCACTTTGTGTGATGCTTTACTGTGCTGTGCCTGAGTGGTGGCTGACTCACCAAGGTCCCTTTTTGGGGACATCCATGTTCAGGCACCCTACTGCACATAGGGCCAGCACGTCCTGCCCTCACAGGGCTCTTTGCAAAAGCCTTGCAGTTGGTTTTGCAGTTTGTTTGGTTTCATGAGAGCCAGGCAGGATTGCCCAGCTGGCTGTGCTGGAGCTGTGAGGGCTGAGCAAGTCGGCACCCGCGCCAGGACACCCGGTGCTCCTTTGTAGTCCATCCCAGCCGTACAGTCATTCCAAACAGCCCGGTTTGGTGGGTGCTTTGGGAAGGGGTGTTGTGCTCAGGGCAAGTACAACCAAATGCTACTTCCCAACAGCAATTCGTGGCGTAAGAAACACTACACTTCCTCTCCAACTCCTTTACTTAATTGATCAAAGAGATCTGTCATCAATAGCTTGAATTTACAGGATGTTTGCAAACTTTTCCTTCTGGGAGGTGTAAGGCTTTGCTCACAGATATGCTCATGTGGGTTTTGTCATTGGTCACCCTCGGACCGCCAGGACAAGCCACAGTCCTGCCTTTATTTAGCAGGGCCAGGGTAGGTTTGTAAACTGTCAAAGTTAAACTGGAAACATACCCCAAACCTAAGAAGATCACAGAACACAAAGGCATTTGTAAACTAATGTAATTACTTTCCTCAGTGCCTTTGAACAAAGTTGGCTCCAGTTTAAAGGCTTTTTCCTACCCTGTTTTTACATTATGTTCTTTCCTTTCTCCTGGTTTATTTCTAATTTATGCCTCTTCCTCCTCCTCTTCTCCCTTTTAGCATCAAGCAGCTGTTAATTTCCAAAATGTGTATCCGTTTTTGTTAGCAAAACTTGGTGTTTGGACATTTTCCTTTTGAAGGTGAGAATAACATCTTGGAAATCTGCTGTGCCAGGTTCTGTGCCTGTCCGAGTGGGACCTCCCTGGGGCAGGATGGGGCTTGCCCAGCTGGCCAGTATCCCATGGCACCTAGCACCCACAGCTGGGTGGCATGTCCAGTGCACTGGCCAGACCATTCCCATGGCATCTGTGACCTCATGATGTTGTCTGAAGCCTTATTTTAACTCAGCCTGGTGTTTCAGACCCCTTTGGGATTTCTCTCATCCAGATGTGAGCAGAAGTCAGAGTGAAGTGGGGCAAGTGTGGAAACTGAGGATGAAACCTAGTCCAGCCCCACAAGGGGCTCCTGTGTGTTAGTGATTCTTGTTGGGATAATCACGGGCAGAGCAGATCTGTTGCGAGGGGAAATAGGAAGATGCAGAGCTGCTGTGTTGTACAGCAGAAGTAGTTAATAATAAAACAGTTACAGATACTGCAAGGTTTAAAGGGGAAATATTATTTCTCCAGGGTCATTGCCTGCACTGTTATCCTTATTTGGGTGCAACTTACAGTGCAGAGCCTGTAAGGGCAGTGAGGAGCCATCAGCTGGCACGTGGCGGGTCTGGCCCTGGCCCTGCAAGGCTCACCAGCTACAAGGCTTGTGCATGCTGCAACCCAGAGCTGGATGGAGGAGGAGTTAGCATAAAACAGTGACCTTTTGTACAAAAGCAAAGTGCAGACTGAGCGGTTTTAGTTTTCCAGCAAGTTAACGCTTTTTCCCTGAGAAGCCAGATTGATCTAAGAATCCCCTTCTCCTTCTTTATTTTTGAGCATCACATGGGCCTGTGCCAGCCCAGCTGCTCCCACACCAGGTCAGAAATGCTGTTAGCAGCCAGCTGGACACAAAGGCAGGGACACTGGCAGCCTGTGACCCTGTCCCTCCCAGTCTTGGGTCTCTCATCCAAGGAGCTGGGTCCATGCCATGGGAATGGGTGATGCCTGAGAGCCTGTTATATGCACAAGCCTGGCCTAATGTGAGCCTTGGCAAGGGGTGTCCTTCTGCTCTTCATCTGCCCTCTGGATGGATCTCTTGGGATAGAAGTGATGTCCCAGGTGAAAGGATCTGTGCATCCCTCTGGTTCAAGTTTTTTCCCAGGAGGGAATGGTGGCTCGAGAAAGCCATTGGCAGGCGTAAGGATTTTCTCCCCATGAGATGTTCCACAGGCACTGGACAGCCTCTGCTCCATCCACTCCATGAGCACTCCTGTAGAAGGTCCCTTTGGCTGATGCGGATCCAAAGCAAACCCTTTCAGGTTATTTCAGGCAACAGAACACAGGTTGGAGCCTGTTGTATTTATTTTGTTTTGCTTCTCAAACCAAATTGCCCATCCCTGCCAAGCTATATTGCTGGTGTGATGGGAACCAGTTCCTGCAGACCTGCTGAGACTAAATGGAAAACTTCCCAACGGAAGCAGGAGTGGAGCTGGGCACGTACGTCCTGCTGGATTGTGCTCTGGGAAGGCAGCACCCAGGCAGCTGAAGGAAGAGCTCCCATCCTTGCTTTTTGCCCAGGGTGAGCGTCTTGGGGCTCATTGCTTTAGGAATTTGGCGGCTCTTCAGAAAAAAAGTAATTTATAGTCTCCACCAACTTCAAGGACTGGGTGGGCAAAAAGACTTCATTGCAAGAAATCAAAACACAAGCTAACCAGTGTGAGCACAGGGCACAGTGAGCAGCGTCTCTACACGTGGGAAATTCAGCGGGAGAAGCTAGCAGGAGTGTGTGCCAGCTGGGCAGGCACAGCATGGCAGTGTGGAAGCCTGGCAGCCCAGGAAAGGGTATGGTATGGCAGGTGGGGCGTTGCCGGGAGATTTTCAACTGCAAACTCTGCTACAGACTTGCTGCATGAACTCAGGGAGCTCATTTAACATCGTGATGCTGCAATCAGTCCTTCGCAATGTGTATATTTGCTACCTTATGTAGCATGTCATATGTGCTTTGATATCCCTGGATGAAGGATGCTCTATAAATGCAAAGTAAGTATTCTAATGTACGTAGTTTGTTTTCTTTTTAACATAACAAAATACTTCGCAGCCGTTCTTTCTTTGACAGTTTCCATAGCTGGTGGGTCTGTTTCTGCTGTGCCTTAGCAAAACAAATTTAGGGTTTTGCAGTGGCATATGCTCAGCATGTTCCTTGGCTTTGCAACATGAGCAGTTCCCTTGTCATCAGCACTGCGGAGTCGTGTGTGGAAATCTGCTAAAATCTCCCTTTCTGGAAAACCTGATGATTGGGAAAGGTGGATGGTGACATCAGTTTGGGGAGGAATCATAAATTGAGAAAATTGCCGGAGCAGCTCTTGCTCGCAGGTAGTTCTGAATGAGAGCAAAGAGTGAGATGAATGCAGAGCAATTATTCCTGAATAAAGCTAGGTTTGGATAGTTATTCTAGAATAAAAGGGTATTTCTTCCTGTAGAAGATAGCTGCGTATGAGCCACCCCCATCAGCCTGCGAGCCCGTGGGTGAGCTCCCCTGCCAGCCAGCCCTGTGTGACCAGCCTGTGTCCCCATCCCTCCCAGTGACCCACAGCAGCTTGTCGTCTGCAGATGCTGTGGGGCTGTGCAGGCAGAGGGGGCTTCTCTGGAGAGAGCCAGCCCAGGTGGTGCTTTCTAGGCCAAAGTCCAAAGCATACAGCGAGGGAAAAAGCTGATCAGAAACCACTGCAAAGGAACTGTCGTTTGGGAAAAGCCCTGTGAAAGCTGCAGGCAGTGCAGCTACTCCAAAATTAATTGCTGAGAGCTGAGGGAGCATCTTGGGGCTGATCCCACCATGGTAAAGGCAGAAAGCTGTATGCACTGCATCTCTCTAGCCAAGAGCAGACTTAAGGAAGCCGGCCAGCCCTCTGCTTCTGCCCAAGCATCTGGGGCTGCAGAGAATCCCAATCCCAGCTGAGCTTTCCCTTACCTTTACCTTCTCCTGGTTCTTCCCAAGCCATTCAACATCACTGTGGCCGCCATTTCAGAGCGGATCCTCAGCCAGCGAGTCCCCTCCTGGTGCTGGCCCGGCCCTCGAGTGCATATCCCAGGTGTGGCAGTCAGAGGAGAGACGCTGGGGTTCAGGGTGTGCTTCCTCTCCAGGCTGCACTGCGCTCCCAGCGCCAGTCACGCCAGTCCTCAGCCTTTTTAATGGCTGATTTTAATTACACACTCTGAGACGAAAGAGAAAAACTAAGCCTTCCACCAGATTTTATCTGCTGTTTATTTCCACAAATTGCTGCATTAAAAAGCCTGGAGGGGTTTGATGGAGGTGGAGGCTCAGATAGCCAGCAACACGGAGACTGCCGGGGCGCAGCCTTTTTAACCTCCCTGCTGAGGCAGGTGCCGACACATCCCCACAGCCGGCGCAATGCTCACGCTATGGAGGCTGACTGAGCAAACGGTAACGCGCCCCCACCTCGCCGGGGCTGCCACCCCTCTTCCTCGGAGGACAAAAGACAACAAACCCGAAGCAGCTCCTGGCTCTGTTTCCCTGCTCAAAATCTTTGGGAAGACCCAGTGCTTGCTGCCTCAGGGGGTGGTGCTGGCTGGGCAGAGGGGCACGGGCTCAGCCAGGGAACTCCACTGCAGTCCCCTCTCTTGCTCCGTAGGTGCACCAGTACTACAGCTGCCTGCCCGAGGACAAGGTTCCCTATGTCAACAGCCCAGGGGAAAAATCTCGCATAAAGCAACTTCTTCACCAGCTGCCACCCCATGACAATGAGGTCAGTATCTAAAAAATGTGCTTGGACGTCAACAGGGCTGCGGGTGGGGAGTGGACGCTCCTCCTGGGGTTGCTTGTGAGAAGCGTGGCTTTCCTTTCTCAAGTCCTTTTGCTTTTCAGGGGGATTTACTTGAATTTTGGTCATGTTGCTATTTAAGTTGCTATATTTGCTCCCTGCTTTGATTGTTGGAGGTGGGGAGTTGATTGTTTTTAAAGTTAAATTTTTTTAAAATCATCTTTCTTCAGTTGTCTGAAATAAAGGCATTTTCTCAGCCCTTGGAGGCCAAGGCCCTGTTAAGAGTGCCTTGGAATGCTGTTGAGATTATCTAGAGACAGATCCAAAGTTGCAAAAGCCTTTTCCCGTGTGCTGCTTCCGACTCACCTTGGGAGTGGGAGTGAGTGTGCTGAGGAGGGGCTTCAGCTGGGCTGAGCCTCATGAGCTGGGAGAGCCTGGGAGGCCACAGGTTGAGTCAAAACCAGTCAGAGCAAAATAAACCTTCTTACATCTCGCAAGAATGATGTGAGGCAGCAAAAAGGGTCTGGTCTTTGACGTCCTGATCTCACCAGTGAGAACACTGGCTTCTGGTAACCCACAAAATTTCCCTGTGTAAACAAAAAGAATAATTTTCATGCTACTTTCTGAAGAAGCCGCTCTGGGAAATACATGCAGGTAACTTGTTTGATCTCAGTCAGATTTTAACAAGTTTGCCTGCACGTGGCTGGGTGCCACAGGCACAGCACTGTCAGCATGGGGGGAGCTCCAGGCACAAGGAAGGGGCTTCTTCCTGTACACCCTTGAGCACCAACCTGCCTGCCTGCTTCCCTGGCAGCTGCTGGAAACCCACAGCCTCTGACAGCCAAAAAACATAAGACTAAATACACACAAGAGCTGCTACTGCAGCCTGTGTTTTCCTGCAAGTTGGACACACAAGTCTGTGTGTATTTTCTGCGAAGTGGCAGATTTTGCATCCAGTTTCCCTTCATGCTCAGTTTTGCTCCTTTGAAAATTCAAGGTGTGGTGGTTGCTCATGTGATTAGCTCTGCTCAGCTCCATGAGCCTTCTCTCCCAAGTAACAGAGGGTGGATTGGCACTGGTGCTACATTTGACCTCCCTGGCTCTTCAGTTGTATTCCCCATTGAAATGCAACCAGCCAAGAGCTAAGACTGCAGGATGGAAATAGCCAGGAAAACCTCAGAGTTTTATAAGCTTCGGGGAAATTGCATCATTTGTTGTTTGTATCCTTTTATTTTACTTATTTCCTTATTACCTTGCAATGCAGAGGTTTTGCAAATGTGCAGACCTGATCCTTTGCTGGAAGAATAGTTCACAAGTCCCTGGAACTCTTCCCGTACCATAATTTGTGCAGAGAAAAGGGTCTGTGCTCTAGAAATACCAGTGGAATATTATGAAGACCTCTGCCACAGGAGGCTGATGGAGAAAGCAGGAAAACCATCAGTCCAATTGATGGTCTGGGTGGGACTCTGAGAACCCAGCTTTTAAGGCTTTTCTACAAATTGAGCACCTAAAGAGCAACATTTCTCCTGCCCCTTTTTCTCATGTCCGCCTCTTGAAATTCTGACCAAACCCCAGAAGACTGAAGCCCATACACCTTTGTTTCTCCAGCCTCTCCCAAGCCAAGGGCAGGGGTTTGCAGGGCCCATGGAACTGCCCCTCACTGGGCAGTGCGCCAGGGGCACCCCAGGCACTGAGCATCACGTGTATTTTTTAGGTCCGCTATTGCAACTCATTGGATGAGGAGGAGAAGAGGGAGCTCAAACTCTTCAGCAACCAGAGGAAGAGGGAAAATTTAGGGAGAGGCAATGTTCGACCATTCCCTGTAACCATGACAGGAGCCATCTGTGAGCAGGTGGGTAGTGGCTGATGAACTGGTACCTGCATCACCCAAGTTATGTGAAGCACGTCTCCTGTTAAGACAGGCTGAGAGAGCTGGAGCTTTTCACCATGGAGAGGAGAAGGTTCTGGGGTGCCTTTAAAACCTTTCCAGTACCTAAAGGGACTACATGAGAGCTGAAGAGGGATATAGCTGAAGGGCATATATTGATAGAGGGAATGGCTTTAAACTGACAAGATGGCATGTTTAGATCAGATACGAGAAAGAAATTCTTCCCTGTGAGAGTGTTGAGGCACTAGCACAGGTTGCCTAGGGAAGTTGTGGCTGCTCCATCCCTGGAAGTGTTTAAGGCCAGATTGGATGAGGCTTTGAGGAGCCTGGTCTAGTGGAATGTAGGGGGATTGGAACTGGATGATCTTCAGGTTCCTTCCAAGTCACACCGTTCTATGATTTAATGAGGCTCATGGGACAAGTATCTGCCCATGACCCTGCCAGGTGTGAGTGCTGGGGTCTGTCAGGGCACCTTTCAGGATATTTGACATGGAGTTGTCAATTCAGCTCCTGGCATTGTGCAGGGAAGTGATTGTGAGAGCAGCTGGTTGGCAATGGGTAGCAGTGGGGTCACCCGCACCCCCTGTTAATCTCTGGCTTTTCTGACAGTGTGGCGGCCAGATCAATGGAGGGGACATGGCCGTCTTCGCCTCGCGAGCGGGACACGGCGTCTGCTGGCACCCTCCCTGCTTCATCTGCAGCATCTGCAATGAGCTGCTGGTCGACCTGATCTACTTCTACCAGGATGGGAAGATCTACTGTGGCAGGCACCACGCCGAGTGCCTCAAGCCCCGCTGCGCTGCTTGTGATGAGGTAAGAGCCAGCATCTGCCACGAGCACTGCTGCCCACTGGGGTGGCACAAGAGGGTTGGGTGGCATTTCCCCTCCATCCCCGACTTTTTCATGAAGGCATACACACCAAGTCTGATGGCTTGGCTTTGCCAAGGGTTCGAGCAAGCTTTTCCTGAGGTTTCAGGTATTCTTAGTTGCAGTCTGCCTAGGACTGTTCTGAGTTAGGACCTCATCTACATGCAGGAAGCTGGGGGGTTTCCATGAGTGTTTCCAGTAGAAGCACAGCCCCCATGCTGTGTGATTTTAGCCCAGCTGGTGTGGTGATCCTCCCTTCTCCTCTATTTCCCCAGAAAAAGCCTGTGATGGGATGGATGCTGTGTTTCTTACAAGTCGGTCATGTCTGAGTACATGCCAAGCTGAAATAGGCTTTGAGAGAGGTGATTAACAGGCTGTAGGAAGCTGAACAAATAGAATACAAAACTAATATAGAAAACCATACAGAGTCACCTCTGAGCACTTCTCAATTGTAAATCTCTGTTTAAAAGGCTGGTGAAGGAGATTGCTCAGGTTTTTAAAGTTATGAAAACCATAGTGTGGAAAACTGTATGCACTATAAAATACCACGTTCCATCTTTGCAAGCATGTAATAGTAAATATCCAAGGCGATATGCACTTCAAATATAAAGAGCATTGATGTATGTGTCCAATTAAATTTGTAGTGTTACCAGTAAAAAACAACCCCTAACCATTCTACTGGCTCTATTTCTTTGTGGCTTAGGCTGGGTAATTTTTTTTCATGTACTTTTTATCCCTGCAAATTTTCATTTAATTCTTTCATTCAGCTCCTTCAGCATGCTTTTTTCCCCCTAAAACATCAAGTGCTAATTGTGAGAAACAGTAATTCAGGGATAGGAGGATCTGCAGGGGAAAATTTTTGGTGTACCCTGTGCCAGGGTAGAGAAACAGGAAGCAGATCTAGGGCTGCTGGCTCCCTTGGCTTGGCTTTGGGAGTTGAGATAGGGTGGGATCTGCTGAGGACATTTTAGATGGCTGCTTCTCCAAGTCATCCTTAACAGTGCTCTGTGCCTCAGTTTCCCCACTGGTATAATGACTGCAATCACCTTTATAAGCACCCAGGCTGGGGTAGCTGCAAGATGAGGAGCCAAGGTAGCTCCATCTTTTCTCCTCTCTAGAGAGCTGCCACTTCTCCTTGTGTTTTTGCTCATCCTTTGTGGTCAGGTCCCTGTTTCCGAGATGGGTAAATGTGTTCCAGTAAGCGGCTGCTCTGTTCTTCAGAAGTCCACCAGATCGATAGGTTGTATATAAGTTAGTTTATTATCCTGATCAACCTCTCCAGTTGATGGATGAGCTTATGAGCACATTACTGCAGCTCTGCCTTAACACTTTGTAGTCTGGGCACTAATGCACTTCTGAGGAATTTGCATTTTAATGGATTTTTCTAAGAAATGATGGGTGCCCCTGCCACAAACCAAACCATGGGAGTTTCCCATGCAGGACTGGGGAAGTTAGCTGTAAAATTTGGAGGTTACATCAACAAAGGGGCACAGCTGCCATGCACTGAACTGGAGACACAAAGGTTGGCGTCTGCATCCCAGGTTCCTTTTCTGACCAACTCTGCTCCACGCTTGTGTGTTTCTTCCCCCAGATCATTTTTGCCGACGAATGCACTGAGGCCGAAGGGAGGCACTGGCACATGAAGCATTTCTGCTGTTTTGAGTGCGAGACAGTTCTGGGGGGGCAGCGCTACATCATGAAGGATGGGAGGCCCTACTGCTGCAGCTGCTTTGAGTCCCTGTACGCCGAGTACTGTGACACCTGCGCCCAGCACATCGGTATGTGCAGGAGGGCAGCGGGCACAGCGCTGCTGGGGAGCTTGCTGCTGACAAGAGCTGTTGCATTAAGTCCTTGACAACACTGTGGGGCTGCGGGCAGGACTATGCATGGCTGGGGCAACCAAATGTGCTTATGCCTCTCTCCCATCCCACCAAGGAGGTAACATGGTGATTTATTTGATTAAACCACTGTTTATCCCCCTTTTTGTAGTCAGAGAGGGGACAATTATCAGAGGGCAACCTCAGCAGCAATGGCAGCCAGTGAAAGCTTTCTCTGGCATAATAAAATCTCTCTGGCATGTTTTTTTCCCTTTAAATCGCATTTTCCTGTAAGCAGCCTGGCTCTTCGACTCAGATTCTTCCCATCCAAGCTTGCCAAAGGATCACATGATTTGATGAGCTACTGACAGAAAAGATGCTTGTTCATTAGGCATCATTATTGTTTCTGAGCCTTTTTCAATCAATTTGCAGATAGATGTTCTCAGACAGAAATAAATAATGCATCAGGGTCAATTTATGTTTCTAGAACAGTGATTTAAAATGCACTTCATTCAAGGGGCTAGCTGTCCGCAAGCTGGGTGGGCTGGGAAGCACCTTGCTACTCTCCCCAGCCCCCTTTGCCACTTGGCTGAGCACTGTGAACACACAGGCAGCCCTTCCTTTGTCCATAGAGGTGAGCTCACATGTTCAAATATTTCATGCGCTGCAGGGGAAAAAGAAAACAACCATTTTGCTCTTGTGCAGCAGCCAGATGGCACAGGGAGGGGAGACTCAGGGTTTAGGTGAAGCACTTGGAGGATGTGTCTGCTGTGACCTGCAGCACATCCTTTCCAAAAGCTCAGCTGCAGAACAGTGAAGAAGCAGCTGTTAATGCTTCTTGCATGGTCCCTTCCTTTGTGCTTCTCCCATCTGCTGTCCTTCACTCCAACTGGCCTGCTGGAGCCTGCTGACTGTCAGGTTTTCAGGGTAAAATGTCTGGTTTCGTGCATATTTGCACATTTCTAGCAAAGGAGGGACTGCAACCATTTTGCTTCAAGTCGCTCATAGTAGTGAACTGAGCACTGTGCCTACAAGCTACATAAATCATAAGAAGTAAGAAGTGATTCTTACATAAGAAGTAAGCATGTGATTAAGTCTTGTAAGGCTTGGGTTGGTGAGGATGAAGTAAAGAGGCTGCCTTCCTTCCTCTGCAAGATGGCTTTGGGCAGTGGAAAAGGAGCTGGTAAAATCCCACCCACCATCTTGTCTCTCTTTTGCCCACAAGGGTAGCACTCCCATCTGTATAAAAGCATTTTGCTCACTATAAGGGGAGCAAAAAAACCGATTATACTAAACCTAATTTAGCCTGGAATAAAACAGACCATTAACATACTGTTCATTTATAAGTTACCTGGCAGCACTTGGCCCCACAGCGGGTGTGCAGGCACGTGCTGTGCACATGTGGGTGTGACACCCACCGTGCCAGCCAGCCCACACTGTGCACTGCAGTTTCTCAGGGAACGAGGGCAACAAGGGCTTTGGCCAGGAACAGCAGCTTAAACAAGAGTGCAAACGTTGTAATCGAAACCTCAGGAGCTTTGCTCACGGCTCTGACTGAGAGCACTGTGCAGATGTTGCTCCTTGAGGTTTGGCTGGCGGGGGACAGACTGACTGCATCAATTCCTTTACTGAACCCAAGGCGGACCTGGTGAAGCAACCCAGGAAATGTGGCTGGGTGCAAGGCAAGGGTGTGTGCTTGACCCCTGGGGCCAGCTCTTTCCATTCTCTTTTGGAGAAGCGGCCCCAGAAGCCAAAATAAAGTTAGGATGGGACCACAGTAGCAGCAAGGGACAGGGATGTCATCTGCTCTGTTACATACTTAACCAAGGCAGCACAAATTCCTCATTATGGTTTAGTTGGAGGCTTTTTTTTTTTTTTTTTTAATAAGCAGCATATTACTTTTACTTCAAGGACTTTTTGGAGAACTTCTTGCATTCCTTTGCTTTATGATCGGAAATATCCCCATTTAATACAAAATAGCTTGAGGCATGGTTCTGCTGCCGTTCCCAACACTGAGTAACTCCCAAGCAAAGGCCTGGAATTAGAATTGGGAGGAATTAAAAATGGGATTAACTTCATGCATCAGAGAAACCCTGAAAAAGGGCTTTCAAGCGAGGCTGAGTGCACGTCACTCATAGGGGATCATAGAGTCATAGGATGGTTTGGGTTGGAAGAGACCTTAAAGGTAGTCTCATTCCAACTGCCCACCATCGACAGGGACACTTTCCACTAGACCAGGTTGCTCAAAAGCCCATCCAGCCTGACCTTGATGCAGGTTTTAAGTGCAGTGTTAGATGACCCTGACACTGTGTGTCTTCCCCCTCAAGGTATTGACCAGGGCCAGATGACATACGACGGCCAGCACTGGCACGCCACCGAGACCTGCTTTTGCTGCGCCCAGTGCAAGAAGTCACTGCTGGGACGGCCCTTCCTGCCCAAGCAGGGGCAGATCTTCTGCTCCAGGGCCTGCAGCATTGGTGATGACCCCAATGGCTCCGACTCCTCCGACTCAGCTTTCCAGAGCGCACGAGCCAAGGAATCCCGCCGCAGCGCCAAGATCGGCAAGAACAAGGCAAAGGGTGAGGAGGGGGCACGCAGCCCCTGCAACCAGCTGCAGGTCACCTCCAACCGTCTCTCTACCGACGTGGACCCGCTGTCCCTGCAGATGGATCTGCTGAGCCTGGCCAGCCAGACACCAAGCCTCAACAGGGACCACTTGTGGAGGAGCCGGGATGAGCTCTATCACTACGGGGGCAAAATGGAGCAAAGCCAGTCTCAAACCCCCTTGCAGCTTCTCAGCCAGTGCAACATAAGAACCTCCTATAACCCCACCCAGGTCCCAGGCTCACAGTCGGATTTATGGGCAAAACACTTCAGCAACCCAAAGAGGAGCTCTTCGCTGGCCATGAAGAGCCATGGTGGCAGCTTCATCCAGGACTGCAGAGAGGACTACTACTCAGGGAGGCTCCACTCACAGGAGAGCTACAGTGATATGTCCAACCAGAGCTTCCCAGAGACCAGAGGAAATCTCAAAGTCCCCAAGTATGAAGAGGAAGAGGAGGGTGGGATGCCAACGTCGCAGTGCCGCACCCGTCACCCCATCAATGCCCTCAAGTTCACAGAGGATCTGACGCCCACTGAGCAGACCCCCCGAGGCTCCATGGAGTCCCTCGCACTCTCCAATGCTACAGGTATGTCACCTCTGCTCCTGCCACCCTGAGACTACCCCAGCACACCCTCCATGCAAGTGAGTCCCTTGTGTTCCGGTGTCTTCCCAATGTCAGGGTGACCGACAACTTGGGGACCACCAAGTCTAACAGTTGTCTGCCTGGTCCCAACAAGCCTAACAGTTCCTCTCCATTTGCTTGCTTGTTTACCAAGTGCAGGGCTTTATAGATGGCTGGCCTTTCTGTTCAGCTCAGAACAAATGTTTTCAAGCTCTTTAATCCTCCCTTTTGTGAAGAGAGGGGGGAAAATCAAGGCCACCTGCTAACGCAGAGGCAGATTCCAGCCTTCAGCATTTGAAGGACTGCTGTCAGCTGTCCTTGCGGGCTAAAAGTATTTTTAAATGCTTTGAAATAGGCCCAGTTAACCCCTTTTGAATGTTACGCAGTCCTCAAGCACGTGACTAGTTAAAAGAAATTCCTCCCCCTCTATGCACACAGCTCTTTAATTCCTCTTCCCCAACCCCTTGGTAGAAACTGCAGGGAAAAGCCAGGCAAGATACTTGTCCCATCAGGCTGAGCCTGTTTCTCACGAGCACATCCCAGGGTCATATTTCTCAGTCCTCTCACCCCA
The DNA here is from genome assembly GCF_020740725.1 of Corvus hawaiiensis. Taxonomy (NCBI): domain Eukaryota; kingdom Metazoa; phylum Chordata; class Aves; order Passeriformes; family Corvidae; genus Corvus; species Corvus hawaiiensis. The sequence goes on from NC_063223.1 coordinate 9,620,818, forward strand.
GACATGTTTGGGTTTCACTCACGGCTGCGGGGATGGGTGTATGTGCACAGATGTGTCCGTGTGCAGCTCTGGTCCACAGCTGGCGCTGGGCAGGCTCCGTCCTTCCTGCAGCCTGCACTGCTTCACTCACCCACCACAGCTCCCAAGTCCCTCAGCGGAAAACTTCTCAGAAAAGAGAATACTGAGCCTGGTTTGCTCTCCAGAGAAACTGCCTTGCTTTTTTCTTTGTGGCTCCCCGGGCTTTTTTCTGTTCCAGACAAGCATTGCTTGGATTTGGGCAGGTCCTGCATCTGAATGACTGCAAGATGGAGCCCTTCTGCCTTGTTGCTGGCAGGGAGTGGCCTGTGGGGTGTTTGTGCCTGGTCCTGAGGACCCCCCACAGGATGCTAGCAGTGGGTGGTGAGGATTGCCAAGCCCACAGAGAGCTGAGCCTCCCCTGAATCCCAGTTCTGGGCTCTGCCCCACCTGGATGGACAGGTTTGCTCTGCTACGCCTGTGCCTTTTCACCCGCACCCAGGGTTTGGTGTGTTTGTTTAGCAAAGCTGCCAGCCCTATGCCAAGATGTGAAATGATCTCTGTTTCAGCCAGGATCTCCCTATCCAGCAAGTGGAAAAATGGGGGCAGAGGAGAAGCTAATGAGCTGGGAAGGGTTTTGCTTGAACAGCCTCAGATATACACAAAGGAGAAATAGATGTGAAATGGCGAGGGAATCGGGAATTGCTCTCCAAAACAGGGTTTCCCTAAGCAAAGCTCCACATTTCGAAAGCCTCTTGTGTTCCTGAAAACTTGCGTTGTGTAAACCCCATCAGTACAAAGAGTCTTGAGCAACACCAAGCTTGGATGAGCAATCCCTAAGCAGTGGAGGGGTTGTTGCATGCTTTGGAGCTGAAGTGTAACATATTATTGGGGATATACGTCAAGACACAGAAAATGTGGCAAGGCCTTCATATCAAAGTGAAAATCATTCTGCCTTTCATTTTAGAAACCCCTTTTTAAAATGCTGGGAGGAAGACGTTCCAAAGGCATCCATCCTCCATATGGAGCCAGAGTCTGAATTTTCCTCAGGGGCAGTGACTGCCTTAATGGCTCGCTGCTTTCTGAAGCAGATGCTCAGCATGATGGGGCTTGCAGTGAGTGTTCACTGTTCCTCTGCAGAGTGAGGTGATAATATTTTTATTAATGCGTAAGGTTCTAATAATTTTCCTTGCTCTAGGAGCTGGCTCAGCTGAGCTAGGAGCAACAGGCACCTCCCCCAGGGCTATGCCTGCAATTATGGAGGACACAATTATCATCCCATTTAATTGGCAGTGTTTTGAGGACAGGGAGATTTGGTGACCTGGATGAGGTCTGTGAGAGAGCAGGTTTTTGGGCAGGTGATGTCAGGGCACAGCACTCCACTGCCTGGCTTTTTCCCATCCCTGCACTCCCTGCTGTGGCTGAGCAAGCTCCCCACAGAGCAGCCCCCAAACACAGCCCAGGGGTCTGGCTCATCCCATGTCCTCCACCCTGCATCCTCCAGTTCTGCTTTGCTGAAGCTCCCAGGCATCCACATACAAAGTCCCTTTGAGCTGCACAGTTGCTCCACCTTATAAAGTGAAATAATTAACACTGCATCCATCTAAGGTTTTATGGCATCGCTGAAAACATTCTGCTTTTTATAGGGAGCTGACGGGCAAACAGTCCCTGACCTGGAGAACACATGTTAAAAGCTGGTACCTCCCTCGCAGCAGATTTTGCTGTGATGTTTTTATTACGACTTAACTACTAATTAGCCAGAGACAATCAGTAATGCAGGTAACTCAGGGCTGTGCAGCAGTAATCCCTGTCCTTTGGCCGGAAGGCTGCCTGCTGTGAGCAGATGTTGTTCCCTGTAATATTTCAGGGTCAGTCATTGTGTCAGCCATTTCGGGGTCAAAATCTACATGACCCCAATCTCCTGCAAAACCCCAGGTTTCTACCTTACCAAAAGGGCTCTGTTTAATCACTTTAAAGCCAATTCCTATGCGTTAGTAAAGAGGTGAGACACCGTGTTAATCCTGGGCATGTGCCCTTACAGTGCTGGGTTGTGCTCTGCTGTCACCATGGGCAGTAGTGCACCAGAAGACACGCAAGTGGCAGAGGTGGCTGTGACCCTCCTTGTGCTCTGTGTTGAGGCTTGAATTAGGTGGGAGTGTCTCTGCTGCCCTGTGCTTTGCACTTGTGTAATTGCCACAAATGCTGATGGGATTTAAGCACATCCGCTGGCAAAGGGCAGTCTCCTGCGGGTGGAAGGCATCTCTCCTTCCCTTCCATGTCTCTATTTGAAAATCCCTATTCTGCCATCAGCTGAAGGCTACAGCAGACTCCAATCTGCTACAGCTTCTTGGAGACTGTATCCTCCTGCACTACATGGCCATTAGATGGAGAAGCAAAAAGGAAACAATATTTCTCAGCCTGTTTTCCAAGAGAGAGCTAATTTTTGCAGATTTTCTTTTATACTATCTTTTATATTGTGCTTCCTTTGTCTACTTTTGGGGGTTTTGGGTGTTTTGTTTTTTTTAATGGCAGTAACAAGAACAAAAAACAGTGGATCCTGTAGCAGTGTTTGCCTTGTAGCTAGCTCCCTGTATTAAGCAACTGGGATGATGTTAAGATGGAATTTGTCCAAGAAGGTTTGCTCATGATAAAAAGCCTGATTCTACCAGGGGTTAATCACTTCCCAGAAGATACTCAGTCCATCAGCCCAGCTCCCTGTGTTTGTGTTTCTCTCCAGAAAGGTTTTGCAGTCACTGCATGTGCTTGGCAGTGGAATTAGAAATCAAGAGCTGATCTCTGCTGATTCCAAGCAGTTATTTCCACAAAATGACAGCTGGTCAAATGGCCCACTTAAGAAAGTACCTGCAAGCTAAATGTTGTTCTCTAGGAACAATGTCTTTGTGTGCTGCTTGCAGAGAGCAGGAGCCCTCTGGAGGTAGAAGTCACTTTGAATGGTGACACTGCTGTATGCAAAAAGAGAAACAGATTTTAAGGATTCCTTGAGAAAATGAGTTTGGGTGAGGGGAGCATCTGTCACAGGCATAAATCCAGTTTAAAAATATGTTAAAGTGGTGCTGTTACAGGGTGGAATGTGATTTCACTTGTATGGTACACACTGCTCCTGTCATCTGTGTTGTGTGATGCCCAGAGACCCCAAATAGTTTGTTTTTCCAGGACTAGACAACAACTGTTGATATACCCAGAAAGTGGAGAGAACAGGGCTGATCCCTGCATGTTTGAGCTGCAGTGACCTGACAGCATCATCTGTCTCCAGTCCCTTTTCTTCCTCTGCCTGCAGAGGAGCTAAAAGCTGCAGGGCAGGTGAGGGTAAGAACAAGCCCTGACTAAGGGCCCAGGTTGTATTTTCTGGAGAGACATTAATTAACCCAGCCTCTCCTGCACTGGGAGCTTGGGAGCAGCTCCTGAACACCCTCAGGGATGGCAGTCAGGGGTCTGGATTCTGATCTCCCTTCCCGTGTCCTCAGTAGCACTGCATCCCATGGGTGCTCCTCTCTCCCCTGGGCTGGAGAGGGCAGCTGCCTTGAGTGCTCCAGCTGAGTTATGCAATCCAGAAAATGACACATTGGCTGTTCTGAGTTTTCCTATGAAAAAAGGAGGCTCCCAGCTCTCCACCATATTCTTATCACTCTCTTTCCTCCAAACTGCTTCCAAGTTGGAAGATGAGATCCCTGGGAGAAATTTTTGAAATTTTGAGGCACAGGTATAACATTCCCTAATTCAAGCCAGATAATTTCAAAACCAATGTGAAGATAAAGGTTTTCCACCCCAAAGGCCCAGTGCAAAACCACCGTAAAACTGTCAAGAACATTTCTTCTCTCCCTCACTTGCCTTTTGCCACTCAACAGTGGGAGGTTTCGTGTGCCTGCTGCAGAGGCCAACCTCCTGCCTGTCTTCAACCCTTCAGTGTCACACATGTGACATGTGTGGGTCTGCAGAGCATGTGGGGTAATGCAAACCGAGGGAGAACCGAAATGGACTTCTGGAAGGAGATGTTATTGGGGGAAGCAATAGCACATCATCTGCAACATGGCTTGTTGGCCATCAGCTGGGGAGGGTGCAGGAGATGGGACTGCTGATAAAGGAGCTATAGGAGGGGCTTCTAGGTTAAAATACAACCCTTTTCCCAGCAGCACCCACATAGGGACTTCTTTTCACCAAGCTGGAAGGGACTAATTGGGTGGGAAATACCCAATGACATCTATGAGTTGCACATGGGGACACCATGGAAGGCTGGTGGGACTGTGACCCACTTGCTGGGGGCTCTGCCTTCCCCCAAATTGTTTACTTACCATGATTTCCAGTTACATAAAGGTTCTGCTTTATTTCTGCACACCCTGAGGTTGCTCAGAAGTGAGATGGGGCTGGGCTTTAAACAAAGCTCTGTGCAGGCTGTTTCTCCTTAAATTTCTTTTTAGTTCTAGGAACTGACCTTGAAATAAACCCTGTTTGAGGGGTGGTGAGGATGCCTGATACTGTGTGAGAGAGAAGACTGTGGCACAGGGGGCCGGACACAAGAGATGCCATGCTGTCCCCTCCTGTGCATCTATAGCTGCATTTAAACACTGGCTGTCAGGGCTGGGTGCTAGGTTTTGGTGCTGGCAGGCACCTCTGTGGGGCTCTGTGGTGAGAGCTGTGATGCACAGGTGTGTGTGTCCGCTGTGATAAATGTAAAGGCAAGAAGCAAGCGTCAGCACAGCCTTGTTTGTTTGCAATATCCTATGTCAGGATATTCTGCATTCCGTGGGTGATGCTCTCCTGCAGTGGGATGCTGGCTCACCCCATGTTAGCACAGCTTCATGGGGAGTTTGATTTATTGGGGGCTGGGAGCTGCTTCCCCTCACGGGGGCTCCATTCCCAGCCTCACACCCAGCCCACGTGCTCTCTGCAGCCTCTCTGATGTCATTTGCCAAGTGCTTTAATAATTCATAATTAATGCAACTTGCAGCCCCTGTTTAGCAAAGCACACAATGGGATTTAAGTGCTTCTGAGTGCTTTGTTGTGGCATGGTTGTAGAGGTGATGTTCACGAGGGGTATCTTTGTGCTGTTACTTTGCTTATTTGGGTGTTATTTCCCATGGCAGTGCTTATGGGATAAACATGGTTCTCAGTAGAGGTGGGGAAGGACTTCAGAGGGTATGGTACAATGTGTTCTTAGCGAACCTGAATGTTAATGAGACACCTGCTTGGTTTTCTCAGCACTGCAGCTAGCTCCAGTTCTATATCGAGCACCCACAGCCAAGCTGCAGCTTTCCCTTGTGCTCATTGGAAAAGCGTGTGTTTCCATGGCTCCAGGGTGAAATATTGAGCCTGGCAGCCCCATGCAGTGGAGAGCAGTGGCAGAAAAATCTGCTGTGTCTACGTGTGCTGCAGTGTTGGCACCAGTCTGGCTCCAGGACAGCCACTGGCTGAAGCACCATGCCAGAGGCAGCAGTGACATCTCTTCCAGTGCATGAGTCTCTGGAGCAGCCAACAATGGATGTGTCTCAGAGCATTGTGCAGAAGTAAATTTTGGTGGGATGAGCACATTATCCCTGGGTTTGCACCCTTGGAATGGTCTTTGTGATGTGGTAACAACCATCCCACACCATGGGCCAGAGTAGGGCTCCTGCTCCCTTGGATGGCCTTGGGAAACAGGTTCTCAGATTTCTTAGTTAGGAGAAAGTCAGGGCTGCATGGTGGGGTCTCACCATGTGTGCTCTTCCAGACTGAGGCTCTCTTGGGTTATTAGTTGTGTTCCCAGATGAAGCACTTCATTAAGAGGGAGCTGCAACAGCTGTACATAAATACTGGTAGCTCAAGAAGATGGGGCCTCATGGATAGGTGTAGCTCTGGAATGGCAAATGACCTCAAGAGACAAGGGTTGGTGCCACTTTCACCCCATCCAGGGCAGTGTGGGACCAGGAATCTGGAGACACCCTGCATGTGCATGGGTACCCACTGCCTTTGGGTGCCAAGGAAATCCTCCAGCACCAGAGCCTGCCCCAGTCACCTTCTGCTGTGATTACACAGGAAGAGTTTTCTTCTGAAACTTTCCTTGCAGGAGTCAGCAGACCTGGAGAATAATGTGTTCCCTCCTCTTTGCAAGCATTTTTTTCTGCATTTGAGGGTTGTTACTATATCCCATTCAGCCTTCTCTCCTCTAGACTAAACAACCTCTGCTCTTTCAAACTTCATTCCCAGGTTACGTTTTCTAGATGAAATTTTTTTAGACAAATGGTTATTGCTATCTCCTGATCTCACTGAGGTCAGACTGGAACACTCCTGGCTTGTTCCCACTATGCCTCCTGAGGTCTTGTGGCTCCATAGGGAGGGACATTTAGAGACCTTAGACTAATCTGGGCCTAGCCCCACTCACGATGCCGTGGCATAAATGTAAAATTCAGCTGGGAAACACTTTTGTGTTCTGCAAGGATTGTAGATTGCATCCTGGACCTGGAACCTGCTGTGGGCACCATAATAAAAGCCATGCAGAGCTCAGCTGGAAAAGCACAGCTTTGCTCCTGAGTGAGTGGAATAAATCCTTCACTGTCACCATGAGCAGGTAAAATGAAGTTTCCCTCTCCCAGCCACACAGCTTGCTGGGTCACTTCCAAGTGTGGCTCCCAAAAAAAAGGCTTGTGCATGTGCAGCCTGCCCAGTCTACCTAGGAAGACACATTTTACCCCTCAGCATGGAGCCTTTTCCACTCTGTCATACGGAGAAATGAAGCCATTGGATGTTGGAGTGGCTTTACATCAGCCTCCTGAGCATGGGCTCCATCACACCCCAAGTTCTGTGTGCTGGCAATGGTGATGGACATATTCAGTGCTGGATTCCTCTTACAATCAGCATTTTCCCAGCGAATCAAGATCTTAGAATGTTTGTGCTTAATTATAATCAAGCTGTCTGAATGATCAGCCAGAAACATCCCCTGGACTGATTAAACCTCGCACTCCAAGCATGAGCCATTCACATGGTCACAGAACCCTTGTCTGAACTCACTGCCCTGTGCTGACTTCCAAGGGGAAAAGACTAAAGCACTCATGGGTGTCTGGTGGAAGTATGTGAGGGACTGGAGACCCCTGTCCTGCACAAACTAAACCAGTGAAGCTCTGGCTCTGCCCTTCCCGAGCCGGAGCACCTCACTTATCACAACTTGCTTCCCTCCAGGTTGTCCTGCTTGATCTTGGCAACATCATTCTGCCTGTGATGTGAAGGATGCAGATGTGTCTTGTTTAATTGAAAACACTGTATCATTCTTGCCATGTCTCCAGAGCCTGTGCCTAGACACTTTTTTATTCTTGCTGGATGCAGGACCACAGAAGGGAGATGGCTGTGAGGGGCAGCTGAGACCTGTGGGTACTATCTGATATGGCTGGCGCTGGGAGCAAAGCACCAGCTCAGCCCACATCCCTGTGAGTGGGACAAGGTCAGCCCCTTTTTAATGATGTTGCCAAAATCAATCTGTTGATGTCACAGAAGCATCCTGTGGTGTTGGAGCTGTATTTCTGCACAGCACTGCTGTTGCTCGTTCTTTTTGCTGAGCTGCACCGGCTCCCTTAATGAAGGGCTGCATAAATATCACTGAGGGCTCATTTTCCTTGGTGTCAGCTATTGTCTGACAGATCTGATTAAGGCCACATTGGACTGTCAACAGCCATGATTCTCATTGTGATCAGCTCTGCCAGCAGTCCCACTGTTGCTCTGGCTTTTCAGGAAGTCTTTGCGCATGTTACCGAGTTGCTCTTCCCCCCCCAGGGGCTGCTGGGCTCCTCCACAGTGGCACAGGAGGGACATGGGGAGCAGCACCTGATGTGGCAAATGCCTTCACTGGGTTCACAGGCAGAAGATAGCAGCTCCAGCAAGGAGGAGAAACACAATGGGAGTGTGGAGTGTGGGTGGGCAGGTCTTCAGAGGGGACAGGAAGTCCGTCCAGGGCTTTTTCCAAAGGGCAGTGGGCAGTGTTGGGCTTGGTTACTCAAAATCAGTGTGACTTAGGGAGGAGAAAAGAAAGCATAAAGTTGACTTGAAAATGTGTCCTTTTTGAAACAAAACATGGCTTTTCCTTCTGTCAGCCTCTCCTTCTTCCTGTGGTGTTCAGGGATCACCTTCACTTTACCTTCCTCTGTAATCATAAACTTCAGAAACACCCCCATTAACAGCAGAAAAGCAAAGGAGCTGGGACTCAGGGAACAAAACCAAACCAGGTGAGGGCCAGTAGTGGCTAAAGCTCTCCAGGTGCCACCAAGGGCAGGGTTTGGAAAACCTTGCCCAGCTTTGCAGGATCTGTTGATCTTTTTAATGCTGAGCCCAAGAAAACTCTGAAGCAGCTCATGAATAGGGTTAGTGACAGCAACCCTTGTTCTTGCTCAGGTTTAGCAGCAACAGCTAATGCCAAAAAGCAGCTGAGCTCTTGATGAAATGCAAGCAGCTTTTGTTGAGGGAAAAAGGGCTTTATTCTTGAACTGTGAGCTGGGTTGTTATTTTTTATAATTAATTTACAAAGTCATAAATTCTCGGTGATTGCATAAAGTCTATGCGTCATTTTGGAAATTCTGCTGATGGTGCACAGCTCTCTGTGTTGGGTCTGCAGCGGGGTGTTGTCGGAGAGGGACAGGGAGAAGGGTGCCAAAGCAAACACTCTGCATTTGATTTGGGATGAAACAGATTTCCTTTGAAATAACTTGCGAAACGTCTTGTCCTGAGCTTGCAATGCAACCACTGACTGCTGCCAGTTGTCAAGCCAACAGGGAGATAGAAAATAATCAGGAAACACTCATAAAACAAGCCAAGGACTAGGGCACTGTGGAGTGCACTGAGTTTCTTGTTGACAGGTAGGTGCTGAGCAAACACCTCACTTCTTCCTTGCTGCCAGGTGAAGGCTTCCTGGGCTGAAGGAAAGCATTTTACAGGAGCTCAGGGCTTGTCAGCACACTGGAGAGATCCAATGGGTCACCTTCCCAAGCAAGGCAGCCCATCAAGCTGGAGCTCATGTTTCTAGCTCCTGCCCATGCACAACTCCCTGGATATCTGCAGGGATAGTCTGACCCTCACACTGTCCTGCTGCTCACAGGGAGCTCCAGCAGACCCTCTGGTGCTTGGGCATTTCCTTGCTTCTGGGGAAACCCAACTGTAACTTCAGTCTCTCCACAGGTGTCATTCAGGGGACCTGTAAAGTGCAGCATAGTGACAACCCTGAATTAAGTCAGCGGCCCTGTTTTCATCTGCCCCTGATATTGTTTTGTCCTCCAAAATGTGTTGTCATTGCAGAAGCTGTGGGGGCTGGATCATGGCACCCTAGTTAGCTCAGCATGCAGGAGGCCTCAGGTTACCTCTGATGCATGATTTCTCCCTGGCGTTGCTGGTTATTCCTATCAAGTCGCAGACAGTGTAGACATATGGGAAAGGAAGTCGTGAAAAGCAGCTTGGAGTCCAACTCAAAACACCTTAAATTGGTGTGATTTCCCCAAAGGAGGAACTGCCTGCTCTTTAAAAAAAAATATAAGTCCTCCTCTTAAAAAGGGCTCTTCAGGACAGGATCGTACCACTGAGTTACTTTTTAAAGCAAAAGTCTTGGGCCAAAACCAGCCTCCACCCTGCATCTCTGCTGACAGAAAATTCTCTTTCTTAACTTCTTTTTTTTTTCCCTTTGCCCTTTTCCTGCAAAGGCCTCTCAGCAGATGGTGGAGCCAAGCGCCAGGAGCACCTCTCCAGGTTCTCCATGCCTGACCTGAGCAAAGACTCGGGCATGAACGTCTCAGAGAAAATGAGCAACATGGGCACCCTGAACTCCTCCATGCAGTTCCGCAGCGCTGAGTCCGTGCGCAGCCTGCTGTCGGTGCAGCAGTACCAGGACACAGAGCCCACCCTGCACGACCTCGCCAGCCCCCTCGGCTATCGAGAGCGGCCGTCGCACGGACGGATGCACCAGAGCTTTGACTATGGCAGCGGGGTGCCCGGGGGCAAGCTGGGGGCACAGGAGATCCCAAGGCACACACCCATGAGCGAGCGCATGCGCCGGAGAACCACTCTCCGGGATGACGACCAGCACTATCGCCTGCACCGGCCCCGGCGGTCCCGGCGGTCCCGCTCGGACAACGCCCTGCACCTGGCCAGTGAGCAGTGCTACCGCCTGAAGGAGAGACCTTTGCTCCGAGCCAGGGACGACTACGACCCGTTCATGCACCAGAGGAGCTGCAGGGAGACAGTGGAGCAGGGTCCCCGCAGGGATGTCTACGGCCACTGTCCCCGGACGGTGTCGGATCTTGCCTTGCAGAACCACTTGGGTGAGAGATGGGGGCCCTACTTCACCGAATACGACTGGTGCTCCACCTGCTCCTCCTCTTCAGAGTCTGACAATGAGGGCTATTTCCTCGGGGAGCCGATTCCGCAGCCTGCCCGCCTCCGGTATGTGACCAGCGAGGAGCTGCTGCACAAGTACGGCTCATACAGCATGCCCAAGTCTTCCACGGTGGGGGCCAGAGGACAGTTGCACAGCCGGAAAAGACAGAAGAGCAAGAACTGTATCATATCCTAATGGCATCCTTGCCAGGCACCTTGGGAGAATGTAAATTAATTCACAATCTTGCACTGTTTTAGATCGTGTAAGTGCTTTTATTGTAAGAAAAAAAAGGCCCGAAGAGTAGGGATTTATAAAAGGTTGTAGACTGGCTAGTATAAATAGTCATAATCCTGGGCATGGTGAATATATTTTGCACATATTACTTTGGAGATACTAATTTTAAAAGTTCACTTTAGCCTGTAATATTTACCTAGTAGTTTCTCTTCCTTCTCCCAAATACCGCCACCCCATTGGGCTCTGTTTGTCTGTACATTTTGGTTGCCACTGTTGACTCTCAGCATCAGTTTGCTGGTTGCTTTTGCTTTCCACCATGATTTTGTTTTCCATTAGCCATGTTGGTAGGTGATTTGTCTCTTGGACAGTGTGGGAGCCTAAGTTATTTCCACAATTGTTGTAAATGCGATGTAAATGAGAGTTTGGAGAAAATATTTTTGTATTTTGTAATATCAGAGGAGTTTCTATATCCTAAGAGTCACTGGGAAAATGCATGCATGTTCAGAATTGTTTTCAGTCAGAGCTAACCAAACAGTGCTTTGGACACCCTTTCCATTTCATCATCAAACGCCTTAATTATTCAGTGAGAGTTTGCGTTTTCATTGGTTTTGAGGGTTTTTTTTGTTTTAACATTGTTTTGGTTTTTTTTGGTTTTTCCTGTTCATTTGTTTTGATCCTGGTCAATAAACAGAACATTTTCTGATTCATTAAATCTTGATGAGGCCTCGGTGGCATTTTGAAGCCTGTGATTTGCAGGTACACTCCATCAGTCAGATACAGGAACCCTGACAAAAGCTGCAAAAGGGACTTTTTAAAAATTATAATTATTATTATTATTACCATTACATAGGAAAGAACAGAACTACCAAATGTCTGCAACATTGTAAATTACCAAAGCCAGAGAAGGAATTTCACGCCTCTGTAGAGAACGCTGAAGTTACTAAACATTGAACTATTATTTGGAGTAAATAAAGTGTAAATGGTGCAATTGTGTGATGTCAGCATGATGTTGTTTTGAATATAGACTTGTTTTATGGTGCTCTAGTCTCCTGGGTTATGTTGACTGCTGTTCATTACCAAGTGGAAGTCTCAGTATTGCCTCTTGCCTAACACATATGAGAACACCTGCAAACTGCTCCCCATGGGCCCCTCCTGCCCTGCAAGATGCCCTTGCCCCTCAGGGG